>NC_060119.1:606601321-607233405 GCF_021461395.2 Schistocerca americana | reverse complement strand
TTCGAACAAATCTCCTCGCAAGGTGTCATTAACGACGTATAACGTGCAGTAGTTGTTTTGCAAACGAGTGTTTTATTACTCACAATTGCTCATATGATCTGGTGATTTAGTATTTATGTCATTAATCAACAACTTACTATTACGCTAAAGTAGCGAGTGAAAGTTAATGCTAAGAGCCATGAATTCCCATATCGATTTGAAGCATTTAACTGTCGCACTGGTGAACACTAAACATTTATTCATTCACTGAAAATAAAGGTTGCCTGAACTATCTGTGGAAAGAGCCATTATGTACTGATATACTGAAGCCCTCTGTGGCTGGAACAGGTGAACAGGCAGTCTGTCTGAGCCATCACAACACTTTTCCTCTATTTTCCTTGACTACTGAATAATAACACTGTTATGACGCGTCAGGAATTACACAGTATCGCGTTCAAAGAGCCTGTTAAGAGAATATGACGAAGATTTGAGCTCCACAAGGCGTTTGGCGTGCGAATAAGTACTTAAATTCTGTAATTTATGTGTAAAGACTGCAGTTTATTCGCTTTATTTCAATATACTTTCACAGATTATGAGAGGCGTGTGTAGAAAATGCTACTGAAAGCTTGTAACAATGTAGTTACTTTATCACTTTTAGCAGTGTGATCTTTTGACGAGCACAGATGGTTAGTTTCCTTTCTGTTCCTTACAACAAATGATGTTTCAATTTGATATTACACGTCACTGAAAAATGTGACATCAGAAACCTCACAATATACTACCTAAAAGTTAGAGAAAAGGTAGGATATGACCCTTTCCTTGACGAAGTTTATTGAGAAAGTTTCATTTACGTAGTAACAATTATCTGCGTACAAGTCAAAGATTAGATGTAAATACACCCAAAAAGTACACTTCGTGTACATCAAAAATAACATAGTTAATTACTGTATAAACAGCTCTGTGTATGACTGTGGAGCAAGATCTAGACTGAACTTTCATTTACCAAGAAAGAGTAAACAGAAAACTCAAAACAGCACTTTCTATGAAAGAAATACTACAGTACAATAAACTGTCCAAGGAGATTAAAGAGATTAATAAAACGAACTTATTTGAAAAATTAATCAAAAATTATTTGTTAAGCGATACATTCTATAAGTGAGGAATCACCTAGGTAACAGAGTAGATGTTTGTCAAAATGTATAACACAAATAAATAATAACAACGATAAAATAGTAACAATACTTCTATCACCTCACATAAAATTTTAAGACCATGTTTTTTCTTCTTTTTCCTTTCTTTTCTTTTATTTATTCCCAAAGATATGAAGGTATAATAGTAGAACCGTATACTCTTTCTGAGCTCAACACCTCACTCATTAGAAAGGGATACTGATTCATTTTTTCAGGTTACAAAATGAGAAGTTGTAGCACACAAAACGAAAACCAGACTTTTTCGCTGTGGTGCTGACATCACCTGGTAGTGGTTGTAGTGTTACTTTATGAAATAATGTATGTGCAGTGACCGAGAGTGGGATATGAATGAACACTATAGCGCTAGCCTTTTACGTTAAAATGGTTCAAATGGCTCTAAGCAATATGGGACTTAACATCTGAGGTCATCAGCCCCCTAGACTTAGACCTACTTAAACCTAACTAACCAAAGGACATCACACACATCCATGCCCGAGGCAGGATTCGAACTTGCAACCGTTGCAGCAGCGCGGTTCCGGATTGAAGCGCCTAGAACCGCCCGGCCACAACAGCCGACCCCTGCACGTTACTGAATAACTTCTTGGTAAAACGGTATTTTACTCTAGGACTGAACCGAATGAAGTAGCCGTGTGTTAAACATACTGGCCTTGTATTCGGCGGGATTGAGGCTCAAATCTTCATCCGACCATCCTGGTTTAGGTTTCCTGTGGTTTCCCTAAATTACTTCAGGCAAATGCGGCTATGGTTCCTACTTGAAGGCCGCGGCTGACTATCTGTACTATCCTTGTCAAACCGAACCTGTAAGTGCGTAAATACCTGTAAATACAAATCGAGTTATTTTGTTGTTCTTAAATGTGGTGTCACCGCCAGACACCACACTTCCTAGGTGGTAGCCTTTAAATCGGCCGCGGTCCGTTAGTATACGTCGGACCTGCGTGTCGCCACTATCAGTGATTGCAGACCGAGCGCCGCCACACGGCAGGTCTAGAGAGACTTCCTAGCACTCGCCCCAGTTGTACAACCGACTTTGCTAGCGATGGTTCACTGACAAAATACGCTCTCATTTGCCGAGACGATAGTTAGCATAGCCTTCAGCTACGTCATTTGCTACGACCTATCAAGGCGCCATGTTCAGTTACTATTGATATTGTAAATAATGTATAGTCAAGAGCGACGTTCACCATTTATGGATTAAAGTTCAGTATTCCACCAGCTACGTCCGTTTTTTCTTAAGTCTAATTTCCTTGACCTGTTCCAGAACTCACGCCAGCCTGTGTGAACTAAAACGCGTGCCTTTCGGCTTCCTCTAGTAAACCGGTGTTGGCTCTCCTGCCAACCCACAACATTAAACATATCAAGTATCCTTGTTAAAGTGGTCAGCGGATGAATAAAACTGTTACTGCTTCTGTATCTGTTTCGTAAACAAACTTCATTAATTGTCTCTCATGCTGTCACTGAAATTCAGATTTTAAAGTATTATATTAAAGGGCGTTGGGTAATGTTATGAACAGTGTGCTGCGCCGAGCATTTCTTCTTTTCCTTAGATAAATATTAGTGATGGAAAATCTCTCCGTCACTGTCTAGACCTTTCAAAAATCAAGAGTCAAGCTATAGGTTCCGTTCCCCTTAATACGTCTTGTATTTTTTATGATCGCGCAAGATTAAGGAGAATTAGCAGATTTTGCATTCCGATTCTTTCCTTTGACTTATGTTTTGTTAGCGCTTTTGATACGTTCTCGCTATGAATATGCGTGGACACCAGATATACAGGGTGCAAGTCAGTCGCGCCGAAAGGGTTCGCGGCGGCACTTGGTTCAGTTTGCCTACGTTTTCATCAAATAAAACATACTTGTGAGAAAAATGTGATTTACATGAGATGAGAGCAGACAGTAGTTAATTTGAAACTTAAATGTTTTATAGTTATTCTGGGATTATATTAATGGTAATTTTGTAGAATTTAATATTTTGCATTCCAATCCAATCACCAAGGATAGGAAAATGAGCAAACTCCATCCTGATATATATATATATATATATATATATATATATATATATATATATATATATATATATATATAAATTTCTGCATTCCCCAACAATTTTTTTCCTCTAAGCCTGCGCCTAATACCATGGAAGTTGTTCCCTGACGTTTTTACGCAAGAAGTGTCAACTTGTATTCTAATCATTATTTTCCATATATGACTTTCTCTTTTTCCATGATTCTTTTTCCCGAGTCATCCTTACCTCTTACCTTACTAGTACACTTAATTTTCTGCAGCTTTCTGTAACAGTTCTCGTCGTTTTCCGTTTTTATGATGAAATACAGATGTTCCTGTAATATTCTCATTAATCCGAACAAACTACCGTAGCTTCCTATATTATTAACTTCCGTGTCTACCTACATCTTAGAAGAGGAACTCACCATAGGCCGCTCTCTTATACAGTCTAAACTTGGCAGGGCGATAAAATGATGAAAATAAAGGGACAGGTATGTTAGCTTAGGTGCCAACAGGCAAGAACTTCCGAGAAAATGACGATCCAGGTTTCGACACGGCTTCAGGCTATTTGCACGACACAAAACCAACTGCCTTGGTAACGAATTGGCTAAGAGCACAGTTTCGAAATCTTGAGCCCCCTTTTCAAATCCAGTCTTAACGTTTACCTTTTGTTGTTGTGGAAGCATCTGACATCAGAATTTTTATGATTTCTGAATTACAATGAAATTAACAGCAAAAGAAATAAAGATATCAGATCCTATTAAAAACAGATTTTATACAACTGACACGGGTTAACGCCCTCTAAAAAGTACCGCCAACAGTTTACGTTTGTCTCCAAGAAGTTAGTGACAAATTTGGTTCTCGAGTACATCAAGAGGTAAATCAGTTAGTGGAACATTAGAATATGCACGCAACAACCGCAATATCTGGAAAACATACAAAAGAAAATTGTCATCAGTTTCTGGACGTATTTTTGCGACCTTTCGTAAAAATGTTCGTTATTAACTATCTCTGCACGATGAGCTGTTTGTCGATGAAATTGGAACACTGATACGTTCATTTAAAGTAATTCCGTAAAAGCGTATGCATTTATGTAAACCCTACGACGTATACTTTTACTGGCAGGCGAAGAATTACGTTCGCCGATTACGGAAGTACAGGACATCACAGCAAAGGGAAATCACAAGTAGAAGCGATGCAGTTAAAATACACACACTGATTTGTAATTAGCTGCAGGTTACAACTTTCGAATAAATGCTTCGATATACGTGGTTTACTGCAAAATTATCGCTATATCGCGAAGTTCTTTTCCGAATGATATTCACACAAAAAAATTGTGTCTGTGATATATGTGCTTTCGCACGTCGCTCGTGGTGTTCCGAATTTTTACATTTCGAACGTTTTTATGATCGCACTTGTTCTCTTGGAGCATAAACGTAAAAAGCAAAGCAAAAATTGGAATACTGAAATTTTTGTGTTTTTAGTTTTTAATTCCTGTTAATTGTATAAGATTTTATAAGATTTGTGATGGTGCACTCTGTTTTTAATAAGATTTTAAATGTATTTTTCTTTTAACAATAATTCTATTGTGCGACCAACTCACTTGGCTTTACAATGTTTGAGTGGACTAATGAAGTCGCCTCTAAGGTTCGACCGTCATTTTTCGAAACAGGTGTTCCCTTATTTTCGCCCTTTCACCAAACCAAGTTTCGACTGTATCAGAGAGCGAGGTATGGCGAGTTCCGCTTGTTAGATGCGATATCTGGTACCTATATAAAATTGAAATGAGGGGCGGAGGAAATGATTAAGGACTCCTTTGTGTCTGGTAGATAGCTAAAAATTAGCAAATTCAAACGATCTACAATTATTCACCACGTTTACAGTCCTCTTGCGGAAATTTCGACCAAAATCTAGACGATCTCCACAACAGGTGCCCGAGAAGGCTTACAGATTACCGCTAGAGAATACCTTCAATTTGAGAGTCACACAAGATTATTTGTATTGCGTTTCAGAGGTGAAATATTCATTGCATAACGATTGCCCAACATGTTTAATTACAATATGCGCGACCTATTCGTAACTTCCGGTTTATTGCTGTCCTCTTTTCCTTGCTTACTGTGAACAATATTTCCGATAACCGCTTCCAAATCATTCTCATGTTCGGACATTCTACGCATGGCTGAACGCTGCAACGCCTCGGGCTGGCTGCAACTAGCGCAGGTGTTCGGCGCAGAGGTGTCTGGCGAGTCTGAACACGAAAACAGGCGCCAGTTATTTACGGATGACGCGCTAATCACCAAAGTGCCAGCAGCCCCGTTCCTAAATAGACTTCTCGCCGAGCGGCCGTACCCAGCGACGCAATACGTCCTTTAGCAGCATCAACAAGCGACGCAGTAAGCACCTGCCCGGGTCGTGCTGGTCGCACGTGGTAAATGCAGTTACTGCAAAGTCTTTCCACCGCATTTCAATGCTGGTTTTGAGTCAAGTTGTGGCAAGCCCAGTATGCTTTGAGAAGCGTAAAAGAGTCAATTCCGAAATTTCCAGTGTGAATAGTGCTTAAAGGTTTTCACTATCAGCTGCTCCTTATTGAGGATCTAGGTGGCACAATGTTTAACCATATATACAGTTACGGCACTCCCTGCTTTGAATGCTGGTACCGTCTGGCAGTTGGAGCGACGCTAGCGCCCCAAGTGACGAGGAAGTTGGCCGTCTCCTAAAATCATTTGCGTCATAGGAACAATATTTGCTTTTAATTTTTTCTGTGTAATTTACAAATAGTTAGCGTATTATTACTTCCGAAGTGTTAATGAAATATTAAGAGAAGCGAGTGATCATAAAATAAATGTACACACAGACGAACTCGTGAATGAAATGACATAAGCTACAACGTATTCGTGAAGGAATATTTTCGAACTTATTTTCATCCTTTCGTCTCTCCACATGTTTTCTCTTCAGTTACACCTTGTTCTGGCTTAACAATAAATTAAGAGTGTCTTTCTTTAAAAACCTAGAGCCAACAAAGTTGTTTCAAAATTCCTTCCTTTCTTCCCTTGATTTCTATGATATTTTTACGACTAATTATTCTTATTATGATAGGCCCGTTTCTTTTCATATAGTGTTGCACGGAGGCTCATGATTTATACATTCTTACATGCCACTCGATTTTTCAAGATACGAGTAGTTTTACTTAATCTAATTACATCTTCAAAAGATATCTGTATTGAGATTTCTGATGTCTGTGGGCCTAATGCTTCTTTTTTTGGTGCAACAACAATTGCGGAACTGGGTTGTTTTCTGTGTTCAGATTTGATTATCATAGCTGGGTGACAGATGGCGTTCATAAACAGATTTTGCTCGAAGTGTGATGAGAAAAACTTCACGTAGGTTTATGAAATCTTTCTCCATTGTTCAAGTCTTCTACTATTTTTAGCCATTTTTTACTTAAAAGCAAACGTCAATCTTCATTAAATATATGTGGATTACAACAGAACCATATCTAAACAGTCCTGCCATATGTTGTTTTTCAAGGTCCTAATGAAACCTGAATGACATATAAGCAGTCTTCTTTTTGGTATTGCTTCAATTTAATAAATTTAAGAAGCGGTGCTCTTCGTATTCATCAGATATATATTCAGCAGTTTGGCTTCCTGATCACTTGGCGGGCTGCTGTTGCGGTGTATAACAAAATTCGCAGGAGTGTCTGACAGTATGTTTTAGACTACGGCAACCATTTCATGAGCAATTGGAAGACAACGGCCACGAAAGCCTGCAGACTTACATACAATCGGAATATGTCTTCGCAGATACTTGATTGCCATCCTGGGGTCAAGGTAATCAATACTCCCTCGTCTAGCTGGTGCTGCCATCTTTGCATTAGAATGCCCCCACTACCGACGGTCGCATTGCCAATACCTAACGGAGCATAATTGTTGTGTAATACTCGATTTAATAGTAGAAACGTGTGGTTTTACTGCTATTTCGTGGGTATTTGTATATTATCTGCAAAAATTGTCTTGTCTGAGCAACCACACGCAACTTCTTGCATGTTTGATGCATTATTCCTGACGTTAATGTCTGAAAGAAATTTTGTGGCACACTGTACCTGAAAAGTATGACGTAAATATAAGGAAACGTGTTCAAACTAGGACATAATTTAACACTTTTACTGTAACTGACATACGTGATTACTGGAAATGTTATGTGAAATATGTTTGTTTAAGTATTTCAGGCTACAGAATTGCATTTTGAAAGATGAAGACGCACTACACCTTTTCTAACTTCTTGATGATATTGCAGTGTCCAACATTGAATCAGACGATGTTTCAATAGATACTGAAAAAATTATCATTTCGAGAAAGTGGCAAGACACAAGAACACTAGCAGTAACTTTACCAAATTTTGTTTCAAATCAGTGGGAAACCATGTACCCAAACATATTTTCAAAAAAGTTACGGCCCAATAAATTTCTTTTTTGTTGCACTGTTAGGTATAGACGGACGATATCGAGGTACTGAATCCTCAATTGTCACTTGTAACAAAGCCAGAAAAATGTTCCCATGAAGGGACTAACATAATTGAAGAAACGAGAACCTCAACTTACCTTCTGCCAACCTGATTTAGGTTTTCTATAATTTTTATAATTTGTTTCCTAAATATATCAATGCAATCAACTGCCAGCTTCTTTCCCTCCCCTGTCATACCCAGTGCTAATTGTTAAATGACTTCCATGTCCAGGGAAGTTTAAACACCAACGAAAAAGAAAACATGTGCATGATCACGACCAGAAATATCTCAGTTGGGAACCAAATATTGCATTTCGACCCCGTGAAACTAAATACGTACCGGCCTCATACTGAAATGTATCAACTGCGATAGAGCATAAACGATGCTTTTGCGTTCTTAATAAGTTGTCTGGCTTTTGGCAGAACAGCGACAGTCAATAAAGTTGCCCATTTTTTCTCCTTCGTTTCTGAAAGTATTACTTGTGCTGAATCGTCTTTCCGATCTGTTACAGCAGACTTAGACATAGGTTCGTGTATTACGATAACGACTACATGAAAGGTGAAAAAGTCACTTGTGTTAGACACTGGACTCGCATTCTGGAGGACGACGGTTCAATCCCGCGTCCGGCCATCCTGATTTAGGTTTTCCGTGATTTCCCTAAACCGCTCCAGGCAAATACCGGGATGGTTCCTCTCAAAGGGCACGGCCGACTTCCTTCCCCGTCCTTCCCTAATCCGATGAGACCGATGACCTCGCTGTCTGGTCTCCTTCCCCAAAACAACCAACCAACCAAAGTCACTTATGTTTTTGTCGAAAGTTTAACTGAGATCCATACGGCGTAAGGAATGACAACTGGCGTTTCAGGCGCCTGTTTACACTGCAAAATCCACAACTGGTGGTACCGTATTTCTACTCACAAACATTCATGTCCTTGTCTGTTATACACCGCTTGAAGATAAATAAGCTGCCAGTCAGCTTTGCCGACGGGACACACATCTGTGTTGTAGATGATAACCCGAATCGCAAGTACTGCTACCATTTGCGTTTAGCCAACGCGGTGTTACCGACAAATTCGGTACTATCTGCAAAGCAACTGATTAAAAAGGGAAAATAACTATTCACTTTTAAGTCACCTACAACATTCCTATGATAAAAATTAATATTACATTTAGTATATTTCCGTTCAGTATTTTGATGGTTACGTGTATACAAGGTTTCTTGCACTTATTCTGTGCTTTTTTAAATGTTTCGCTCGATAAATATTGTTTTAATAATGCAGAGTAGTGATTTTAATGTAAATATCTTGAAACAATCTGACAGGAAGAAGGATAATTAGATCCTGTTATCCACTTATAATTTAGCATCAGTCATAAATTTACCAACCCGAATTGCTCAAGACAGTAGTAACCTTATAGTCATACAACAACAGAAGCTAAAGAAATGCACGCATATCATCTTGTAAATGGATTATCAGATGACGATGCACAGCTAGTGACAGTACGTAACTTAGCTCAATGTACGGTTCAGAAAAACTCAACGAAATCATTGAGAATGATTAACGACAAAACGACTGAAATTCTTAAAGAGAGCTTTAAAAATGTTGACTCGGATGCAGTTTACAATGAGCGTAATATTAGCTCTAAATTCAATACATTTCTTAATGAATTTATGTCCATTTCTGGAAGCAGTTTTCCTAAAAGAGATAATTACATGTAATGAAGGGTACTTATTAAAGAAACTTCGGATCACTACAAGTATCACAGCGAAGACAGAACTTGCAGAAAATAGCCAGGAAAAGTAATGATCCACAAATAATTTCGTATTAAAAACAGTACTATAATACATTAATCAAAGTTGCAAAAAAAAAAAAAAAAATCTGGAGTATGCACATTTTGACTGACGTTTACAAATGGAACAGCAAAATTAAATACTACTGAAGCCTCCTGGCAGGTTAAAACTGTGAGTCAGACTGGGAGTCGAACAAGGGAATTTTGCTTCTTGCGGGCAAGTGATCCACAGACTGAGCACGACACACGGCTCCATCTCACCGCTTTACTTCTGGCGGTGCCTCACCTTCCAAATCTCACGGAAGTTGTCCTGCATACCTTATGAGACTAGCACTCCTGGAAGAACGGGTACTGCGGAGACATGGCTTAGCCGCAGCTTGGAGGATTGTTACAGAATGCATTTTCACTTTGTAACGGAGTGTGTGCTGATTTGAAACTTCGTGGCAGATTAAAATTGCATGCTGGACTATGACTCGAACTGCGTGGCTAGCAGACATGCCAAAAGAAAAGTGCTAGTCCGGCAAGGTATGAGGAAGTACATCTGATATCTGTGAAGTTTGGAAGGTAGGAGTAAAGGTGCGACGACGGTTGCGGTTACGGGCAGGGCGGGAGAGGGGGTGGGGGGTCTGTGGACGTGGGGGTGAGGGTGGAAGAGCGACCGTCAGCCGCGCTTGGACGGTTCAGTCGGTGGAGCACTTGTCAGCGAAAAGCAAAGATCCCAGGTTCGAGTCCCAGTCCAGCACACAGTTCTGATCTGCCTGGAAGTTTAAAATCAGCACATACTTTGTCGTAAAGTGAAAGTTCATTATGCAATAAAAGGGAAATAGAGAAAAAAACGTATAAAACGGTAGTGGTTCTGTTAAAGAGAATAGGAACATTGTACAAGACAGTTCATTTGTAACAGATGTTTTGAAAAATAGGCGAGAAAACTGGTAAAAATAGTTCAGGCGAGAAAGTAAAACAGTACCGTAGAAACAGCACAAAGGGCACTTAGTAAAATGAAAGTTAACCTCACATTCCCATCTGAAACATGGAAGATCATCACGACTTTAGAAAGCAAAAGTTCATATTGGCAAGATATCTCAAATAAGACACTAAATAGTTGTGGTCATATATTACATATTGTTCTTAGTCATTTAAATAAAGCATCATTAATTCATGCTGTTTTCCCAAGCAGACTGGAAGACGCTACTGCCAGACCCCTCTATACCAAATTTCATTCCACACACGTCAGTAACTATCTCTCAATGTCACTCCTTACATGATTTCTTGGAATGGTTGTCATCCACCTGCGTAATAATGGGATAGACAATCACAATTTGGCTTTCAAAGGAGCCAACCTACTGAGACAGTAGATTCAGTATTTACCGAATACATAATAAAAATTTTGAACGATAAAATTTAACCACTTGGGATCTTCTGTGACTTATCGAAAGCATTTGGTAGCGTCAGTCATAATATTCCATTAGAGACGTTAAGTTTTTATGGAACATGTAGTTCAGCACATACCTGGTTTAGCTTTTAATTAAGAAATGGACTGTTCGAGTAATTCAAAGAAGGACGCCACATCATCTTCTTTGGGAGAAATTGCAATGGGGCGTCCACGTGGTTCGATCATTAGCCCACTATTCTTCTCGCTTTACGTTACTGATCAGCCATTTGAATTGAATCAAGTTTTAAGATTTGTCCTGTTTGTAGATGAAACTAGTATCGTTGTGAAGACGACTAAAGAAGCTTCAACAGAGAAAATATTAACTGCTGTTTCTGTAAAAGTTACTGACTGGTTTTGGCCATATGGGCTAGCTTTAGATATTTAAAGCATAAAGTAGTAGACTCGCAAAAGTCTACTACATTTGCAATGTCATAAATATTATTTTAAAAAGTATTTATTTAATAAACACAGGAACCAGCAACTTTTTTATTTATTTTTATTTAAATCAATAAGCGTTTCGGGCCGTGGCCCATCTTAAAACGGCGTCATAGGGGAGAATGGAGAAGCACCGATCACTTAAGGGGAGTTGGAACGCCCTATCCCGACAATGTTAAATTTAGTGATTTGGTTTCCCTGTATTTCAGGAACCACTGAAGCCATTGACATGAAACTTTTACAGGACATGTCTACCGAACTACAATAATTGCATTTCAGCCACTGCTCTCGGAAATGCAATTTCTTAATTACACGGTTAAAATTTTGTGTACTTTTTTGTACGTTATCCTAAATAATTTTAATTATACATGATGTTATGTCCTTCTTTTAGTTCAGTAGACTCAGGATATGTATGTTATTACTCCCTGAAAATTTGAATACTCTACTCGGAGTGGTTTCTGAGATTTAGGGGAAAATGCAACAGAAAATGTAAATTTACAGGAACGGCTTGTAAAGTTTCAAAAGACTATAACTCACTTAATATATGCCTAATTCTTTATTTTTAGTCACTCAGAAACACCATGCACTATACTTTGTATCATCCGCTTGATATTTTTCCAAGTTTTTTCTTCTTTTCTAATTTCTGGACTCCTTAATGGTCAACTGTGCTGCATACTCTGTTTTATCAATGCGCACCTTGTCAATCCGTTCAAGTTCTCTGATACAGTTTGCTCCAGGATTAGTTCCCATATGCTGTATCACTTTCACCCTACCAATGTTGCCATCATTAAAAGCAATAACAGCATCACTGACCCCCCACCCCTTCCACTTTAGTGTCTTCTTTCCAACAAAAACTTTTTTTGGTAAGCGAGTCCATATAAGGTTATTGAACGACTCATTGGTATTTTGAGTCTGACCATGCAGACACTTCTTCAGTAATTCTGGATTTGCCAGGTCTCTGTAAATAGTTTTTATGATATCCATGAGCGCTGCTATGATGGAATGTTTATGGCTGTATGAGCTATTGGAGTACTGGGCATTGCGGTAATTGCACCATGAATCATGTCCAGGAGGGCAAAGTTGGTGTACTGGTTTTTCATCAGTTGACAGTCTTTGGAAGAAGGTAGCCCATATTGCCTGCTTCATTTTCAATAAATCCTGAGTATTATTTCTAATGGCCATCCCATATTACTACTGTAGTTCATGAATCATTTTGTCTGTCAGTCTGCCTCTTACGGTTTTACCATCAGAAAGTTTCTTGTCTCTCATACTTTGTTTCAACTTCCTCAACCTGGTGCCCATCCTCTTCTGGACATGACCTTTATAACAGCAATCCATAGCCATATACACTCCTGGAAATTGAAATAAGAACACCGTGAATTCATTGTCCCAGGAAGGGGAAACTTTTTTGACACATTCCTGGGGTCAGATACATCACATGATCACACTGACAGAACCACAGGCACATAGACACAGGCAACAGAGCATGCACAATGTCGGCACTAGTACAGTGTATATCCACCTTTCGCAGCAATGCAGGCTGCTATTCTCCCATGGAGACGATCGTAGAGATGCTGGATGTAGTCCTGTGGAACGGCTTGCCATGCCATTTCCACCTGGCGCCTCAGTTGGACCAGCGTTCGTGCTGGACGTGCAGACCGCGTGAGACGACGCTTCATCCAGTCCCAAACATGCTCAATAGGGGACAGATCCGGAGATCTTGCTGGCCAGGGTAGTTGACTTACACCTTCTAGAGCACGTTGGGTGGCACGGGATACATGCGGACGTGCATTGTCCTGTTGGAACAGCAAGTTCCCTTGCCGGTCTAGGAATGGTAGAACGATGGGTTCGATGACGGTTTGGATGTACCATGCACTATTCAGTGTCCCCTCGACGATCACCAGTGGTGTACGGCCAGTGTAGGAGATCGCTCCCCACACCATGATGCCGGGTGTTGGCCCTGTGTGCCTCGGTCGTATGCAGTCCTGATTGTGGCGCTCACCTGCACGGCGCCAAACACGCATACGACCATCATTGGCACCAAGGCAGAAGCGACTCTCATCGCTGAAGACGACACGTCTCCATTCGTCCCTCCATTCACGCCTGTCGCGACACCACTGGAGGCGGGCTGCACGATGTTGGGGCGTGAGCGGAAGACGGCCTAACGGTGTGCGGGACCGCAGCCCAGCTTCATGGAAACGGTTGCGAATGGTCCTCGCCGATACCCCAGGAGCAACAGTGTCCCTAATTTGCTGGGAAGTGGCGGTGCGGTCCCCTACGGCACTGCGTAGGATCCTACGGTCTTGGCGTGCATCCGTGCGTCGCTGCGGTCCGGTCCCAGGTCGACGGGCACGTGCACCTTCCTCCGACCACTGGCGACAACATCGATGTACTGTGGAGACCTCACGCCCCACGTGTTGAGCAATTCGGCGGTACGTCCACCCGGCCTCCCGCATGCCCACTATACGCCCTTGCTCAAAGTCCGTCAACTGCACATACGGTTCACGTCCACGCTGTCGCGGCATGCTACCAGTGTTTGAGACTGCGATGGAGCTCCGTATGCCACGGCAAACTGGCTGACACTGACGGCGGCGGTGCACAAATGCTGCGCAGCTAGCGCCATTCGACGGCCAACACCGCGGTTCCTGGTGTGTCCGCTGTGCCGTGCGTGTGATCATTGCTTGTACAGCCCTCTCGCAGTGTCCGGAGCAAGTATGGTGGGTCTGACACACCGGTGTCAATGTGTTCTTTTTTCCATTTCCAGGAGTGTATATTCCTCTGGATCACAGGGTCCCAGGTTCGATTCCTGGCCAGGTTGGGGATTTTCTCTGTCAGAGGACTGCGTGTTTGTGTTGTCCTCATCATTTCATCAGCATCATTCGTGACAGTGGTTAAATTAGACTGAGTAAAGAAATTGGACTATGTGAAAAATTTGGACTTTGTATGGGCGCTGATGACCGCGCAGTTGAGCGCCCAACAAAGCAAACATCATCATCGCTGTAGCATTGCAAGTGTAACTTGCTAAGTGGCGGCGTAAATTTTTGCTGTAAGTTCAGGTAGATAAGCAGGCACAAATAGTACAAGCAAGACATCCTTGATGAATCCCCATTGAAAGAAATCAAGTAGTGTCAGGTTTGTGGAACGTGCAGGCCATGCAATTGGCGCATCACGGCCAATCCATATACCTGGAAAGCGGCCACTGAGAAAATCCCAGCCGTAAGCCAGGTAGTTTGGTGGTGCACCATCTTGTATGAAGTAAACATTTCGTTCTTGGTCATCCTCACTGATCTGTGATATCAAAAATTGTTGTAACATATCCATGTACACTATCCTGTTGATGGTTCTTTCACCGAAAAAAGGGACCGTACACTTTGTTCTAGCTCAGTGCACAAAAGACTTTCACTTTAGGGCTATCACCATCATTTTGCAAATGTTTGATGTGAATTTTCATTGCCCCAAATCCTACAGTTATGTGCGTTAACCTTAACACTTAAGTGAAAAATCAATTCGTTAGAAAATATGATTTTGTCCAATACATTTTCATGCTCATGTAATCGATTTAACATATACGCATACAGTTTTATTGATTTTAAGATCGTCAATCTGTACAGTTTCAAATGCGAACGGTTTCCTGACGCATGCTGAACAGTCGCAGGTGGGATTTGCAGTTCACGAGATGCACGTCGGATCGATTTCGTAGGGCTGTTGACAAAACGTTGTCTCAGTCGCTCAAAGGCGTCGTCAGATTTGCTTGGACGACGTGATGATTACCCATGTCTTACCGAGAACCCTGTTTCTACGAAACATTAACGAAACTCATAAATTGTAGGCCTTGTAGGAGGATCTTTGTGTACTCGGTACGGAAATTACGCTGAACTGTTGTCGCTGACTTCGATTCTTCAAATCAAACACACACTTAGCACGTTCGGATCCAGTGAAGGCAGCCACGTTTAACGCAACTGCCGCTAGGGCTCCTTACGGTGCGATCCAAGTGAGACAAAACTTTTATTTCCCTAAAAATTGACAATACAATCACCTCTGCTGTTACTATAAATTAATTTATATGAATTTTAAAAGTTGTAAAGTACTTTTTGAAACATACTGTATTAATATTACGGCTGACAAAAAAAGTTTAACCAATACAAGCATGTTACAAACTAAGAATATAATGGTTCTGATGGTTTAGAAGCAAATATTAATAAGCAAAAGGGCCTTGCCAGAAAGTTAACTGGACAGTTAACAATGCGTTTAGCCTAACTGGGGGAAACAAACAAAAGTTTGTGTCAGTTTTTTATTTAAACTTAAGCGTAGACCTACTATTTCTGCAAGAAAATGCCACAGAAATAGTTTACATGTGAGTCAACCCAGCTGCAAAGAGCGTGGTTCCAAAAACCATAGCCTGTAAACATGGGCCGCTCTTCGCCATTTGTCCCACATTCACCGCAAATGAAGCACATATCTCCACTCTTCACCATTTTTCCCAAATTAACCGCAAATGAAGCACATATCTTCATTGTCCGGCAAATCATCAAGTTCATCATTGTCACACAACTTATCTTCATTTATGTTAAAATCACTGTCTTCAGTATCTGAGCCAAACACTGAACTGCGGTTGTGTTCCCTAGCGTTCATGTTCTTCATTGGTTTCTATCGCTTCGTCTCTTTCGGCCTACGTCCCTTAGAGGATTTCTTGTTTAGTATTTTGTCCTCCAGTTTTTTCTTTTGAGGACTTCTACGTATTGGGATTAGCTTTTCAAAGTTCGGATTAGATCTACGTTTTGATTGGGAAGCGCTATCAAGAGTTTCTTTGGGCTGAGTCACTGGAGTCAAATCACCACTGGACGCTGATGTGGATGGCTTGCTTAAAAAACAGAATGCTGAATGCGCCGAGTCATTCGACTTCGTTTTGCTCGTAGGTGATGTGCTCATTGTCTCATCACTCTCTACTGTTATTTCTAAAATAACAGTTTTGTTTATCTACTACATTACGTGACTTGTATATGTCGAACACATTATATTACTCGTTAGATGCCCTTACTTCCTATTCTGCATGTTGTTATTTCTATTTTACACATTCACAAAAGTGGCATAAAACATTTTCTCGTTATGACACAATATCCGCTATGTTGCCCATTGTTTACATCCGGAAATTACGCCTACAGTCATAAATTTTGCTTACAGGTTCTGAAAGTACTGCTCAAGTCAGCCGAGTGCATTATTAAAAATATAAATTATTCACGGACGCTGAAAGCTGCCTATGCCCTTTCTTTTCAATGCACTTCTTCCAGTGGTGTTTCAGTGCGTAGATTTGTCCCCTAAAGAGCGATATTGCAAACTCTACAAATTGTATTTACAGCCTGCAATCTGGCCCCCGCTGGTTGGGAAAAATTATTCAAAACGTATTGCTCAGTGTTCTCGGATTGGTTCCAGTATTTATTGGGGTTCGGGCTGTTGAACACCCCTAACGAAAGAGTGTGGCTCTACAGTCATAGATATGTGCGTCCCCGGTTGTGCGTAAGGCCTAAGTCAGCATAAACTGTCAACAGCTGGTTTTGTCAGACATCCGTCGATTACACGCACAACGTGTGGTATACATTTCAATAATTCATGAATAATCGCACAAGTTAAATAAAATGAATGAAAATTCAGTAAGACAAAAATAAGGAACGCAGTCACACACAGTGACGAAGTTTAGTAGAATTCTGTATACTTTTCATTTAAATTACAAAAATAAACATGATACCTTACATAAAATTATTAAACGTGTATGGGTTTCCACATCAAGATTAAAAAATTAAGACTGTAGCTCTGTGCAGTTAAGATTGCATAAATAGCGAATGAGATTTCGCAGATTCTCCAGTTAAATCAGCTGCCTTGAAATCGGAACCCAGATCGAAGTCCCGACTATGTGTTAACATTAACGTTTATGAGTGTTTCTGTTTCACTATCTACTACTCTTTTGGATTCCATAAGACGCTGGCTGTAGTAAACTTTCTGGTAGGCTCCACAAATATTTTAAAAAGTGCCTTTATAATGACGAGAAATTCATTTTTGCATTTATTTTTGATCATCATTTAACACGTATGGAAACCATCGTGTACAAAACTTTTCAATGGTATTTCTGCAAGTAAAATGTGCCATGTTGTTTGTTATGACATTCACATGGCGTCCAGTTTCTCTTAGGCTCTTAATCACCGATCATCCCATAGTGTTTTATTGCTT
Source organism: Schistocerca americana (assembly GCF_021461395.2). Lineage (NCBI taxonomy): Eukaryota > Metazoa > Arthropoda > Insecta > Orthoptera > Acrididae > Schistocerca > Schistocerca americana. The sequence goes on along the minus strand of NC_060119.1, from coordinate 607,215,839 downwards.
AAGCGATGTTTTCATCTGCAGCTCCAGTTCTGAATGTCCATTCATGAACCATATTCAAGAGGGGCATGGTCACATTTGAATTAATTTGCCCTTTTTTTGCTATTGTTACACTGGTCAGCCAGAACATTTTGACCACCTACCTAATAGCCGGAACGTCCACCTTTGGCAGGGGTAACAGCGACGACGTCTCGTGGTATGGAAGTAATGAGGCCTTGGTAGGGCGCTTGAGGGAACTGGCAGCACATACGCACACACAAGTCACCTAATCCCGATAATTCCGGGGAGGGGGCCATGAGCTCCCACGCCACATTCAATCACATCCCAGTTGTGTTCGATTGGGTTCAGATCCGGCGTGCTGCTAGGCCAGCACATCAACTGGAACTCGCGACTGTGTTCCTCAGGCCACTCCATCACACTCCTGGCCTTGTCACATGGCGCATTATCTTGTTGAATAATGGCACTGCCGTCGGGAAACATGATCGTCATGTCATGAAGGGATGTATATGGTCTGCAACCAGTGTACGATACTCCTTGGGCGACATGGTACCTTGCACGACTCCACTGGATCCATTGATGTCGACTTGAATGCTTTTCGGGGCATAATGGAGCCGCCGCCGGCTTGCCTCCGTCCCGCAGTACAGATGTCAAGGAGCTGTTCCCCTGGGAGATGACGGATTCGCGCTCTGCCATCGGCACGATGAAGCAGGTATCGGGATTCACCAGACCATGCGATGCTCTGCCACTTCGCTAATGTCCAGTGCCGATGGTCGAATGTGTGTGAAATCTTATGGGACTTAACTGCTATGGTCACCAGTCGCTAAGCTCACACACTACTTAACCTAAATTATTCTAAGGACAAACACACACACCCGTGCCCGAGGGAGGACTCGAACCTCCTCCGAGACCAGCCGCACAGTCCATGACTGTAGCGTCCTAGACCGCTCGGCTAATCCCGCGCGGCCCGATAGTCATGTGCCCATTTCTGTCGTAGTTGTCGATGTCGTGGTGTTAACATTGGCACATGCGTGGGTCGTCGGCTGCGGCGGCCCATAGTTAGGAGTGTTCGGTGCACGCTGCGTTCAGTCACACTTGTACTCTGCCCAGTAGTAAAGTCTGATGTTAGTTCCGGCACACTTCACTGCCTGCCCTATTTTACCAGTCTGTCCAGCCTACGACGTCCGTCATGTATGAGGAGGTGAGGCCGTTCTACCCCACAACGTCCGGACGTGGTTTCACTTTGGTTTCGCCACATGCTGAAGACATTCGCCACAGCACTGCCTGAACACCCGAAAAGTTGTGCAGTTTACGAAATGCTCTTGCCAAGCCTCCGGGCCATCACAATCTGTCCTCGGTCAAAATCAGATAGATCGCGCGCCTTCCCCATTCTAAATGGTTCAAATGGCTCTGAGCACTATGGGACTTAACATCTGAGGTCATCAGTCCCCTAGAACTTAGAACTACTTAAACCTAGCCGGCCGCGGTGGTCTAGCGGTTCAGGCGCTCAGTCCGGAACCGCGCGACTGCTACGGTCGCAGGTTCGAATCCTGCCTCGGGCATGGATGTTTGTGATGTCCTTAGGTTAGTTAGGTTTAACTAGTTCTAAGTTCTAGGGGACTAATGACCTCAGCAGTCGAGTCCCATAGTGCTCAGAGCCATTTACTTAAACCTAACTAACCTAAGGACATCACACACATCCATGCCCGAGGCAGGATTCGAACCTGCAAGCGTAGCAGCAGCGCGGTTCCGGACTGAAGCGCCTAGAACCGCTCGTCCACCGCAGCCGGCTTCCCCATTCTGGACACTGACAGTACGGTCATTGACACTACATGCATCAAACGTGTGTCAGACTAGCAGTCATTTCTCACTATACGACGCTGCTATCGCCTGGACGGGATTATATCTGTAGTACGTCGGTGGCCATAATGTTCTGGCAGATCAGCGTATTTGAGAGTTGTTTACCGCTCGTGACGTTTCTTCTTTCCCTATCTCCATACTTTACAGTCTTTACAATTACACTCATGAAGATTTCTGGATTCCATAGCTTCCATGACGTCACTCATCTTCTAGACAGTCGACCATGTTTCCTTCATCTCTCTAGGATCCACCGTCTTATCTTTTTTCCTTCTATTATGATGCGTTCGACTATCTCGGCCTGACGTAGTAACCTTTTCATCTCAGTCGTTTCCCTTCCTGTTACAACATTTTTCTGAGTTCTTCATTTCTGATGTTGTCGAATTTTAAGACTCCAGAATTTCATCTCTAGTAACCAATTTCCACAGAGAGCAGCCGATCTTTTTTCCTCTTCTTTATTTCCGAAATTCCTGGCCCACACGTACACATGGTCTCTGCTTTCCTTAACTGTAAAATATTAATGAGCAGAATCGTTGTAAAGCTTCGTAAACATTGACTGTATTTTAGTTAGCGGTAATCAGCCCAAAATAATTATTGACGTCAGTGAATTTTCGGCATGAAAACTGCAGAATGCAACTACTTTGACCATCGTATAAACAGTATTATCCCTCAAATCGTTTGAATCTGAATGTATTTTATTACGCTACATAACAAAAACAAAATTTAATTTACGGCACACCATCTGTGTGCCAGCCAGAGCAGCTTTCACCTGGCCGTCTTATGTGCCGCGAGCTATACGGGCTGTTTCTAAAGCTGCTTCTTCCTTGCCATTTGTCTGGGGTTGAGGGAGGTCTGGAATTCGCATTGGGGAGGCGCCAGGCCTGCAGCTCCAGAATGCCAGCCAGGGGCTACATAAATCAGGCGCCCCTAGCGGCTGTTCCCGAAGTGAGGCTGCAGGCGCGCCTGCGCTGTCGAGACCCAGTTACCCGCCCCCCTGGCCAAGGTACCGCCTCTATTTTGCGCATGTGGGTCGCCCAGATACGCCTGAGGTGGCTCACAAGCATCTAAACACTAAAACGCTACATCTCGCAAAGAGAACGTCATTGATGTTGGTAATCCATGAACTACTAAAGACTAAAACACTAAACCTCGTTCTACGCAAATGACATCCTTTTCTTAATCGACTACTCCAAATCTACAGCTCTACACATCAAGCCACCTCATGGTGTCTGGCGGAGGATACTTTGCGTTCCGCTATAATGTCCCTCCTTTCTTGTTGCAATCGTGAGTGCTGCGTGGGAAGCATGGTTATTTGCAGGGCTTCGTGTGAGCTCGGATCTTTCCAGTTTTAGTTTCATGGGCTCTTCGCGAAATATACTCGTTCTTAAGAGGAAGAAATAGATGGGTTGGATTTTTTTAAGATGTAGGATCTCCGAATTGCATCAGTTATTAATCACACCACGATGCAAAACGCCTAATTTGTAGTATTTTCCATTGGAGTCCCATCATTACCCTCCCTTGTGGGACACTCCAGTAGTTCAGGTTAGGCTGATTAGTGGCAGTTGGGCAATGTGCTACATCTAGTTTTTCCTGTATAATGTGTTGTGTATGTGCGCTCCTTTATATTGTTTCGTTCAAGTTCAGGTCTCCCTTATCTCACAGCTAGGTGCTAACTTAAAACACTGAACATGGTTCTGGTAGGCCATCGACGTACTCTTCACTAAACTCTGCAATAAACATGAAAGAAAGGACAGATCATTCCCATTTTCAAGACGAATCGTCGAATAGATGCACAAAACCATAGGCCTATATCACTGGCATTAGTCTGTTGCTGAATTGTGGACCATGTTTTACGCTTGGGTAGTATAACATTTTTGGAGATGGAAAATCTCCTCTTTGGGAGTCAACATGGATTTAGAAAACAATGATTGTGTGAAACCCAGTTCATTCTGTCTGCCTACGAGACCAAAAGAAAACAGTAGAGACTAAATGCCAAGTTCCTTGATTTCCGTAATGCATTCGATACAGTTCGGCACTGCCGCCTGATGAACAAAATACGATCGTACAGCAATACCCAGACAAAGTGTGTTATTGGATTAATAAGTTCCTAACAAATAGAACACAACATGTCATTCTCAAAGGATAAACGTCATCATATGTAAAATTAATTTCAGGTGTTGCTCAGGGGACTTTTATAGGCCCATTACTTTTCAAAATATGTATAAATGACATAGTAGACAACGCCGAAAGTTCCAAAAGTGTTTTGCGGGTGATGCCGTTCAATAAAAAGAATTCGCGATGCTAGAAAATTGTAGCGAAATGGAGGAAGACCCTCAGAGGATCAGCGCTTGGTAGAGGGCATAGCAATTGACCATAAACATAAACAGATTAACGTATTGTGTGTACATAAAAAGTTCCACTATTGTATGAGTACGTGCTTGCAGGCTAACACAGAAATCAGTTACTTTAATTGAATACACACATAAAAAAAGTTTTGCATTACCCCTGTTCTCAGAACTCCTGAAGGTAGACGTTGACTGTGGATATTGTATCACAGGCAAAGTCCCTTTGACTGTTCAGAGATGTCACTAAACCCGCCTAAAGTTGTAAACAACCATGCGTGAGCAGCGCCTATTAGACGGAGGGAGTCCGACAGCCGATCAAATGGTTCAAATGGCTCTGAGCACTAAGGGACTTAACGTCTGAGGTCATCAGTCCCCTAGAACTTAGAACTACTTACACCTAACTAACCTAAGGACATCACACACATCCATGACCGAGGCAAGATTCGAACCTGCGACTGTAGCGGTCTCGCAGTTCCAGACTAAAGCACCTAGAACCGCTCGGCCACACCAGCCGGCCGACAGCCGATCAGTTCGAGTCATTCCACCAGGAAGGAGGTACACGGCTCATGTTGACTGTTGTTCAACCATGCCTAGACGGTCGATACCGCGGTTCGATCGAGTCCACATTGTTACTTTGTGTCACGAAGGGCTCTCAACAAGAGAAGTGTCCAGGAGTCTCGGAGTGAACCAAAGCGATGTTGTTTGGATATGGAAGAGATACAGAGAGACAGGAACTGTCGATGACATGTCTCACTCAGGCCGCCCAAGGGCTACTAGTGCAGTGGATGACCGCTACTTACGGATTATGGCTCGGAGGAACCCTGACAGTAACGCCACCGTGTTGAATAACGCTTTTCTCCCAGCCACAGGACGTCGTGTCACGACTCAAACTGTGCGCAATAGGTTGCATGATGCGCAACTTGACTCTCGACCTCCATGGCGAGATCCATCTTTGCAAATACGACATCATGCAGCGTGGTACAGATGGCCCCAACAACATGCTGAATGGGCCGCTCAGGATTGCCATCACTTTCTCTTCACCAATGAGTGTCGCATATTCCTTCAACTAGACAATCGTCGGAGACGTGTTTGGAGGCAACTCGGTCAGGCTGAATGCCTTAGACTCACTGTCCAGCGAGTGCAGCAACGTGGAGGTTCCCTGCTGCTTTGGGGTGGCTATATGTGGGGCCGACATACGCTTCTGGCGGTCATGGAAGGCGCCGTAATGACTGTACGGTACGAGAATGCCATCCTCCGATCGATAAGGCAACCATATAGGCAGCATATTGCCAAGGCAAGACTAGAGTGGCCAGCATGTTCTCCGGACATGAACCCTATCGAACATGCGTGGGATAGTTTGAAAAGGGCTGTTTATGGACGACGTGACCCACCAACCACTTTAAGGGATCTACGCCGAATCGCCGTTGAGGTGTGGGACAATCTGGACCAACAGTGCGTTGATGAACTTGTGGAGAGAATGCCACGATGAATAAAGGCATGCATCAGTGCAAGAGGACGTGTTATTTCGTATTAGAGGTTCCGGCGTGTACAGCAATCTGGACCATCATCTCTGAAGGTCTCAATGTGTGGTGGTACAACATGCAATGGGCGGTTTTCTTGACCAATAAAAAGGGCGGAAATGACGTTTATGCTGATGTCTATTACAATTTTCTGCACAGATTCCGGAACTCTCGGAACCGAGGTGATGCAAAACATATTTTGATGTGTGTATTTAGGAGTGTGCGTACGGAGTGATTTAAAGTGGAACAACCACATAAAACTAATCGCAGGAAATTAGATCCCAGACGAGTTCATTGGAAGAATTGTCAGCAAATGTAGTCCATCAATAAACGAGGTATCTTAAAAACACTCGCTAGAGCAATATTTGAATATGCTCGTCATGATGGAATCGATACCAGATGCAATGGACAGAGGATATAGAAAAGATACAAAGAAGACCAGCGCGTTTCGTTACAAGTACATTTAGCAAGCACGAAAGCATCATGGAGGCGACCCAATAGCACACGCTGCAGCAGAAACGTTGTGTATCACTGTGTGCTTTGCTGAGAACGTTCCTTCCTAGAAGTATCGGCAAATATTGTGCTGCCGGCCGAAGTGGCCGTGCGGTTAAAGGCGCTACAGTCTGGAACCGCAAGACCGCTACGGTCGCAGGTTCGAATCCTGCCTCGGGCATGGATGTTTGTGATGTCCTTAGGTTAGTTAGGTTTGACTAGTTCTAAGTTCTAGGGGACTAATGACCTCAGCAGTTGAGTCCCATAGTGCTCAGAGCCATTTGAACCATTTGAAATATTGTGCTTCCTCCTACGTACGTCTCGCAAAAAGATCATTAAGATAAAATTCGAGGCCACGTGGAGGATTACCGGTAATCGTTCTTTCCGCGAACCATTCGCAACTGGATCAGAAAAAGGTGGGGAGGGGGGGGGGGGGGGGGGACAAGCGGCACTATTACACAAAGCTCCCTGCCGCTGCCGCACACCGGAAGGTGGCTTGCGGAGGAAGATGTACATGGTTTTCAATGAAAAATATATCTTACTAGCTGGGATACCAGAATTCGCTCAGGAAGTTGATATGGGACTCTGTGGTAACTGAAGTAAAGGATAAACTTTAAAGTATAAGAGCAAAAAAATTTATGGGAAATATATTCTAACTACGTTTTTGAGTGATCGTCTCTGTATTTGGGATAGCTATCAACTCCGGTTTTGGGTATTTCTTTTGTACATTTTTCATCGCTCATACATGGCGAATTGGGGTTTAATCGCCCGCATGGTCCGTGAATTACGTTTGTACTATTATGCCGTACCGTTCCGGATCTTCTCATAGATTGGAAAATTCAGCTTGGACGATTTTGTCGATATCTGTGGAATGAATTCTGTCGAGTAGCCATACGAAATTGTGTGAGAGAGGCAGTCCTCGTTTCTGCCATTCGATTGTGTACATCCGGAATCTAACGGTTCCAGAGATGTGGGATTCTGTGATGAATTCAATAAACCTCATTTGCTTTCGTTCGAAAACTCGGGCTATTACGTCGTGTCGTTGCATTGTGGCTTATCCGTATCTTAGTTATTCTTTGATTTCTGGCCACGACGAGATGCATGTGAATGTTACGAAGAGGTCACGTCGTCCATACTTTCTAGGTCATGGCATCTTGAGTGCATTCGTGGATGTTTTCTGACTTTCTACGTATTATGAGGGTAAGATTACCAGTGTCCCAATATGGTTCAAATGTCGTTGAGCACTATGGGACTTAACTTCTGAGGTCATCAATCCCCTAGAACTTAGAAGTAGTTAAACCTAACTAACCTAAGGACATCACACACATCCATGCCCGAGGCAGGATTCGAACATGCGACCGTAGCGGTCGCGCGGTTCCAGACCGCAGCGCCGAGAACCGCTCGGCCACCCCGGCCGGCTGTTCCAATATCGTCGATGCTTCCGACACTTATGATTGCGTGTCGAAGATGGATCTACAGTATTCTTCCGTGCGTAGTTTCTTCTGTCAGTCTTAACGTAAAGCATCCGTTCCGCTTCTGTTTTTGTTCGTTATATTGTTTCGTCGGGTCGTAGTGGAATGCTTCATTTGTTAGGTTGTACTGTTTACTTGTCCTCGTCCGCCCTTCTCATAGGGTGATATTTTCATAGCTGTCTTGAGTTCTCAGTCTTTTATTATAAGACTGTGTCGCAATTCTTGATTCTTCAGTCCATTCATTTCGATGTTCTTCGGTTTCTCTGCTTCTCTCGGTGCTCATTGTCGTTCTTTGAGAACTTAAACGTGCTTCGCGCTCTTCATCTGTTTCGTTTTTCCGCTTTTCTTTTTGTTTTCGCTGTTTTGCTTCAGAACCATCTCCTTCTCTTTTACGTTTGGACACTGTCTAAAATTTAAATCTGATCAACTTTTTATCAACAAATGCGCTAAGTACACTTTACACACTATTCACACTTTATTTTTTATTTATATTCAGTCACTGCATCGCTTTGACTGCTCACACTTCACTGTTTGTTTTATTCACTCACTGCACTACTTTCACGGCTTCTCCCTTCGTCACTGATAAGAAACTGACGTTCGAACCAACAACGAGTCTTGGTTTATATACCCCTATCAATGGGTAGCCCCACCAGAGACGAAAAGGCTTCCAATGGTCTACAATGTTCCAGAACATTCCACAACATTCGAGAGTGTTCTGGAATGTTCCCAATGATATGGGATGTTCCCGAAAATTGTGGAATCTTCCCAAATGTTCCACAATATTCCCGAACATTTAAGAACATTCCGGATCACTGTGGAACATTCAGGAATATTCTGTAATGTTGTGGAATGCTCTCGAATACTCTAGAATGTTCTGGAATGTTCTCGAATACTCTGGAATGGTCTAGAAATTTCTAGAGGATGAAAGTTCCCAGCCCTTATATCTTGAAAAGCATGCCCTTTAGATAAAAACGGGAACCTTCATGGATGGGGGACGGAGGGCTACCACATCATATAACTCCCTTGATCGTATCGGCACTCGTTTCTGAGTTTTAGCGGCACGCACATTGTACACTTACTTTTATAATACATACACTCCTGGAAATGGAAAAAAGAACACATTGACACCGGTGTGTCAGACCCACCACACTTGCTCCGGACACTGCGAGAGGGCTGTACAAGCAATGATCACACGCACGGCACAGCGGACACACCAGGAACCGCGGTGTTGGCCGTCGAATGGCGCTAGCTGCGCAGCATTTGTGCACCGCCGCCGTCAGTGTCAGCCAGTTAGCCGTGGCATACGGAGCTCCATCGCAGTCTTTAACACTGGTAGCATGCTGCGACAGCGTGGACGTGAACCGTATGTGCAGTTTACGGACTTTGAGCGAGGGCGTATAGTGGGCATGCGGGAGGCCGGGTGGACGTACCACCGGATTGCTCAACACGTGGGGCGTGAGGTCTCCACAGTACATCGATGTTGTCGCCAGTGGTCGGCGGAAGGTGCACGTGCCCGTCGACCTGGGACCGGACCGCAGCGACGCACGGATGCACGCCAAGACCGTAGGATCCTACGCAGTGCCGTAGGGGACCGCACCGCCACTTCCCAGCAAATTAGGGACACTGTTGCTCCTGGGGTATCGGCGAGGACCATTCGCAACCGTCTCCATGAAGCTGGGCTACGGTCCCGCACACCGTTAGGCCGTCTTCCGCTCACGCCCCAACATTGTGCAGCCCGCCTCCACTGGTATCGCGACAGGCGTGAATGGAGGGACGAATGGAGACGTGTCGTCTTCAGCGATGAGAGTCGCTTCTGCCTTGGTGCCAATGATGGTCATATGCGTGTTTGGCGCCGTGCAGGTGAGCGCCACAATCAGGACTGCATACGACCGAGGCACACAGGGCCAACACCCGGCATCATGGTGTGGGGAGCGATCTCCTACACTGGCCGTACACCACTGGTGATCGTCGAGGGGACACTGAATAGTGCACGGTACATCCAAACCGTCATCGAACCCATCGTTCTACCATTCCTAGACCGGCAAGGGAACTTGCTGTTCCAACAGGATAATGCACGTCCGCATGTATCCCGTGCCACCCAACGTGCTCTAGAAGGTATAAGTCAACTACCCTGGCCAGCAAGATCTCCGGATCTGTCCCCCATTGAGCATGTTTGGGACGGGATGAAGCGTCGTCTCACGCGGTCTGCACGTCCAGCACGAACGCTGGTCCAACTGAGGCGCCAGGTGGAAATGGCATGGCGAGCCGTTCCACAGGACTACATCCAGCATCTCTACGATCGTCTCCATGGGAGAATAGCAGCCTGCATTGCTGCGAAAGGTGGATATACACTGTACTAGTGGCGACATTGTGCATGCTCTGTTGCCTGTGTCTATGTGCCTGTGGTTCTGTCAGTGTGATCATGTAATGTATCTGACCCCAGGAATGTGTCAATAAAGTTTCCCCTTCCTGGGACAATGAATTCACGGTGTTCTTATTTCAATTTCCAGGAGTGTATATTGATTGCTGTGTTGCGTAACGGTGGTTGAGATGAGTCCTAGCAACATACGGTCACTATTAGTGAAGTTACAGGACACAGGCCTCTGCTGCAAATAGGAAAAGAAATCTGCATTGCCTGTTAGAGTCGACAATTACTCAATTGGCGCTCTGCATCGCGGTGTAGCTTGCTCGCCAGGTTTCGAGAGGGTGCGTTTCTGGATGAGGTATCGAATATGTTGCTTCCCCCTACTTGTACCTCCCGAGGAGATCACGAATGTAAAATTAGAGAGATTAGAGCGCGCACTGAGGCTTTCAGACAGTCGTTCTTCCCGCGAACCATACGCGACTGGAACAGGAAAGGGGGGTAATGACAGTGGCACGTAAAGTGCCCTCCGCCACACACCGTTGGGTGGCTTGCGGAGTATAAATGTAGATGTAGATGTAGAATCATCTTAGTTGCATGTGAATCCAATTGCACACCATCTTCCTCAGTTATTACCACCTAAAATTACTCTCTCTCAATTCCCGCCATTTTCACCTATTTGATTACTTCTGAGATATCTCTTGGGTATTCCTCTATTACTGTATTGGCTTTGTCAAAGTTAATAGCTTTTAAATGTAAGAATCAATTAATTTACGAACTATTTTTTGATGTCTTAGAATTTAGAGCCCTACGTTTCATAATGATGGGATTCTGAACGAGGTAGTCAGATTTCATCTGTGAGCTTACTGTTCCCTTTAATACTGTTTCCGTTTCATATAATTGAATCTGCGTAAATACGATCCAGCTGTTAATTAAAATTATGCCGTACACAGCAGCTTAAACATAGTTCAGTCATCTGTTTTGTTTGTTGCAGCGAACAAATTATGGCTAGTGTTATTAAGCAGCAAACTTCGAAAATGCTCTGTCCAGTTAGTAACGAAGTCGTACAGTGGGAAAGGTGACTTTAACAGTGTTCTTTTTCATTTGTTACAGCAGGCCTGCACATTTGTAGAATATAAATTCATTCTCTTGAGATTAGCACCAGGCGTATACTTTCTGAAGATAGATACGAACGCTCTCAGTATTCTTGTTACGTAAGCAAAAATGAGGTTTGGAACGCTTTTTAGCTGCCTAGATGCCGGGAAATACGTAATCAGCCACACTGGTCCATCATAAAAGGCTGATTGTACACGTACGCTTACGAAACGTATTTAGCTTCAGTACGCGACAAATTTAGACAAAGGAAATGCACCAGTGTGACGTCTTTTGGATTGTACTGGCTGATCTCAAGGTCTTGGCACGGACAACGACCATTGTGCTCTTAACACCTGACTCTCAGATCGGCGGCACACTGTTCTGATGAGTCATCGCAGACTTTTTAATGGTCCGTATATTAATCGACAGATGATAAAGGTAGGGCAAGATAGTAACGGGAAAAAATTCATATCGCCGTTTTAGACTTTCCATACGTGAAAAATGTGGTCTACTTTATCACGAAAGACATTATTCACGAAATCAATTTCAAATAAGTACACATCTACGCCGTAGAAAAACGTTTTTATAACTCTAATTATGGTATTTACGATTTTTGTCCACCTGCAGATTTTCTTATATTTATACTGTTTTCGTTGTAAATATCAAAAAGAAAATAACTAACAATTTCAAAGGACGTATGTTTTGTATTGTTTACTTAATTGTTTGCGTGTAGTGCTTACCTTTTGCAGTATCAAGCTTGAAATAAAAAGTTTACGGAATGTAGGTTACGGAATTTAGGTAACATAAATATTGAATTAGCACAATATGAATTCCAAGTGATAATTAGGAGACCCTATTAGTGGTTGTTTTAGAACGTAGGTCCTTCGCAACGTTTCGACGTTTCTAGCTGCTTAGATGAGGTCGCGATAGGCTCTCTTCAACATCCGACGCATTTTCCACACTTATGCCCTTTTCTTGGAAATCATGTTTCCTGTTTGCGTCTACCATTTCCATCACAGCAGTTATAATCTCCACTGTAAATTAAACTTACTTCAATAGTTCGGCATAGTAAAGTCTCGCGCTCTGCGCCAAACAACACTCGCCTTCAAAAGTCGAAAATTGCTGCTGAACCTCCACGCCAGCCCACAGGAACGTCTCACTGTACCGGAAACGTATCGTATTCTATCCCCGTGGATGAGGGGGAGGGGGAGGAGGAGGAGACAAGTGTTTATCGTCCAGTTGACAACGAAGTCATTAGAGACGGAGCATAAGCTCGGATTAGGGAAGGATGGGGAAGGAAAGCGGCCGTGCCATTTCGAAGGAACCATCCCGGAATTTGCCTTAAGCGAGTTACGGAAATCACGAAAAACCTAAATCAGGATGGAAGGAAGCGGGTTGCCCTGTGGGTCTCTGTTGAAAAACCGATATGCTAGTGAAATCGATCACTGTCCTGCGTTTTTCATTCTCGACTCAAGTGTGTATGTGTATGTATGTGTGTGTGTGTGTGTGTGTGTGTGTGTGTGTGTATGTGTGTGTAAGAGCGAGTAAACGTGTGTGTTCGTGTTTGTGTGGGTATGAGAGAAGGTGGGCAGAGAGAAAGAGAGAGAGAGAGAGAGAGAGAGAGAAGAAGGGCGGGGAGGGAATGAGGGAGGGAGGGAAGGAGCAAGGAATGGGGACGAGGGCGTAGACCAAAGTAAAAGCTATAAAAATAAGAAAAGCATACCCACGTCATAATACCATTTATGTTAGCGGAGAGAAAAAAGAATACCAGCCACGGATGTTTTGAGAACGAATTACGAGTAATGAAAGAGGGGATTTAAAACTGAACCAGTACGCACACTATGGGAGGAATGACAGAGGGTAAATTACTGTGAAAGAGGGACAGAGAGAGAAATTAAAAGAAAATGTGTAATTTAAGGATAACTATTTGATTTTTTATTAATTGGAGAGTCGGAAAGAAAGAGAGCGAGAAGGGTGGGAATAAAAATTAAAGTCCGGTTTCTTCTTTTTAACAATCATTGCATTCAGTGGTTCGATACTTTCTCTGAGATAAGAACACTATATCTTTCGCAACTTTCAGAACAAGAAAAGTAACTGAACTGCAGTGCATCCGATATGCAACAAAGCCAAGCTTTTCATTACTGTCTTACTCCGTTGCATACTTTGCGCATACATTCTCCTAAGTATTGTCATTTTGCTTCTAGTGAATTCCTTCACTGAAACGATAAAAAGAATGCACTGAAGCGCCAAAGAATATGGCAAAGACATCCATATTCAAATACAGAGATGTGTAAACAGGCAGAAGACGGCGCTGCAGTCGGCAACGCCTATATAAGACAACAACTGTCTGGCGCAACTGTTAGATTGGTTACTGCTGCTACAACGGCGGGTTCATCTACATCTACACACATACTCCGCAATCCACCATACGGTGCTTGGCGGAGGGTACCTCGTACCACAACTAGCATCTTCTCTCCCCGTTCCACTCCCAAACAGAACGAGGGAGAAATGACTGCCTATATGCCTCTGTACGAGCCCTAATCTCTCCTATCTTATCTTTGTGGTCTTTCCGCGAAATGTAAGTTGGTGGCAGTAAAATTGTACTGCAGTCAGCCTCAAATGCTGGTTCTCTAAATTTCCTCAGTACCGATTCACGAAAAGAACGCCTCCTTTCCTCTAGAGACTCCCGCCCGAGTTCCTGAAGCATTTCCGTAACACTCGCGGGATGATCAAACCTACCAGTAACAAATCTAGCAGCCGGCCTCTGAATTGCTTCTATGTCCTCCCTCAATCCGACCTGATAACCGAGCGAGGTGGCGAAGTGGTTAGCACACTGGACTCGCATTCGGGAGGACGACGGTTCAATCCCGTCTCCGCCCATCCTGATTTAGGTTTTCCGTGATTTCCCTAAATCGTTTCAGGCAAATGCCGGAATGGTTCCTATGAAAGGGCATTTCCTTCCCAATCCTTCCCTACCCCGAGCTTGCGCTCCGTCTCTAATGACCTCGTTGTCGACGGGACGTTAAACACTAACCACCACCAACACCACCGACCTGATAGGGATCCCAAACGCTCGAGCAGTACTCAAGAATAGGTCGTATTAGTGTTTTATAAGCGGTCCCCTTTACCGATGACCCACATCTTCCCAAAACTCTACCAATGAACCGAAGACGACTATCCGCCTTCCCCACAACTGCCATTACATGCTTGTCCCACTTCATATCGCTCTGCAATGTTACACCCAAATATTTAATCGACGTGACTGTGTCAAGCGCTAAACTACTAATGGAGTATTCAAACATTACGGGATTCTTTCTCCTATTCATCTGCATTAAATAACATATATCTATATTTAGAGTTAGCTGCCATTCTTTACACATCTTGTATCCTCCTACAGTCACTCAACGACGACACCTTCCCGTACACCACAGCATCATCAGCAAACAGCCGCACATTGCTATCCACCCTCTCCAAAAGATCATTTATGTAGATATAAAACAACGGACCTACCACACTTCCCTGAGGCACTCCAGATGATACCCTCACCTCCGATGAACACTCACCATCGAGGACAACGTACTGGGTTCTATTACTTAAGAAGTCTTCGAGCCACTCACATACTTGGGAACCAATCCCATATGCTCATACCTTAGTTAGGAGTCTGCAGTGGGGCACCGAGTCAAACGCTTTCCGGAAGTCAAGGAATATGGCATCCGTCTGATACCCTTCATCCATGGTTCGCAAGATATCATGTGAAAAAAGGGCGAGTTGCGTTTCACAGGAGCGATGCTTTCTAAAGCCGTGCTGATGCATGGACAGCAACTTCTCTGTCTCAAGGAAACTCATTATATTCGAACTGAGAATATGTTCGAGAATCCTGCAACAAACCGATGTTAAGGATATTGATCTGTAATTTTGAGGATCCGTCCTTCTACCCTTCTTATATACAGGCGTCACCTGCGCTTTTTTCCAGTCGCTCGGGACTTTACGTTGGGCGAGAGATTCGCGATAAATGCAAGCTAAGTAAGGAGCCAATGCAGTAGAGTACTTTCTGTAAAACCGAATTGGGGTCCCATCAGAACCTGGCGATTTATTTATTTTCAACCCATTCAGCTGCTTCAAAACCCAGGGATGTCTATCACTATGTCCTCCATACGGGAATCTGTACGAGACTCAAACGGCGGTATGTTTGTACGATCCTCCTGCGTAAAAGATTTCTCAAATGCTAAATTTAAAATTTCAGCTTTCGTTTTGCTGTCTTCCGTTGCCAGGCCAGACTGATCAGTGAGTGACTGGATGGAAGCCTTCGACCCGCTTACCAATATGACGGTGGTAGTCGTTGTATGCTTTGCGCATCGCTCTTTTTACAGCAGCAAGAATCTCTACTAACTTTTACCTGTCCTCATTTTCACGATCTTTCTTGCAGCGCGAGTGCAACTGTCTTTGCTTCCTGAGCATTCTCCAAATTGCGCTGTTAAACCACGGTGGGTCTTTTCCGTCCGTAACCCACTTTTTCAGCACATACTTATCCAATGCGTGATTTACAATGTTTAAAATTTGCCCATAATTCTTCCACGTCCATCGTACGGGAAGTAAATGATGTCGATTAATTTACAAAGTAGGATACTAATAACTGCTCATCTGCTCATTCTGGTAAGAATACTCTCCTAGCCTTCTTGACCGACTTTTTAACTTTAGTAACCATAGTCGTAATGACAACATCATGATCACTAATCCCTGTCTCAACACTGACACTGTCGATGAGGTCTGGTCTAAAATATTTCCATTCCGCGTTGGCTGTCGATTTAGCTGCTCAAGACAGTTTTCGGATAATGTGTTCAAAAGTATCTAACACGACGGCTTGTCTGTACCAACTGCAATGAATCCACAGACATCCCAGCCTATACTAGGTAGGTTGAAGTCGTCTCCGACTAATATAGCATGATCCGGGTACTTCTGCGATACAGAGTGTAGACTCCCTTTGAATGATTCTAGAACTGTCACGGTGGAACCTGGTGGCCGGTAATAACACCCAACAATTAACTTTATTTCTCCTAGCCCTGTTAAACGTGTCCAGATAGCTTCATAATGACACTCTACTTCGACCTCAGTAGACACAATGTTTTTGTCAACTGCAATGAAGACACCACCTCCTACGGTGTCTAATCTGTCTTTCCGATACACGTTCCAACCCTCACCAAATATTTCACAACTTTCTATCTCAGGGTTCAGCCAGGTCTCAGTCCCGAGAATAATTTACGGGCCACACGCTTCCTGGAGAGCAGTAAATTCAGGAACTTTATTCCGAACACTGAAAATTTACTGCTAATATCTTGATAGCTGAAGTGTCTCTACACTGAGCGCGTCCTGATTTCCCTGCCTGCACGTCGACTGGTGAGTGTTCATCAGGACACCTCGCACTACTGCCTAGCCTAAAAAACCCCATGTGCACGCCACAAGTACTCTGCTACCCGAGTAGCCGCTTCTTTTGTGTAGTGCACCCCTGATCTATCTAGGGGCGGGCGTCCTACAATTCCCCATCCAATAGCGCCGTTCTAGAAATCTGCAGCCAAGCCCGTCACAGAGCCGACGAAGCCTCTGCCTGAGACCCTCCACTCAGCTCCAAACCAAAGAACCCCGATCCACTCTGGGAACGATGCTGCAAATAGAGAGCTCTGCTTGCACTCCGCGTGCGAGGCCAGCGGTCTTCACCAAATCCGCCAGCCGCCCGTATGAACTGAGGATCGCCTCAGAATCCAAGCGACAGGCATCATTGGTGCCGACGTGAGCAACTACTTGCAGACGACTGCACCCCGTACGCTCGATAGCCGCAGGCGGCCGCCTCCACATCTTGGATTAGGCCCCCCGGCAGACAAACCGAGCGCATGTTGGAATTCTTTCCAGCCCTGTACACCATTTCTCTCCATCACCCGCCTAACGTTGGAGCTCCCAATAACCAGCAAGCCTTTGCCCCTGCGTGCCTGCTCGGGCCCTGCTGAAGGAGCGACCACCTGCCCACTGACAGGATGAATGGGCGAGGCCAGCCGGGCAGCCTCCACATTGGCCCTCCGCCTCGGTCAACGAGAACGCGTTGCAGTCCGCCACTCACCCTGAGGTGAGGGAGGCCCCAACGCCCCGGGTACACTAGAAGGTGCCTCGGCGGCTGAGTCAGCGGACACAGCAAGCGACACCTGGGGTGTCTCAAGCGACGCGCCAGACCCTCCGCCGTCGCTGCACTCGAGGCAGCAGCCTGTAGGCGGCTGACCGTGGCCAACAGCACGCTCAGCTGCTCGCGAAGCGCGGCCAGTTCCTCCTGCGCCCGCACACAGCACGCACACACCCTATCCATCCTACTGCTAATATCTGGACGTATAGAGGTGCGACAAATAAAACAGCAATATGCGACTGCACAGTTGCGTCACCAGGGCCAGATTGAGCTGCGATATATGAACAATTACTTACGAACTAAGCAATGAAACGACCACAACTACGCCACTATACAGATATTACAATGCTATCCTACCCCTGTCTTAGTACAAATGACAACCGATGTTACACTCTACCGTTATTAAAATTTGATACTACCCCTTTCTAATTCGAAAATATTACTCCTCTCAAATACGAGAATACGCAAGGATTTTATGTAATTAAATATGCAAGCGAACAAACACTCGGAAAGAAATTAAGAATCTAACTACAAAACAAATATGAAAGCTAAATATGCGACTCGCTACAGCACTGCTGCCGCACTACTGCTGCACTCAAGATTTAAGTGAGTTTGAACGTGGTGTTATAGTCGGCGCAATGGGAAGTGGGAGTCGGCCATGAGGCGTGCCGAGAAAGTCCGCGCAATGGGGATGGACACTGTTTCCCGGATGGTGTAGTGGTTAACGGAGCTACCCAGTAAGTAGGAGATAGCCCGACCGGCTAGCCGCGCAGTCTAACGCGCTGCTCCCCGGGCGGAAAGGCCTACCAGCCCCGGCACGAATACGCCTGACGGATGAGTGTCGAGGTCCGGTGCGCCGGCCAGTGTATGGATATTTTTTAAGTCGGTTCTCCCACCTCCCCGGCGAATGCGGACTGGTTTCTCTTATTCCGCCTCAGTTACACTGTGTCGGCGATTGCTGCGCAAACACTGTCTCCACATACGCGTGCGCCATAATTACTCTACCACTGGGGGCCGAACCGCACAATAACTCAGGGTTCGATGTGGGGCGGCGGTGAGGTGGGTGACAGCTGTGGCCTGTTGTGGTGTTGTGAACCACCGAAGGCTATGGCGAGATGAAGTCTCTCCGTCGTTTCTAAGTTCCCGGTTCAAACACACAATCCAATACACAAGCAGGAAATCCTCTGTTCCATTCCTAGTCCGGCACACATTTTCACTCGTCGCCGCTGATTCCGCATAACGTCCCGATGCAGCTGACATCAATAATCCTTTTCCTTTCACCCCTCCCCGCCCCCCCCCGCCCCCATCCTTCAGTTAAATCGTAGCCTTCAGCGAGTTAGGGATTTTCCTTAGCTCCTCCCACTCCTCTACCTTTTAAGTAATCATATGAACGGCCCTGAAAAGATGGCGTCCTGAGTTCTTTCAACCCCTTCAGGGGCGACATTGTCCACTCTCTATCCATATAGAGTCTAGCTGGTCGAAGGTAGGAAAATTCTAGTGGATCCACTAAGCTAAAACAACTTTTAGTGTCATGGAATAAGCGGCATCACTGAAGGGACGCCACGGGTCTCTGGGTGTTTCCAATGAAACTTTTGTGACCCCCCCTCAAGTGGCGTCTACATCAAGTGTTTTCCGTTAGATTTATATGACTAGCACACAAATAACTGCGAAACGTTCCCAGTAGTGACTCAATGGGGCGGTGTTGTTTTTGCGACCACGTACGTCGTGAATACTGGCAACGCCAATAACGCGCGCCGCGCCAGTGGAGTGGGTACAAACAGATGTCGGGCAGCGACCGCGGACCGCGTGGCAGCCGTCCAGGCGCTGGCAGACAAAAGACGGCCTCACCTCTGCTCACCTCGGCCTGCCACCGCCTGCTGCCACCCTGAATCACGCTGGTATACCTGTCAGCGGGCCGCTCACTCGTGGGTTGACGTTCACTGCGCAAATCTGTGGCGTCTTCGTCGAAGTTGCAATACGCCGCTTTCTACGAAGCTTTTTATTTCGGAACGGCGTTTCTTTTTGACGGTCTCTAGTTAGTTACGTTTCGTTTCGTCACGAAATGTAACGTATTTCTGTTATTGTCGTCCTCAATCCTAACACTGGTTTGATAGAGCTCTCCAGACTAGTCTATCTGTGCAAGCCTCTTCATCTCCGAATAACTACTAAAACCTACAACCATTTGAACCTGTATTGTATCCACTCCTTGCTCTCTCTCTCTCTACAATATCCTCTTCATCCCCACCCCCACTCTTCCCTTCGCTTCTAGATTCCTGGTCGTTGATGCCTCAGGATGTGTCATGTCACCCACTTCTCCTCTGAGCCAAGTTCTGCCACAAAGTTTGTCCTCTCCAATTCCATTCAGGGCCTCCTCGGCGTCATTCTGTAGCACCACATTTCAAAAGTGTCTATTCTCATCTTGTTTGAGCTGCTTATCATCTGCTGCTTGTGTACAAGGCTGCACTCAGATAACTTCGGAAAACATTTCTTCCTAACACTTTTCCATTAATTCCTCTTTTTCAGTAATGATTTCCTTTTTATTGCCAGTCTGCATTTTGTATCCTCTCTACTTCAGCTGTCATTAGTTATTTTGCTGCCCAAACAGCAAAACTCATCTACTACATTTAGTGTCCAGTTTCCTAATCTATTTCTCTCCGCATCGCCTGATTTAATTCGACTACATCGTATGGCCTTCCGCTGTACCAAGTTCTTTGCTGTCTCTTACAAAAAATGTTCAAATGTGTGTGAAATCTTATGGGACTTAACTGCTAAGGTCATCAGACCCTAAGCTTACAAACTATTTAACCTAAATTATCCTAAGGACAAACACACACGCACATGCCCGAGGAAGGACTCGAACCTCCGCCGGGATCAGCCGCACAGTCCATGACTGCAGCGCCCTAGACTGCTCGGCTAATCCCGCGCGGCTGTCTCTCACAGAATTACTGTCACTAGCAAACCTCAATTATTTTTTTGTCTTGGGGATTCAGAAGCCGCTTCAGCTGTGTTTAATCTTTTTATTACAAGATCACAACGGATTATGTTGCACTAAAAACCGCATCCTCGGGTTATACAGGGTGTCAATTATTGAAGTATATGAAACCAAATCGTCATAACGTCAAAACCGTTTTTGTTCGGAAGTTCAAACTGCACGGTTGGTCGCGGGGCACGATGGGAATTAGTGTGCGCACTCGTGCTTTGATTTAGTGACGAAGCCCACTTTCATTTGGGTGGGTTCGTCAATGACCAAAATTTGGTGTATTTGTGGGACTGAGAATCAGCATTTCGCGATAGATAAGTCTCTTCATCCTCAACAAGTGACTGTGTGGTGTGCAGTGTCCAGTCACGGAATAATCGGTGCGATATTCCTTGATGGCACGTTGACTACCGAGCGGTACTTGAAGGTTTTGGAAAATAGGTTCATCCTCATTATCCATGTGATCCCGATTTCATCAAGATATGGTTCATGCAAACGGAGCTCGACCCCATCCAAGCAGGAGAGTGTTTGACGTCTTGCAGGAGCATTTTGGGGACCGCATTCTGGCTCTAGGATACCCAGAGGCCACTGACATGGGCCTCGATTAGCCGGAATATTCTCCGGATCTCAACACATGCGACTCCTTTTTGTGGGGCTATATTAAGGACAAGGTGTACAGCAATAACCCCAAAACCATGCTCAGCTAAAAATAGCCATTCACGATGTCATCGACAGCATCGATGTTCCCAAAGTTCAGCGGGTCATGCAGAATTTCGGTATTCGTGTGCGCCCATCAGCGGCAATGATGGCAGGCATATCTAACATTTCATAACCTAAATCCGAATATCTGTAGTGACGTTTACATGTTGAATAAAGTGTGTGCACGCCGTAGTTTGTAACTAATTTACGTTCTTTTCATATAGTTCAATAATTGTCACCTTGTACCTTCATAACAACAGATTATGATAAAGTATCAGACCACGAAATACCCATTGAGATGAAAAAGAAATTAAAAATACTTTCGCGATGTCAGTATTTTCACAGTACATGCTCGCGTTCCATGTTCCGGGAACGATCATAGACTGCAGTTGAGGTATGTGTTTGTTTTATGTACATCTCCTTTTCTATTAATAAGCCACTCGCTTGACACACGTTTTCCAGTTTTTTTGGGCTATTGCACTACATCGCTATAAGCTCCCCCTCTGTCCTTTAAATTAGCCGCTTATCAGGTCTTTATATGGTTTTTTATGTACAGTATATGCGTGTCGCCAGAGGATTATAATCATGTAATTTGTTTAGGTTCCGCCGACCATTTTTGACTTGCATCCGTACGTCCGGCTATTCTTGATTCATTGACGTACCGCCACTTAGCTGCTTTATTAGTTTGGTCAGACAACGAATTTTGGTTCCATGTTCAGTACTACTTCGCTCTTATGACTTAGCTATGTGAGTACAATTTTCTTTGTTTTACATGGTTTTAAAAGTTCGTTAATTTTTTTCGTTATAATGGGTATTCTATTGTCTGTTACTCTTTCATGATTCATTGTTCTGCAAATGCCACCTGAGGATGTGGTTTTCAGCGCCACGAAACCGGTTGCGGCGTCTTAATACCCAAGACAATTAGCCACAGCTGTAGTTGACCTGCGTACAGGCTTTCCTCAAAATTTTTGTTTCTTCACCCCGAGTTTTAATTCCCTTTCCAATTTTTTCTTGGACTCTGTTTATATGCCGATGATTCCTCAACAGTACGAGAATCTCCTTCCACAAAACAGGTACAATTTTAGCACCGAAGTGAAACGCCAAATACTTTAACTGAAAATTTTTGGATGTATGCTAAACGCTAGCTGCAGAAAATGCGTTCTTACTGGGGTACGGTATTCATCTCAGTTTACGGCAGGATTGAAAATTGTGATTCTGCTATTTTCGTCGACGTATTTTCTCGAAGAAGAGTTCTCGAGCGGACAGCAGGATCGTCGTGACGACATGCACAGTACTTTGACAAAAAAAACTTGTTATCAGCAGGTGCTCTAATGGATTGCTACAACACCACCTGGAAGGCTTTGATGCCGGGAGACTGGAGCACAGCAGAACTCAAACAACAAGACAGAGAACTGCACGGAGAACCCTCTCCAGGATTTTAGCGGCGGCAGTCCGTCAGCACGTTGTCGAAATAATTGCCCGTGGCTCCCCAGTGATCCATTCAAACATTACCACATAGAATCCATACAACTATGGACATAGTATCGAATGGAAAGCACCGATTTTTATATTTACATCTACACTTACATGACTACCCTGCAAATCACACTTAAGAGCCTCGCAGAGGACTCTTGGAATCTATTCTCTACCGCCCCATTTTAGAACAGCGCGAGAAAAATGAACACTCAAATCTCTCACTACGGGCTATGATTTCTCTTATATTATTGTGATATTTCTTCCTACGTAGGGTGGAGATAGTAAAATATTTTTGCATTCAGGGGAAAAAACTGGTGATTGAAAAGTCATGAAAAGGTCTCGCTGCAACGAAAGCCTGTTTCTTTTAATGGTTACCACCGCAACTCGCTTATCGTATTCGTGACGCTCTCCCCCTGATTTCGCGATAGTACGAAACGTCTCACTCTTCTTTTAACTTTTTCGATGTCCTGCCTCACGCTACGGTCGCAGGTGTGTGATGTTCTTAGGTTAGTTAGGTTTAAGTAGTTCTAAGTTCTAGGGAACTGATGACCTCAGATGTTAAGTCCCATAGTGCTCAGAGCCATTTGAACCATTTTGTCCTGCCTCACTAACATCCGGTAAGGGTCCCATACCGTGCAGCAATACTACAGCGAAGAATAGACAAGCATATTGTGGGCGTCCTCTTTAGTAGATCTGTTGTAGCATTTAAGTGTTCTGCTAACAAAACGAAGTCTTTGTTTGGTTTGCTTTCCACACAATTTTATCCATGCGATCGTTCCAGTTTACGTTGTTCGTAATTGTAATTTCTAGCTAAAGTAAAGAAGAATTACAGGATGTGTTGAATGGAATGAAGAGTGTAGTGAGTACAGAATATGGACTGAGAGTTAATAGAAGAAAGACAAAAGTAATGAGAAGTAGCAGAAATGAGAACAGTGAGAAACTTAACATCAGAACTGGTGATCACGAATTAGATGAAGTTAACGGATTCTGCTACCTAGGCGCAAAATAGCCTCCGACGGACGGACATAAAAAAGTATACTACCACTGGCAAAAAGGGCATTCCTCGCTAAGAGAAGTCTGCTGGTATCAAACATAGGTCTTAATTCGAGGAAGAAATTTCTGGGAATGTACGTTTGGAACACAGTATTGCATAGTAGTGAGACGTGAACTGTGGGAAAACCGAAACAGAAGAGAATCGAAGTCTTTGAGATGTATCGCTACAGAAGAACGTTGAAAGCTACGTAAGGAATGAGAAGGTTCTTTACAGAATCGGCGAGGAAGCGAACATAGGGAAAACACTGATAAGAAGGAGGGACAGAATGATAGGACATCATTTAAGACATCAGGGAATAACTTCCATAGTACTAGAGTGAGTTAGCTGTAGACGGTAGAAACAGTAAAAGAAGACAGAGATTGGAATACATCTAACAAATAATTGAGAATGTAGGCTGCAACTGCTAATTCTGAGATGAAGTGGTTGGCACAGGATAGGAATTCGAATTCGTGTGTGTGTGTGTGGGAGGGGGGGGGGGGGGCATCAAACCAGTGAGTAGGCTGATGACACAAAAAAAAGTGATTCAAGTGATTTGTTTTACTAATGAGCAGTATCGTAAGAAAAGTATAGATGCCGTGAGGTGTCGGGACCCAGCCTTCATAAAATGAGTAGCGTAGATAATCTGTATCGGATCCAGTCACTCTAGCTCTATTTTAAAAATTGATCTCTAATTCTATAATCCTTTAGCCGATTTTTACAAGTTTTAGATGGGATAATAGAATCGTTAAATCAAGCAAGGCCTATCTTGCTTTCTTTTGCTTGTTGCCATGGGTGTTTAGATCGATGTATGGGTGTAACCATTGGCCAGGAACGTTGTATGCAGTCTTTTGAGGTCATGTGTTATAGTAAAGTTCCAGCTCTTTCCGCCTCAAATGACCAGTCATAAAAACAATCTTTTACATTGTGACGTACTGTCGTGCAGTAACAACAAAATGTAAGTGTCTCTGCACAGCAAAGACACACCAGTATACTCAAAAGAAGGCCGCTGTAACAGTGGCCGTAACTTTGATTTCCCAGCATAGTTTTTTTCCATTATGGCGCGGTACCCTACTCAGAAAACATATACGTCAATTACCGACCTGTAGGCTGAGCTGTAAGTGAGACAACATTGTCCGTGCAGTGAGTTACCAGTGCCTCTGGTTCTTGTAAAGTTTGTTTGCAGTTTCCTTAATTTGAATATCTGTACGAAATGGCCGCCGAGCCGAGTAACTGTAAAGTGATGGTTGCACAAAATGCGCTTCCAGGTCTGCTCCTGAAGATGCGCCCAACATCGCTGCATCAGCAACTGCTCTTTGGCATAAGTGCGCATTCTGGTTTTGGGATGTATTGTCTACAATTTTCCATAATATGAATAACCGTCGTATTTTAACATTTAACTTCTTAGATTCGTTGTTGAACATTCTACTCCTTCATACACAGTACATGGGGCTACCATGCCCGTTTCTCTGTAAACTTTTTTATAATACTGCTTCTAGTTGCTCGGGCAAACACAACGGATTTAATTTCTCCTCGAGTGACGTGTGGCGCAGTGAACGGAGGGAGTGGAAAGTGGCTGGGGAGGGGGGGGGGGGGGGGGGGAGGGAGTTGTGTGGGCGTAAATTCTTAATAAGCTTTAAACACATTTATTAACAACAGAATTCAGTAAACCAGGGCACACGAGTAAAAGGAGTAAAACACGAGGAAAATGTTCAGCGCTCAGTCCACACGTACGAATTAACTTAGTATCTAACATAACACGCCAAACGGTACAATTCCAGCCCTACAAAATAATTTTAGCTTTTTAATAAAAAGAAGAGCACGAAACAATAGACAACCATACCAATAATAACAATACAAGGTGGCAGGAATGACTAGAAATATAAAATAACAAGATTCACGAGACAATATCCAAAATTAAGTCCTTTGGAACCCACAAATCAGGCCCCAAAACTATGTTGCCCGCTTGTTGCACTTCTTAGCTGGCTCTCTGCGGAATGTCCATGCCTCCACTAGCTTCCAATTCCAATGACGACGTCAGGCTCGACGTCCTCCGTCTTCCCAGGCGCCAATGCTCGTTGGCCATCTCCCCGAATCAGCCACTTCGCGAAGGAAGTCCAACCGGCGCGCCATCCATGACCCGGCGTTGCACGAAAAGTTTCGTCTTGCCACTGCTGCCCATGGCCCCTGGCGCCGGTTCGAAGTTGTTTCTGCTTCCAGGCCCATGCCAGACACTCTCCACTGTCCCTTACAGCCACTCATAACATCGTCGTGGTGCTGATCTCGCTATTTTGCAGATCCGCACATAAATCCCATGGCGTGACGCATTTCCAGCGCTGACACAACTGCTAGGCGGTACAAGAATTCAACTGTGGTGTGAATCACCAGTTCACGGCACAGAAGGAAAATATTGGACTCGACAGGAAATTGTTTATTTCCTATAATTAATTGAAAAAAGCACATTTTACCTTTATTGGGTGGAAAGTGGTGCACAAAAGCTGATAGCTGATATACACTGAAGCGCCAAAGAAACTGGTATAGGCATGTGTATTCAAATACGAAGATATGCAAACAGGCAGAATACAGCGCTGCGGTAGGCAACGCCTATAAACAACAAGTGTCTGACGCAATTGTTTGATAGGATACTGCTGCTACAATGGCAAGTCATCAATATTTAAGTGAGTTTCGACGCGGCGTTATGGTCGGTGCACGAGCGATGGGACACAGCATCTCCGAGGATGCGATGAAGTGGGGATTTCCCCCTTGGACCATTTCACGAGTGTACCGTGAACATCAGGAATCCGATAAAACATCAGATCTCCAACATCGCTGCGGCCGGAAGAATATTCTGCGAGAACGGGACCAATGACGACTGAAGAGAAACGTTTAGCGTGACAGAAGTGCAACACTTCCGCAGATTGCTGCAGGTTTCAACGCAGGGCCATCAACAAGTGTCAGCTCGCGAACCATTCAACGAAATATCGTCGATATTGGCTTTCGTTGTCGAATGCGCACTCGTGTACCCTTGATGACTGCACGACACAAAGCTTTACGCCTCGCCTGGGCCCATCACCACCGACATTAGACTGTTGATCACTGGAAACACATTGCTTGGTCGGACGAGTCTCGTTTCAAACTGTATCGAACGGATGGACGTTTATAGGTATGGAGACAACCTCATGAATCCATGGACCCTGCATGTCAGCAGGGGACTGTTCAAGCTGGTGGAGGTCATGTAATGGTGTGGGCCGTATGCAGTTGGAGTGATATGGGACCCCTGATACGTCTAGATACGACTCTGACAAGTGACACGTACGTAAACATCCTGTCTGATCACCCGCATTCATTCATGTCCAATGTGCATTCTGACGGACTTGGGCAATTACAGCAGGACAATGCGCCGCCCCACACGTCCAGAATTGCTACAGAGTGGCTCCAGGAACACCCTTCTGAGTTTAAACTTCATTGAATATACGTGTGGCGCCTTGCAACGTGCTGTTCAGAAGAGGTCTCCACCCCCTCGTACTCTTACGGATTTATGGACAGCCCTGAGTGATTCCCTCCAGCATTACTTCAGACATTAGTCGAGTCCATGCCACGTCGTGTTGCGGCACTTCTGCGTGCTCGCGAGGTCCCTACACAATACGCAGTATTTGGTGACAACCTTATATCCTATGTAGCTGACTAATTTGTAAACTCATAAGCTCAGTCTCAATTTAGGCATAAATGCCGTGTTACTCAACGAATGCCGGTGACAAACAACTACTGATTCTGTGCGCAGGACTAGAAAGGTTTATTGCCATGGAGCAGAATAACGTTCCATCAGTGATCACTTCGTATTTTTTCCATGATGTGCGTGATCTAGGTTGAGGTGGTAAAAATGTTTTGCATTAATTAATTAGTTTGGATAACCTTTTTAAACATCTTTTCTCGAACAAATATTCTGTTCCTCTTCCCTAAGAGTTCACTAACATTCATAAAGAATGTACTGGCTCTTATAGAAACTTCACGAAGGTGCTGATGTTCTCGCTTCACTGTGCTGACGATTCTTTTTGCTTTATCGTTATTTTAACTCCCCGTGATGAGGTGAGCTGACGATGGATACAACTGCTCCTTAACCAATTTTTTACATGCTTAACATAAGTTTCTAAAAACATAATTAAATACCCTGAGGATGAAGTTATGTAATGGCGTTGCTGATGGTGCATTAAAATGTTCATGTTCGTGATGGAGGTGAGATGATGTTTACTAGATGGAGTATTCTTTAAAAGGGCTGAATGAAAGTGTATTTTACAGGACAGATTTTGTTGTTGGATTGGCAATTGGGGTTGAGGGTGACGTGGAGCGTTGTTGACTAAGACTGGAAGGGAAGATATATCTCCAGAAGAATTTCATTGTTGGCTAGTGGGGTTCGATTCCATTTGGGACAGGACAGACTAGGCATAATGTTGCATGGAAGATGGTTCAAATGGTTCAAATGGCTCTGAGCACTATGGGACTTAACTTCTGAGGTCATCAGTCCCCTAGAACTTAGAGCTACTTAAGCCTAACTAACCTAAGGACATCACAAACATCCATGCCCGAGGCAGGATTCGAACCTGCGATCGTAGCGGTCTTGCGGTTCCAGGCTGCAGCGCCTTTAACCGCACGGCCACTTCGGCCGGCTCGCGTAGAACCGCTCGGCCACTCCGGCCGGCATGGAAGATGGGATATGGGTGTAGAGGCATAGTGAAGTGCATGGTTTGGTGATTAGAGAGTGATGTGTTGGGTACCAAAGAGCTCCAGAGATGGCAGAAGACGCGGGAAATAGATGAGTTGGAAGCCTATAGCATGTGAGTAGAAGAGAGTACGCGGATGTCAGGGCAAGGCGAAGTGCACATTTTTCTACGCTGACAATGGATTTGTAGAATTTAGTATTTAGACGTCAGGCACGTGCTCACGAAATCGGAATTGCTGAATTGCAGGCACAGTAGAGTGAAACAACAGATACTCGTAAAAGCCAGCGAAATCAGTTCAGGCCTGAAATGTAAAACACGACAGCAAAGATCTGTTCACGAAATTCGATTTTCTTCAGCAAATTCGACTCCATGAGAAGGGGGGAGAGTACCTAGCACTGCTGAACCATAGATACGTATCATGTATAGTCTACAGCTGAAACAACTGAGCGCTTGTAAAGAGCATGTTTGCCGGCGTAGCTCGTGGCCGTCAACAGATGGCGCTGGCGCAGCGCGCTCCAGATCCCGGCCGGCGGCCTTTGTTGGCTCGCGAGCGCAGAGCGCAGTAGGCGGCCAGCCTCGGGCAACGCCACGCCGCTTGGTGGGTTAGTAGTGACTGCTATGTTCTCCTTCCTGAGGAGGGCCACGGGGCCCGATCCCGTCGTAGAGCAGCTGCGCGAGGAGAACCACGCGCTGCACGCAGATAAGTACGTAGCCATCCACCCGTGCTACTGCGAGTAGCCTCTCTGCTCCCCACTCCTACTCACGAAACATTAACGACATGCTGCAAGCACTAATAAAAAAGAAACAGTCATTTTAGCTATTTTTTCAAGTTTCCAAAATAATTACTCACTTTTAGGTAAAAGTTTCCGCTTTGTCTGTCACACTTTAAAACAAAATTAACAACCACAACAATTGTTAAGACATGTGCTGGTACTAGAAAAGTGCGCACTCTTACGCAGATCATCTTCTCGTAACACTCGTCAGCAATGTCTAAAATTGAGTCTTATTACAATCACATAGGTAAGAAATAAGTCCCAGATTCTGAAGAACCACGCCCAAATTTTGGAGAACAGTCAGAACGAAACGTAACAGGGACCACGACAAAGACTTTTAATTCTGAAAAGCCTCTCTTTCAGTCGTGTCTAAAGATAATAATGTACATGTGACAACGGGTTTTTTGCGTACCACTGCACATTACCTGTTGGCCTCTCCCTGTCACTTGGTTAGATACTACGCAATTTTATTTCTTTGTCTTCCTCGGTGGACATGCAAAACTAGAGGTTTATGCCCGGCGCCCCGAAGGTGATGAATAATTTAAGGAAATGACAGGACAGATGTCATCTTTCCGCCAGTGTTAACCTGTGATATTATGAATTCCTTCCATGAATAACATCAACAAACTCGCCATTTGTTGTTGTCGTATTGGGAAAGCTTTCGTCAAAATTTCAGGAACTTGAATTACGTTTGATTGTTATTATCTTCCACCAAGAAGGAGTGATCTCTCCTACGTGGGGTTAATCTGTGCCACCGATCTATATTTCAGCCAGAAATCTCCGTCCAGACATACCAATCTAGATCAGGATGCAACTGATATTTTCATGTGACATCAGTGACCTTCCCCTGATTTGGCGTTGGAATTAATCTGATACATGCTTGATTAGAAATTTTGTAGGGAGCTTTTATCGAATACAAGAAAGCGTCCAAGAAGCCACTGTGCTAGTAGTGATAGCACTCTGAAGATGGAAAAGAAATATGGCGAATTTCCTGAAACCCTGGAATTCAGCATCTACTTGAATAAACGATCCTGCGGCTGAGATAGACGTTGTACTCGTTTCACAATTTTTCAGAAGAAATCAGCTCTGACAATTAAACTGGTAATTACATTGTCTCTTCTTCTTTTCTTTTTCTTCTCGTCCTCCTCCTCCTTCACTCCTCCTCCTTCTCCTGTTTGAAAGAGGGGCCATGAGTTTGCCTAGTTGTAGCAGATTTATTACAGTTATCAACTAGGAGATGAAAACTACGCCTTTTTTACTTTCCTTCTAATACTTCAATACCATAAGCGCAGGTCGTTAGTATGTGCCAGCGATCTGGTGATGGAAGAAATTGTGCTCAGCAGAATATGGCTGGCAAGAGTTGGAATGGATAAGTGTTCTTCAAAAGTGCCAGTCTCTTCACTTAAATCCTAAACCTCTCCACTTTGTCTCATAACAATGGCATGTAACTTCGCCGATGGCAATCCGGCCATCGGATGGGCACGTTAACACCGGCGACTCCCTTCGTGTTATTCGAGAGGTGTTGGCTAGGTGCCACCACCGAGTTTCATCCTTCTCGTCTCTTTCCTTCTGTCCTCGTCGATAATAACACAGACACAACAGTACGACGTACAAATCTGTGATCACATCCACACAATACAGATACTCACTCTGTATCTCACAACAAATCAAAGGATGGCAAGTGAAAGCCATTTGCTCACTAATTTCGTCAGTGCAGCAATGTGTGGTGTTGTTGCACGGTACCCAGCCGTCACTGACGAGAATGAAAATAACTTCGACTCTTTACCGTAAATAGTAATTTCTGGGCAAAATGACAATGATATATTAATGACAGTGATATATTAATAACCAGTCCGTCTGTTCTATCCCGGCAAAGTACTTCGTTTTTGTGATTGAATTTTCATCTGTAGAGTTCCCATTTGAATTATTTGGCAGATCTAGCGCTAAAGTCATACTCGTGTAAGTAAATTAACGATAGATTGGTTGTTTACATGTGTGTGAATAAAGTAGTCTAGCCTTGTTGTTGTACTTGCTTGGTATTTACACAATGGTAGAATTTTGCCTCAGTATTCGATAAAGAGATTTAGATGGAAGTTTTTCAAAGGATTGTTGATACGTTCGGTCAGCTACATACAGTTGCTACGTAGCATAAACCGTACGAAAAATGTAAAATAATTATATCTTTATTAATAACACTAAAATTAATCAAGTATTTAGGTGTCAGAAGATTAGATGTCATGAGATAAGTTTCTATAAAATTTATTCTTTTCGCGAGAGATCATTGACACTATTCTTTCCTTGTGTATGGTTAGGGCTATTTTGTGTGAAATGGGCTTATTTCTACATATAGCTGAAATTTGGTGAAATAACAGGATGAATTTAAGTAAGTGACTGACTGGTTAACTACTTGTCCTCCCATCGTAGGCAGGCTACAGTGAATTTAGTATAGAATGTAGTTTAGTGACTTCTTACCCTCACTCTGGCACACTGCTATTTTTAGGTAATGGCTAGGTTAGAAAACCTGACTATTTGATGCTGGATTTACTATAAAGTATAGTTTAGTGACTTATACCCTCATCTCTGACGATCCGCTTCCACAGAAAAGCATTTGTAAGAGCGACAGATATGAAGGAGGCTGAAAGTATGCTGAAGTATGAAAAACCGTTTCAGACGGGGAGTCCTTTCAGCAAATTTCTATTCCTTACAGAAATTAAGTGAACGAGGAAGTTCTGTCCCCTTTGATGCATCTTTTGCAAAAAACTTTGTAGCAGTATTACCAGTTAAGGTCTCTTTCCCTCAGGGCTACCATCATCAGACAGCACTTTGGAACGACCGTTTCAATTTTTTTTTTGTGTAAGTCACCTAAGACTGCATCCGTTCCAGAACTAATTATTTTAATTTTTGTATGACAGAATTATAAAGTACATTTTTTATTCTGTACGACTTTTTCTTTTTGCTTCGTTTCGGTTTTTTGTAGGAGACGACTAGGTTAGAAAAATTGACAATTTAATTCCATATAATCTTAAACAGTAACTGATCATAGTTCAGTTATTCGTAAAAGTGATACTGATGCTTGGATAGTCTAGTCACAAATTTCGTGAACTTAAGGTTATTTCATCTCTGGAAGGGAAACCTTATCAAATAAAAGTTTACATTAGATTTACAGTTACTTTCATCGTTAAAAACGTCAATACAGTCATATTCGATGACTTATTAATACGCCGAACATTCGCTGCCTTTAGTGCGAAATTCTGTTAACATAAACAAGATCCTAGAAAAGGTATATGCATTGTTAAACATCTACCAATTTTTTGTTATTAATTTTTGAGAACATTTCTTGTTTAGAACAATGATCTGGCAATACGAGACTGGAATAGAAGGGAGAACTGATAGAGGTACTCAAGGTACCCTCCGCCACACACCGTCAGGTGGCTTGCGAAGTATGGATGTAGATGTAGATGTAGAAAGTACTTTAAAAATGAGCACAAACAGTCTCGACTGCAAAAAACTTTATTTCGTGGTAATCGGTTTCGGTCAGTTTTTGACCATCTTAAGACCTCATGCTATGACGGTAGGTTGTGGCGGTAAATGGAGCGGGTGTTGTAACTCCACGAACGTCAGCTGTTGAGCAGTAGCCAAAACCGGTTACCCAGAAATAAATATTTTTGCTGTCGAGACTGCTAGTGCTCATTTTTAAAAATCTTTTGTTACACTCGTATTTAGAATTCTAGTGGCCCTGTATGGGACTTCCGACGCATGTTCTTGTACGAGACACCAATATGCGGGGAAAACATAAAAGCACAATTAAGCTTTAATTATTGTAGTTTTGACACTTGTGGATATTATTATTTATTTGAATAGCACTTTTACAGAGCGCGTTAAATGAATTCTTCCATTCTTTCTGCGTGCATTCTTCTTTCTCTTCTCCCACATTCGTTTCATACGTTCTGATCTTTGCTGCCGAGGCTGTTTTCTTTTCCTTTCTTTTTCGTTCTTGGGGATCACTTTCTGAATTTTTCTCCCAAATCAATTCCTTTTTGTGTGTCCATTATGTTGATGTTTACTACTGTGAGGTCATTTAGCGTCTGTGTAAACAGTCCACGTTGTCCTTTGAGGTTCACAATTTTCAAAGGATTTGCTTCGTCAGTTTGTCATCAATTCTAGTCAAATGCCCGAAGAAAGATGCTCTTTTTTGCGCATAGTCTGTATTACTTTCTCTACATCTTCAAATTTGTATGTTATATAGTGATCTATTGCATTCGGTATGTATTGTCTTTTGACCAACTATGATTCTATTTTTATGATTTGGTTTATGTACCTTTCCGCAGTAGTTTTAGTGTTTAGGGATAGTACAGAACCTCAGGCCTCACTACTGTGTAGTAATGTTTAATTATGGTCGCTCGATAAAGGCTTCATCTTCTGTGTGTCTGTGGTGTTCTGGAATGCAATGTTCATCTTATTTGTTCTTATCTCTAGACTGTCCTCCCCAACGTTGTTTATTGTTCAAATGGCTCTGAGCATTATGGGACTTAACTTCTGTGGTCATCAGTCTCCTAGAACTTAGAACTACTTAAACCTAACTAACCTATGGACATCACACACATCCATGCCCGAGGCAGGATTCGAACCTGCGACCGTAGCAGCCCCGCGGTTCCGGACTGCGCGCCTAGAACCACTAGACCACCGCGGCCGGCACGTTGTTTATTCTTAGCCACTCACATAAATATTTGAATGAGCTGATTTTCCTGACTTTATTTTGCTTCATGAATAATTCCAATGGACACAGTTTAACGTTTATTATAAATTCGTCTTCGAGAAAAAAATTTGTAAAATGATTTGTCCTTCTTGCACTGTTAGGTTTTCTGTTTGGATTCTGGCATTTACTGGTGTGTCTGTTATCAAGGTAATGTCATCTGCGAATGCCAGGCAGTCCACATGGATGTTGAAGCGGAAAGGTGTGGCTATAGCCGCTTACATGTCAGTCGTTCAGTGAGTCGGCTTTGCTGTCACACCCATGCACCATGCACTACGTTCAGGATGTAGGCCATGGTGACGGGAATTGATAAAAAACACGTTTGCCGCTAATATTTGTTCTGCACGAAAGAGTAAATAAACAACTGTCGCAAACGAAATCTGATTGCAACGTCTGTTTTGGCGATCGCAATAAAGTGTTTGCACAATAGAGTCACTCGAACACTGTCCTGGAAGCTATACACTTATCAGCTAAAACATTATGACCACTGGCCACCATGAGATGGATG
This sequence comes from Schistocerca americana, assembly GCF_021461395.2. Lineage (NCBI taxonomy): Eukaryota > Metazoa > Arthropoda > Insecta > Orthoptera > Acrididae > Schistocerca > Schistocerca americana. Next base: position 607,181,602 of record NC_060119.1, on the reverse strand, counting down.
CCGCCTCGTGGCCCTGCGAGCACGTGACACAGTAACAAAAGTACGTAAGCAGAGCAGACACGGACGGGGACCACCCTAGCGAAAAAATATGGGCTGCAAAATCGGGAAATCCATTGAGATAAGCGACTTCGATAAAGCACAGATTATTATTACGCAGAGCCTGTGAACGAGTATCCCGAAGAAGGCCAAGTTGGTCGAATGTTGACGTGCTACTGTCGTGAGCATCTACGGAAAGAGGTAGAAGGAAAGTGAAACTGCAACTAGGCGCTAAATGGTGGACGTCCACGACTCCTCACCGAACTTGGATATCGGTGGCTTGTGTGCTCTGTGAAGGAGGATAAAAGGTGATCTGTGGCTTCTCTGCCGAAAGAGCACAATGCTGGTGCACGCACAAGTGGTTCATAGCGCCTTCTTCTTGGTACATTGTTCAACTTGTAGCTCCGCAGCAGACCACTCCTATGTGTTGACCGGTTGACCAAACGACGTCGTCAATTCCGATTGGAGTGAGCATGGGACCGTTGAGATTCGACCGTCAATGAATGGAAACGAGTCGGCTCTTCTGTTGAATCACATTTTTGCTGCATTAGTTCGATGGTCGTCTCCACATCGAGATGAACGGCGGCTTGAAACGTACAACGCGTCACGGACGCAGGCTGGTGGGAGCGTTATTATGCTGTGGGAGACATTCTCCTGCGCTTACATGGAACCTGTGTTAGTAATCCAAGACACGCTAACAGCTTCCAAGCACCTGCATCCCTTCATGCCTGAGGTCTTCAACAACGACGACGTCATCTTTCTGCAGTACAGTTCTCCGTGTCTAGGAACCAGAATCGTGCCAGACAGGTCTGATGAGCATTGCAGTGAACTCGCGTTGATGTCTCGGCCATCAAATTCGCCTGATGTAAATCCTAAGGAAACCATCTGCGTCGCTATCGAGCGCCATCACCGCGTACACAAGTCAGCGGCTCGTTATTTAAGCGAATTACATGCCCTGTGCATAGAAATCTAATGCCACATACCAACACAAATCTAATAAGCAACTGTCGGATCCCTGATACGCAGAATCTGTGATTTACGAGGTGCGACAATAAAGTAATGAGAATGATGTGAAAAAAAATGTTGATTACCTCTAAACATTCTGCGTGGTGTCTGTTTGTTCTGTATCGTGTCTCCCTACCACTTTCGCGCAACGACGCTCTGAGCCTGTTTTTTGGGGAATTGACTAGTTTGAACCTGGGACCTGTTGCTGGTAAGGAGACACCAGACCACACATGACATGTAGAATTCAGAAGAGTTCAGTGAGACTAGCGATGATATAACCAAATACTTAATGATTTCAGCGTCAGCTCCACTGCACTCCCTGTAAAAGAATCTTAATACTAACTAAATTTAGTGGAAGGGGTTCAAGGCTTTCCTATTTTTAGTTAGCTGGTAAAATAACGTTGAAAAAGCAGTTAAGTGTACCATTGGAAATTTTATTCTACTCACAAAACATCGTTTATAAATTGCACTATTGATAAAAGGAAATGTTTTAATACAGGATGGTAAAAACCAACTGCGCTCAACAAAAATGTGAATAAATATTCCCTGAATGGGTTTCCAAGTTCTACAATGGATCGAAGGATGACCTATGCCATATCACATCTATAATCTAGGTTTAATTTAAGTTTCACTATCAAAATGGTCTACAGTGACCCTCAATTATCTTTAATTACTTATCTAACTTGTCGTAAATTACAGTGGCTGATGTGGCTTCTCAATAACTATATAACAGAAAAATCATCGAGTTTCAGATTTTTACTTCAAGTGGCAAATGTGAACACCATGAGCTTTAATTGACGATCGACACTAGTATTACGTAAAGGGGATGTAACAGATGAGACTTCTGCAGTTCTGAGTGAAGCCTTATGCGCTCAAAAATGCGGCATCGCGTGCGTTAATTACCTTGTCGGTGTTCGTCAGGGGGCGGCAGCCGGCGCAGCTCCGTCCAGCTCGCCCTCTCGGAAGCAACTCTGAAGTAACTCTCTTTTAACTTCTCCTTACTACAATTTACAGAAGTTGGTTTAAAAAAAAAAACTATCTGGCTGTGTTTTCATCTGACCAATCAGGGTCTCAATGTTAACCTTAAGCTCCGCCTACAAAAATTCTGTCTATCCAATGAGAAACGTTATTCTTTTCGTAGTGGGGCAATGTTTTCAAAGTTTGCAACGTAACAGAGAAGCGAAAAAGTCTCACGCTATAACTTGCAGGTGGTGTAGCCCTTTTTTGTGTTATCGTAAGATCTATACTGTTCTTCTGGAGAGCTCTAGCTTTTAACATTGGCTGGGGGGTGGTCCTAACGTAACAGAGACGTGAAAAAGTCTCACGCTAAAAACTTGCAGGTGGTGTAGTCGTAGCGGTTAGCTGGGTGTCCTTCCCTTATCGTAGGGCCTTCTCGCTTAACACGGTTCTGCTCTCGGCTTCTGTTCTCGTTTCTCCCCTCGGAACTGCGTCTGTTTCACGGTGGGAAGGTATGACATGCATTTAGGCATTCTTGTGTTAGTCTGTGGTATGCCATTTGCTCACTCGTTACTCGTATTATTTTGGTTAATTTAATGTCACGATTTATTCGGAGCTATGTGACATACTACTGGATTTGCTTATCATGTCGGGGTTTTCATGGAAGGTGTTGGATTTGCCTGACACCTTACATACCGTTTTAAAAATGGTTCAAATGGCTCTGAGCGCTATGGGACTTAACTTCTGAGGTCATCAGTCCCCTAGAACTTAGAACTACTTAAGCCTAACTAACCTAAGGACATCACACACATCCATGCCCGAGGCAGGATTCGAACCTGCGACCGTAGCGGTCGCGCAGTTCCAGACTGTAGCGCCTAGATCCGCTCGGCCACTCTGGCCGGCACTTACTGTTTTAGTGTTGTCTCCTTTAAAGTAGTTCCCTTCTGATTGCACACACTTTTTCCAGCGCTTCTGCCATTGATGGTAACATTTCTGGAATATCCATCAAGCCCGTTGTCACAGCTTTTTGGACATCTTGTGTTGTTTGAAAATGGTGTTCCTTGACCGGCGTTTCGACTCTTGGAAATAGAAAAAAGTCGCACAGAGCGATATCTGGCGAATAGGGCGGCTGTGGTGGTATTGAAATTTGTTTTGAGGTTAAAAATTGCTGTACTGACAGCTGTTGTGGTGTGAGATTTTTGAGGATCATTTTTGCACAAATCTTTCTCATACCAAGAGCTTCAGTTATTACTAGACGAACCGTTTCTCGATTGATATTCAGTTCTTCTGTAATCAGTTTCACGGATAATGTTCGATCAGATCGTACGAGTTCACGCACCCTGGCCAAGTTGACATCCGTCGGTGAGGTTGATGGTTGTCCACTGCGGTCTTCATCTTCAACATTCGTTCTGCCTTCACTAAACATTTTATCCCAACGAAAAACTTGAGCTCTCGACATGACCTCCTCTCCAAAAGCCTTCTGAAGCTTACCGTGTGTTGTCGTCGCTTTTTCACCCAATTTAAAGCAAAAAGAAATGGCATACCGTTGCACAATATTATGCGGTTCCATTTCCGTGTCGAGAGACACAAACACGTGTCAACTTATGACAGCACAACTCACGACTGAGCAGTTGCATCGATGTTCCGCTTCGACTAAAAGCAGCTTATAGACCAAGGTCAAAGACATTGTGCCTACGCAAACCTGCATGGTTGCCACATCTTGCAAAGATAATCAGTCTCATTACTTTATTGTCGCACCTCGTATTCCATTCCAAAGACGGACAAACAAGCTGTCAAGCGGGTTGTCATAATGTTTTGGCTCATCAGTGTACAGTCCTCAGTGGTGTGTTGGTCAGCCAATCGCCTGACCGGGGGAGAACGCTGGACACGTATTGGGAACGAACGAACTTCCTGCGCGATCGTGGGGCGTCGTGCATTTCGCGGACGAGTCGAAGAGAAAGCGAAAACGAATGGAAAGCGACAAGATAACTTCCGGTGGGGATCTCGATCCACGTGGTCCGCGGCTAGCAGAAATGGAATCCAGCAATCGCTCCCGTACTATACGGTGGCTCAGCTCGCACTGCCATTGCTTATTGCTTACCTGTGTCCGTGAGCTCCACACGTTGCCAGAATTTAGCCTCTCGGTAAGTATGCGCCCGACGGATATCTGACACAATTAACTGCCGCAATGTTGTCTTGTTGGACTGATGACCATAGATGTTAAGTCCCATAGTGCTCAGAGCCATTTGTTGTCTTGTTGATTACCCAATTTGATGCCTGTTGTGTCGTATTTTATCCACTCTCTAATCACCTTCTCCAGGCTAAGTTGGAAAGCCTGACTCCTGTTTTATCTCAGAGTTTCTGGGCAAGTCTTCAGAGAATCTGACCTAGTATTTTGTTAACGTGTCTTGGATAATGTTTGTAGTGCTTGGGTCAAATCCGAATTCTTCCACAGTAGTGGTTCAAATGGCTCTGAGCACTATGGGACTCAACTGCTGTGGTCATAAGTCCCCTAGAACTTAGAACTACTTAAACCTAACTAACCTAAGGACATCACACACATCCATGCCCGAGGCAGGATTCGAACCTGCAACCGTAGCGGTCGTGCGGTTCCAGACTGTAGCGCCTTTAACCGCTCGGCCACTCTGGCCGGCTCCACAGTAGTGATGAGGGATTTTCTGTCAATGAAATCGTACGCTTCCTTGAAATCTACAAGTTTAACTGTTGTGACTTTGTTTGTCAGTTGTCTCGTTTGCAGAATAATTTTAGATTCCAGCTTTGTCCACTGCATGATCTATTTTTCCGAAATCTGCTTTGATATTGCCCTAATTGTGGGTCTAGTTAGGGTTCTGCACGATTGAAAAGTGAATGACATTTTTTCAGATTTGAACTACATCGAAAAGCGGATCAGTGAAGGATAAGCAAAATGTAATTGGATGACCAGAGCGGGTGACGTGGTCAGGGTTGTAGGGCGTGGCTGCGTAGAAGAAGGTGGCTGTTTTTAGCAATCTTCCTCTATATTGTTGGCTCTTCCAATACATTTTCTGGTAGCTCAGCCCCACCACTCGTGTCGTGGTGGAGACGTGCTGATGCACGCAGTCCGGGGAATGCGACGCCATGTTTGGGCAGCGGCTGCACGGGTGATAGGAGGTTAGCTGCATGAGGCCAGGCCCAGTTCACTCCCTGCAGACGCGGCGGCTCGTGATGATGCTGGGAGTCGCCGGTGCAGCACCGGGCAACGCCCCTCCACCGGCCAGTCCTCGGGGACAGCGTCACTGATGACGACGACGTAACAGCGACCGAACGCCCAGTCGGTCGAACCGAATGCCGATGCCCACCTCTGATGCTCTTAAATAGTGCAGACTGCTGCTGAATCCACCGGTTACGCAGCGCTGTGTTTATTAGGACGTTCTTCATGAGTTGGCTAACGCAAACGCGCCACACGCGGCCCACGCCTGCGTAATTTTGCTAATGTTGCGTTCTGATCGCTGCCGCGCACGTACACACATACCGACGCTCGTTGCAAAACTGTGTCACCTGCATAACACACGGGCCAGCCTTCATCCGCCATCTGCCGTGAGGGTGGCGTATCGCGCACTGAAACACACTGAATCACAATTTCGTACCATATTTCCCAAAAATAACCCCATGTCCTCTACAAAGAATGCTTACTACGAAATTAAAACAACACTGAAGCGTAAGCATTCGAAATATTGATGATTGTCAGTTACTGTAAGCAATGAGTTGTACTGCAATTATTTTCTTAATGTCAGCAATTTCCTACACAGCAACAACTAACACAAGTTTCACTTGTATGACTGTATCACAGTTCTATTTCTCGACTGCGGTCTAACTTCCCGTCTCAGACACAACAACAAAGCGAAATATGCCAACTGAGCTGTGTGTTGGTGTGTGCAGGAGGACCTTGCTGAACCAAGAGGCGCGCTTCCGAGAGCAGCTGTCGGAGCTACAGCAGCGCAACGAGCGGCAGCAGCAGGAGGCGAACGCGCTGCGCTTCCGCATGGAGGAGCTGTCGCGAGACGCCATGGTCAAGGGCGCCGGCATGGACCGTGAGTACCAGCACCGTCCCCACCTACACCCAAAATAGATTTATCTTATGCTCTCACAGAGCCTTTCGTAAGAACCCCATCATCACATCTCTGGCATGAAACACAGGATGTGAGACAACATATTAAAAACAATACACTAGAAGTATGCAGTGAATTGGAAAAGAAACCTATTAAAATTAACTTCCTAGGCATTCCCTACTCCATAACGCTATCAGTTTCTACGTGATGCAGGCAGTTCGACATTGTACGAGGTAAACGATTTCACCAGCAGAGGCGCACCTGCCAGTCACCATTAGTTGAGCCATCGAAGACTGACGAAGACGTCCCCCGTTTCGCAGTTTATTAGCGCACTGTCGGTGTTCCGCACATGCGACAAGATCGTGGTGGCAGACTGAGCTCACCGGGCGCGTAGCGCCATCACTGGCGGCATTGCATGTGCGGAACACCGACAGTGCGCTAATAAACTGCGAAACGGGGGACGTCTTCGTCAGTCTTCGATGGCTCAACTAATGGTGACTGGCAGGTGCGCCTCTGCTGGTGAAATCGTTTACCTCGTACAATGTCGAACTGCCTGCATCACGTAGAAACTGATAGCGTTATGGAGTAGGGAATGCCTAGGAAGTTAATTTTAATAGGTTTCTTTTCCAATTCACTGCATACTTCTAGTGTATTGTTTTTAATATGTTGTCTCACATCCTGTGTTTCATGCCAGAGATGTGATGATGGGGTTCTTACGAAAGGCTCTGTGAGAGCATAAGATAAATCTATTTTGGCAGTACTTGGAATAAGCGTAGTCGGTGGCATAAAGATAATTGTGGGAATGAAGAGAAATCATCTTTAAAAATGAACCGAACGACGAGAAATAATAATCATGTATTTGTAATACAGCCGTGTACATCTCCATGTGTCCGATAATATTTTGCATTCTGAATGTTTGTTCCAGCTTGTACGATGGGCAGAGATCAGGGGCTGCCAGTAGGGCCACATAACCTATAACTTTAACTCGACAAATATTTTCAGTTACAGTAAGCACGTTAGGCCATAGTAGCAATAGGTAAACCACAATTGAAGGCGACAATGATAATTATGTTTGTCGTTTTGGAAAATGTATTCGTTTAGAACAGTCAACTTGTACTCGGGCAGAGATCATGACTATCACAGTGGTCGCGGTTATTGTCTATGACAATGCTGTATACAAATCATCCAATTAATAAGTACTTTAAAAGGAACAAAATGTATTTGTAATAAGATAATACGAAAAGCGAGTCTTACTCGTGGTCAGTAAGCTGGCTTCGTAAAATACAGGTGTGAAGCTGGGCGTCGATGATGTACTTTTGCGAGTAATAGTTAAGAGCCGAATTCATGTAAAAATTTTGCACAATAGTAGGTTTTAGCGCAAAATCTGTATGCAATGTCAAAAGCCGGCAAAAAATCTTTCTAAAGATATGTCATTCATCTCAGTACTACTAGTATGTGTTGTGAAAAAGGGACGTTGACTTAAGATATAAAATATATGATGACCTGGGAGACGATAGGGTCCCGTTCATTATATAACTGCCACTACCATGTTTCAGCAGATTTTTGGCATGTGTATTTCTAAGGATCCCTGAATAATAGACTCCAGAAGGATGTTACTGTGGCCAAAATTATTGTTTTATCAAACTCCATTGAATGTCTGATGGAAATAGTGATGCTCCTACATGGTAGCAAACACTCAATAACTGATTGTCCTAGGTCCTAGTAATTATTTTCATTCTACACAAAAATGCAAAAATATAAGCAAACTTGTTCAGCATTGACTCAGTGTGCCATCTGGACTCGATCACAAATTAATGACTGATTAACAGTAAAGGATATTTTGTCTCTGACTTGAAACAGGTTCCCCAGAAAGAATCACAATGCTGGGAGTCACTAAACTAGTTCACGACAGAGGTAATAAGTCTTACGTTGAATTAGTACTGGCACCTTTTTAAGGAAGTGTTGAAAAGTCAAATTCTGTTCGGTATTATAGCGACGGCAACCACTGAGCGCTGTTGACGGTCTAAGTTGCACACAAGAATACTAATCTCGGAGCACAGAGTCCGCGGGGGACCAAGTTGGAGGAGGCGAAGTTTCCTGGGCGATGGCTGGCTGCTCGTTGTGGCTCTGGTGCAGTATCCTCCAGATCGGACTGCTGCTGGAATCGTGTGGTGTGTATCCTGGTGGTCGCTCTGCTTCAGAATTCCTCAGCTGACGGAACCGGTGCAAAGCGGCAGGGCTCAGCTGGCAGAGTGATATCCGCTCGATGCTTCGATGGTACACGAGTCTCAGAGGCAAAGTAGTGCTTCCGATTGTGGCGCTCTTGTCTGGAATGTCCACGCCGCTGGCCTCGAAGGCGGCACCTCTCGTGGTGAAGTTAGCGGTGCATGGTTTCCATGGTGACAGCTGGAGTTCCAGCGTGTTCCGGACACAATCCAGCTTGTTACTGTTGATACGCCGAGCCCGCCGTTACTGTTGTCCGGGTCTGCCGAGAGAGTGTCTCCTGAGGAGACTGGATCCGGGCATCTTGCAGACCATGCTTGTAATGTGGGTAGCTGTGCTCTCAGGCAAAGCCCTTGGATACCTCAGACATAATGTTCGGCAATAGCACACTTGCTCGCAAAAGGCGAGTGCAGCGTTCATGTTCGGTGCAGCGACCTTCCATGGTGCACATGGTCTGTAGGCCATAGCACATTGGAAAGATATTTCGTAAATTCCAGCCTCCCGCAATAACAAATTGTTCTTCAGCGATCACAGTTCTACAATCTTAGACAGCGAGCAGAAAATCACTTTTCCCTGAAATTTACGTAGGATTCTTGGTATCTTACACGAAATATTTTCAACAACGGGAAGAAAAGCTACAGATTTTGTCAAAGTGCTCTCCTTTCACTTCCTGGTTCATTGGTTTAACTGATGGTCTCCTGTTAATCTGCTGAGTAGAATATACATTTTCCCTGAACACTGCCTTCAAGTAGGCGAATTCTTTAGTCAAACTATCTGGAGCTGAGACGGTGTGAGCTCTTCGTGCAAGTGCAATGGATGATGACAACTCGACGATTGTAAACACAAATCGGCGTCAGTGGCTTAAGATAAACTGTATGTCCCAAAGGATCATCATTCTTCCTCCTAACCAAAATATCCTGGGAAGGTAGACACGCATCTGTCTCTGTTCCCGTAGTGAACCAGACGTTTTTATGAAGGAACCTACAGTGTTGTATAAACGCCATTATATTCTCCTTAACGCCACGATATGAAAGAAACGCTGCCGTACGTACCTCTAAAATAAAACTGGTTCCAGGGCCGCCGGTCCGCAGCTCGTGGTCGTGCGGTAGCGTTCTCGCTTCACACGCCCGGGTTCCCGGGTTCGATTCCCGGCGGGTCAGGGATTTTCTCTGCCTCGTGATGACTGGGTGTTGTGTGATGTCCTTAGGTTAGTTAGGTTTAAGTAGTTCTAAGTTCTAGGGGACTGATGACCATAGATGTTAAGTCCCATAGTGCTCAGAGCCATTTGAACCAGGGCCGCCGATCCAAGCACTCGCTCTCCTAAAGTCCTCCGTAATTGGGTTGGCCACCGGGGGGAAGCATAGCGCAACCCATGGCCACGCCGTAACTCTCTCAAAATATTCGTGGTTGAATATCAAGTAGGTTGAGTAAAGAGCGTGCGGAAACAAAGCAATGATCCCTACCTGAAACTTATTGCAAATAGTGTAGTTAAGGCTCAAATCGCTCTGAGCACTATGCGACTTAACTTCTGAGGTCATCACTCGCCTAGAACTTAGAACTAATTAAACCTGACTAACCTAAGGACACCGTAGCGGTCGCTCGGCTCCAGACTGTAGCGCCTAGAGCCGCACGGCCACTCCGGCCGGCAGTGTAGTTAAGACCAAAATTTCTTTGAACATTCATTTCACTGGAAAAATTTTAAAACTCACAAGGCCTTAGCTGGACCACTCCAAAAGTGCTGGAATTGAACAATGAAATACACTGCGTTTGAGAATATTCAATATGGAAATTTCAAACAGCTAATTCAAAAATAGTAGTACAAGACAGTCAGAGTTATAAAAAGATTGTATTAGTGAGTTGGAAACGTAAAGCTACTCTGTACGGATGTTAATGTGTGTTCTCAGTTCTGTTGTGTTGTTGCAATGTATTCCTGATAATTCCTTATCTTATATGCATACTGCACAACATAATTATAGGATCACTTTTTGGAAACGCCTTAATTGTCTCCCACTGCAACGAAGAAGTTTTTAATTTGGCTCAGAGGAGCCTACAACCTTTCTCTGTAATGGTGCAAAGGCGGGACACCCTGTAAAGTCACTTTCAGTCTCGCCGACGATTGTAACAGCAAGGTGTCGACACTTGCGAAAAGAGGGAAGAGCTCAGGATTCATGTGAGGTGGGTTAATGATGTTACATTGGCACCAAATTTCACCACAATTCCAGACAATCCCACTCTGGACATATCATATGGTGGGAAGGTCGTTACATCCCTTCTTAGACACATTTCACCTCTTCTTTTGTCGCCTCTGCGATGAAGGTCGGAACCACTATGCCCAGCCTTGAAATCGCGTAGTTTTCGTATGGGTGGACGAGGAAAACATTTCAGACACATCTCTTCTCAGAATCTAAACGAAAAGGCCTTATGGAGTCTCATAAAGGACGTCCAATGAAACTGACGGTGTCCTAGGCGCTTGCAGACACGGAACCCCTCCAATTTCGCATAGTAGGCGAAAGGTCAGCAGTGTAGCCTGCCTGCAGGCGCGTAGGACTCTTCTTTGTCTCTATACAGGTACATTTTTAAAGTACTCAACAAAGGCAGGTAGGTGGTACCAAGGGCGTTGCCGGACTGGTTGGGGGGGGGGGGGGGGGGGTCTTAGGGTGCCTCTTTGCCGTTTTATTCGTGCCAGAGTCAACGTCACACTCCTGTGTGATCACGCCACAGGAAGGCGCGAAACAGGAGGGCTGAAAAAGCATAAGCACCCTTTGCAGCTTTGGATTGTGTTAAAATTTCGTCGAATAGTTTTGAACGGTCCCTAGTGCCTACACCCTACTCACCAAAGAAATCCCTACGGGAGAGCTGCACTCCAATGGGATGCGATTCCGTTCAGTGGGGTTGCTGACCCACGTTTTCCTTGTGAAAGAGTTGAATCGTCCGAGGGGGGGGGGGGGGGGGAGGAGGAGGAGGTGTCCGCAGTGTCAAAGGTTGTCAATAACGTCGTTCTGTGGCTCATCACATTGCGAACAGTCGGTTTTGCCCGCAAAATGTGTCGAAATCAATGACTCAAGGAAAGGTGTGGTTTCGATGACGTCCTTTATGCCATTCGTGTCTGTTTCGTGTCTGTTCTGAGCGGTGATGTGTCTGACAAGTTTTCCCCAATCAACCATAAGAAAGCTCCGTGATTTCAATGCTGGGTGTCGTGATTCTGACTTCCATCGCAGAGTCGTCGAGAAAACCCACCTTCGACCTCACATGAACTTTTGAGCCCTGTTCTCTCTTCTACTTCTACTTCTTCTTCTTCTTCTTCTTCTTCTTCTTCTTTTTTTTTTTTTCCCCTCGACACCTCGTTAAGCATCGCTGAGTCTGAGTGTGACGACGCAGGGCGCCACACTTTCTCACCATTGAAGGGAAAGTTAGTAGGAGCCTTTGAGCCACATTTCAAACTTCTACGTCGCAACGCAGGCTATTACGGCATTTCGAAAAAGTTATCCTCTAACTGAGTTCCGCAATATATTTCATGCCACAGATCTGATGATGTATTTTCCCGAACGAGTTACGAGATGATAAAACAAAATTACCAGATGTAGAAGTATGGAACCGAAATTTCCCTATAGATGGTACTAGCCGTCAGTGCAGGGCCTTGAGACCGCATCTGCAGCGCCATCTGCTTCCTGTAACAGCTGATAACGAATTTCAACACACAGTGACCGAAGTTCCATACATCGGTATCTGTTTCAAACTCGTAAACATCTCGGGTTTTGTTCCTACGAACTACGATTTGCGGACAGCATTGGTTTCTTGTCTTCATTTGAAGAAAACTACTGCAGAATCGCATCATATGCTTGTCGAAGCTTTCGGCGAATATGCCCTTGGCAAAACACAGTGTTCGGAGTGGTTCAAAAAATTCAAAAGTGGTGATTTTGACGTTAGAAACAACGAGCATAGGAAGTTCGAAGACAACAAACTGCAGGATTTATTGGATGAAGATGATACTCAAACTCAACAGGAACTCGCGAAACAATTGAATGTGACGCAGAAAGCCGTTTCTCTTCGGTTGAAAGCTACGGGAAAGGTCCAGAAAGTGGGAAAATGGGTTTCGCATGAACTTAATGAAACACAGCAAGCAAATCGAAGGACCACTTGTGAAATGCTGCTCATCAGATACAAAAGAAAATCGTTTCTCCATCGAATAGCGACAGGTGATGAAAAATGGATATATTTTGAAAATCCTAAGCGTCGTACATTATGGGTTAATCCAAGTAAGCCATCGACATTCACTGCAACACCAAATCGCTTTAGAGAGAAGACAATGCTCTCTGTTCGGTGGGATCAGAAGGGTGGCATCTGTTATGAGCTGATAAAACCTGATGAAAACGTTAACACTGAACGCTACCAACGGCAAATGATGGATTTAAATCGAGCATTACGTGAAAAACAACCGGGGTATGAAAGAAGGCAACACAAAGTCATATTGCTCCATGATAACGCCTCATCACACTCAGCAAAACGGGCCTGTGAAACGATCGAGGCGTTGAGTTGGGAAATACTAGCGCATGCGGCTTATTCTCCAGACTTGGTTCCGTCAGATAACCATCTGTTTGCGTCACTGGACACTCTCGCGCTGAACAACGCTTCAATTCGTATGGAAATATACGAAAACGGCTCACTGACTGGTTCGCTTCAAAAGAAGAACTTTTTTTGGCGTGGCATTCATAGCCTGCCGGAGAGGTGGGAGAAATGTATAAATAGCAATGGAGTTTATTTTGAATAAAATATTGTTTATCATTTTCAAACAACAGGCGTGTAATTATTGAAACCAAATTCCGGTTTAACACTTCTACACCTAGTATATTGTCGATTAAGATAGGCCTTATACCATTTAGTTCCAATATGAAAGCAGATCTCTTCAGAGCCTCTTCGTTTAAATTGATAAAATATCGAGTATGGGCGTGGGTGTATGTGACTTTAAATGTCCCGTTACTGTGAAATATAAAATAAGAAAGTCGTAACAGTGAGCAAATATAATATAATGTGGTGTGTGTGTGTGTGTGTGTGTGTGTGTGTGTGTGTGTGTGTGTGAGAGAGAGAGAGAGAGAGAGAGAGAGAGAGAGAGAGAGAGAAGAGAGAGGGAGAGAGAGAGAGAGAGAGAGTGAGAGAGAGTTGTAAAACGTAAACAGCCTGTAGTGTGTGTATACTTAGACAACATCAAATACAGAATAGAAAGCATCTCGCTAGACCATCGCAAGGCAAGCCTCCACAAGCGCCATTGCACGTATTACACGTACACTTCAGAAAGTTCAGTCCTGTGTCGGATCGCGTGATTTCGGTTCCTCGCACATTCGAGTACTGTTACCTGATCACCACGCCGTCGGGCTGACTGTTATAGAGGTGACTACCTGCTCCGCAGCGGTGCGTCGTCTGGCACCATCAGGCCCCCTAATCATCAACTAATTTTGGCTGTTGAGTTGTGGCGACAGTTCGTCTGACGAAAGTTTCATTTTTTTTAATACACTGTGGTTCTCAAACAACTACTCAAACGCGTCGTTTTGTGTAGGAGACGCATCAGTCCTTGTAGTCACTGGTCTATGGATGGCCTATCACACATTAATCGAAGCTGTTATTCCTGTTTTAGGGACTAACCTACCGTATTCACCGACTAACGGCTCTCGTCATTGTACGCTGCACGCTAAGTATCTGTACAACAAATAGTTGTGACAGTCGTGTGAGAACAGGACTGAAATTACATCTTCGCGATGTAACATTAGTTCGGCTATTGTACAGTGTGGGAATACGCGATACAACGATAACGTCAAGCGTGCCCTTACATAATCCGTCTTATACTTTATACAGACAAAAAACAATCCAGTTGAGCAGTAGGCAACATACGTAAATAAGTTAGCAGAATCTTCCGTCGGTTCTTGATAGAACAATATTATACACGTAAATAAGATTGTACGGACAATTTGAGCAACTATACAGTCAAGCGCAGATGAGTTAGCGATAGATGAGCTGTTGCAGCGAGCACTCCTCACCATGCGAATGGGATACTTCAGCATGTCACGCCACTAGGATACTTACAAGCCTTCTATCGAATGACGTGAGATTCGATCCAGGACGAGAAAGACGCTTGATATCAACGCGTCTGATTGTTGCAAAGTCGTCCGTGCCTGACAGATGAAATTATCCTTGAAGTCGTGCCGGCATTGGTGAGCACATGTGCCACAATGTCAAGAAAGTACCGTATGTACCTCTTTTTTAAAAAAAAGTCCGATTGCTGTTTTAGGTACTCGTAACAAAAAGTTGCTGACAGATACCTACACAGGGTGCCACAGTTCTCAAAAGCGGATAAATCAGCGGTAATACATCACATCAGTCGTCAATTTAGTGCTGGACGGCAACAACTACCTCATCGCTGTGTGGGTGCGAAAGACACCACTTCTCACTTGTAGCACTACTCGCCGCGGGAGCACTACCGTTTGACGATCGAAACATCCAAAAGATCATCTAGACCATGGTTTCCCAAACGATTGTATTGTTACTGATCTAATCTACAGAATTACATCGGACAACAAAAGACCTGAAATAAAGCTATGAGAGCAATGCAACAACATTGTATGACCGTGTTGCTGACACATCTAAGTCCACAATGGCAAGTCCACAGCAGTATATCGCTCTAACAAATCACTCCCGGAGTGTACACGCGTTCCTGGTGATTGCCAGCCAGTGGAACTCGCCACGGACGGTTTGTATGCCTCCACTTCGGCCAAGACGAGGACAACAGCGCCCTCTGTATCGCCCAGTGGCGTCGCTCGGCAGCGCCTCAGGGAAATTCTCGTTAAACAGTGCCGTGCCTTTCACAGTACAGTTAAAAAAGAGGCCTTTTAACGTTTTTCATGGTCGCTTATCGCCGAAAGATATGTGGTTCTTAAAGTTAACCTGCCATGGGACGCCACAATGAAAGTTAACACTTGGGGTGACTATGTTGTTGTTGTTGTGGTATTCAGTCCTGAGACTGGTTTGATGCAGCTCTCCATGCTACTCTATCCTGTGCAAGCCTCTTCATCTCCCAGCACCAACTGCAGCCTACATCCTTCTGAATCTGCTTAGTGTATTCATCTCTTGGTCTCCCTCCGAGACGTTTGAAGTCACGCAGTCGGTACAGTAAGAACTTCACCACAGGCTCCCCAGTGTAACTACTCACAAGTGAAGTCAGTCTTAGGACAGGTCCCAAGTACCAACCCCACATGCCAGAGCTTCGACCAGAAGTTGCTTCCACACCAAAGTCCAGAACCTGAGTGTCTCGCACCTCTCCCAGATAAAAAAAATTCCGTTTTCCCGCTAAGTTCACGAACGACACTACCTTCACCTCGTCTTGAGCCAATCACAAAGCTTTTAGGCGCTAAATCTCCCATCCTACATGACACCACAAACCCATGTCGAACCAGCGCAAGATTTAAGAAACCTGCGTCTCTGGAAAAAGAGAACCGCCAATTACTGGCTTTTTTAAGTTTTTGCGGAGGGAGAAGATGTTTTTCTCCGAAGTCACGTCCCTTCCCAGGGAAACAAGCGAACAGATACAATCTTAAAGATCTTTATCTAAATCGCCTGTGCGTTGGAGCATGTTAGTGCTAGCTATAAGGTGTCATAAAGATTCCATCTCTAAACGTTTCTCAGGCGCCAGAGCTTCTCATATGACCGAGGCGGCCAATGGAAGTGGGTCACAGGCCTATTTGCAATATTGGTGAACACGAAAACTTGTGAACTTTTATTAGGCGTGCTACTCCACACAATGCCCGGTTGTCGAGTCCACTGTGTAGACGTGTCCCTTCAGTCCGTCGCCTCAAGCCCAGCCTTCGGCTGGCGCCAATGTACGTAGGTATAGCGGCATTGTCCTGCTGGAGATCTGGATCAACTGGGGTGCTCTGTCTGCCCTGTGCGGCTGTGAGACTGTCCGGCAAGATCTACTGAGGGATGGGCTCGCCGCCATTTGCTTTCAACTTCCAACATGCCGTTTCTACGAACTAAGAACCATAAAAATACCTCATCCTTTTTGCGCCCTACCAGGTTCCATCAGCGCCTGCTCAGGCCGTTAACTTTCTAGAGTCTTGCTCAAGTTGCGCAACGATGTAACAAAAACTTCATGAAAAATAAGTGAGAGAGTAACTTATCCTCTCTCAATATTACTGTCCGATCATGTTTGTGTGTTTGTTAGTCTGTCTCATCCTACTGGAGAACTGTATTTTGAGCAAGACAATGCTTCACTCCACCACTCTTGACTTGCGCTGGAACGCTTGAAAAATACCTCCATTGACATGAAATTGATTGTCTGTTGACTCCCGACACCCCTTCACCCCCCCCCCCCCCCCCCCACCGTCGCCCTGCTCATAAAATGCCTGACAGACAGCAAAAAAAAAAAAATTGAAAACAAACTGAGGAAATTATCAATATACCGTAATATTATACGCAACTGAGGAAGACAGGACTACAAAAGTTGAAGATGTCAAACTGAGGAAGTTTCTCCTTGACAATCTCCTTCTATTACAGTAATGTGTAAAAGGTGTTGGGTAGGAGTTACTGACTCATAACTATATATCTCTTTTTCTTTTTGTAACAAATAATAAACAAAAAATAAAAAAAACTTAGAAATGTTCATAATGTAAGGGTATGCACAAATTAATTTGTGATGTGAATGTAAAATGACTCGTTCCTCAACACTACGATGTGTCGTGCAAAGTGACCCGTGGAACACGCAGCAATAACTAACTAACTACATTTTGTTATTATATTCACATTTTTTTCGTAAATAGAGTTGTACCTCATAACCCGACTATAACCATTCAGATGCCAAACTGCAGAGCACACAGCTCTCCCAATACACGCAATTTTGGTGCCGACGTGTGAACTAAAACGACCACTCGAGTCAGACGAGACTCAGTACAGGAATAAAACACCAGGGGCGCTGCAGGAGACTCTCTTGTCTCGCACAGTTAACTGAGACCAGAAAGTAAACTCACGGTAAGAAACAAAACGAACAAAAACTTTCTTTAGGCCTCATTTCATTAGCTCAGTTACAACATAAAATATGTGGACTTTTTACAGTTTTCAATAAACAAAACCTACTGATGGTGACACAGAGATGCTGATACATGTTTGGGTAAAAAGAAGAAAGCAGTGTGTTTGCAAAACGACGGAAGCTCTGTCCTATAAGTGGCACGCAATCTCCATTTCATTTAGAAACACGTTTACATGGGTGACAACTAAGTGCTACGGTACTACTGCAAAAGGTCCCCTTCTTTAGCAGATAGTTGACCTCATTTCCGATTTAGTCAGAAGTTACTGAATTCACGTCAAACTCTTTCATATTAAACGTATTAAGTGCAGACAACTGCGGGACGCAAGATTTTGAGCCTTCTTGATTTGAACTAAACTCAGAAATGCAAGCAATGCGCCCAATTGCAAAGCTAGAGTGTGACAGAGGTGTAAGATTTAATAAACTATCCAGTCTGTATGTGATGTTTCCCTACTGCTGTTCCAAATAGAATGAGAAATATCTGAAAACAAGACAAACCCGAGCCAGTCACTGGGAACGCTATAGAGAGGTTCTCAGTCGCATCTGAGTGTCTGATCTGCAGGTATTTCAATTGCCTACCGTGCGAATTATGTCATCTGTTGTGTAAACTACTTTTGAATAACGACCGTGCATTAACCTTCTGTTACAGCTTTCGGAATGCCTTCCACCTAATAAGTCAGTCACATGAATGAAGAAATTGCGTATAACCGATTACAAACAACCTTTAGTAACAGTGTACTCTCTACGATCACAGCAAAATAGCATAACTGACACGGGGCAGCAGTTAATGACTGCCGCGACAGCGACATTCCCTGCACTGTAGCAGGCGGGATAGCGTGCGGGGCCCGGTGCAGTAGAGCGCCGGTCGGTCGTCCTCCTACACGCAGCTCAGGCGCGACCAGAAATTTGGCACCGGCGTAAAATAAGAAGCGAACTCAGCACGACCGGAGATGCCGGCTGCCAGCGTCACGGTGACGTCAGACGACTCTATTTCTAGGCGCCACACGTGTTTTCGTGTTTTCTGCACAATGCCCTGCGGCACGCTGTCCGCCGTCCTCTGTCAAAGCGGCCCAACACGACGCGATCCTCTTCCTACTTCGCTTCCATCTGCCTCGGTACCGACTTCTTCTACACTCTCTCCCTCTGCTGCACAGTGATCACTTTTCGATTACTTTCCTCTGCTGCACTATGATTACGTTTCGATTACTAACCACAAAAGTGGACGAAAAAATCTAAAAATGAACCGTTCACCTTCCCTACAACTGACGATCGTCCCATTCCACATTACTTTGTACGTTCAGACGAGTTACGGACTCCAGAAGCTTAGCACTATACCTTTAATCGGATGCTATTAGGTTCTTAATTTTCGTTGTCGGTAATACAGGCGTTGGGCAAAAATATGGAAGCACTGCGACAAATGGATGCTTGAACATAAATGCTGGTGATAACTTAGCGCAGGTTGCACTGTTTTGTTCGACCGCGCACGGCACATGTGCTATGTCCTCAATACGTTCCGTGGGTTAGTCGCGGTCAGAAGAGTGTTGGGCGTAGCTGTGAGTGCATTATATCTCACTCAACTGAATTCGAACGTGAGCAAACTGCTGGTGCTCATATGGCGCGTGCTTCCATAACCAAGGTACTCGAATTGACTGGTGTTTCTAGAGGCACCGCACCGAACATTTATACCGTATACAGAGAAAGTTGAGTAAACATGTCTGCTGCGTCACAACGCGGTCGAAAGTGGTTGTTGAGTGATGGCAATAGACGGTTATTGAAGAGGACTGTGATGAAAAATAAGAGGGAGGCAGCTGCAAAAGTCACTGCAGAACAGAATTTCGCACTCGTGAACCCTTTCAGCACCAAAACAACACGAAGGGACTTCCAGAAGCAGGGAATTCCAGGGTGAGCTGGAATCCCAAAACAGCTCATCAGTGGTGCAAATGCTGTAACAGAAAAACGTGGCGACGAGGCCATTAAACCAGGACTATGCAGTAATAGAAGGGAGTCATGTGGTCGCATGAATCTTGTTTCACACTGTTTCCGACTTCCGCCCGAGTTTATGACGCAAGAGTGAAACGTGACGGGGGTTCTGTGATGATTTGCGTAGTCACATCGTGGTATTCCATGGGTTCTGTGCTTACCCTGTGAGATCGCTTTACTTCCAAGGATTATGTGGACATTGTGGCCATGTTTGTTCCCCATTGATGATATCGTGTTCCAAGAGGACAGGGCCTCTGCTCAACAGCTCGCATCGTTCAGGACTGGTTTTGTGACCATGAGAATGCATTTTCGCATATCTTCCGGCCACGGCAGTCACCAGAGCTCAATATTATTGAGCCTTTGTGGTCTACTTTGGAGAGAAGGGTGCGTGATGTCTACCCACCTCCATCATCGTTATCTAAGCTTGCCACTGTTTTAGGCACGAATGGTATAAGATTCTCTTTAAAACCATGTAGGAGCTGTATTTATTCATTTCGAGACGATTAGAAGCTATTCTCTACACCGCATTAGGCATGGTAACGATTGCGTTTTCAGTGTTTCCATATTTTTGTCCATTCCCTGTATCTTATATTTACATACGTTTAAAGACAGCTGGCAGTCACTAGCAATAAGAAGGAATTCTGTCAAAGTCTCTCAGCACTTCCCTACGATCGCCCAACTCCGACGCTTTCCACTAGACAACAGCATCCTCTGCGAACAATCTGATAGCGATTCTGACGCTAGTTGATAAATCATTCATGTGTATTGTCAACGTTAAGAGCCCAGTTACGTTTCCTTTATGCAAAACCTGCATTACTTTCATTTTTATTGAGCATTCGCCGTTCTCTGTAGCTTACTGACATCCATTAGTCAAACTTTCCTCGAGCCAGTCGCTTATCTGTAAAGTTTGTATAATAGTATCTTGGTTACAAGTGGTGGTATCGAACGCCTTCCAGAAATGTAGGATGACAAAATCTGCTTGTTCATTTTAATGAAACACTACGGAAATTATTACGTACCAGTTGCTGAAAATATGTGATTTATTTAATACATGTGTTACCACATTATCAAGTCCTACAAAACAAGGAAACACAAATCATTACTTCGCAAAACCACATATAGGAACACCCATCTAATTAAATCTATCTGTACTGACCTGTTCATTGATTGATTGATTGATTGATTTTAACAGGAGAGCTAAAACAGCTTAGGTCTGACCCGCCACTGCCCGCACCGAAACTAGGTTTATTGTGCGGTATGTCTAGTAAAGCCAACCAGTGCCCTTAAATAGTGCAAGGAGTCCCTCTACCAGTTTTTTGTTAGACACAATTTCTTCAGATCTAGTTGTCCCAAAGATTCTGTATCTTTTACTCTCCAATGCCGTGCATTCGAAGATTAAGTGTGAGGTGCAGTTTCTTCACCCTCATCACAGATCCTACATTTAGGGTCCTCTTCCATTATACCCATTGTGTGTAGGTGGTTTTTGGAGTTCCCATGGCCGGTCATCAGTCCAGTCATGAGTCTGATCTCTTTCCTGTTCAATCCCAGGATTACAGAGCTTCTTTTAAAACATGGCTTGGGCATCATTACCTTATCATGTTTATGTTTATGGACCTTGGTCCAATACCCTACGTGCTGTTTCCTAAGCCAGTTCCGTAGTTCTAATTTGACCATAGCCTTGGTGATTGTCAAGACAGCTTCCGGTCCAATAAATGGAGTTGTTGCCCCCATCCTAGCCAATCTATCAGCTTGTTTATTGCCACAGATCCCGGAGTGGCCGGTACTGACCTGTAGTATTGTATACTTTAAAACTGATATGCCATTACGCACAATCGCAATTAAGAAGCAAGCAGCAAATATGCATCATCAAGTATATAAGACATTTTCTTTTACATCTCACAAAGTTCAGTTTATTAATTGAAGTCAACTGCCCTCACCCACCAATGATGTACTGTCTTGTTCCGTATAGCCACCAACGATGCTGATGTCGACGGTAACATCTTTGAACGATTATGCGTCTAGTGATGGCAAAACCTAAAAACAAACTTGCACCAATGTTGCAATGTTTGCAAGCACGGAAAATGAGCAAAATGAAACATTAACTTTAGGAAAATTAAGATTAGATTCGTGGCTGCTTTTCCCAAAAAATCGCTAAAGTGGATTCAAAAATCTACATCTACATCTATACTCCGCGAGCCACCTTACGGTGTGTGGCGGAGGGTACTTATTGTACCACTATCTGATCCCCCCTTCCCTGTTCCATTCACGAATTGTGCGTGGGAAGAACGACTGCTTGTAAGTCTCCGTATTTGCTCTAATTTCTCGGATCTTTTCGTTGTGATCATTACGCGAGATATATGTGGGCGGTAGTAATATGTTGCCCATCTCTTCCCGGAATGTGCTCTCTCGTAATTTCGATAATAAACCTCTCCGTATTGCGTAACGCCTTTCTTGAAGTGTCCGCCACTGGAGCTTGTTCAGCATCTCCGTAACGCTCTCGCGCTGACTAAATGTCCCCATGACGAATCGCGCTGCTTTTCGCTGGATCATGTCTATCTCTTCTATTAATCCAACCTGGTAAGGGTCCCATACTGATGAGCAATACTCAAGAATCGGACGAACAAGCGTTTTGTAAGCTACTTCTTTCGTCGATGAGTCACATTTTCTTAGAATTCTTCCTATGAATCTCAACCTGGCGCCTGCTTTTCCCACTATTTGTTTTATGTGATCATTCCACTTCAGATCGCTCCGGATAGTAACTCCTAAGTATTTTACGGTCGTTACCGCTTCCAATGATTTACCACCTATGGCATAATCGTACTGGAATGGATTTCTGCCCCTATGTATGCGCATTATATTACATTTATCTACGTTTAGGGAAAGCTGCCAGCTGTCGCACCATGCATTAATCCTCTGCAGGTCCTCCTGGAGTACGTACGAGTCTTCTGATGTTGCTACTTTCTTGTAGACAACCGTGTCATCTGCAAATAGCCTCACGGAGCTACCGATGTTGTCAACTAAGTCATTTATGTATATTGTAAACAATAAAGGTCCTATCACGCTTCCCTGCGGTACTCCCGAAATTACCTCTACATCTGCAGATTTTGAACCGTTAAGAATGACATGTTGTGTTCTTTCTTCTAGAAAATCCTGAATCCAATCACAAACCTGGTCCGATATTCCGTAAGCTCGTATTTTTTTCACTAAACGTAAGTGCGGAACCGTATCAAATGCCTTCCTGAAGTCCAGGAATACGGCATCAATCTGCTCGCCAGTGTCTACGGCACTGTGAATTTCTTGGGCAAATAGGGCGAGCTGAGTTTCACATGATCTCTGTTTGCGGAATCCATGTTGGTTATGATGAAGGAGATTTGTATTATCTAAGAACGTCATAATACGAGAACACAAACCATGTTCCATTATTCTACAACAGATTGACGTAAGCAAAATAGGCCTATAATTATTCGCATCTGATTTATGACCCTTCTTGAAAATGGGAACGACCTGCGCTTTCTTCCAGTCGCTAGGTACTTTACGTTCTTCCAGCGATCTACGATAAATTGCTGATAGAAAGGGGGCAAGTTCTTTAGCATAATCACTGTAGAATCTTAAGGGTATCTCGTCTGGTCCGGATGCTTTTCCGCTACTAAGTGATAGCAATTGTTTTTCAATTCCGATATCGTTTATTTCAATATTTTCCATGTTGGCGTCCGTGCGACGGCTGAAGTCAGGGACCGTGTTACGATTTTCCGCAGTGAAACAGTTTCGGAACACTGAATTCAGTATTTCTGCCTTTCTTCGGTCGTCCTCTGTTTCGGTGCCATCGTGGTCAACGAGTGACTGAATAGGGGATTTAGATCCGCTTACCGATTTTACATATGACCAAAACTTTTTAGGGTTCTTGTTTAGATTGTTTGCCAATGTTTTATGTTCGAATTCGTTGAATGCTTCTCTCATTGCTCTCTTTACGCTCTTTTTCGCTTCGTTCAGCTTTTCCTTATCAGCTATGATTCGACTACTCTTAAACCTATGATGAAGCTTTCTTTGTTTCCGTAGTACCTTTCGTACATGATTGTTATACCACGGTGGATCTTTCCCCTCGCTTTGGACCTTAGTCGGCACGAACTTATCTAAGGCGTACTGGACACTTCTGTCTTTTCATTTAACAGGCTGACACACACGTCTCTTAAAGCAAAAAATATACCTATTCCCTCTAAATTTGATAGCAACCAACATTTTTCTTCTACGTCATCAGCATTCTTATAACGTACACATTCACAATACCCCATTTATAGAGTGATTCAGAGTATCGGCCACATCCAGAGAGGATTTTATTTAATTTGACCCACAGTTTCCAGTCAAGTTCGACACCCACAATATCACAGTTCTATTTCTCGAACCATTCCCGTTCTTGCTAATTTGCGATGTGTTGGCAGTTCTTGTTCCAAGGATCTCTTACTTTGTTATTCCTTGCAGTTAGCTGTTCAGCTTTCGGTACTAGCAGGTGTCTCGAACAAAGCCTGTTTCTTCGTAAGACAGGTATGTCGTGAATAATGGGTATTTCCTTATTGTCTTACATATTGTGGTAATCTCCAAGCAGGGTCTCAGTTCTGCGAATCTGTGATGGGCAGATACTGCTTAGCAGGGGAAGCCAATAGGCTGGAGTTGGTGTGACTGTAACAGTAATCATGCTCTTCCTATTGCTGAACTGCGCGTCAGGGAGGCTGGTATGACAATTATTACATCACTCTGAAGTACAATACACTGCGGCCAAAAAAACCAGTGGAAGAATTAATGTATGCTGTCCGTGATTCTTCTAACGAATGCTGCCCATTGTTATTAAGATGCTTCGCTACTGCCGATGAACCAGTCTCTTTATTATTTATGCTCTTCAATCTTCTTTTAAAGGTCTTCACTATCTGACCACCACACCTTATCCTACAGTCTTAAAGTTTTATTTCATAAACTCCCGCTTTCTCCACCCATTTTCCACCTGTGCCAATCTCATGCTTCAGCCTCTGCTCCTGCGTATTATCTGTCTGGAATGTAAGTTTAACTAACCTCGCCATTTTATACTAGATAATTCACCAAAATGACATGACTCTCTGCAGGTTTGTCTCGTTCTGTTGGCTTCTGTGTTCCACCATTGTATCAATTCCATCGATTAATTCTGCGTCATAAACTATTTTCTACAGCTATTTGGCTGCTCTCATTTCTTCGTCCCTATTCTTAAGGTTTAACGGGAAGTATTAACCCCATGCAGCGTAATTTTAAAGAAAGCTACTTTAATGTCTATGAGAATGCCATGAATTCTTATCTTTGGTAGGTGAGGGCAGTTGAGTTTAGTTAATAAACTGAGCATTATAAGAGTGCTATGCGCCACCATGAGTTGTACAGGAAGGGTTATATGCTTGACAACGCATATTTGCTGCTTGTTTTTTAATTTTGACTGTGACTAACGACACATTAATCGTAAGGTACGCGTTACACTGTGAAATATAGATAAATTTACATAATATGAATGTTAGTACGTGTAGTTGTTCGAAGTAATGATTTGTTGCCTTGTTTTATAGAACTTGACAATAAGATAATGTAGTCCCCAAACACGTTGTGTAAAATAAATCACACATTTTCAAAAACTGGTGGACAGTAATCTTTGTACTGATTCATGATACAGCTGACATTTTTATTTACTTTGTTGCGCGATAATGTTTTATCTGGACCCGTGCTGATTCTTCGAAATTTCTTTTGCACCACGCACATCATAATGCTGGAGCTTAAAATATGCACTAAAATCCTGTGAAGTACAAATATTGACGATATCATCCTTTGGTTTTATTCGTCCGTTCTTTTACCCTTTTCGCAAACATAAGAGATCGACCTATTTATCATACAAAATTATTCACTGAGGAAGTGTTAGGAAAGTGATAAATCCACTGTGTGTACCTCATACGGTCTTCTTGTATTTGGCTAAATAATAACCTCATCCAGGCTCGACACATCATATTTTTGAATGAAGACGTCATGGAAGACTAGCATCATTACTGAAGAATAACTCCGCGATCAGGCGCAGAGAACAAGGCAACGTGAGTGGGCAGCCGTGTCATCGTCTTGCGACGTCATTCGTATGCGCATTAGTCTCCCAGCTGACGTCAGCTTTCAAGATTATAACGGTCTGACATTTTTAGTGTTGTAAGGGACGATGTTTAAAATTAATACGAGTATAGTGTTGTAGTCTTCTTTCGGAAAACTTTTTATTTGCCAAGATCGCAAGAGTACATCGATTACTATTTTTGACCAGTTAAGTGGCCATCTTCAGATCACATAATAGAAAGCAGTGCTTACATCAACTACTGGTGCAAGACGCTCTGTCACAATTGTGTTTGCAGTTCCAAACTCAACAACTGCGGTTACAATATATTCGTATTCGACACTCTATGCGACATTTTTATTGTGCACTACAATAGGTACATCAAAGTGATATAATGAGACAAGAGTCTCCTTATATTGTCTCATCATATCACTATAATATATCTGTTACTCTACAACATAAAATTGCGGCATAATATGTACTTATTCTAACCACAGCTGTTGAGTTTGGCCCGCATCTCGTGGTCGTGCGGTAGCGTTCTCGCTTCCCACGCCCGGGTTCCCGGGTTCGATTCCCGGCGGGGTCAGGGATTTTCTCTGCCTCGTGATGGCTGGGTGTTGTGTGCTGTCCTTAGGTTAGTTAGGTTTAAGTAGTTCTAAGTTCTAGGGGACTGATGACCATAGATATTAAGTCCCATAGTGCTCAGAGCCATGTTGAGTTTGGAACTATAAACACGATTACGACAGAGCATCTTGCTTCAGTAGTCGATATAGACACTGATTTTTGTTGTGTGATCTGAAGATGGCCATTTAACTGGTCGAAAGCAGTAATTGATGTATCCACCTTTACGATCTTGGAAAGTAAACTTTCGTAAAGTACACAGTTGACCTCACGAGACTGGATACTGTATACCCCGCCCCGATCGCCCCACCAAGAAAAATGCGTGGCAGTACTAGCAATTGCACCGGAGTCCCCAACGTAACATTAAGACACACTGACCGCCAACCTACGAAAGCGGACATACAACTTTACTAAAGATGCTGCTTTACCTAATTTGGTAGCAAAGATATTGAATTATAAGCAATTTTGACATGCAACCGCCTGCTCGTCTGGGTTATGGAGATCGTACGAGCTGGTGGTGTGGGAAGTTTGCGACAGTTTCGTCACAGAAGCGCAAGAGGCGAGTGGTGCCCGCCCATCCTGCCATTGTGCGATGATCATCGTCCTATTTGGTGAGACAGCAGGCGCGGCGCTGACGGTAACCCTCAGAGTATCAACATAAGCTACTCTGGCCTTCAGCCAATCGGGACTGAAATCAACTTCTGACATCATCATGATCGTTCGTATCTGTGTCGCGGTGGGAGTACGTGTGCATTCTCTCAACCGAACGTCGAGGTTTCTTATACTGTTGCATCTTAAGAATTTTCCTTGGAGTTTTCGCTATTTATAAAGACACATGCGCTATATGTGGAGAGAACACAGAGCTCAGGCAATGCTACAGGTCATTCTGTCGCCACAACGATGATTGCGAGGTGAACGCTATCACGTTGGAACTATCTCCTGGTATTAAAAGCGAAACACTACATGTGTTCTAGTTTCCCCTCCTTTCTACTGTCAGTTACACTACCTTTTTTGTGGCACGTTACAATATTTTTAAATGATAAATTATCACAAATTTCAATCTTCTGCGACTTAGTAAAGTAGTTTGATTTTATCAATCATATCCTCTTAGAGAAGTTAGGTTCATGTGGATACATCATGTAGTATACTCCTGGTTAGCTCTTATTTAAGAAGAAGGAAACAGACATTTACGTAACACAGACAAACTAATTCACAAAGGAACATCACAACATTCGCATGAACAAAGGGGGTTCCAAAAAATTATTCGTAGATCCTCTGTTTGTTTATTTAATTACTAGCTGAGAAGCCCAGCATTGCCCGGGTATTTATTTTGCCACTTCTCTATTAGAAACAAAAACAAAAAAAGGGAACTATGTTTGTAGTGAAGTATCGAGAAAATTTTATTTCCATGTATTCGTGCTAACACCTTTCAAATTATGAAACAATCGTACCAAGAAATATGCATAGCGAACAAATATACAAGTACATTTCCCAGATTAAGAAACATGATCCCAGCCAGTTTCTGTACGTTGGACGCAGATGCTTCACGTATCTACAACGTGGTCTTGTGAGCATCTCTGTGGCAACGCCTCTTCATAGTTTTATAGACACCTGTTGTTTTCACTTGCAACCATTTGCTCTTCGCAGTTGAAAGCTGTCAAAAGCGGTGTCAGGTGTCAGGGATTTCCTTAAGTTGACTCGACTGTAGGAGTGTCTTAGTAAGAAAGAATAAACGTACTGAAACTTCTTGTACGATGCAGCATTTTTTTACGTATCTTAGTGTTTATGACATCATATCCCTTAAACTATGTGTGGTACGATTATATATTTGTGTAGGTTCATTCAACAACGTACGTCGACACTGTTAGTGAAATATGTCATGTAGGATGTGGCAGTTTATCACGCATCTCAGTATTCATCACGTCCATATCTCCTGAACTATGACAGGTAGATGGTTCTTAAACCCACAGCGATTGTTGCATGACAGTAAGCGATATGTGTACCAGGGTTGGTTGAAATTGGTCCTGTGGTTTAGCAAAAGATGTGGCACATACATAAATAGACACACATACACACATACGTATGGATTTATTTTAGTGTCTAGGACTCTGATAATACAAAATAATAACATTATTCTGCCGGGCACTGCTGATTTTCTGTTAAAGGGACGCTAAGCTCCAGAATTCGGCATACTGATCTTCTGTGGCCCAAGGACCGGGTAGGTTTCTTCAGATCAGAAGATGTTGTGGGTCCTGCAAGTCGCCATACTCGCAGGCCTCATCTTCAGTCGTGAAGCCTCACTTCCTGAGGTTCGTCTAGCAACCCAACACTACTGTCCTCAGTCAGCTTAGTGCCTTCCATGTCACGTACAACATTCGAAAGCCCAAAGTAGGCTGCTCTATGATGTTCACCCCCACCCCTTCGGTTGATTAATTTCGCCGTAGCTCTGATCAGCAAGTTGCATGTGTCGACAGAATTGTCGATGTTGTCCGCATGAGGTCCTCCTCGACCTTGGTCTAGGTTTTTGTGGTTCATACCCAAACAGGGAGAGTCTGGGATTGAGTTACTGCTCCTTTTTCTATATTTCTGCTATTGTCCTCCTGCGGATGTCAGGTGACGGTATACCGACAATGTGGTAAATTTTGTTGACAGGAGTTCGTCGTAGGCGGCTAGTTTCAACGCGTCCAGTCTCATTCAACGCCGTATCCACATGTTTGATATGTATGGAAATTCGCCAAACTGGCGCTACAGATTTTGCTACAGAGAAACATACTGCCAGGGCAGATGTGCGCAGCACGTTTGGGTGTGAGCCCCAGGTGGTGCCAGTAAATTTACGGATGATGTTATACCGGGCAGATACTTTTAGCTTTGTTTCTTTGCAGTTATCTTTGAATGTGAGACAACGATCGTCCTTTACTTCCAGGCATTTTGGAGTATCGTTGTGACATAGTTATTGCCCTCACTAGATAACAGTTAACTCCCTCCTGGCTTCCTGGTTTCTCAGATGAAAGCACAGACCTCCGTCTTTCTGGGATTTGGCTTTAGGTGGTTATCATCATTAAATTTGCCAAGACCGTCAAGAACTGTTCTTAGACTCACTCCACTTCCTCAAAGGTTTTGTTTTGAGTTGCAGTTGCTGTGTCAACTGCATATATAAATGTTCTTGATCCAGGGTTGATTGGTTGGTCGTTTGTGTATGTGTTGTACGGTTGGGGTGCCGGTACGCCTGAGGGAAACCATTCTTGATGGTCTTTCATCGGCTTTTCTTACAGTGGCAAAAGAACATCCTGTTAGGCAGGAAACACTGTATAAATTAAGTCCGCTTCGGTAGCTGCGCGGTCAACGCGGCGGATTGCTAACTGAAGGGGCCCAGGTTCGATTCCCGGCCATGTCGCTCAAGGACTGGGTGTTGTGTTGTCCTCAGGCTTGTATCGTCATAACTGGCCCGAAATTCAACGAATTAAACGTTTTAAAAAATGACACTATGTTAAACAGTAGTCTTTTGAGATTGAATACACCTTTTTAATCAACTTCTTGTGGTTAGCGGTGTTATACGCTGCTGACAGATCTATGAACGCTACTCCTGTAACTTGCCCTCTTTCATATCCATCTTCTACGGACTAGGTTATATGTACTGCTGTTCTAATTCTACAAGAATCGTCTGTTATTTCATTTGGGTTTGGACTCAGGATTACTAACAACGCCAGTGTTAACGCGAAGGAGAGAGGTGTCAACAGAGAAAATGCTTTCTATTTTCTAAATTATTGACAAATTCTTCATAAAGGAGCTTACGTTAAACCCTAACACCCTAAAGTATACACAACCTTTAGCACCTCCTTTCCACTGGACACCATTACCACACTGACCGAATGATTCGTACACCTTACATATTCTGAAAGACGGCATAGTGGGAGTGGGAATCATGTTACAGCGGAAGCGTGTGATTTATAGCCTTAAATATCCACTCTTAGGCAAACTAAATTTGTCTATTAAAAGAAATCATCCAAGTTCAAAGCAGCCACGTGACTAAAGAATAGAGTTTGTTTAGATAAATAAAAACAGTAAAACTACGGAAAACTGACCAACTATTGGTAGAATATTACGTTATCTTACTGCTAAACTTACGCTACGACATACAGTGAGGTGACAAAAGTCATGGGATACCTCCTAAAATCGTGCCGTACCTCCTTTTTCCCGGCGTAGTGTAGCAACTCGATGTAGCGTCACCTCAACAAGTCGTTGGAAGTCCCCTGCGTAAATACGGAGCCATGCTGCTTCTACAGCTGTCCATAATTGCGAAAGCGTGGCCGGTGCACGATTTTGTGGACGGACTGACCTCTAAGTTATGTCCCATAAATGCTCGATGATACTCATGTCGGGCGATATGAGTGGCCAAGTGATTCGCTCGAATAATCCAGCATATTCTTCAAACCAATCGTGAACAACTGTGGTCCGACAACATGGCGGATTGTCATCCATAAAAATTCCACTGTTGTTTGGGGACATGAAGTCCATGAACTGCTGCACACGGTCTCCAAGTAAATATAACCATTTCCTGTCAATGATGGGTTCACTTGGACCAGAGGATCCTGTCACTTCCGTGTAAACACACCGCACACCATTATAGAGCCATCACCAGCTCGCACGGTGCCTTGTTGACAACCTGGGTCCATGGTTCAAATGGTTCAAATGGCTCTGAGCGCTATGGGACTTAACATCTGAGGTCATCAGTCCCCTAGAACTTAGAACTACTTAAACCTAACCAACCTAAGGACATCACACACATCCATGTCCGAGGCAGGATTCGAACCTGCGACCGTAGCGGTCGCGCGGTTCCAGACTGAAGCGCCTAGGACCGGCCCTGGGTCCATGGCTTCGTGGGATCTGCGCCAAACTCGAAGATTCAAAATTGTTCAAATGTGTGTGAAATCGTATGGGACTTAACTGCTAAGATCATCAGTCCCTAAGCTTACACACTACTTAACCTAAATTATCCTAAGGACAAACACACACACCCATGCCCGAGGGAGGACTCGAACCTCTGCCTGGATCAGCCGCACAGTCCACGAGTGCAGCGCCCCAGACCGATCGGCTAATTCCGCGCGGCTCGAAGGTTCCTATCAGCTCTTAGCAACTGAAATCGGGACTCATGTGACCAGACCAAGGTTTTCCAGTCGTCTAGGTTCCAGCCGATATGATCACAAGCCCAGGAGCGGTGCTGCAGGCAGTGTCGTGGTGCTAGCAAAAGGCACTCGTGTTGGTGGTCTGGTGTCATAGTCCGTTAACGTCGAATTTCGCCGCACTGTCCTAACAGATAAGTTCGTCGTACGTCCCACAATAATTTCTCCGGTTACTTCACGCAGTGTTGTTTGTCTGTTAGCTCTGACAACTGTCCGCAAACGCCGCTGTTCTCTGTCGTGCCGTCGGCCGCTGTGTTCTCCTTGGACAGGGCTAAAGCCTGAAATTTGGAATACTCGGCACGCTCTTGACATTGTGGATCTCGGAGCATTGAATTTCCTAGCGATTTCCGAAATTGAATGTTTCATACTTCTAGCGCCATCTACCACTCTGGGTTCAAAGTGTGTTAATTCTCGCCGCGCGGCCATTATCACGTCGAGAACCTCTCCCCACCAATCACCTGAGTACATATGACAGCTCCGCCAATGCACTACACTTTCATACCTTGTGTATGCGATACTACCGCCATCTGTATATCTACATATCGCTATCGGCTTATGTTTGTTACCTCAGAGTATCCATACTACGAAACGGCTAAACTGGGCAGGGCAACAAAATTTAGATTTGCAGTATTTCACATTATTATTGGTCGAATTTAAAAATGGAACAAGCTGTCATAATCTACTCATTAAGAACATTAATCTTATGTTACAGGTGTAACACAATAAGTCAAGTATTACAGTTCGAAACAGCGTTTAGGTCTGGAGGCAACGTAACTCAAAGCGCACAAATTATTCCGACTATATTCATCCAGTATTTGAGAGTGATAGCACTTAACGACTTCTAGTAAACTTTGCACGTAATTTCAAACTTAACGGAACTTTTTTCGCGGCCAACTTACACAGACTGATGAAAGAAAGAAAGCTTACAGTTTACTACATTTTCCCTTTCCATCCAGTAAAACTGCAGCATCAGGCAAGACGTTTCAATTGATTACTTCTTTACTACTAACTCTATTCGCAACATATTTTACAAACAGTTTTTTTTTGTTTTAGCGCGTACAACTACAGTGGTCATTAGCGCCCAGACTAAGTTAGGAATGCACTGCGAGGCACAAGGTTAAAACAGTAACCAAAAAGGACCGCTATAAAAGGCACATTAATAGGCAAGGTATTAAAAGAAAACAGCAGAATCAAATGTCCTTAGGCAGGTTTGTCAAGTGGATAAAACGAAGAACACGAGCAGCTGCTCCTGGGTCATCCGCTAAAATTTCATCCAGAGTACATGGCAGGCCAAGATCAATGCGCAGTGTATTAAAATTCGGACAGGACGTTAAAATGTGGCGTACCGTCAGCAATTGCCCACATGGGCAGAACGGCGCCGGCGCAGCCGTCAGCAGATGGCGATGGCTGAACCGGCAGTGTGCAATCCGTAACCGGGCCAAAACGACCTCCTCCCGCCGAGAAGGGCGTGAAGAGGTCGTCCAAGGCGTGTGGAGAGGTTTCAAGGCCCGAAGCTTGTTTTCAGTAAGTGTAGACCAATCGGCATGCCACAGCGATAAAATGCGCTGACAAATGAAAATAACCCTGCTAAAATCAGATGAAGGCACACAACAAGAAGCTGTCCGAGGCTGGAGGCGCGCCGCCTTGGCCGCGGCATCTGCAGCTTCGTTCCCGGGGATACCGAAATGGCCAGGAACCCACATAAAGGTAACCAGAGAACCGTCGTCCGCCAGCTGCTGAAGAGAGCGTTGGATCCGGTGCACGAATGGGTGAACCGGATACGGATCACTGAGGCTCTGGATGGCGCTCAGGGAATCAGAGCAGATGACATAAGCAGAATGTCGAGGGCGGCGGATGTAAAGAACAGCTTGATAGAGGGCAAATAGCTCAGTTGTGATGACCGAACAATGGCCATGGAGCCGGTATTTGAAACTGTGTGCCCCGACAATAAAAGAACACCCGACACCGTCATTGGTCTTAGAGCCACAAACAGTGTCCACATATACTAATGAATGTACCTGCAAAATTATCTCCTTGTACGACACATAGTTCAGGAGACATGAGGTCGTAAACATCGAGATGCGTAAAAAATTCCCTTTTGCTTAAAACGGGGTGCAAATTACGCAGACTCTAGTATTAGATAATGAGAGGACTTAGTAACTTCCAAAAAACTTGAAACATAATTTCAAACATTTTCTAAACTTATTCTCGTTTATACACTTAACGTCAAATATTTAACTCGTTAACTCATTTGTAAAATAACCATACGTATGAAGTTGTTTTATTCACGGGAGTTAGATTCTCTAAAGAAGTTGGGGTGGTAGAATTCTTGGTTAAATATAATATGGGAGGTCACCTCATAGTTACCTGAACATATTTCGTATTTTAAAACTGGAAACAGTAATACTGAAGATTGTATCTAATAACAGTATGTAGAGTGCCTTCGTACAACTATGGGCGATTTCATCTCAAATCATATAGGTCAAGAGTGAATGTGTCACATCACTATTTCAAAGTTTCCTGAAAAAAATATATGTTGAAGTTCCACATGATACCTCTCGAAAACTACAATATTTTGATTTTCAGATGATTTGTTAAAACGCTACAGACCTCTCTAAATGAGAGAATTTGTGAAAACGTCGTAAAGAAAGGGAAAACTGAAAAATTGTAATAAAGAAACCAAAACAGATATAGATCTGCATTTATTTTCAATAAATACTTTGTTCCAGATACTATAAGACATGATTAACACATACAAGCTTCTGACTTTTTTTCATTTTTTTGGAAAAATAAACTGTGCGAATTTCAAAATTATGTCTTAAAGATATGAATAGTCACAGGATGTAAACCGTCTTGAGATATGATAAAGTGGAAAGACTGCTAAGTGTTGGCTATGACATGCAATAAATTCTTAAATTGTCTAAATATTTGTAGATAAAGATGAAAAAAATCTGTAATTTTTTGTTATTTAGAAATTATTTTCTCCAAAACCCCCATCCTATATGTTCTAAAATCTCATGGTATGTTAGTTGGTCATTGTACTCAAGGGAATGTACAATCAGAGTGGATAATACTTGTATATACAAATGTGAGAAATTTTTAGGTAGACCTAGCTCTACTCCCAAGGTCAAAAAATCATGGATACTTAAATATTTAAATTGATCGCTGATTTTAAGTAAATGTCATGCAAAACTATTATTTCTGAATAAAAATAATTACGTTACAACATTATAAGTGAGCAGGAAAGCAATTCTTACTTTTTTTCAAAAACATTTTACAACAAAAATGAGATACAGAAGACTTATGCCCATTTTTATTTTTATGGTGTTATTCACAAATCATTATTGTCTTCTGTCATAATTTTATTTCTTCGTGGCTTTCCATACTTCTTCATGGCTTTCCATGAATTAAAATGACCTACAATGTAACAATCACCACTGCACTGTTGAAAAGAGTTTACTTGTTTTTTCTTTTTCTTTTTTCATATGCTTCTCATTGAACTGGTATAGCCGAGCTGAATTTGTACACGTACAAGGACGATTCAACGAGAGCAGTACTTGGGAAATGAGAACTGCACACTGATCTTTTGATGATGGCCATTTGAAAGCATTAGCAGGACCATGAAGTGTTGTAAAGGAGACGGTTATATCTTGCAGCTCATGAGACGCCCTTATTATCTGTCCCAACCACCACTGATTGTCATACACACAAGGAATGAAGCGGCTTATTACAAAGTCTTCTAACGTATAGTGTTCACACACAGTAATAGGTTGCATTTCGTGGAGAACCGTTCTTGCACTGTATGTGCCACTCTGGGCTGCAACCCCGTAGCGACTTGATTGAATTCCTACTACAGGCTTCATAGCAGACCACTCTTTTCTCTTTTTTTAAACGAAATTCCATTAATGTACTTTCATTTAGAATTAAGAGTTTCATGTTTGTTACTAACGTTGGTATGATGTGTACAAATCCAGTAGCATCTCCTATAGCATCAACAGCTTCGTGCTGGAGATTAAATCTTGCTGCCGGACTTTACAGAGACCTCCTGCCCCATCACAAGCACTTTTTCGCTGACCTGTCGCGGAAATTATCAATTTTTGTCTTAATTCCTGTACTAGAGTGTTGACCAAGCTCATAAAGCTGAGAGAGGTTTTTAAAATGAGATACTGCACCATCAATCACATACATATGTTTAGGAAATGCGTGGCCTCTAGATGCTATGTCATCCGTTATCATGCTGACAGCGTAGCATGCATGTGCACTGTCATGAATGAGATCATCACTGACAATAGCAAAACAGTGTGTTATTCCAAGGAAGTGAGCAATACATGTGAATATTGATACCTGTGATGTGTGTCAGTGGTAACTTTGAATTTCGTTCTGCAAAGCAACAGACCAGTTCTCAGCAAAGTCGAAATGAAGAACTATTGTGTCAATATTCTGGAGTATGGCGATTTTACTTCTGCTATTACGTGTCTCTGAATCCTCCGGATATGGTGGTGAGCTATTCCTTTCATGACCCAATGCATAACCTCTATAACGAACTTCTCTGGCCCTACTGTGTTCTTCATCAACTTTCCTCTCTCCCACAATGCATAGGTTACGTCATTGTCAGTAATTGAAGCCGTAATGCTTCTACAGTCATCACTTCAGCACCAGAACACATTGCACACTCCTGCAACCAACATTTTTCTTGCAGCTCTTGACATATACACAAAAGCATCGGGTCCATCTCTGTGTACTTAGTTCCTGTGACAATTCTTATGACGAAACAAGTAAGTTTCAAATACATGTTACAATAAATACATGTGCATACTTTCTTCACTGGCTGTCATTTTACCCATTTTGGTCGTAAGGAGTAGAATTTTGTCAGTCCAATTTTTAATTTCGGGTTCTTCTTTTTCATTAACGAAAATATTTTCTTCTCTTATTGATCTTGTAATGTATCTTTTTACCTTTTTAACTTTTCCATCATTTTCACTAACAGAGATAACATCATTCTGGTTATGACTTTGCCTGGCGCAGTCTTTGTCACCACTTAGGTAATATTTCAGAGCAACAGTAAAGCGTATCATCTTGCAACGAACGCCCACGGTAAGAATCTGGACGTGCTCAAATACCTTTCTCATTCTTTATTTTACGAGCTTTTGAAATCAAATAATGTAAGGAAGTGTGTATATATTTCTGTCTCTGCTGCTTAGAGTAGCTACCTGGTATCAGTGTCAGTAACTGTACCCTCTCAGTACAGGTGGCTGCTGAGATAGCAGTATTAGATTTTGAAACCAGGCCTCACATTTCGTGCCCATATCACAATCTTCAAGTTCTGCACCAAGTGCATCTACATTATACACTTCACAAAGTTTTGAAGATGTTGCTTGTGTAAAACTTGTTTCAGTTGCTTTTACATACTGTTTTCTTCTTACCTTTCCTGGTCATTTAAGGGGGGATACAATAGGAGCTACAGCAGTAATGCTAACATTCAACCCATCAGCAACTTCGCCCCCAGGAATATAATAAACACGTGCACTATCTTTTTCAGTTTCACATTCGTGTGATGGTGATCGTTCAGGTGGGTTGTCACTAAATTTCTTCTTGTAGTGAGTGTAGCAATTCCTGCACAGTGGATGTGATGCTGATACCGTCTCTTGAGGACCAAGATATTTCTGCAATACCACTGACAGATTTCCAACAACTGTGTTTTTCACTTTTCTTAAACACCGCCTTGTTGTGTCTTATTCCATATTCCACATTTACTGTATTTTCTCACTGACGTTGTATCTAACAAAAAGTTCAGACCGAAAACAAAACTCAAGCAGAATGGTTTATGTGCAATTTCTCACTCGTGTGTTATAAACAGAAGAGCGGTGGAGACAGTGTTGCCAACATATTTTACACTGGAAATTCAGTGATGCGAAATATGCAGAATGATGAAAATTTTTTAACGCTTTACACAGAAAAATATTACCCACTGTTTCTGCACTGACTACTTACATATTAACCAAATAATATATTGTGTAATTCTCAAAGGTTATCGGATGGGGATTATCGGGTAAATAATTCGTAAAACTCGTAAAAATGCATTTTTTATACTTTAAGCAATAAATATTTACATAATACAGACAGGTGAAGCAGAGAAGTACTGTTTATAAGTACATCAGTAGTATCTGGTTATATGATAGAAAAGCTAGCGTTATCTGACTTTCCAAATTAGAAAAAAAAGTTAAATGGAAAATTGAACTTAAAGTTGTATTTTCGTCTTAAATTTGTAAGTTAAAGGATGCTCACAAGTATGCGGGTGTCAACTAAATTTCAACACACTAAGAGGGAGCTTGAACACAAAACATCTGCCAGGTCTCCAGTAGTTTTGGTTTTTTAGTTACGTTTTTTGGTTCTCTACTTATTTAAGAGCTATTTACAAAACATACATTTTTCGAAGGGCCGCACCATTTACAGAAATTAAGATAAAACGAAAATACTTTATTTCTTAACACTTATGCTATAGAGGTATAATATATGTTTTTTTCAGAGATATTCAAGACCACGAGTTGACATGACCTGTATGATTTGAGATGAAATCACTCCTCTAACAGTATTAGCACATGTTACTACTGGCTGAAATAGCCAGTGAGCAATAGGCTCTGAGGGTGATGGGGTAAGGCCATCGAATAAGTATCATTTGCACAACAAAAATTTAAGTAAAATAAACGGACATTGCGTTCATGAATAACAAAATACTGAAAAGACCAGAGAAATTCAATACAATTATGCCCAATTAGCCTCCTTTTGCAATCACTCGAAAGTGGGCTGAATTAAAATCCGGCACCAGTTCATAGTACTGGATGCGCCGTTCTACAGGGTCGGGGCAAATAGCGCAGTCGCTGGTAATTCCAAAAAAACATAAAAAAAATATATTTAACAAATCCAGGATAACCATTGCACAAAGCGGTCGGCACTGCCAAGTTCCCCGAATTACACATTTCATGGGCCGCCGTTAGAAATACATTTAAAGTAACCTTTCACGTTAATAATAAATAATCCAGACCCCGCAAATAAGAATAAAAACAAATCAAACAATATTACTTGTACCTGACAGAAATAGCTATTAACTTTTCAGCAATAAGTACTACTGAACATAGTGCATGCATAATACAGCTAGGTTCAAACTCGCAAGAAACAGCGCTGATCATAAAAGACTAATCAAATAGAATTAAGCGAAGGTACAGCATCAACTAAGGCGAGTTACAAAAAATTCATATAAAAATTCCTAAATCAAACGCATTCACTGAGTAAGGTCAAACTAGTTGTACTTCTCAAATTTATTTTCCCCGTCCAACCCAGTACTCAAGCCAATAAACGAGCAATTTTAAGTTTAAGACAAAAAAATTTAATTGCGACTGAGGATGACAAGACCAAATTAACGGATGGAAGTCATTTAGCACGAAACAATGAGTAATCCACTCTTCAAATCTGTCTGGCAACTGGCATACCAATCTTCCTTCTGCTGCATCCCATGATCCGACAATTCCTTTGCCCAATGTGCGGCTGCCCACTTCGCCTCTTGTTCGCACCCTCACGTAGACCCCGACGCCGTCATCGTGCACTCGGCCACGCAAAGCTCTGAAGCCGTCCGTCCAGCTATCCGCAGGGAGTCGAGATGGCGCTCATGTTGTCAGCTGAAAACTTCTTCTTGACCGCAGACCGAGACTCCAACATGCGAGCCCGATACCCCTCTAAGACCGCCGCGCACGTTGTCTCTGGTGATACGCACGAAGCTGTTGCTTGGCAACAGTCGGTGAGCGTAACCAGCCATTACGGCTCATTGATAGAGTAATCTAGCGTGACGTCGTCTGCGATGTTTTTCGTCAGCAGTACGTCCAAGACGTCCGGTCTGTGTCCGGCTACGACTGGGATGTGTGTCGCGTCGTCTGGGCCGCGGACGATGTAGTGGAACGCGTCCTCCAGCTGCAGGAGTTCTGTTCCCTTCGGGTTCGTTGTGCTGCAGTTCCACGCTGGATTTTTAGCGTTTAGATCCCCGCCCAACGCCACCCTTTGGTGCCTGTCGAAGATCACTCTGAGGTCGTCTTCCAGCAACTGGCGGTTTGGGGCTAGGTATGCTGCCCCCACCGTCAGTTTCCCTCTCTCTGTGTTTATTGTAACCAGAGTGACCTCGATGTCCTCCGGTGCGATCACCACATCGTGCGGAATTGTTCGCCTCCTCGTTGGTTTTGCCTGTCGGTGCGGTATTCCGTCATGATCCGCAGTTTGAAGGTATCGCAGGGCCGGAGGTGTGTTTCGGAGACTAACAGAATGTCCACTTGTGGTCCGATATAAACGCCTGTAGTTCTGTTTTCTTGTTTTTGATGCCGTTTGCATTCCAGATGCAAAGTGTTGCGTCAGTGTTTTGTCTGCCTCGATGCGCCATCTTTACATGAACGCATTAAGCAGATGTTTGCGGACACGTACGAGGAGCAAAACACAACACCACAGATCGACATCACAGCCGCTGAGCAGCTTGAGGAAGAAAACATCACAGAAGCAGTACAAAACCTCCGAGACACACCGACACAAACAGCACCAGAACTCACAACATCGACACAAATAAAGAAAATACTAGCCTGCAGAAAGGGCAGATCCGCACCAGGACTAGACAAAATTTCAAACATACACCTGAAGAACCTCTCTAGGAAACCACTACTCCTGTTAACACGTATAATTAATAGCTGCATGCTGCTACAAAAATTCCCTGCGGCCTGAAAGGCAGCAAAAGTTATTACAATCCCAAAGGCAGGGAAAGACCCAAAACTACAGGCCAACCATCGCCCAATCAGCCTATCTCCACAATGGGGAAAACGCTTGAAAGAGTAGTTTTGGACAGGATCAACAAATGTCAGACCGGAACAATTCGGGTTCCAGAAAAAGGTCTCTGCATAGCTACAAGTCCTTCGACTGACAACACATTACACACAACGTCAACTACACAAATTCAACAGCAGCAGTATTCCTCAACTGGGAAAAGGCTTACGACAAGGTTTGGCACGACAACCTGACCTTCAAGATACACCACAACACAACGATCCCCGATGTGTACACGAAATTGATAGACAGCTTTCTGACACACCGGACGTTCCTTGTTGTGGTAGACGGAAAACGCTCCTCAAAAAAGCCCCTGAGAGCCGGCATCCCCCAGGGGTCGGTATTATTTCCCACCCTTTTTTTCAACATCTATGAAAATGACATCCCCCTGTCACCGCAAGCCAGGATAGCCCAATTCGCGGACGACACAGCCTTCTACACGAGTGGCAGGCAGCACCACTCAAACATAGCACGCCTCCAAAGGCAGCTAGACATGGTAGAAGACTGGTGTAGAAAGCGGCCGGTACTCAGAAACCAGCTGTCTCTAAACGCCCAGGAATTACCGTGGAGAGACTCCGTGAAATACCTGGGTGTAAAACTAGACAAAAAAATGCTCTTCCACCTCCACATCTGGGAAAAGAGGAAGAGAGGTACAAACCTCCCAAAAGCCCTCC
Source organism: Schistocerca americana (assembly GCF_021461395.2). Taxonomy (NCBI): domain Eukaryota; kingdom Metazoa; phylum Arthropoda; class Insecta; order Orthoptera; family Acrididae; genus Schistocerca; species Schistocerca americana. The sequence goes on along the minus strand of NC_060119.1, from coordinate 607,140,827 downwards.
TGCCCTTCTTCCTCAACAGGGAGATGTGGATGGAAACCAAGAGAACACTCTACAAGACGACAGTCCTCCCAGCACGGGTGTTCTGCGTGGGAAATCACGTAACAGACCAACCACAAAAAACTGCAAGGAGTGCAAAACAAAGTACTAAGGTGGATTCTGAACGCCCCACCATGGACACCCATACGCGAGCTCCACGAAACAGTGGAAATTGAAACCATACACGACACTGTGAAAAGATTAGTGAATACACTGTATAACAAATTAGAAACTCTAAGAGACAGTTGTAGACAACTGAGGGACACAGGTACTGTCATACCCAGAACATGGCACAGGCAGAGAGTACCACGCCTGATCATCCAAGACCCTGTAGAGTAGTAACCACTAGTGAATAGGTAAATGTTTGATATGTTTTTGTCCTTGTTTTGTCCATTCGTGTTCCCTTTTAGTATAATATGCTTTTGTTATTTTGTCTTGCCGATTTCGTGCTCCCTTGTTGGGATCCGATAGTGAATAGATAAATGTTTAATATGTTTTTGTCTTTGTTTTGTCGTTTCGTTCCCTTTTGGTATAATATGCTTTTGTTATTTGTCTTGCCGATTCGTGTTCCCTTGTTGGGATAATTATGTTTTGTTTAGCTAGTAAGACCTGGCATAACCACTACAGCCAAGGTTCCCTTGGAACTTAATCAAACCGCGAAATCCAAGTAATTAGTAGTTTAAGAATCCAAACTAACCTAAGAAGACGTAGCGACTAAGTCCAACCCCCCCCCCCCCCCCACCCCACCCCCCTCTCTGTCGGCTGTGCGACCACCCTTAGCAATATAGATTTACCTAGAGATAACCAGAGCTAGACTAGCAAGTATAGAGTTCAAGTTAAAGTGTAGACGCAGACCAGCTTCGGACCTACGCATGCACGACGCCCGTCCTCAGCGGGCAAGCGGTGGGAAACACCGTACCCCACCAAGGTGGGGACGACCAGCATCCTGTAACAACGAGCACAGCGACCGCCACGGAACGACGACAACATATCGCCGAGCGGCCGACTGGTGCAACTACACAAAAGGAAGCAGTGGGAAGCAGCACCCGCTGCACCCACTGCACAGAACCCAACAATCCTGAACCCACGCCCCATAAATCGAGGACGGTCGGGGGCCGCAAGGCCTTATTGTTACCGACCATGCCCTCCAAAGCCCACGATTTGTTTTTGTAAATAAAAATGAAATCCCAGAGAATAACAGTCAAAACTACACACAAGTACACGTAGATTCGGCGAAGCCGAAGGCACTGTAAAACACCACGTCACACACACAAAAAAAGATAGAGTAATTAATTTCATTGCTGACGGCAGCGCAGCAATATGGCTATGTTTTTTGACGCCACGATGATAATATCGCCACGCACGCTGTTAGAAATAAGTTCAAAATACTTGAAGATGATCTAAAGGTCAACCCGGTTTTAAATTAAAAAATACTTATCGTCTACTTTGGCCGTTCAAATATGAGGTTTTTGAAATTGTTACGATCTGTGGGGCGCCACCTACGCTAAATGTATTTTCCATTTTCGATAGTGAAGTGATGCAGCACAGAAACTAATGCTGATTCCAGTAACAACGTTATCATTAATTGTCTTATACACTATGTGATCAAAATATTCGAACACCTAGATGAAAATGACTTACAAGTACGTGGCGCCCTCCATCGGTAATGCTGGAATTCAGTATGATGTTGGCCCACACTTAGCCTTGATGACAGCTTCCCCTCTCGCAGGCATACGTTCAATCAGGTGCTGGAAGGTTTCTTGGGGAATTTGAGCCCATTCTTCATGGAGTGCTGCATTGAGGAGAGGTATCGATGTCGGTCGGTGAAGCCTGGCATGAAGTCAGCGTTCAAAAACATCCCAAAGGTGTTCTGTAGGATTCAGATCAGGACTCTGAGGAGACCAGTCCATTACAGAAAAAAAAATGGTTCAAATGGCTCTGAGCACTATGGGACTTAACATCTGTGGTCATCAGTCCCCTAGAACTTAGAACTACTTAAACCTAACTAACCTAAGGACATCACACACATCCATGCCCGAGGCAGGATTCGAACCTGTGACCATAGCAGTGCCGCGGTACCGGACAGAGCGCCTAGAACCGCTAGACCACCGCGGCCGGCCAGTCCATTACAAGGATGTTATTGTCGTGTAACCCACTCCGCGACAGGCCATGCATTATGAACAGATGCTAGATCTCGTTGAAAGACGCAATCTCCATCCCCGAATTGCTCTTCAACAGTGGGAAGCAAGAAGGTGCTTAAAACATGGGTGTAGGCCTGTGCTGTGATAGTGCCACGCAAAACAACAAGGGGTGCAAGCCCCCTCCATGAAAAACACGACCAAACCATAACACCACTGCCTCCGAAATTTACTGTTGCCACTACACACGCTGGCAGATGACGTTCACCAGGCATTCGCCTTGCCCACACCCTGCAATTGGATCGCCACATTGTGTACCGTGATTCGTCACTCCACACAATGTTTTGCACTGTTCAATCGTCTAGTGTTTACGCTCCTTACACCAAGCGAGACGTCGTTTGGCATTTACCCTCACGATGTGTGGCTTATAAGCAGCCGCTCGACTATGAGATCCAAGTTTTCTAACCTCCTTCATAGTACTTGCAGTGGATCCTGATGCAGTTTGGAATTCCTGTATGATGGTCTGGATAAATGTCTGCCTATTACACATTACGACCCTCTTCAACTGTCGGCGGTCTCTGTCAGTCAACAGACGAGGTTGGCTTGTACGCTTTTGTGCTGTTTGTGTGACTTCACGTTTCCACTTCACTATTACATCGGAAACAGTGGACCTAGGGATGTTTAGGAGTCTGGAAATCTCGCGTACAGACGTGTGACCCAAGTGACTCCCAATCAGCTGACGACGTTCAAAGTCCGTGAGTTCCGCGGAGCGCCCCATTCTGTTTTCTCACGATGTCTAATGACTACTGAGGTCGCTGATATGGAGTACCTGGCAGTAGGTGGCAGCACAATGCACTTAATATGAAAAACGAATGTTTTTGGGTGTCCGGATACTTTTGATTACATAGTGTATGCCGAGATACCTTTGCCCTTCTGCTTCCTCACCTATTCTTTGTAGAAAGATAGTCAGTGTTTAACAGTAACAAACATTACAATCGGCGATGAAAATAGCAGATGCATATAAAACTGTATTTTATTGCAGATCTCAGCCTCAGTGTGAAGTGAGCTGTAAGCAACATATGCACAGTCAAGCTTTCTGGGTCTACGTGACTTGCTACTAAGTACACAGTTGGTGGCTGTGCTGTATCTGAAACCTAGCTAGATTTGCAATAAAATACATATTTACATGCGACAGATTGCTGTGTTCATCCCTGATTACAACATTTTCACAGTCGCTGAGCACGACAGTACCTAAGGGAATCCAACCTGATGGTATAACGAAACATTTTATTCAAAGGTCACATAGCTTCCTGCATTGACGAAATAATTGTTCAAGAACTTATTTTTCCTCCCTTTTGTTATTCTGTTTCGTGACTGAAAAGCGGAGAAGCTGTTCTGAGCTGGATTTGAACGTGTGGGACATATGACAGACTTGGTTAAGAGGCTTTCAAATATCCTTTCAACTACAGCCCTCGCCGCTTAAGACCACTGAGCATCTGCGTGTTACCCACGTTCTCTCTAGTCCAGTGTCGAGCACAGTGGTGTTCTTCCGCGACCTGTCAATGTCCTCACCGGTTAGGAGGATGTAACAAACTATAACCTTAATACAATACTCGCAAGAATGTTCATAATTATATCTGCGAATATTGATTTCATACACACAACGACTCAGAATACCTGAACCTACATGTATACTCCGCAAGCCACCTGGCGCTATGTAGCGAAGGGTACTTCTAGTACCACTGTCAGATCCCCGCCTCCATCTTCCGTTATCGAATAGCGCGTGGGAAGAATGATTGTCAGTAAACCTCCGTATGAGCTCTAATTTCTCGAATGAGGTAATTTCGCGAGACTATGTGGGTGGAAGTAATATGTTGCGTGACTTTTCCCGGAACCTACGCTGTCGGAATTTCAGTAGTAAATCTCTCCGTGATACAAAATGCTTCTCATGTAGCGTCAACCACTCGAACTTGTTGAGCATTTTCGTAACGCTCTCGCGCCGATTAAACGATCCCGTGACAAAGCTCGTCGCTCTTTGTTGAATCTTGTCCATCTACTCCATCAATCCAACCTGGTAAGGAGCTTTCGTAGATGAACTGCATTTCCTTAAGATTATTGCTATGAATCTCAGTGTGGCATCTGTTTTTCCCACTACTTTTTTTGTATGGTTATCCTACTTAAGATCACTCAGTATTTTACAGTAGTTACTTTTTTGGATTTATTCTCATATGTATGAGCCGTATGGTACATTTATTTACGTTCTGGGGCGTCTGCCAGTCCCTGCACCTTTCAGCAATCCTCTACACGTTTTCCTGCGTTTCATTACTGCCTTCTGACTTTTGATGCCTTCTTCCAAATAACCACATCAGATGCAAGCAGCCTCGTGCTGCTTCGGTATATTGTAAACAGTAATGGTCCTGTCACAATTCTTTCGTTTCTACTGAAACCATTTACATCTGTCTATTTTATTCCGTTAAGAGTGACGTGTTAAGTGCTATCTGCAAGTAAATCCTGAATCCAGTCGCAAAGCTGGTCCAGTACTCTGTAAGCCCGTATTTTTTTCACGAAGTGACAGCACGGGATTGCATGAAACGCGTTCCAGAAGTCAAGGAACACAGCATCAGTCTGAGCGCCGGTGCCTATGGCGACAGTCTTGTCACATCTCTTCGAAACGGAATTCCTGTTTCAACAGTGTGTCCACAACAAACAAGTCCTTGATTAACAGAAGAAGCAAAATCCGTGTTTCCTTCGCCAAATAACAAGTTGTTAAAAATTATTGACGTATGAAAACTACGTAGCCTCTTTCCGAGCTACGTATAGTACGTCGTATGTCATGTGATACTATTTAAATATTAAAACAATTAGTGATAATGTTAATCATTTCTGAGATAGGTTTCACCATATACATAACGCAAAATATGTGAGGCTACAAATAAATTTAGCTAAAAGAATTAGGTTAGAAAAGGTTGTAAACATTCAACCAGACGCCAACCAACCAGCCACAATCACTTGCCTTACTCCCCTCCAGAATGGGAGGGAAAATTCAACACACCAGTTGGAAATTGTAGCCGAATTTTCACCTCTTCTGCTCACTGCATTGTGGCCAATGGTTCAATAGGATTCGGTAAAAACTGCAATTATGGCTCCTATATGTCTTGGCATCCTTTATTCTTACACACAAAACTAACTACAGTACATCTGATCACATAACTAAGTACAGTATCGCCACTCACTTCTACTATGTAAAAGAAACGCAGATTAAAAGAAAAAATTCTCAAGTCGAAAAGAAGCACAAATTGAAAAAAAACTGTTTTTATAAAAGTGACGAATTACAATGAGACGAATGAAGTTTTTAAATTACACATCTTTCAGACTGTCTGCAGACACGAGAAACAGTTTTATTGTAAGAAGAAGATATGCTTAAAACAGGTGAATAGTATATTAACAGGTGAATAGTATATTACGAATAACGACAACCCATTTGAATAGGTGTGGACCGATGAAAGCAATCTGCTCTCCAACTTAACTGTCCTCTTTGGGAAACTGTCTGACGATGTTATTTATGTGATTTCTCACATTTTCTCGGGGTGATGCGTGATGTTTTCGGGTTGTGCGCAATAGTTTGACGAATAGCTGAAATGTATTATTCAAGTGCTGTGAACGCTTGTCTTATGTGTACACACTGCACAAATTCCAAGCATACTGGAGACGTGTCTTTGAAATACGAGGTACGGCTGGAGCCCCGTAAGCACACCACCAGTGTCGCAGTTGCCCATCTATTTCTTAAGTCTCTCCGGTGACAAAGTTATTACCCCCACCTGTCTAAAGGAGACTGTTGTACTGCCCGACCATTTCTTAAAGCACTACATTGGTAAATTTATTACCCCTAACTGTTTAAAGGAGAATGTTGTACAAAATGTTTGCGGCTACCATCTTCTCCACACTCGTAGCTATAATGTCTGATTTCCTTTGCCAATTGTATGAAGACAAAGATTATAAGGTACCTTTGCCTTTATAAAATTGATCACTTTCTTTTTGGTTTTATAAAGAGCAATAAAAAATTTACATTCGAAGACCGTACAGTATGCCAATCAGGCAAAATCGCCGTGAGCATTGAGGCAGTCATACTACCGAGGTACCAGGTTGAAGATGACCGTTTGGTAAAACACCGTATGCCGCTGCGTGTAGAAATCCGTAACTGCCTGCTACACATCCTCGTCCGACAAGAATCGTCGATCCTTCTAGGCCTTCTTTAAGGGACAGAAGGCGTGATAATGGCATGAGGAGAAATTAGGACTATAGTGTGGGTGATCGAATGTCTCCTCCTTGAGTTGTAGTAACTGCTACGTTACGAAATTCTGCCATATCGAGACGTGCGCTATCATGAAGCAGCACTACCCCTTGTCGCAGTTGGTTTTCGACAGACATGCTGCCCCACATTCTTCATTCTCCGATGATTGTCTTCCGGCGTTCGTACTTGGGCAGCCAAGAAAAGAACAACAGCACGTTGGTCCTGTTTGGAAGCTTTTGGTAATAACGTCACCATAGCTGACGTTTCCGTATTTGCCCCACGCACTTCTGGAAGACACGAATGCCACCCTAATCCCTTGCCTACATTTCGGCATTTATATACCCGCATCGGAGTCGCACTACGTTGCATATGCGCTGCCTCAGTTCCTGCAAAACGGAAACCATTTGATCATTCCTTATACGGTATATACTCCAATGTCATTCTTCGCGGGCGTCTGGAAGCCATCGGTCAAGTATGTCATTTTTCGTTGTGAGCGCACCTTAGTTGGCTCCGAGTTGTACCTAAAGACTAACAAGCAGCTCTCAGTCTCGAAGAATCTTCTGCTGGTCGTGTACCAATCAGTCTGCCGGTAGTTACCTGATGACTACAATCGACAGTGACTAGACGGCTCATAGTCTTCATGTAACTCAAAACTGCAGGATTTTAAACTTACAGTGCTGAAGATCTCGTAGTCACGATCAGTGTCACGAAATTTCAGATGTTCTTTCAGCCAAGCGCAAGAGAAGGCGACCTGCGCTGCTCGTTCGGGTTACAGCTCTGCTGAGCTATTTTGCATATCGGACGTCGTCGTCTGTCGTCATACAGAGGGTGAGGCGAGGCCTCCTCGGGAAACAATACAACACTGTTCCGCTCCGGTAGTGTTCACAAAGCATGAACACGTTGCTGCACCGACCGACGCGAGCAGTGAGACAGAAATCGTGCCATCGAGGCCCAACTGCAATGCACCAAACGAGTCAGCTATTGCGTCTCCTCTTTGTAATCGTTTTATATGAAGCTGGATTCGTCTCCACCTGTCTCATTACTGTATTTCTTTGTGATCGATGAAAAGTACTTTTAAAATGTCGCCAGCGTGTGCGTGATGGTGTGACGAAACAAAAGTAGTGACCGTAGGTGCTGAAAAATAGCGTGACGCTTATTAAATGTGATATGAAGCTTTTAGTTATATACTAAAACTTGGTAATTACTTAATGACTACCGATATATTATTCGAAAAACGAAACCATACAATAACTTAGTAGCTCCCAGTAGACATCTCGCTAATACATTGCAATAATAATTCTAGCTATCATAACGTCCTCAGTTGGTCGAGGAAGGGAGCGCACAAGTTTCTTCAGATATGCCATATCCCGCTGAAGCCACTCTGACATACCCCGCAGACATATCAAACCGCAGGATGTTGACTGCTAAGTTTCAGACGCTGTCCCAAATACTACCACCCGTTTTCTGCTAGATTAATATTTGCTGACCTAGCTTGTTACTCGAGGTGTGACAGAACGCCAGGAAGATATGCGTGCTGCCCTGTGAAAATGGCTGTACTCATCTTGTTAGACGAGACTGCCTGCAGAATACTTATCATGAAGATGTAGAAGAAGTGGCAACACCTCACCACCATGAAATTCTGAAATAAACATGCTGACTGATATTCAGGGCATGTTTAGTAAGTGGGCCCAAACAAAGGAGCTACGAAGAACATTCCCTGAAATCCGTCCAGAACTACACCATCTACACACTGCAGGTTAAACGGCTCATTAGACCGTCACTGTAATAGATGCCTCGCGTCATTTGAGAAGAGGTAAAACCGCGAAACGCAACATGCATTCAATCAGCTACTGTCCCTTCCTGCTTTCAACATTCACAAACGTTGTCACTGCTATGTAGAGACTCCAATATCCCAGCACAAAGGATGTCTTGTGAATGAATTGCACATTATGATTCGCTCTTATCGAATTTAACCGCCAAATTGCTGAAGCTGCCGGGGTGGAAGCACCGTCCGCCCTTTCTTTTTATTTCTGCGGAAGAGGCTTTCAGCGGCGAAAAAATTATTTTACACTGATTGCCATATTGGACCAAAAATTAAAACTTGCAAATTGCCCCTACATATCATCAAATACTGAAAACTCTTACTCAACTACACTGCTCTCCTACTAAGGACAGGAGCTTGAATATTAGATCGCGAAACTGATCTCCAACACAGCAATATACCACCGTGTACCATGTCGATGTAGTAAACATGCAATTCATATCTTGCATCATAAAAAATCAGCCCTTTTACATCATTCATACATATACCACGAAGACAGACAGCACCGTATACACTCCTCGCAACACTAGATATTTCCCTGCAAGGTCGGCAGTCATCCGTCCTGACAGGTGTTCTACAAATTCGGGCTCGTTTCCCCTCAGCACAAATGTGTTACTGTTTCTGGTCCGAATGTGCTTCCTTGCTTGCTTTTCTACACATATCTCCAGACTCTGGGATTACAAGAACACATGTATTTTTGCAAGGATTCCTATAATATTATACCATTTTCGCGGTACTTCGCTATATAAAGAACACTGCAGTACCCTATCGATTGCTTGTGCAACATAATTCCGAAGATATAGACTGGAAATTATTCCTCTACAAACCAAAACATTTAGCGAGGTGGAGCGTGCTCTAGACCACTGGGTAACTAGAAACTTATCCTGTCTGCAAAGACCTTTATGTGAAAAAAACTTGACAAAGAAAAGTAGAGTAAACTGATGTTTCCACTCAGTAATACTGATGTCGGTGATGTAACAGATTCCAAATCATCCCTATAATTTACAAAGTCAAATAACGTATTTCTCATGTCTAGAGGATCAGCAAAAGTGTCTTCCACCTGTTACATGCATACACCACAATCGATGTCCATCACCGATAGCTGAGTGGTAAGCGTGAAAGAATGTCACTTCTAAGGATCTGGGTTCGATTCCCAGCTGGGTCAGAGATTTTCTCCGCTCGGGGACTGGGTGTTGCATTGTCCTAATCATCATCACTTCATCCCTATCGACACGCAAACCTATGAAGTGGCGTCAAATCGAAAGGCTTGCACCCAGCGAATGGTCTACCAGATGGGAGGCCCAAGTCATATGTTCTCTCAACTAAATAAAGACGTGAAATGTGAAGAAGCAGTTAACCAAACAATTTACGTGGGAGAGAATAACAGTCCAGCGCAAGCGCACCTCCATATTCAATCTTCTCAAATTTCCACACGATCACTAAAGCTATCCAACACATACTAAGTATTAGTTCGCTATTCGGCCGTCTAGAGGATAACACAGTTAAGTCATCTACATTCCTACACTCCAACAGGCCTCTACATTTGGACAGCTCCTACTGTTAATGGGAAACCTGAATCATCCCCACACAGGTGCTGCACGCCAAGCATGCACATGTAGAATCATCATCCCAAGAAATCGGTCACATATATATTTTATCCCTGAACTTTCAACTAAATGTTGCAATCACGGTCTCAGTTGAACAACATTCGACAATGAGCAAAGTATCGGAAATACATCCTGTTGATGGCTGTGGCTCTGGAAATATCAGTACCATTCTTATAATGCTAACTTGGGTCTACTACAGGCCATCCGTGACACATGCATATATATACAGACATACAGACATACAGAAAACAGAACAAACGCTCTCCAAATGTGGAGGTGGCTGGACACAATCGAGGACAGTGCTATACTACACCTACCGATCAGTGCATTTGGGCTTGGTGTTGGCAGCTGTGCTACATTTACAAGCAATTTTAGAACATAGAAGGAGAGGTAATGCCATGATCGCATGGATAGATCTCAGATAAAATCGATAGAGTTTGCAAAAAATGATGGGGGAATAGGTATAAATTGACCGAATATACACCAAAATGCAGGAAAATTGAGTAAGTACTTGTGTATCTTCTGGTTAGCTCAGAACAATTTGTACATGGGAACAAGTATGCGGCAGCAAGAGGAATTCGAGAAAACGTCGACGTGGAACCGAAGGGAATCAGGGAAGCAATCAATTTTTTTTTCCATCGAGGCAACATTATACTGTATGTCTGTTGAGATACCAGTGATACACGTGAGTTGACTTCTGTATTTGACGTTTTTCAGGAAGACAGAGAACCATCCGCCTCTAAACTTACATGCATCTGCGTTAAAAGATGACAGAGAGTGGACGGGGTGATCGATTGAATTGGAGCTATAACGAGGTACCATTTAATGGTAGACTGATGATGCATTCTAGAGAACGGAAAGTTGCTGTAGGTCAATTTTTCCATTGTTCTGTTAGGATGCATCAGTTGCATGACATAGCCTGCGTTCAACTCTTATACAGCCACGTGTTCTGTACGTGATTTAAAGCACTCTCTACTTGTGATCGTTAACGGTAAACCTGTCGGTCATCAGAGGACTTCCATCTCATGTGTGATGAAACGTGATACATTCCTCTAAACGAACTATGATTTATGCGATGTACTCCATCCCAATGTCGCATGTTAAGTGTAAAATCGATACTTCAGTTTCATATCTAAGTTAGCGATAGGTTTTTGTGAGACACTGCAATCCCCTGTGTATACATCTGCTTGAGAGATGTGGTGTTTACAGAGTTAGTGGCGGAATGACCTGTAATTTTCACATGTTGGATGCTGCTGCTATGTGTTTATCTGTTTCCTTGAAAGAGGTATTCCCCGTTATTAACCATAATTTTATATAGGGCTGATGCAGGCATAATATAATTTCTGAAGCATGATCGGATGTGAACAGTGGACGCTATACATCTCTGGAAAGCTATATTGTGCTCATATCACACAGAGCCAATGTTTTAAGGAGGTATTTTTTTAGTTTTGCGGTTCGATAACATAGTTTATCATAGAGAAACCGGGAAGAAGGATGTATGTCATGCACTTGAAATATATTTCTAACATTGGAATATTAACAGCACCACATTCTGTACGACTGATAGGTCTGAAACGCAAGCGATCTAACATTATAGCCCGATTTAAGTGCGGAACGTTGTAGCTTTAGGAGTGCGTGTGTTTATGTTCTCTCTTACCAATACCTTCCAGATACTGATCCTAGACTTTGGAATAATACTTTAAAATTGATAGCTTGGTTGATTCACGTAAAAATGCTTCGAACTCCATCCATCTGGAGCTTCATTGCGCATAAAAATCACCTGTTTCTTGTTCTTCTTCACCGTCTGCTATTACATCACAACACTTTCAGATCTGTTACTATGCATCGATAAGGAGTGCTAACCTCCTCGACATGGGCGCATCTCAAGAAATCTTGTGCACTTGGATGGGCGAGGACTCGGCAAGCTTCATTCATTCACGAGACGTGGAATGTAGCGGTCTACATCTGGTCGACTGCAGATTAAATCGGTAGCGGTGCTGCAGGGCAGGCTGGTAAATGACAGTGTGAGAGGGGTCTTTCAGTTTCTAATTTTACCTTAAGACTGCGAGAATGCTCTGTGACTCCCATCTGCATAGAGATAGATCGTAAATTAAGCACTATGCTCGAAGTGTTAGAAATATGTAGAGCACTGTCTGATATACTTTGATGATGGATGTGTTCGAGAATTAACAATGCATGAACGTACTGCACAGTCATCTATCCACATTCGCAATGATACTAACAAAGTGGTGGAGGGGAAGGTTTAGCTATGATACTGAAATTGGGAAACACGCTGTCACATCATTGGTCGGTGTTGAAATTACTGTAAAATTGGTGAAATTGTTCACACAATCAACTGCAGTGCTTATTATTTCAGTACATCGAAGGTGTCTTTTCCATCCCATCCATCCACTGGTACGCTGTTGGTTACCACATAATGACTGACTGACATGGCTTGTTTGACATGGAGAAAGAGTTTTGGTGGAGGGACAACGCCTTCTGGGGATGGATAGCACCGAAACAGTGATCGTGTACATGACTGCAATATGAGGAATCAGTCGAAACTGAATGCAGAGCCATCAGCTATTCCATCACTGTGACAGATGAGTTTAAATGTAGAGGTCGTCAATCACTTTCGTACAGCAGTTTGGGAACTCTCCTCAACGCCACCAAACTCTTCCAGTTTCCTTATGTTGTAACTGTCTTTTATTTAAAATCATCCAGTGGGTGCAGCGTGTTGTGGTAGGCGCAGTAACAACATGATTTACACCGTGCGATGTCTAGTTTTTTGCGAGAGGCAGTGGATCAGAACGTGTTAATGTCAGTTTAGAACCTGACACAGACCTCGAAGTCGTGGCATAAAAACAAAATGTATGGCAGTGTACAAAGCGTGTTACAGCAGAAAAAAACAATGTTTCAAACAAAAACACAGGGTCACAGGGAGCGTCTCTTGCGACTTACAGTATCGTCTGTGGAATACGGTCATCCTCCTACAGTATAGATGATGGAACTTTAAACTGGTCTGAGCAGTGGAGCAATACCTGTATATTTAATAGAATAGTCACATGTGCTCGAAGCCGGCACACATGCGGTATTTGTTTTCGATATATGTGTGTGTGGGGGGGGGGGGGGGGGGAGAGACGCGGTAAAAACCTTTTTGAGTTCTCTATCGTATGAAGTTAGTGGAGCTTCTATAGTTCGTAATTTTCCTCTGGTGGATGCAACAGAACAACGATGATATAATGTTGGGGTGATAGAGGTGAATGGACCCTGAGCGATGTGGATCTGTAGTACCTGCTTGTAGTTTAGAGAAGCACCACAATGCGGTAGCAAAATCCACGTCCTTCCTGCAGTTCACGTACTGTCTTTTATACTACCTGGTGTTGCTGGAGGAAGCTTTGTTTCCGTCAAATCGTCAAAACGCAGTTCTGTCGCAGTAACTCTGCTTCACCTGTTTCTACACGGGTTGCAGAAGGTGGTAGATATAGCTTTTTCAGACTTCTACTCAGTTCCGACTTACATTGGAACAATCACATAAGCAAAGCTGCAGGGACGATAGCGCAGAGTCTGAGGGGTAGTTGCAAGACGCACAGGGGCTACCTAAAACCATGTTGGCATTTTACTGCAGGTGATAGGTTCAAGAAAGGTGGCTCGTTTCGAGATATGAGAGTGCCAGAAATATGATTCACTAGTGACTGTAATCATTATAGGACTTCTCCACAAGACTCAACGCAGGTATGTGGTTGAATGAAAAGACTTGATTCTAAATCATAGACATCATTTCTAGCAGATAGCGTAACACTAGAGATCTGAAAAGCTAGTGCACATTTCTTACGACCTGAATCAGCACACCATATACTACTGTTTGTGATCCTTCTCAATCAGTCATCACCTATAACTCAGTGGTTATATCGCAGAACCTCTGACATGGTATTGAGACAGAATACGTTACAAATACTGGAGAAATATCTAGTGGCGGCAGCGTGGGGAGGTTGCACATAGCAGATTCAAACCATGTTCCTTAGCCAAACCACTTCAAAATTCAGCAATTTTATGACGAAGTTGCTACAAGTAACCGGTCCGCTGGTCTGATAATGTACATTCCTATGATCACCTTCTCGGTATTTGTCTCGACAAAAAACCATCTCATTCAGAGGTAATGTCGTACCTCGATTTATAAAGCAAGTATAGCTTTTAACATGGATACTTGTATGCACTTGTAGAACCTAGACCGCTTGTGATGGTGATATGGTTGTGGTTTTTTTTTAACATTTCGTTGTTTGTAAGACGATTATGCCTCTCTTTCTAAGACACGGCGGTAGCACTCGCAAGAAAGACTTATGAGACATGTTCACCCATCTTTGATTTTCGGTCAGTGTTATTTCGCATCGCCAGCAATCAGTTATTGATGTAGTATTATACTTGGTAGTAGGGGGTGCGTGATAGGTTCGCCTTGCGTAACAGGCTCATAAAGTATATGTTAGTGGTCAGACAAGTGGAAAGAAAGGTATGGATTTGACGTGGAATACTGTGATGGTGAAGGGAAGCGTATGTCACGTCATAAGAATGGTACAAATATTTCTGCTTCCAGAGCCGTCAGCAGGATGTATTTCCGATACTCCTCTCATTGTCGAATGTCATTTAACTGAAACCAAAATTGTAACATTTAATTGTAGTATAGCGATCAAATATATATGTGACCGATTTTGTAGGATGATTCCGTCTATGCGTCACCTGTGATGGGAATGATTCACATTTCCAGCTAATGGTAGAGGCCGTCCGAATGGAGACAGCCGAATATTAAATTGCTACACCAAGAAGAAATGCAGATGACAAATGGGTATTCACTGGACAAATATACTAGAACTGACATGTGATTACATTTTCACGCAATTTGGGTGCATAGATCCTGAGAAATCAGTACCCAGAACAACCACCTCTGGCCGTAATAACGGCCTTGATACGCCTGGGCATTGAGTCAAACAGAGCTTGAATGGCGTGTACAGGTACAGCTGCCCATGCCGCTTCAACACGATACCACAGATCATCAAGAGTAGTGACTGGCGTATTGTGACGAGCCAGTTGCTCGACCACCATTGAAAAGACGTTTCCAGTTGGTGAGAGAACTGGAGAATGTGCTGGCCAGGGCAGCAGTCGAACATTTTCTGTATCCAGAAAGGGCCGTACAGGACCTGCAACATGCAGTCATGCATTATCCTGCTGAAATGTAGGGTTTTGCAGGGATTGAATGAAGGGTAGAGCCACTGGTCGTAACACATCTGAACTGTAACATCCAATGTTCAAAGTGCCGTCAATGCGAACAAGAGGTGACCGAGACGCGTAACTAATGGCACCCCATACCATCACGCCGGGTGATACGCCAGTATGGCGATGACGAATACACGCTTCCAATGTGCGTTCACCGCGATGTCGCCAAACACGGATGCGACCATCATGATGCTGTAAACAGAACCTGGATTCATCTGACAAAATGACGTTTCGCCATTCGTGCACCCAGGTTTGTCGTTGAGTACATCATCGCAGGAACTCCTGTCTGTGATGCAGCGTCCAGCGTAACCGCAGCCATGGTCTCCGAGCTGATAGTCCATGCTGCTGCAAACATCATCGAACTGTTTATGCAGATGGTTGTTGTCTTGCAAATGTCCCCATCTGTTGACTCAGGGATCGAGACGTGGCTGCACGAACCGTTACAGCCATGCAGATAAGATGCCTGTCATCTCGACTGCTAGTGATACAAGGCCGTTGGGATCCAGCATGGCGTTCTGTATTACCCTCCTGAACCCACCGATTCCATATTCTGCTAACAGTCATTGGATCTCGACGATCGCGAGCAGCAATGTCGCGATACGATAAACCGCAATCGTGATAGGCTAAAATCCGACCTTTATCAACGTCAGAAACGTGATGGTACGCATTTCTCCTCCTTACACGAGGCATCACAATAACGTTTCACCAGGCAACGCCGGTCAACTGCTGTTTGTGTATGAGAAATTGGTTGGAAACTTTCCTCATGTCAGCGCGTTGTAGGTGTCGCCACCTGCGCCAACCTTGTGTGAAAGCTCTGAAAAGCTAATCATTTGTATATCACAGCATCTTCTTTGTGTCGGTTAAATTTCGCGTCTGCAGCACGCCATCTTTGCGGTGTAGCAATTTTAATGGCCAGTATTGTACCTAGTATGTGTTGGATAGCTTTCATGATCGTGTGGAAATTTGAGAAGATTGAATATGGAGGTGTGTTTTGCGCTGGACGATTATTCCCACCTATGTAAATTGTTGGGTTGACTGCTTGTTCACATTTCGTGTCTTTATTAAGTTGAGAGAACATCGATTGTGGTGTGTGCATCTAGCAAGTGAAAGACATGGTTGATGGTTCTCTAGACATGAGAAACACTTTAGTTCGCCTTGTAAATTATACGGATGATTTGGAATCTGTTACCTCACCAACATTGGTATTCCATGAGTGGAAACATAGTTTTCCTCTATTTTTCTTTTGTCGAGTTTTTTTCACAGACGGGATAAGTTTCTAGTTACTCATTGGTCTAGAGCACGCTCCATCTCACTAAATTTTTGGGTTTGTAGAGGAATAATTTCCAGTCTATATCTTCAGAATTATGTTGCACTGCAGTGTTCTTTATATCAGGAAGTACCGTGAAAATGGTATAATATTATGGCAAACCATGCCAAAATACATGTGTTCTTGAAATCCCAGAGTCTGGAGATGGGTGTAGAAAAGCAAGGGAGGAAGCAGGTTCGGACCAGAAACAGTAATGCATTTGTGCCGAGGGGAAACGAGTCCGAATTTGTAGAACACCTGTCGGAGTGGATGACTGCCGACCTTGCAGGGAAATATCTAGTGTTGCGAGGAGTGTATACAGTGCTGTCTGTATTCGCGGCATTTATACAAATGATGTAAAAGGGCTGATTTTGTATGGCGCAGGATACAAATTGCATGTTTACTACATCAATACGGTATGCGGTGGTATATTTCTGGGTTGGAGATCAGTTTCACGATCTAATATTCGAAGTCCTGTACTCAGTAGGAGAGCAGTGTAATTGAGTAAGAGTTTTTCGATATTTGACGATATGTAGGAGCACTTTGCAAGGTTTAATTGTCAGGACAATATGGCGATCTGAGTAAAATAGTTTTTTCGCCACTGAAAGCCTCTTCTGAAGAAAGAATAAGAAAAGGCAGACGGTGCTTCCACACCTGCAGCATCAGTAATTTGGTGAGTAAATTCGATAAGAGAGAATCATAATGTGCAATCCATTCACAAGACATCCTTTGTGCTGGGATATAGGAGTCTCTACATAGTGGTTGGATGACTCAGGTTAGTGAAGGTAACCCAAGTGCCCCTTTTTTCCCATTATAGGTTGGTAGAGGTAGCCCAAGTGGCTTTTCTTCACCGCCAAAATCAAATTTCCCTCCAATCCCTAGGAAGAGGCGGTCGGATGACTTAGGTTAGTGGAGGTAGCCCAAGTGACCTATCTTCCCGCCAATTTCTTAGGTTGGTAGAGATGTGTTGCATTGTCCTGATGGAATTTCAATGTCGCGCCATTTTCAGTGGGAGGGGAGGGGAGGGGCGTCAGGTTAGTGGAGGTAGCCCAATTGACCTATCTTCCCGCCAAAATCCGCCATTTTGAATGACATCATGGCCGCCATATTGGAGGACATCATGCACTGTTGCCAAGTCTACAGGCCGCCATCTTGGATGATGTCATTGCTGCCATCTTGGCTACATGTGGCATCAATGAAGAGTGGGGTGACGCCTGCCTTGCCCTTCTAATTTCATCGGCTCTGCTGTTCAGTTCGCCAACTCTGCTGTTCAGTTTAGAGAGAAATTCGATCTAACGAGGTTCAAATTGGCGAGTCCACTGTATCAGCAAACGGAGCTTGGTTAGAAATGTAAAGTAATCAACATCCGCCACACAGAACACCAAAATATCATATGTGCAAGGCCTATATTACGATACGAAAACAAATACCGGCAGTAGTGCTCATTATGGCCTGATACTGGCAGTGACTTTGAATACGGGAAAATACGGCTCGAGAATCCGTATTCTTGTGTTGCGAAATACGAGTGCTAGATGATAACATTTTTCATTTATAATTAATGTGTGAGTGTGGTGGTAACGAGTGTACCTGGAAACGTTTCTGTTTTCTTGGAAAGAAATATATCAGAGAAATCTCAATCAAAAACTAATATTGACTCCCTATATCTGGAGTTCATGGTAATGTAAAATCTTGTAAATGACTTTGTGGTCGACTTTTGACTGTAAAATTATTTATTTGTAAAACCCAATATTGCAACTTCGACGGTATGGCCGTTATGAAGTGAAAATCTGTCTATTATCCTCTTTGAATTGCATTGTAAATATGTTGGTCGTACCGTATTCTGCTTAATATTTACTCGCGTCCATAGTACTCATATAAAGGAGAGGTTAGTTTCGCCAGCTTCTATGGATCCATGTCTATTTGTTACTGCTTACGAATATGTATGTGAAGTGCTTGGTTAAAATGCTGTGCAAATATATTGCTCGTATTCTACGTTATTTTGAGATGTTCTTCACAAAGGATTAACATTATTTGAAATTCAGGTCATTAACAAACACCAGTCAAAGAGTTCTGACCTGGTCCTTAATGACCAAGAGCAGTTTCAGTACACACACTTATTAAAGTAGCATCCAGTTATTATTCCTTTCGCTGTTAGCTAATGTGCTTGTTATAAGTGTTCCACATTCCATAGGTGTCTTCCTTCCCCTCCCTTTATTTCGTCTGTTCATCACATTCATCAGTTGTTCCATATGACATAGTGGCCTGTGCCATTACTCACCAGTAGAACATTTTTGTTTTATACACTCATATAGTTTTAATATTTGAATACACTGTAGTGTAAAATTTGTTTGTTCAGTGTCTCTTTAGTTATTACATCATGCTTGTGTTTTATATTGATATAGTCATAAAATGTCACGTATTCTTTGTACAGCTATGAAAATAAATATTATTGTGATACATTAATACGTTGTATTGAAGTTATTAATATGTCAATGTTCCTCCAAAAGCCGACGGAATATTCCATTACATTATTTTTGTTCGCATCTGTTTTTCATACTATCGTATTTTAATGGATTTTCATTGACTTCTGCTGAATGTGTGCACATATTTGCGTTATTATTGTCGCATTTTTAGAATTTGCAAAGACGAATGCTCTGTTCACTAAATTTACAAAGTATATTCATCTGCATCTGCTGTACATCCATACTCTGTAAACCACTGTGTGAAGTGCATGGTACTTAGTTAACAAGAAGCAACACCATTGAAAGTAGAGATACATTACATACTCATTCCATCACAAGACGTAATGAAATTGAATACAAATTCTGTCAAAACCTACTAACATGGGGTTCTTCATTAAATGCGATTAAGTACGGTTAACGGTTGCAAACGAAAATAAAGTGGAATTAAAGCAATATACTGGTACTCTCAATGCATTTGAAACGGCAGCACACATACACACAGATGCGTCAGCAGTAACAAATACAGTAAGCCCATAGACCACCTTACAACGAAAACAGCTTCTGTTATAAATGACACAAAAACCAGTATGGAATCATTTGCCACGCCCAACATAACGAATGCAAGCACGCGAGTAACATTTTTACAATGCAATTCAAAGAGTTCAACATACAAGAGAAGTCGTAATCCATACTCCATAGCACAATGTGGTAAAAGCGGCTTGTGTTATACAAAACGAAAACAAACATGGATGACTTAAATTCACCCAGTAAGAAGGCGGGATAATGGGTTGATAAATTTGCAGCATTCCAAGTGGTCTGGCAGCTAACCAAGGCCGTGTTACCGGACGTCCCTATGGTTTCACCCTTGTGCTCCGCCGACACCATTGTTGCGCAATGTATTGAGCACACGTGCGGAAACACATTTTTATTTCAGTTTTCTGTCATTTCCAGTTCCTTAAACACAATAAAATAGTGTGCCTGTAATCCTAAACAGTAGCCCGTATTATTATTTCTAATTCATAACTGCTAAAGGCCAATTTCACCGCAAAAGATTGGGCAGGGCAGGTGTGGGCTCTTACAGCTTGGGGTCCGTAGCTACGTATAGCGTGGTATGTGATAAACGAGCTTCTGCTGTACAAGTACAACCTATGCTTTGAGCCTCTTTCAGGCGTCTTCTGTCAGTGTGTATTGTGAACTTTCTAAAAAGTCGTTGATAGTGTCTGCGATGTACAGAGAACTACTTTATAACTAAATCTAGCACGGTGTACAGGTCGAACACACGAAAGTGAATTGAAGCACACCATTCAGTAAAGGCTACGTGCCCAATTGAAAACGGTCGTACACCTAATGTTATTTGGTTACAAAAAATGAAGGTGGACGGACAATGATATTAACGATCTGAACTCTGTCGGTTTGAAATGAAGAAGCCCTGCACCAAAGTAAGGATTTACATCAGCAATACAGCAGCAATATCGTCTAATTTAGCAACTGATATCTCTGTTAATCTCTGTTACCAGTATGTATGGGCCCTACTGCATTAATGACGTTTTTGAATCTTCTGTATGTTTGTTGTGACATACCAGAAGTTTTCATCTCACATTAAGGCAAGAGTATCCTATATAATATTTTTTTCTGCACAGGTCTTCAGGCTGAGCTGGAGGCAGCGAATAAGGACTCAGAGAGTGTCCGCCAAAAACTGCGCCAGCTGGAAAGTGAACTCACAACTTACAGACAACAAAATGCAGATCTTCTGGAGCAACTTAACCAGAAAACGACAGGTTTGTTGAAAAAACTTCTTACACATTTCACTCCCCACAAATTTTAATGTGTGTGTGTGTGTGTGTGTGTGTGTGTGTGTGTGTGTGTGTGTGTGTGTCCTCATATTTATCATTTCATAAGTAGACTGATATATATGCGATTAGTCTCAGTTCTGTCGAACATGCCCAACATCATATAAACATTGAAAATGAAATAGAGGAATGGGGAGGAAAGGAAAAGAGGAAGTGTGGGTGGTGAACTAGCGACTTTCAGCTACACAAGGCTCTGTGGATATTTAATGGCGAAAGTTAAAAATTATTTTTATGTATTGTATTGTGATTGAGCAAACCACCATCAGCTGAAACTGAGATTTATCATCAGAAACAAAAAGCCATTAAGGAATAAATGTGCTGGAAAGTAGGCCTAAGTGTAAGAATTCCAAGAACCTTATAAAAGCCTGTGAATGATGTGCACTTATTTCCTTGACATAATATTCTTGCTACCTACTTCTGATTAGTAAATATTACATTTACTTTTAAGTTCATTGTCCCAACAGATAATGCAATAAGAAAGAATGGGGTAAAATGGAAATGGGTATTTGGCATCATCGGCCGCCTTGGGGCAGGTCTTATTACAGTCAACGCCACATTGGACGACCTGGATGGGGATGAAATGATGATGAAGACAACTCAACACCCAGCCCCTGAGTGGAGAAAATCCCCAATCCAGACAGGAATCAAACCTGGGCCTGTAGGATGGCAATCCATCACGCGACCTGTAGGATGGCAATCCGTCACTCAGACCACTCAGCTATCGGGACAGACAGAAAGGATGAGGTGTCAGTAAGCAAAATAAGCCAACACTCTTGTTTTAAGTCAACCCAATGACAGATACTTATAAGGGCAAAACATGCGGAACTGAGCTGCTTCATTAGTTTACCTATGTGAAAGTCCATCTTAATTTGTTGTCCTGTTAGATCCCAAATAATTTTACACAGAGTGTTTTATTTAATGTATGACTGCTAATGACTTTCCTGGGACCAGCAGGTCAGGTTTACTTACTTGAAACCACATAATATGACTCTTTGTAAAATTAAGACAAATTGTACAGTATGCTGTGAACTGCTTGTAGGCCTATTCAAATACCAACTGAGTTGTGTGTCATGAGATTATGTTTGGATCAGGCTTGATAAGTATGTGTACATCATCAGTTTTTGAACCATCCTTTGAAGTCACTGGAAAAGCATTTATGTAGATTTAGAACAAGGGGGATCCAGTACCAGTCCTTGTCGGAACCCATATGTTGTGTTTGCCAATTACAAGATTGCTCTCATGACAGTGGCTCTGTTTGTCAGTGTAACCCTCTGATTTCTGTTATGAAAGTAAGACTCAATACATACGAGAGAGTTGCACTTGATGGCTAAAAGAGAGATGATATAAAATGCAGACTGGCAGCAGCAAGAAAAGAGTTTCTGAAAAAGAGAAATTTGTAACATTGTATATAAATGTAAGTGTTATATCTGTTCTCAGGATATTTGTGTGGAGCTTTTGCTGTGTGTGGAAGTGGAAAGTGTACAACAAACAGTTCAGACAAGAAGAGAATAAAACTTTCTAACTGAGGTGCTATGGAAAAATGCTGAAGATAAGGTAGCCTATGGAGATCAAGTAACTGATGAAGAGGCACTGAATTGTATTGGAGGAAAAAGACATTTTTGGTGAAACTGAGTAAAGGAAGGATAAAACAATGGAAAGTCAGGAATGGAATAACAACAGTGTTAAAGGCATATATCGCTACTCACCACAAAGAGGCTGTTTGCAGACAGACGTAGTGAAAAGACTGCTAATCTGTTAGCTTTCAGAGAGAAAAGTCCTTCTTCAGAAGTAAAAAGCAAACACATGCTTAAACAAGCAGATCTTACACACAAAGAGCTATTGTCTGTGGCTGTTCTGACCTGACTGCAGGTGTTGTCTGTGCCTGATGACTGCAGCAATATGTGGTATGTGGTTGGAGTAAGAAGGGGAAGCAAGTGGGGATGGACATTGCACTTCATTGTAGTTATGAAGTGCAGGGATTACCTGGCAGAGGGTCTCTGCCAGATGTCAGATACGTTCATGTACAAATCTTGCCTCAATGACCCCATTCCTGAAATCCGGCAGGTTCCATGCAAAAGACCTAAGTGAAAGACTTGTCTCAGTGTCCCATACATCCTCCCATTACCACCTACTCCAGTCCTATGACAGGCATTGCCTATCCCATCAAAGGCAGTGCTGCCTGTGAAAGCAGCCATGTGATCTTCAAACTAGGTTGCAATCACTGTGCAACTTTCTACGTGGCCATGGCAACTGATGAGCTGTCTTTCCACATGAATGGCCACCGCCAAACTGTGGCCAAGAGAGTTTTGGACCACCCAGTTGCTTAACATTCTGCCCAACACAGTATGCTTTACTTGAATGACTGCTTCACAGCCTGCACTATTTGGGTCCTTCCTACCAACATCAGCTTTTCTAAACTGTGCAGATGTGAACTCTCCCTGCAACATATCTTTCATAATACTTGTAACCCCCCTGGCCTCAGCCTTCACTAGTCCCTGTTCTTCACCCCCTTTTCCTGCTTTCACTCTAGCACTACCCAGGCCTCCTGTTCCACCAATGCATCCAATGCATCTACCAGTCTTTTCCCCTTCTGTACACCTCTCCCCTTCCCCCTCCCCCAACACAGTCACCCGACACTGCACCTAGCAACCCTGTCCTCTCCCCACTATGTCCTTGCTTGCTCCTGCAGCAGCATAACATCTTCCCCCACCCCTTCCCTGCTATCCCTCCTCTCCCCACCCCGTACCTCCTCCTTATTCCCATCACCCACCAAGAATTGCTGCTCTTGTCAAACATAGGTGCATCCTGCAATCGGGCCAGAAAGGCTGTAGACAGTAGCCATGCATGTGTGAATCCTCCTTGTGTGAAAAAAGATGAAACAAACTTTGTCATTTCAAATGTGTTTGACTGTGAATTGCAAGAGTATTATGTTGCAATATGAACTCATACCAAAACTGAAAGAGCCATTGTATGGAACACACTTTTGAACACATGAAGACATTGCCATAGGAGTGACGTGTGAGATCCGAGATTTGCTCATGGTAAGGCCACAGGTATCCAGCGTCTTCCATAGCATTGGCAGTGTGTGAGGGAATCGTTGGGAGGCTATTTTGAGGGACTCTAAGATGTCACAGGTGTGTGTTCCTGCACTTTATTATTGTGTACTGTTGCAATTGACAGTAAACACATTTGAAATGACAAAATTTGTTTCGTCTTTTTCCTCATGGTATATCTATATGGTGGTGTGTGTGTGTTCATCCATCTCCCTATATGTAATGTTTACATATATATTGACCTTCCATTTGAATATTTCAGATTTTTTTAATTCATTACCATTTTTGAGACAAAAAATAATTGCCATGACTTTTGCAATAACCCTCACACTTCCAGTTCCTCATTCAGATATACCACAAAATGATGTCAGTAAAATTTCTTATTTTCCAATGTATTCAAAAATAGAATAGCAAGACTAATTCATAGATTAAATAGCTGTCATAATCTGAACAGTTGCCAGGCTCAGAAGATGTGCAAGCACCCAAGATGACACTTGTGTAATTATAAATCCTGGATAACAACAGTACTGCGTAAGAGGTTGAATTGCTACTCACCGTATAGATGAGACATTGAGTTGCAGACAGGAACTGTAAAAAGACTGCTGTACAAGGCCTTTTGGCTGAAAACTCAGATGTATATCAGTCTTTTTGTTGTGCCTGTCTGTGTGACCAGAGACAGTGGTTACATGTAAGTGAGTTGTGCATTTGTGACTCTGTGTGTGTGTGTGTTTTGAACTTTAGAAGAAGGCTTTCTGGCTGAAAGCTCAGATGCATAGCAGTCTTTTTGTTGTGCCTGTTTGCAACTCAGTGTCTCCTCTGTATGATGAGTAGCAGTCTGTCCTTTTTATAATACACATGAAATGTATTCGCAGTTGCGAATATGGACAATTGTCCACTGTATAATGGAATGAAGCCAATGAAAATTTTGTGCCGGACTGGGACTTGAACCCATATTTCCCACTTATTGCAAGTGGTTACCTTACCATTAGGCTACCCGAGCATGACTCACAGCCAGACCCAAGCTTCGATATGTCGTAAACCAAGTCTCTACAACCTGTAATCATACATCCATTATGTATATTCCCATATAGGGGTACATTTTACTTGAAGGCACTTGCTGGTGTCGGTGGATAAATACAATATAGCAGTGCCTGTATTATTCTGAAATATGATGCAATGTTTCTTCATGCATGCATGATATAATGGAAATACATGTGTTGAAAACAAAAATAAATGGGATGCAATTAACTAATTGTTTGGCATAACAAAGTGCCTTAAGAATTAAAACACTAGACATGAAATGAAAAGGGAAGACTCGAAAGGCAGTCATTTCATAAATCAACTTGTCAATTTCTTTTGGGTTACACGTGTTCCAGTTCCATTTTCCATCAAAGATTTTTTAAAGTTGTCTGCTTTTTAGTTTCTGTGGGTGAAGTGGAAGAGGGTGTAGTAACAATTCTATTATATTCAAGTTTATGCCAGTCTTCATTTTCAGCAGGGTGTAAAGATTTTTACTGCCCTTTTAAAGAAGTAGTTGTACCTTCTTCCCTGGAATAGCTTTTTGCACAAATTTACATTTCACAGTATTTGTATTGACTCCATTGAAAGAATTCCAAATCAGACATCTCTTAAGCTTAATTATGAGCAGCTGATGAATGCAGACTGTCTCTCACACAAAGTTACAGAGCAGCTCATGAAGGACTGCACTTAAAAATCATTCAAACCTCTAGCCATCATCTGAAAGTCATTGTCGGGTGTTTCCAATTTTCGCAACCCGAATACTCTCCTCAGTAAGAGGAGGCTCTTAGGAAATTTTACTAACACTCCCTGTAATGAACGTAGCTTAGGTGATTTACAAACACTAGCAGTCCTTTGTGGTTGGCTGATGCAACTTGGAAGATAACAGCAACTCTTTATCGCTCAGAGTGTTGTTCCTGCTGTTTGATGTTTTGATTGTAGAAGTTTGAAGTTCAGTCTTTTGACTTTAACCCTTTCCAATACAATTTTTCTACATATTGCATTTTCCCCAACTCCTTATATATTTTACATGGATAAGGATGTAAGTAATTATTTATTATTATGCTTCAGTTAAAAAAATGCAATATGTGACCACTTGACAACTTTATTTTCTTTTAGACTAGTTTTTGAAACTACACATGGTGCTTTTGTTTATGGTTGTTGGTAATTTTTTTATTTTTTTCTGCATGGTATTTCTGAAAATATTCTTTCAGGTGAAGTCCAGGCTTCCTCTAGTATGTTTCACAACAGATAGTTGTTTCTCTTCTTCCCCCTTTATCCTTGTGTCTGCTGCCAACTATGCAATCCTTTATTGATTTTTTCATTTTGCATTATAAAATGCATCTTCCCATTTAGTCTCCCCATGGTGTCAGACAATGATGGTCTTCCTCTCTTCTTTGAATTTGTATTTTTCGCCTGACTGATTCTAGCTGTCTGATTTGATTTCTTCTATAGGAAAGATGAGTCTGCAGTTTTTCACATTCATTTTATCTACTGAGTAAAGAATACAACTCTTCACTGCAGCAGCTCCAATCAACCAGAAATGTAATTTTTTCCACCACTTGCAAGATCATCTTGTAAAACCATAGCAACCACAGTACTGGTCAGCCCTGTCCATTCCTCCCATAAACTTTGTGTATTCCAAAATAACACTGGATTACAGAAGCCATGCAGACTCTCACTTCCTACAACCAGTGATTAGATTGACTTGAGGACAAAAGAATGTACTCAGTATTATCACTAACTTCTTGTCATGAAAGACACATAATTTTCATCTCATTTTGATAGGTACATAATTCATATTCAGTAAGTTTAGTTATCTTCAAATCACATGGAAAATCATTTCTAGAAGGCATGGCTGTACTTTTTAAATGAAAATTCATGTTGTGCCATACCTGAACAATTTGAGGGCTTGGATAGAACTTGTCAGCAAAGATGTGACAGCCTGAACCACCTGCGCAAGCTAGCAATTGCTGTATCAAATGAACCACTGTTCAGATTGCAAAAAGTAAATCAGTATGAATTAGACTTTCTGTAGTTCTCTTTCCACAACATGAAATGTGAGAAAAACATAACCATTTTCTGAATCACGGAGACAGTAAACTACTAAATCACACTTTGTAGGCTTCCTTGGATTATAGCATTTGAATTGAATTCTTCGTTTCAACCCCACTGTACTCTCATCTATAGCTACATTTCCCTTTGGTAAACAAAGTTATTTGCATATCTTATCAATATACTCACTAACCCCCCCTCCCTCCCCTTCAATCATGGACCTTGCTGTTGGTGGGGAGACTTGTGTGCCTCAGCAATACAGATAGCTGTACCGTAGGTGCAACCACAACAGAGGGGTATCTGTTGAGAGGCCAGACGAAGATATGGTTCCTGAAGAGGGGCAGCAGCCTTTTCAGTAGCTGCAGTGGTGAAAGTCTGGATGATTGACTGATCTGGCCTTGTAACATCAACCAAAATAGCCTTGCTGTGCTGGTACTGTGAACAGCTGAAAGCAAGGGGAAACTACAGTCATCATTTTTCCTGAGGGCATGCAGCTCTTCTGTATTGTTAAATGATGATGGCATCCTTTGGGTAAAATATTTCAGAGGTAAAATAGTCCTCCATTCAGATCTCCGGGTGGGGCTACTCAGTAGGACATCATCATCAGGAGGAATAAAACTGGCGTTCTACGAATCGGAGTGTGGAATGTCAGGTCCCTTAATCGAGCAGGTAAGTTGGAAAATTTAAAAAGAAAAATGAATAGGTTGAAGTTAGATATAATGGGAATTAGTGAAATTCAGTGGCAGGAGGAACAGGACTTCTGTCAGGTGAATATGGGGTTCATGTAAATGGTTATGAATACAAAATCAAATAGGGGTAACACATGAGTAGGTTTCATAATGAATAAAAAAAATAGATACTATGAACAGAGTAGTGAATGCATTATTGTAGTCAAGATAGACATGAAGCCCATACCCATAACAGTAGTTCAAGTCTTTATGCCAACTACCTCCGCAGATGAAGATGAGATTGAGGAAATGTAAGATGAGATAAAACAAAATTATTCAAATAGTTAAGGGAGACAAAAATTTGATAGTCCTGGGGGGCTGGAATTCGATAATAGGAAAAGGAATATAAGGAAAATCAGTAGGTGAAAATGGACTGGGGGAAAGAAATGAAAGAGGAAGCTGCCTGGTAGAATTTTGCACAGAGCATAATTTAGTCATAGCTAACACTTGGTTTCAGAGTCATGAAAGAAGGCTGTATACATGAAAGAGACCTGGAGACACCAGAATGTTTCAGATTGGTTATATAATGGTAAGGTTTTAAATTGTAAGACATTCTAGGGGTAGATGTGGACTCTGGCTGCAATTTATTGCTTATGAAATGCATATTAAATCTGAAGAAACTGAAAAAGGCAGGAATTTGAAGAGATGAGAGCTGAATAAACTGAAAGGACCAGAGGCTGTAGAGAGTTTCAGAAGGAGCATTAGGGAATGGTTGACAAGAACAGGGGAAACATAAACAGTAGAAGATGAGTGGGTAGCTTTGTGAGATGAAGTAGTGAAGACAGCAGAGGATCAAGTAGGTAAAAAGACGAGGGCTAGTAGATATCCTTGAGCAATACAGGAGATTTAATTGATGAAAGAAGAAAATATAAAAATGCAATAAATGAAGCAGGTGAAAGGGGATACAAATGTCTAAAAAGTGAGATCAACAGAAAGTGCAAAATGGCTAAGTAGGAATGGCTAGAGGACCAATGTAAGGATGTAGAAGCATACATCACTAGGGGTAAGATAGATGCTGCCTACAGCAAAATAAAAGAGACCTTTTGAGAAAAGAGAACCACCTGTATGAACATCAAGAGTTCAGATGGAAAACCAGTCCTAAGCAAGGAAGGGAAAGCAGAAAGGTGGAAGGAGAATATAGAGGGTCTATACAAGGGAAATGTACTTGAGGGCAATATTATGGAAATGGAAGAGGACATAGATGAAGATGATAAGGGAGATATGATACTACATGAAAAATTTGACAAAGGACTGAAAGACTTAAGTCGAAACAAGGCCCCAGGAGGAGACAACATTCCGTTAGAGCTACTGATAGGCTTGGGTGAAGCAGCCATGACAAAACTCTTCCATCTTGTGAGCAAGACATATGAGACACACGGAATACACTCAGACATCAAGCAGAATATAATAATGCCAATTTCAAAGAAAGCAGGTGCTGACAGGTATGAAAATTACCGACTATCAGTTTAATAAGTCACGGTTGCAAAATACCAACATGAATCCTGTGCAGAAGAATGGAAAACTGGTAGAAGTGGACCTTGGGGAAGATCAGTTTGGATTCCGGAGAAATGTGGGAATACACATCAATACTGGTCCTACAATTTCTCATAAAAGATAGGTTAAGGAAAGGCAAACCTACGTTTATAGCATTTTTAGACTTAGAAAAAGCCTTTGACAATGTTGACTGGAATACTCTCTTTCAAATTCTAAGGGCAGCAGGGTTAAAATACAGGGAGTGAAAGGCTATTCACAGTTTGTACAGAAATCAGATGACAGTTGTAAGAGTCGAGGGGCACAAAAGGGAAGCAGTGGTTGCGAAGGGAATGAGACTGGTTTGTAGCCTATCCCTGGTGTCATTCAATCTGTATATTGAGCAAACAGTAAAGGAAACAAAAGAAAAAATTGGAGTAGGAATTAAAGTCCAGGGAGAGGAAATAAAGACTCTGAGGTTTGCCAATGACATTGTAATTCTGTTAGAGACAGCAAAGCACTTAGATTAGCAGTTGATTGGAATGGGCAGTGTCTTGAAAGGAGGATATAAGATGAACATCAACAAAAGAAAAACAAGGATGATGGAATTTAGTCAAATTAAAGCTGGTGATGCTGATGGAAATAGATTAAGAAATGATACACTTAAAGTTGTAGATGAGTTTAGCTATTTGGGAAGCAAAATAACTGATGATGATTGAAGCAAGGAGGATATGAAATGTAGACTGGTAGTGGCAAGAAAAGTGTATCTGAAGAAGTGAAATTTGTTAATCATCAGGATTTCCTTCCAGTGAGCCGGGTGGGAAGTTGGTGAATGATATAGCTCTATTGGTTTCTGTCCTGGTATAGCTTTTTCCTCTTGAGATCTTCCTTAACCTAGTCTGTCCGTCCCTTTCTAGGCCATCCAATTGGTCTTCTTCCTGTTACCTCCATCTCCAAATACTGGCGTGGAGTTCAAGTTGGGTGCATTCGCTTTACTTGACCAAACCACTCCACTCTCAAAGCAGTCATCCTCTCCTCTGTAGCCAGTGTCCTCTCCTCTATAGTCAGTGTCACCTGCAGGTCTCTCCTTACGTAATCATTCCTAACTCTGTGTCTCCTAGTTTTTTGTGGAGCTGACCTAAGGAACTTGATTTCACATGCTTGTATTTGACTCTGTTTTCTCTTATTTATGACACAGGCCTGTAGACTATACATCATGATTGGCAGGAGATATGTTTTATACATGGTCTGTTTGGCTCCTAGAGGGACTTCCTTGTGCCAGATTCGATTTTTTACTTTGTGGGAGAAGCTAGATCCTTTTGTTATTCTATTTAAGACTTTTAATTTGGAACTTCCATCGCATGATATGATGCTACCCAGATAATTGAAGCTTTTTGCACATTCAATCTTCTCCCCTCCAGTATGATGTTATAAGGTGTGGGTGTCCTGCTTGTCTTCATTGCCACTGTCTTATTCCTACTCACAGTTAACTTGAATTTTTTAAAATTTTGTGTTCCAGTAATCTAGTCTCCTCTGAACGTCCATTTCCGTCTCTCCCAAAATTGCAGTGTCATCAGATAAAACAAAAGCATTGATATCTTAATTTTCTTCTTCCTTGATTTCTTTCATGATTGTGTCCATAAGCATAATGAAGAGTAACGGGGAGAGTGAACTGCCTTGCTGAGCACCTCTCTTTGCTTTAAACCATTTTGATCTTCCACCTCCTACTTGTACACTGCTCTCACAACCATCGTACAGCATCTGGACTTTTTTGATTAATGAATCAGGAACATTATGTTTTGTCAAGCATTCCCATATTTTATCCCTTGGTACACTGTCATATGCGTTTTCCAAATCCACAAATACTACTATCAAGTCCTTTCCTTTTATCCAATATTTCTCCGTTAACTGATGGAGGGAGAAAATGAGATCTATTGTTCCCCTATTACTTCTGAACCCATGCTGTGTTCCTTTAATTGGTGTTCTAGAATTTTTGCAATCTTTTTTCTATTACCTTTTCCACTATCTTAAGGCAGTGTGATAACAGTGTAATTCCTCAGTAGTTGGTGCATTTCTTTCTACTACCTTTCATGAACAATGGTATTATAATTCCTTTTTTCCATTCATCCGGCACTTTGTTTTCTTTCCATATGACCCCCAGCACCCGGTGTAACCATTGTATTCCATGGATTTCTGCAGCTTTAATCATATCCACTGTCAGCTCATCTACTCCTGCCACCTTCCCACTTTTCATCTGTTTCAGGGAATTCTCAGTTTCTAACCAAGAGATTGGATCCTGCTCCTCCACTAATTCAGTGACTTCTGTGTCCCTTTCTTGTGTATCTTTTCCATTCAGTAAGATTTGAAAATAATTCTTCATCCCTTCACTTATACCTTCCATGTTCCTGATAGTATCCCCATCCCCTGTTCAATCGCTTTTATGTCTTCTCTATCAGATCTTTTACTTTTCAATAACCCATATAGCAGTTTTTGGTTCCCTTTGCTATCCTGCTCTAGTTTGAGGGTGAATATTTCCCATCTGTTCTCCTTTTCTTCTTTGTTAACATCAAGTATAAATTTAAGTGTCAGGAAGTATTTTGTGGAAGTATTTGTATGGAGTGTAGCCATGAATGCAAGTGAAACATGGACGATAAACAGTTTAGACTAGAAGTTTTTGAAATGTGATGCTACAGGAGAATGCTGAAGATTTGGTGGGTAGACCACGTAGCTAATGAGGAGGTACTGAATCCAATCGGGGAGAAGAGAAATTTGTGGCTTAACTAATTAGAAGAAGAGATCAGTTGGTAGGGCACATTCTGAGGTGCCAAGGGATCACCAATTTAGTTTTGGAGTGGAGCATGGAAGGTAAAAATCATAGAGGGAGACCAAGAGATGAATACATTAAACACATTCAGAAGGATGTAGGTTGCAGTAGTTACTTGGAGGTGAAGGGGCTTGCACAGGATAGAGTAGCATGGAGAGCTGCATCAAACTGATCCTTGGACTGAAGACCACAACAACAACATACTCACTAACATTCTTCACCTTGCCCCCATCATACATTGACACCATTGAGCTGTGACAGGTGGAACTAAATGCAGCATCCAAAATATTTAGGAAAGAAACAGAGATGAGAGAATGTCAACTAGTTCTTTCTGCTTAAATTTCAAGGCCATGTGTCCGCAGCTTGTGGTCTAGCAGCTAGTGTTGTTGCCTCTGGATCATGGGGTCCCAGGTTTGATTCCCAGCCAGGTCAGGGATTTTCTCCACCCAGGCACTGGGTGTTTGTGTTGCCCTCATCAACTCATCATTTTTTGGGAAGTGCCGAGACTGGAAATGGAAAGATCTGGACCTTGTGCAGGCGCTGATGACCACAATGTTGAGTGTCCCACAAACCAACATAATAATAATAATAATAATAATAATAATAATAATAATAGTTACAAGAGTTACAACTACTGGTTTATATAGGAGCACTCACTACACTAAATATACACACTAGGCAGAGATCAGAACCAACCAACACACAGAAGAAACCCACAAAACCAGCATGGCAACACAGGCTACAGATCAGAATAGAAAAACTGAGAAAAGACATCAGACAGCTAACACAATTTATAAGAAATGAAATGTCAGAAAAAAAAACGAAAAAGGTTAGGTAAAATCTCACAACAAGAAATGATAGAGCAATTAGATGAAAAGAAGCAGAAATTACAAGCATTGGCCAAACGACTTAGAAGATACAAAAAAAGTGAAAATAGAAGGAAACAGAACCAAACATTCAACACAAACCAAAAGAAATTTTACCAGACAATAGATAACACACACATTAAAATAGACAATCCACCAAACATAACAGACATGGAACACTTCTGGAGCAACATATGGTCAAACCCGGTACAACATAACAGGCATGCACGGTGGATACAAGCAGAAACAGATACATACAAGATGATACCACAAATGCCTGAAGTGATAATTTTGCAACATGAAGTCACCCAAGCAATTAATTCTACTCACAATTGGAAAGCCCCTGGAAAAGATAAAATAGCAAATTTCTGGCTAAAGAAATTCACCTCAACACATTCACATCTAACTAAATTATTTAACAGTTACATTGCACACCCATACACATTTCCTGATACACTTACACATGGAATAACTCATCTGAAACCTAAAGATCAAGCAGACACAGCAAACCCAGCTAAATATCGCCCCATAACATGCCTACCAACAATATACAAAATATTAACTTCAGTCATTACACAGAAATTAATGACACATACAACACAGAACAAAATTATAAATGAAGAACAAAAAGGCTGTTGCAAAGGAGCACGAGGATGTAAAGAGCAACTGATAATAGATGCGGAGGTGACATACCAAGCTAAAACTAAACAAAGGTCACTACACTACGCATACATTGATTACCAAAAAGCTTTTGATAGTGTACCCCACTAATGGTTACTACAAATATTGGAAATATACAAAGTAGATCCTAAATTGATACAGTTCCTAAACATAGTAATGAAAAATTGGAAAACCACACTTAATATCCAAACAAATTCAAATAATATCACATCACAGCCAATACAGATTAAGCGTGGAATATACCAAGGAGACTCATTAAGTCCTTTCTGGTTCTGCCTTGCTGTGAACCCACTATCCAACATGCTAAATAATACAAATTATGGATACAATATTACTGGGACATACCCACACAAAATCACACATCTGCTATACATGGATGATCTAAAACTACTGGCAGCAACAAATCAACAACTCAACCAATTACTAAAGATAACAGAAGTATTCAGCAATGATATAAATATGGCTTTTGGAACAGACAAATGTAAGAAAAATAGCATAGTCAAGGGAAAACACACTAAACAAGAAGATTACATATTGGATAATCACAGCGACTGCATGGAAGCGATGGAAAAAACAGATGCCTATAAATATCTAGGATACAGACAAAAAATAGGAATAGATAATACAAATATTAAAGAAGAACTAAAAGAAAAATATAGACAAAGACTAACAAAAATACTGAAAACAGAATTGACAGCAAGAAACAAGACAAAAGCTATAAATACTTATGCTATACCAATATTGACCTACTCATTTGGAGTAGTGAAATGGAGTAACACAGACCTAGAAGCACTCAATATACTTACACGATCACAATGCCACAAATATAGAATACATCACATACATTCAGCAACTGAAAGATTCACATTAAGCAGAAAGGAAGGAGGTAGGGGATTTATCGACATAAAAAACCTACATTATGGACAGGTAGACAATTTAAGAAAATTCTTTATAGAACGAGCAGAAACTAGCAAAATACACAAAGCAGTCACTCATATAAATGCATCAGCTACACCACTGCAATTTCATAACCACTTCTACAACCCTTTAGATCACATAACATCAACAGATACGTAGAAAGTAAATTGGAAAAAGAAAACACTACATGGCAAGCACCCGCATCATCTAACACAGCCACACATCGATCAAGATGCATCCAACATGTGGCTAAGAAAAGGCAATATATACAGTGAGACGGAAGGATTCATGATTGCAATACAGGATCAAACAATAAACACCAGATATTACAGCAAGCATATTATTAAAGATCCCAATACCACAACGGATAAATGCAGACTTTGCAAACAACAAATAGAAACAATAGATCACATCATAAGTGGATGTACAATACTAGCAAATACAGAATACCCCAGAAGGCATGACAATGTAGCAAAAATAATACATCAACAGCTTGCCTTACAACATAAACTTATAAAACAACATGTTCCCACATACAAGTATGCACCACAAAATGTACTGGAGAATGATGAATACAAATTATACTGGAACAGAACCATTATAACAGATAAAACAACACCACATAACAAACCTGACATCATACTCACCAATAAAAAGAAGAAATTAACACAACTAATTGAAATATCGATACCCAATACAACAAATATACAAAAGAAAACAGGAGAAAAAATTGAAAAATACATCCAACTGGCTGAGGAAGTCAAGGACATGTGGCATCAGGATAAAGTTGACATTATACCAATTATACTATCAACAACAGGAGTCATATCACACAATATCCACCAGTACATCAATGCAATACAGTTACATCCAAACTTATATATACAACTACAGAAATCCGTAATTATTGATACATGTTCAATCACCCAAAAGTTCCTAAATGCAATATAACATATACCGTACAGTTAAAAGGAAGTCACGCTTGATCAAGGTCCACGTCACTTTCCATTTTTAACCAGACCTAAGGTCTGAGAAAGGAAAGAAGATAATAATAATAATCAAGGCCATGTTCAGTATTACACCAAGGAAAGCTTCAATTCTTCCAATGAAACATCCCTCCATAATTACCTCATTGAGTGTTTTGTGAGTGAAGTGATTTTCTGTATCTTTTATTTAGCGTACATATTTGTAGTATTCACAATTTCACTGATATATTGTCAGTGAAGAAGAGTTGGAAATATTCAAGTTTGAATTTTAGTCAAACACCATAAACTATGGTGAAACCTTGTTGCATCAAAGAAAAAGTAATCTTCCTCAGATCACCATTTCCATTTCAATAAACCTTTCATGTTTTTGCTACAAGTTATGCCTCTCCATCACTTTCCACTCCATTAGTAGATTTTGATTCACTAAAACTCATATCATTGCACACAGCAGAAGTTTCTTCTCATTCATTTTCATCACTAAATTTTCCTTCACCCTCGGTGTCTTCAAGAAGGCCCGTGGCAATTTCATCACCACTTCCACAATTTCTATAGCCATTATCCTACTAGAAACATGCAAATGCAACACACTTTGAGCTGTCAGATCTCCATACTAAATGCTGCCATGCACCTAGCGAATTCCAACAATGGAGCAGATGGAAAGCATAATAATGGAAAAATGTAAAACATCATCCAAAATCAGAACCATAGTGGAAAATCATAATGTCAGACATAGTCGAATGATAGATCTGATAGCGGTAACCTGTGGTAAGACGTGTTCCAAAAATGTCGTAGCCAGAGGCAGAGTCAGAGGTGCAGTTTCAACCAGACACTCCAACCTTTTGGTGATGACGGCAAAGTTCCATTACATCCGAATAAGTCATTCAGAAATTCCATGGATGATTTTTAATAATGTTCCTATTTAGTTTGAATAAGTAGAAAAATGAGAAGTATTAAGTCTAATGTTGGAATGGATCATTAGGAAGCGAGATAAGGTACATAATAAATCAGAAACCTGCAAAGATTTCATTGTGGTGATCAGGTAAGAAAAGGATGTACAAAAAGACATAACAAAAGGTTTCATGTAGACTATGAAAGTATGCAAGAAATCAATGAAAGTAACACTAAATAGATGTTGATGTCTTGGATGAAATAAGACAGGAATCTACTGCTTGCAGGAAAATTAAAGTTCAAGTTAATGGTGAAATTCATATACTTGGGAGCACAGTTCACTATATATAACCTACCAGATCAACATGTAAGTAAGAAACTACAGAAGAGAGTATTATTTTCTGAGTCTATGAAATAGAGTAAGATTC
This sequence comes from Schistocerca americana, assembly GCF_021461395.2. Classification (NCBI taxonomy): domain Eukaryota; kingdom Metazoa; phylum Arthropoda; class Insecta; order Orthoptera; family Acrididae; genus Schistocerca; species Schistocerca americana. The sequence continues at coordinate 607,104,133 of NC_060119.1, read as the reverse complement.
AAAGCCTATCTCAAAGAACAAAACTAAATGTCTGCAACATCGATTTTTACCAAAGTACCGAGCGAGGTGGCGCAGTGATTAGCACACTGGACTCGCATTCAGGAGGACGGCGGTTCAATCCCGCGTCGGCCATCCTGATTTAGGTTTTCCGTGATTTCCCTGGATCACTTCAGGCAAATGCTGGGATGGTTCCTTTGAAAGGGCACGGCCGACTTCCATCCCCATCCTTCACTAATCCGAGCTTGTGCTCCGTCTCTAATGCCCTCGTTGTCAAGGGGACGTTAAAACACTAATGTCCTCCTCCTTTACCAAAGTGAACAATTTTGATTATAAAACATTGACAGGTGGGATGTTGTACAGAAATGAACTTGACATCTTCAAAACAAGGAGTATCTTCAGCCGAATTCAAGACAGATGAGAGTTCATGTAATTGGACATCAGATTATCAATATTTTGGCAAGCAAGTGGATCCAGCATGCTGCTCATGTTGGAATGATGTCTGAAAAAGTATATTATAAAGCTGTGGAAGGACAATCAACACCCCCGCCCCCTCTCAGCTCGGCAGAGCAAGACTGTATTGGTACCATAACCTAAGAAATAATCAAACCCTGCTGGGCATTTCAGGACACTGGAAGGAGGCACTAAATTGGTGGAGGTGAAAGCAACTTGTTAAGGGAATGTGCAGTCCTGATGGACTGCTATCACTGGATGATGATGATATGTCAAACAGAAATGGAACTTTTATTTTCACAGTTTATTAGAAAATAAACATAATAAGTTAAAAAAAGTCCACATAAAATGAAAAGCGGTATGTGATTAAATGTCTAATGATACTCTGCACTCTAGGGAACAATTCCAAAAACATCATTGAACATCAGTGGCTGTAATTCTACATTGCCACTGAATGTGCAAAATAAGTAGTCTATATTAGCAAATCACTGTCCTGGAATGCGGTACCAGCTGCAGGTTGTCTATCTAGCTGTTTCCGGGGGCAACAGAAATTAGATTTTCAATATTTCACATAATCATTGACCAGATTTATACAATTTTAGATACTGTCATAATTTACTCATAAACCGGTTTAGCCTTATATTAAAAATTTTATGCAATAAGACAAGTATTACATTCAAAAACAGTGTGTGGGTCTTGATGTAGTGTAACTGATGGCACACAATAATCGGACTATATTGAGGGCACTTTTCACAAAATCGCCCCAACATCAAGACACTCAGTTAAGTACTCTAAGAGCACTTAGTTAACTGTGATTGTGATCGCTCTTGGTGTTATGTTTGTTATGTTTGTTTGATTTCATTTGAGTCCTCTTACTAAGTGTATGCTCTGCTTCCGCATAATACTGATGTTTTTGCAGATGTGTGTCGTTAATTTCTAGTGAGTGTCAGTTCTCGGCAGCCAGTTCATTTCCCAGTCTTAGTGTTTGTTTATCAAGTACAGTTTTATTTAAAGAAGCACTTGTGAGTGAAATTAGTTGTTGTTTAACCTTGATTTTATGGAGTTAATTTACTGGTCAATCTTAAATGTTAAAGTTAAGGAAAGTTATTCAGCCTCCTGTTGTCAGGTGTGGTCTGTGTTTTAGTGAACTGAGGCAGTGGGCAACTGAAGCACTGGGCTTCCCTTTAGGTTACAGGTTTAGTGACTTTCAACATACTTTATACATATTTTAAACATTTGTTAAACTTTTTCTTGCTGACATATCCCAAAAAATTATTAAAGGAAAAAAGTTTATCGGTTATTACATAAGGCATGACGTCCAAATTTATTACTTCTTTACTACTAACTGTATTAAAAACACACTTTTCAGGTAGTATCTACATTTATTTCGAAAAGTACCTGCAAAATTATGTAATTGTACAGCAGGTGGTTCAGAACATATGACATCTTAAGTATTGAGATACATGAAAAACTAGCTTTTGCTTAAAATGGAGCACATATTCTCAAGATTGTATACATCCAGTATTTCAGAAAGAGAGCACTTAGTGACTACCAACAAACTCTCAACTTAATTTCAAACTTTTTGTCACAATCATGCTTAAAGTCAAATATTTAAGACATTAACTCCCTTGTAAAGAAACGAAATGTTTGAAGCTGTTGTATGCATATTCTTTAAAGACTTGTGGGTTTAATGGTTACTGTCTGATACTTGATTTTGAACACTTTTAGTATGTTTACATGTGATTGTAGCACAAATAAAAAAGGAAAGAAAAGAAAGGACCAAATGAGACACTGTATGAGTTACTGTATAATTGAGAACTATTAGTTTTATAACTGTAATATTTGGTTTACCTTGTGTTATTTTGTTAATTAAGGAAACTTTGAGGAATTTCAATGAAGACTAGGAACAAATTATTAGAGGAAGCATTTACTTGAAATTATTTTCGAAGTCATTGGTGATTAGTAGAGCTATACCTAAACAATAGTCATAGGATATATTTTCATATAGATCAGACAGCTGTTTCAAGGTATCATTCAACCATTGTTATAGCTGTTTTGCTGTTGTTATAACAGGAAAAGTTATTAGTGAAAGTTGTGTGCTTATGTCAGTAGGAATTCTGTAGTCTTGTTATTGATTTTTGTATATAAAATGTTGTATTTTTTGCAGAAGACAGTGAATCCACAAAGAAATTGGAGGAAAAAGTTAAAGAGCTGGAAGTTCAGCTCAAGGATATGCAGCAGGAACGTGATCGTTTGGAGAAGCTTCGCATTCAGTTAGAAGCAGAAAGAGAAGAGGAGATGAAAATTGTTCAAGAGGTCAGTTCATCCAGTTTCTGAATTACCTTTCTTACGTATAAATCACAGGAAACTTTTTTGGCCTAAAACTCTAAACCATCTTTTGAACACATTTAATTAAGAATTATTAATATCTAGGGCTGTTGATTCTTACACAGACAGTAATGGCCATGGGCTATGTATTTTGATATGCAGAAATAGTTCAGCTCATGTGATCTACAAAAAATCGTTACTAGAGCCCTAATAATACAGGGACAACATGAAATTTCAGATATGGGAACACACTTAATTGTGAATTATTAATATTTAGTGCTGTTGATTCTTACACAGACAGTTAGGGCCTTGGGTTATGTTTCTTGATATGCAGAAATAGTTCAGCTCTTGTGCCTTACAAAAAATTGTTACTAGAGATCTGATAATACAAGGAACAACATGAAATTTCAGATATGGCAACTAATTGAAGATGTATACTTCTCTTTTTTAATCCACAATCCACAGCATTGTAGCTTATTTATATCTAAAGTGCCATGATTCACAATATAAAATAAACCTCTATCATTAACACAATTTAAGATAAAGGAAAAGGACCAACTGGAGCAGCCAGGACAGGTGCATAAATGAAATAATATATTTGATTTTATAATTTTTAAAGCTATTATTCATTGAGATAAAGAAGCAGATTGAAATTATATTTGATTATGGCATTTTTGGCCGGGAGTTGCTTTCTGAGGAGTTCGTCGGCCTAGTGCAAGTCTTTTTATTCGACAACACTTTATCAACTTGCACGTCAATGATGATGAGGACAACACACATGCACGTGCGTGCATGAGCGCATGTTCACACGCGCGTGCACATACACACACACACACACACACACACACACACACACACACACACACACACACACAGCCAGATTCAAGAGAAAAAACTCCCTGACCCAGCAATGCTAACCTCAAGAGTACAAGCTGCTGACATAAGAAGTATGAAAAAGTAAAGAAAAGATATAAGTAATTTAGGAGTAAAAGTAACAACTCACCAAGTAGTAAAGGCTCTGAGTTGCCAAGATGCTGGTTTTTGGGTGAATCCTTTTTCAAGCCAGAGGTACACACACACACACACACACACACACACACACACACACACACACTGAATAGGCACGCAGAAAAGTAATAAAAACTTTGCTAACTTTCAGGTGAACCCTTTTTCAAGGTACAGACACACACCCATGCATGCTCACACACAAACACACACACACACACACACACACACACACACACACACACACACACACACACACACACACACACACACACTTGCACAGCCACTGTGCATTTCCGGCAACACAGCGTAACTACACACACACACACGTGTGTGTGTGTGTGTGTGTAGTTACGCTGTGTTGCCGGAAATGCGCAGTGGCTGTGCAAGTGTGTGTGTGTGTGTGTTTTGTGTGTTTTGTGTGTGTGTGTGTGTGTGTGTGTGTGTGTTTGTGTGTGAGCATGCAAGGGTGTGTGTCTGTACCTTGAAAAAGGGTTCACCTGAAAGTTAGCAAAGTTTTTATTACTTTTCTGCGTGCCTATTCAGTGAAATGTTAACTTCATTCCTTAATTATTTACCTGCTACCAGAACTCTTTTGTTTACGGTAAAGGAATGATATAGATACAAGACAAAAGAAAAGTTACTCTAAACCTTGAATCACAACACAGAAAAGTTCCTGGAAATGAGTACTACTTCTCACACCTTTCCTGTACTTTGTGACTCATTTATCACAAGATGTAGAACACTTTTATTTTCAAGCATCTGAGTTTTTCTTTTTACTTTCTTTTTTTTTTTAATCTTTCTGTCTAATTTCATACAGCAATATAAGTGCTTTAAAGTTTTTTAAAGATAGATTTTTCAAACTTATTTTCTTGTGAATATTCAGTTATTCCCAATATAACTGCTTGAACCCCAGTAAATTATATGTAGATACAACTGTTCTGTTTAAAATGGTGTTGAACTTAGATGCATAGGGAAACTACACAATCACACAGTACTGAAGATTTGAAATGTTGATAGCATTATTTTTCAGGCACTGGATGAGGCACAACAAGAGAAGGCTGAAATGCAAGCACAGTTTGAGAAACTTCATACGGAGACAACCAATAGGGAACAACAAATGCTTGATGACTTTGAATGGAAGCTGCGAGAAGTAGAGCAAGCATGCAAAAAACGCTTAGTTGAGAAAGAGCAAGCTTTTGAAGAGAAAATCAAAGAAACTACAAAGAAATTGGAACAGCAGCATAAAGGAGAGGTAAGCAGAACAGCAGAATAAATTTGCAGTGGATAGTAAGTATAGAAGCTTAAACAGGGTGAGACAGAGGTTTCAAGTAAGGAAATCATCTCGTACTTTTAGGATGAGGTCAGCATTTAGGACAGAAAGGGTGATCACTGGCACCTCTGGTTGTAGAATCACAAGTATGGTTGCCCGTTGATGAGTACATTTATCAGTAGAAATCACCTAATTTGAAAGCTGCATGTGTTCATAATGTTAAATAAAAGATGAAACCTGATGTATTTTTCATACATTTGCTAATGAGCTAATACCTATTTGTACCTAAGTGAAGTAATGATTAAGAATTGATGACTAATAATTTTAATTTTGCCATAGTACATATGTAAAGTCTACTTTTAGATTGCAACTCTCAAAGCATATGAAGCAGAGGTACATCAGTTAAGAGGACTTTCACATGAGCAACAAAGATCAATGAGAAATGCAGCAAGACAGACAGAAGAGTTACAAGTTGCAGAGAAAATGCTGAAAGAGGAAGTAGCTCGCCTGAAAACAGTTATTGAAACAGAAAAAAGTTATGCTGCAACAATCCAGGTATTTATGTTGTAATTCAGCATGCCTTGGATAAGTTATGCATGTGAACTAAAGTATCAGTCTCTAGAAGAGGAAGATATGTCATTAGTTATTTTCAGTCTATTTCTCTTGAACTGAAAATTGAATGCAAAATATGAAGAATTTGCATCAAAATCAAATCTGATGTCATATTATTTGTTTTGTTATGCTGGTCGTTATCAGGAGAAAGAAAACTGGCATTCTACGGATCGGAGCGTGGAATGTCAGATCCCTTAATCGGGCAGGTAGGTTAGAAAATTTAAAAAGGGAAATGGATAGCTTAAAGTTAGATATAGTGGGAATTAGTGAAGTTCAGTGGCAGGAGGAACAAGACTTTTGGTCAGGTGATTACAGGGTTATAAATACAAAATCAAATAGGGGTAATGCAGGAGTAGGTTTAATAATGAATATAAAAATAGGAGTGCGGGTTAGCTACTACAAACAGCATAGTGAACGCATTATTGTGGCCAAGATAGACACAAAGCCCATGCCTACTACAGTAGTACAAGTTTATTAGCTCTGCAGATGATGAAGAAATTGATGAAATGTATGACGAGATAAAAGAAATTATTCAGGTAGTGAAGGGAGATGAAAATTTAATAGTCATGGGTGACTGGAATTCGTCAGTAGGAAAAGGGAGAAAAGGAAACTTAGTAGGTGAATATGGATTGGGGGGAAGAAATGAAAGAGGAAGCCACCTTGTAGAATTTTGCACAGAGCATAACTTAATCATAGCTAACACTTGGTTCAAGAATCATGAAAGAAGGTTGTATACCTGGAAGAATCCTGGAGATACTAAAAGATATCAGATAGATTACATAATGGTAAGACAGAGATTTAGGAACCAGGTTTTAAATTGTAAGACATTTCCAGGGGCAGATGTGGATTCTGACCACAATCTATTGGTTATGAACTGCAGATTGAAACTGAAGAAACTGCAAAAAGGCGGGAATTTAAGGAGATGGGACCTGGATAAACTGAAAGAACCAGAGGTTGTACAGAGTTTCAGGGAGAGCATAAGGGAACAATTGACAGGAATGGGGGAAAGAAATACAGTAGAAGAAGAATGGGTAGCTCTGAGGGATGAAGTAGTGAAGGCAGCAGAGGATCAAGTAGGTAAAAAGACAAGGGCTAATAGAAATCCTTGGGTAACAGAAGAAATATTGAATTTAATTGATGAAAGGAGAAAATATAAAAATGCAGTAAATGAAGCAGGCAAAAAGGAATACAAACGACTTAAAAATGAGATCGACAGGAAGTGCAAAATGGCTAAGCAGGGATGGCTAGAGGACAAATGTAAGGATGTAGAGGCTTGTCTCACTAGGGGTAAGATAGATACTGCCTACAGAAAAATTAAAGAGACCTTTGGAGAGAAGAGAACCACTTGCATGAATATCAAGAGCTCAGATGGCAACCCAGTTCTAAGCAAAGAAGGGAAGGCAGAAAGGTGGAAGGAGTATATAGAGGGTTTATACAAGGGCGATGTATTTGAGGGCAATATTATGGAAATGGAAGAGGATGTAGATGAAGATGAAATAGGAGATAAGATACTTCACGAAGATTTTGACAGAGCACTGAAAGACCTGAGTCGAAACAAGGCCCCGGGAGTAGACAACATTCCATTAGAACTACTGATGGCCTTGGGAGAGCCAGTCATGACAAAACTCTACCATCTGGTGAGCAAGATGTATGAGACAGGCGAAATACCCACAGACTTCAAGAAGAATATAATAATTCCAATCCCAAAGAAAGCAGGTGTTGACAGATGTGAAAATTACAGAACTATCAGTTTAATAAGTCACAGCTGCAAAATACTAACGCAAATTCTTTACAGACGAATGGAAAAACTGGTAGAAGCGGACCTCAGGGAAGATCAGTTTGGATTCCGTAGAAATGTTGGAACACGTGAGGCAATACTAACCTTACGACTTATCTTAGAAGAAAGATTAAGGAAAGGCAAACCTACGTTTCTAGCATTTGTAGACTTAGAGAAAGCTTTTGACAACGTTAACTGGAATACTCTCTTTCAAATTCTGAAGGTGGCAGGGGTAAAATACAGAGAGCGAAAGGCTATTTACAATTTGTACAGAAACCAGATGGCAGTTATAAGAGTCAAGGGGCATGAAAGGGAAGCAGTGGTTGGGAAAGGAGTGAGACAGGGTTGTAGCCTCTCCCCGATGTTATTCAATCTGTATATTGAGCAAGCAGTAAAGGAAACAAAAGAAAAATTCGGAGTAGGTATTAAAATTCATGGAGAAGAAGTAAAAACTTTGAGGTTTGCCGATGACATTGTAATTCTGTCAGAGACAGCAAAGGACTTGGAAGAGCAGTTGAACGGAATGGACAGTGTCTTTAAAGGAGGATATAAGATGAACATCAACAAAAGCAAAACGAGGATAATGGAATGTAGTCAAATTAAATCGGGTGATGCTGAGGGGATTAGATTAGGAAATGAGACACTTAAAGTAGTAAAGGAGTTTTGCTATTTAGGGAGTAAAATAACTTATGACTGTCAAAGTAGAGAGGATATAAAATGTAGACTGGCAATGGCAAGGAAATCGTTTCTGAAGAAGAGAAATTTGTTAACATCGAGTATAGATTTAAGTGTCAGGAAGTCGTTTCTGAAAGTATTTGTATGGAGTGTAGCCATGTATGGAAGTGAAACATGGACAATAACCAGTTTGGACAAGAAGAGAATAGAAGCTTTTGAAATGTGGTGCTACAGAAGAATGCTGAAGATAAGGTGGGTAGATCACGTAACTAATGAGGAGGTATTGAATAGGATTGGGGAGAAGAGAAGTTTGTGGCACAACTTGACTAGAAGAAGGGATCTGTTGGTAGGACATGCTTTGAGGCATCAAGGGATCACAAATTTAGCATTGGAGGGCAGCGTGGAGGGTAAAAATCGTAGAGGGAGACCAAGAGATCAATACACTAAGCAGATTCAGAAGGATGTAGGTTGCAGTAGGTACTGGAAGATGAAGAAGCTTGCACAGGACAGAGTAGCATGGAGAGCTGCATCAAACCAGTCTCAGGACTGAAGACCACAACAACAACAACATGCTGGTCAGGTTTGGTTTGGCCTTACCACAACAAAAAAGGCAACTTACTTGCTGTTAGTCTTTTACATTTTTAATTCGCAAGCTTAGTTTCAAGTATAATGAATTGGAATACGTAAGTTATACTAAAAAACATGAAACCAAACTATTATTCAGCTGTTGTCATTTAAAATACACAGTATGATATTTGCACTAAGGAAGTGACAAATAGATTTCATTTTCAGAACATTCATGACAAACATGTCGCAGAGGCAGAAAGGAAACTTCAGTCACAACTTCAAATCCAGAGGAATGAAATTAATGCTCAGGTAAAGATGGCTACATAGTTTCCATATTTTGTCCCACACAATTGACTAAATTCATTGATTCACTTTGCTATAAGCTTTAACTGACTGTATTTTACATTTTATTATATTTCTGTTTTCTGTGGTGTGTAAATTTCCCACATATACTAGTTAGGTTTGTAAAAAGTTTCTTCCTAAGCCGTGCCTAAGAGATTCTCTTCTACAGCTTGTGTAACAATAATAGAAATTCCTGGCTGGGGCGATATGTAAAATAAGGGAAAGGCAACCACTTACCTATGGCAGATCGATGTGTGGAGGACACATACCAGAAAAGACCTTTCACACTAGCTTTCCAGCACTGGCTCTTTTTCTAGCAATAGTACACACACAACCACACAGACACGAAACCTTTAAGTACATCGTCATAGTAGACAATTTTATTTTCCATTAAACTGAGTGTTAATATGTTCTGAGTACAAACTTAATTGTGTATATAGATAGTTCATCCACCTGGAAATTGAGAATCTCGACAATTTTTGCCTGTTGTCAATAATGATACTGGCAAAATATCGGTTTCAGGAAGTCCAAGGCTTTTGAGAAAATTACAATTTTAAGGTTTTGTGTGTGTGTGTGTGTGTGTAATTTCCCATCTTGTGCCATAATCCTTGAAGGGACTTAACATATGGACAGACTGCCCCAACGATCATTCTTTCCTTTCCATCCCATATGGTAAGTCTCCCCTGACCTGTAGCTCTGGGTGACTTTCCTAAAATTACCCCTTTTCCTAGACCTCTCCAGTCCTTTTCCTTCACCCCTCTTCCTTCCCTTTCAATCCTTTGGCCTGAAGAGGGAGCCACTGGATGAAGGGTTGAAGAGGAAGGAAGTACTCTTTAGCTTTTGATGAGTGAGTTGGTAAGTATCAAAATATGTGACATAAATCGCTGTATTTTTTATTACATTCACTTTGACATTTAAATTTTTACACTGCCAAGGAACTTTAGGATCTTAGTATGTGACATAAATTTCAGCTTGATATGTCTATCCATTCCTGAGAAAAAGGGGTGTTTAACATCCAGACAGACAGACCGACAAAGCAATCCTATAAAGGTTCCTTTTTTCGCAATAAAGGTACAGAAAAAAAAAGAATTTTATGTTTCTGTCTCTATTCTTTTACTGCTTATTTCAGTTCTCATATTGATGACAAGTGTGTGAATTATCTAAGGTAAAGATTGCACTACATTTCTGACACACTAGTTTTTAGTAAATTCATAATTTTTTTTTTCAAACCTGGAAAGAAGTTTATTTTTTGCAGCGGGTACATGTTCTAGAGTCCAGATACTTCTCAAATAAACATATAACCAATATTCTCAATATGATCGAGCGAGGTGGCGCAATGGTTAGAACGCTGGACTTGCATTCGGGAGGACGACGGCTCAAATCCGCATCCAGCCGTCCTGATTTAGGTTTTCTGTGATTTCCCTAAATTGTTTCAGGCAAATGCTGGGATGGTTCCTTTTAAAGGGCATGGATGACTTCCTTCCCCATCCCTCCCTAACACGATGAGACCGATGACCTCATTGTTTGGTCCCCTCCACCAAATCAACAAACCATCCTCAATATGCTATCAACTCAATTTCTATGAATTAAAGTCATTTACACTCATCACCTGGAATGTAACTTTACTAGTTACTTGAACAATGAACATCAATGTTGCTGCAGTTACGTTATTCACACTAATAAAAATGGCTCTGAGCACTATGGGACTTAACATCTATGGTCATCAGTCCCCTAGAACTTAGAACTACTTAAACCTAACTAACCTAAGGACAGCATACAACACCCAGCCATCACGAGGCAGAGAAAATCCCTGACCCCGCCGGGAATTGAACCCGGGAACCCGGGCGTGGGAAGCGAGAATGCTACCGCACGACCATGAGATGCGGGCTTCACACTAATACACCAACAAGAGAGTACACTTTAGAAAGAGTGTACTCTTCTCCATTTGCTTACAGTTCAGTGTATTCTAGCTGAGTAGTATGCATAAACCCAATGGTTCTTGAGCTTTTACACCTGTCTTTGATTGGCTTATACAGCTGCTGTTATAGCTCATGTTCAATATTTACTGTTTGTATTTGGAACTGATTGATCCAGTGATTAAATGGAATTGATTTACTCATTGGTAAAGTTTCTGTGTAGAGGATATGACTCCATATCATCATCCCATTAACATTTAGAGACAGGATGCTGCTCATTACTGGCATAGGAAAACATAATGATTTCTGTAAATACAAATAAAGTGTGTAAAGTGTCCCTTATCTCCACTCAAAAATTATATTCATCATCAAATTTCCTCCCTCTGTCTACATTAAAAATTAAAACATGCAGATAAATTTTGAGAGCAGCACCAATAAATCCAGATTCATATGAAAAGAACTCATTTTATAAAATGCCCACTGCTAGATCTACTAAGATCTGTTGTTTATATAATTGTGAATTTTTATAAATTTAATGTGGCTGTGTTATTATTTAAATATAATTACTTGCCTAATTGTGTGGTAAATTCTATAATGATTTTTGTGCAGTGGGAAGAACGGACGCAGCGTGAATTTTCACGTCTGAAGTCAGAAATGGAAAAGGTTCATAATGAAGAAAAGAAAGTGGCAATACAGTCCATTAGGAAGCAGTTAGAAGATGAATTACAGAAAACAAAGGGCGATCTTGAAAAGAAGTTACAGAAAAGTTTGAGAGAGGTAAGAAAATCACAGTAAACATTTAACTTATTCTTGTGAAAATGTTTTCCACATGTGATTCTATGTGATTTTTACAATTCCACAAAATAAAACTAATACTCTTTTTTATTTTGTGCAGAAGACAAATAACACTAATTTGGATGGAAGAAGGTGAAAGTGCTATGTTATTTCATTGATTCCATTTCCTTTGCCCTCCCTGTCCAGAATTCCCATCGCCACCCCAAAAAAAGAAAGAAAGGGGAAATTAATATACATTGTGTCACAGAGATCATTGAGCTAATGATTACTGGACTGGACAACTACAGGGAGAACTTTTCTTTAAGGGGAAATGAATATATCTTGTCACAGAGATCATTGAGCTAATGATTACTGGACTGGACAACTACAGGGAGAACTTGTCTTTACTTTGTGCAGTTTTCTCCAACACATTTTGGAGATACAGGATAAAAATCTTACACATGTAGATTTTTGGGTATCTTAAAGAATAAAAAGTACCTGCTCTGACTACCAGAAGTAAGCAGATACCATATCAAAAAAAGTGCAATTGTTTCTGGGTGATTTGTGTACATAGTTACCAAAATTGAATGCTCTTTATATTTAGGTAGTTTGGAATATTTGTCACCATTTAATGCATAACAAACCATGAGCTGTGTTTGATAATTATCATTAACTATTACAGTTAAAGAGCAGTATCTGTATGAAGATATTATATGTGTTAACACAATACATACTTGTTTGTGGTAGTTATGTGTATTCTTCTTGCCATAAGATGCACAACTTCATAGTGAGTCAAAGGCTGAACACTATGGAAATTAAACTTATGTAAGCACTATAGAAAATAATGACTAAACCAGGGATTTTATTGCTGCATGTTAATTTTTTTATTTAAACACTTGTAAATGACTTATTATGCAAAGAATACATCAAATAAACATTCCTAACTTTGATTTTGTTGCACCTTTTGCATTTACTTTCAGTGTCAGCAACTTTTGCAACTGTTTCAACATGAGCACCTTTTATATTTTACTCCATTTTTCTTCTTTCACATCTTTAACTCTTTCCTAACAGATTTCATGTACTTATTTTTGAGATCAACTGTCGAATGTTAGGTTTTTATCCTGAAAGAGCATCTGATGCAAGACATGCACTTAAAAGTTTGTTCATCATTTCAGTTTTTGCAACATAGAAATAGAGATAGGTATGTTCCACTGAACCTCATCTGGGCCACTAAGAGGAAGAGGTATTTTGAAAATTTGCATTATCTGATCAAAAATAAACATTTTAATCATCACTAATGAACTACAGATGTGCTGCTTGACACAGTAACTGAAGGAGACAGTAACTGTGTCAAGCAGCACATTGCTAATGCTGTATTTGAATGTTACAGGATTGTTTTTCCTACTAAGCCACATTAACTTGAATTTGTCCACATTTAGAGCAAGCTGCTATTCATCATACCAAGTAGAAATTCTATTTACATTGTCTTGTATCCTGCTGAAGTCACTCAATGGTGACACCTTCTTGTACATCACAGCATCATCAACACATTTCTCCTCACCCTGCCCATGAGATCATTTATACATAGAGAGAAAAACAGTAGTCCTATCACACTTTCTACAGCATTACATAGCAAAGCAATATAAAATGGAACCCATCATGTCTGGTTGGTAATAGGGAAGGCAAATGATTGATTTCATTTTAAATTTTGGGAAATTGCAGGTTATGTATGAAGGAGACAGCATATAGAAAACTAGTGTAACCCATTCTTGAGTACTGTTCAAGTGTTTGTGAAGAGAAAGACATCAAAGCAATTCAGAAGCTTGTTACTAGATTTGTTACCTGAAGTTTCAGTCAGCATACAAGTTTTACAAAGATGCCTTGTGAACTCAGATGGGAATCCCTGGATGGAAAACAATCATCTTTTCATGAGGCGCTATTAAAGAAATTTAGAGAATTAGCGTTTGAAACCAAATGACTCTACTGCCGCCAGTGTACATTTCGCATAAGGACAACAAATATAGATGAGAGAAAATAGGGCTTATACTTATCATTATAGACAGCTGTTCTTCCCTCATTCTGTTTGTGAGTGGAGATGGAAAGAAAATGACAGCTGTCTTCACTCATTCCATTTGTGAGTGGAGCTGGAAAGAAAATGACTATTAGTTGTACATAGTACCCTCTACAGTGCATCATATGTTGGCTTGTGGAGTATGTACATTGATGTAGATATATAATGGCTTTCTTTACCTCATTTCTGCTTGGGAGATTGGGAAAATTTTGTTTTAGCATTTACATGACACTCTCTAAGAAGCCATGGCAACCTATTTGCTCAGCAGTACTTACGAAATGACCATTGAAGATTTTTATGATTAGCTCTTGGTTGCTTATATGTTTGTCATCAATATTTAAGACAAAGTCTTTAGGTGTACTCTCACAGTCAATACCTGTTCCATCCCTTGTTACGTCCCAGATTGTTTGGTTTTGTTATGGAATTCGTTGATATCAGAGCTAAAATATAACTTGACAGTTTAATTACTTTGCTTAATATTTGACAGTATTTTTTATAATTATTTTTTTGGGTTCTGTTTCCTGATTTTCTTTCCTGTAATGTATATTTCTCATTTTTGTTTGCAAGACGTTATCGCCTTTGTGATCCATGGCTTTTGTGATGGTTCTTTGCATAGATTCTTGTAAACCTTTTTGGTACTGAGACTCAAATATTGATGCAGTTTCAGTACCAAAGAGATTATATTTTGAACTGATGTCCGTTCTAACTAGGAACACAAAGAAGAGCACAGCTGTAAAATAGTTACAGTTTATTAGGCAGTGGAGTAACATCAACAAGAATACAATGAAATTAATTTACATGTCTCAAATACATATAACAATTGAAGGCTCAGAGGCCCATGCAAGCCCTTATAAAGATGCTATCCACATCAGGTGTTGCTGGTGTAGTGCTGTGCATGTGTGGCGGACTTGATGACAGTGGTTGGTGACTGGGTTGCACTTGTCAGCTGCCTTGGTTAGTTGAGGATGTGCCATTTGAATCTTGGAGCACACTACATTTGCTGTAGTGGCCCCTGACGTATGTCCGCCATGTGCAGTAGGTGTAGTAAGTGGTGGATTACTACATTCTTCGTTTCGTGCAGGGAGAAAGATCAGTTGTCACTACCCCTGAAGCTCTGACTGAAGAGATGTCCACAATGTAGTGTACATGATGGTGCAGGACGTGGCAGCCAAAGGCACAAGAAGCTCCTGATTCACCTTGGCCAGTACGTACAGTCGAAAGTGAGTGGGATGAGGGCACCCCCGCCACTTGTGGACCACATGGTGGCCAGTAAACAGGACCAATGGCAGGGGAACGGGAGCCCTCTGGATGTTGGAGTCCATGATGAGGGGTGCAGACACAGGCAGCAATGACAACACACTGGATAGGAGAGGCTCTGGGAGCAGAGACATGGCTTCTGTTTGTGGTGACAGCAGCATCTGGTCAGCGCAGTGGGAGGTGCTGGCTACAGGAAGCAAACTCAACCTAAGTGCTGATGAAACCCTGACTGCCAGGGTAAGTGAGTATGACCAGGCCTTCTTTACCCCAGAGTGGCCAAAGCCGAGAAAGAATGAGGCATTGGACCCATGACCTGAGGAAGGGTCCCCTGTGCCCCTTGTGGGATGCAACTAGTTCTGATGGCATGCCATCAGTTGATCTTCAGTGTGAACAGTGAAGGCTGTGGATGACAGCCAGAATCCAGTGAGAGTGTCATTCAAATGCCCTGACCCAGACTGATGTGCCAGATGTGGACATTGACAAAACTGGCGCCGATAGGGGACACTTGTCCAGTAGCTGGAGACTGAGCAGGGTCCACAACTGACTGCCATGAAGGAGCTCTGTGGGACTCTCGGTCCCCATTAGCGTCATTCTGTAAAAGCTTTAAAAACTGTTAGAGCCTCCTTAGCCAGTAAATCTTCTATGTATCTGTGTCCTAAATGTTTGAACAAGACATTGAGGCTTGCCATTCAACTGTGGCTGGAAGGGAGACACAATGATGTGGTGAACACAGTTGTGTGTACAAAAGTCCTTGAAAGACTGCATCATTAACTGAGGACCATTGTCCAAAACCCGAATTCAAGGCAAGCCTATGGAGAATATCTTTGAAAGGGTCTTCACAGTCACATCTGCTGCCACATCCAGGCAACAAACAACATAAGGAGAGTGAGAAAAAGCATTACTTGATAATATAACCAGAAAGTGTCTAAAAAAGGATAAGTGAAATCAATGTGAACTCTTTCGCAAGGGTGTATAAGAGCTAGCCACAGTGAAGAAAACAGTGTGCAGCACCACCTGCTGCATGCCAATGGTTTTGTAGTAGAGACTCCCCAGTGCCCCTGGTGTAATAAGCAGATGACCTCCCACCACAGAGTTGTTGGAACAACAACATGGGGGGTACACTCATCCGTTGACAGGATAACAATGCCATCCAAGAGGGAGAGACAGTGGCTCCATGCATAAAAATTTCAAAGCAGATCTGATATCTGGACTGATGTATAACCTGTCAGAGCACCAGATCCACTGCCACAGCAGAGGCAACATGGGGAACTAGTGATGGGGAAACCATCTACCATGTGTCTTGTCTTTATATCCAGTTGAAAATAAAGCAGTTCCTCCTGGTTGTACGAGGGGTCGGGGCCCATAGGGAACAAAGACAGAGCATCTGCATTCACATGTTGCAATGTGGGATGAAGATGGGTTTCATAATTTGCCCAGGACAAGAACACAGTCCAATGCTGAAGATAATGAGTGGTTTGTCCAATAAGGATGCCAGCGGGCTAAACAGGGAAACATAGGGCATGAAGTCAATAATTAAATGAAATTTTGCACCGTACAAGAACACATGAAATTTTTTTAGGTTGTAGACAACAGCAGGAGCTTATTTTCCCACCTGAGAAAAATGTTGCTGAGCCAAGTAAAGTGTATTTGATGCAAAGGCAATAGGCTGTTCAGAGTTGTTTGAATGGCAGTTGGTCACCCCACCCCATACTGGGACACATCTGTGGCCAAGACAGATGTTCACAGGGTTGAAATGTTGCAGGACACAGTGCAAAGTGAAGAATATCCTTAATTGCACAAAAGAATGTTCATAGGCTGCAGACCAGCCAAAAGAATTACTTTGCAGAAGCAACAGTAGCTGTTTGGGGAATAAACATGTGATAGTAGACCACTTTGCCAATGAATGCCTGACGTTTTCATAGATTACACAGATGGTGCAAGGCCATAATGGCAGCAATACTTTGTTCCATGAGGCGCATGCCCTGCCAGGAAACTTCATGGCCCAATGGAAGGCTGGAGAAAGTAAGACTCAGCGAGATTACATTTGAGGCCCACCGGCTATAGAACTGTAAATAAAGACCAGAGATTATTGTAGCACCTGTTGTGATGATATCATTAAGATAGTTAATGCAGTGAGGAACAACCTTTGTAACTTGTTGTAAATAACCTCGAAAGATGGCAGGTGCAATAGGGACTCCAAACATTATCTGTTGATACTGATAGAAACCAAAAGGTGTATTAAGCACAAGCAACTGTTTTGATGCCTAGTCAAATGGGATCTGAAAGTAGATTTCGGTCAAATCTATTTTTGAAGAGAACTGACCCCAGCGAAACTTGTGAGCAACACCTCCAAGCGAGGCAGTGGGTAAGTACCCACGACTGCCTGTGCAGTAATAGTGATCTTGAAGTAGGTGAACAACCAGTGCCTGAGCCTCAGTCAACATAGCCAACAACTACTCCAACAAGGCTGTATGTGCCTGCTATTGTCTCAGAAGTGGCTGGAGTAAAGCCTCCATGAAAGAGCCGAATAGCAGAAAAACCACAGAATCTGAAACACATGAAAATTCAACCCTTGACATCACTACTTGTGTTCTAACTAGGAACATAAGGAAATACATGGCTGTAAAAGAGACAAAATTTATTTGGTCATGGACTGACATCAGCAAGAATAAAAAGAAATTTCACATTACTCAAAAATTCACCTGAAAGCCTGGAGGTCCAAGAGTGCCCCTAAGAAGATGCCGTTCATGTCAGGCATTACTAGTGTAGCACTGCACAAGCACAGCAGACTAGGTGGCCCCAGGTGCCCACTTTGGGTGGTAGTGGGCATGCCATTTTAATGCTGGCGCACAGTATGCTTGCCATAGTGGCCCAACTTACTTATGCTGTGGGTGGTAGGTGTAGTAGCCACTTGGTTACTACATCTGTTTCAGAATAGATTCGATTCTAGTTTACATCATAGAGGTATGATTTAAAGGCCCCAATCATTTATAGGTCAGACAATGTTCCACTGGGACTCAGTTTTATTCTGGCAAATGTTCATATTATTAACAGTAGGCCTCTAACCATCATGATCAGAGAGCACATTCAGTATTTTAGTAATGATGATACTGCCCAGTTTTCCTTTGTCTACAAAAAATGTTATCAATTAGAGGGCTTGAATATGAACTTACTCTAGTGGAAAAAATGACAACTAGAATTGAGTTGTAGGTGTACATCAAGTTTTCCAGGTTCATCTTCCCTCTGCTGTGTATTAGGAAGTTGATGAAGTCTCAGAGTACTACAAAATCTGTTCTACAGGTAAATAAGTGCAATAAAAGTTAGTTAATCTGCTTCATAAAGAGGTCAAGATCCCCTGAAGGTGCCCTAATGTACCTGGTCTTGGTAGTGACTTTCATGTCACTTCTGTGATGCATTACTCTATTATACATTCATTCCTTTTACAAGCTGTAAGCTGGTGCTCTGGGAGGAGGTATGACTTGTCTCAGCAACCAATATGCTGCAAACCAATCGCAAGCTTCCACTCCCAGCACCCTCCACTCAGGGGCCAAGTGAAAGTGTGCAATCAGTAAGAGGTTAGAACTGCTTGCGGAAAGTTCAATAGCACATGCTTCAAAATGTTACTCTAGACAAAAATAGTGTACATCAATTGATTTAGACAGTTATTAAAAGAATAGCAGCACCTCCTCTTTTTCGTTGTTTTCTTCAGTATGAAGACATCAGATTGTACTAGGGTCATTCAATAAGTAATGCCCCATAGTTTTTAAAAAGCCATTAATATACATAGACAAATGTCCTTGTTGGTGCTTCATATTTTATGTTTGTTCTGTGCGCTGATAAAGTTTTGAACCATTCTGGCAGATGACAGAGTCATAGTACAACGTCAAAATGGTGTCTACACATGACTCACACTATGAGCAGTGTGCTGTTATTGAATTCTTGTGTGCAGAGAAAGAAACTGTGGTGAACATCCATAAACATTTGTGTATGCAGTGTATGGCGATCCTGCAGTTGATAGGAGTACAGTTGGACGATAAGTAGAGAAAGTTGCAGCCTCAAGAAGTACAGAAACAGAACTCCAGGCATGCTGAATTGTACAGATGCCATTATTCATGCCGACAGGCGTATCACAACTGCAATTGGCTCTACAGTTGTCGGTCAACATTGGAAGTGTGTCTGCAATGATCAAGACTCTCAGATATTCAAAGAGGTGCCCATGATGAGTTCCACAAATGCCCACAGTGGACCACAATATTCAAAGGAAGACCATTTCATCTGAACTGTTGGAGCATTTTGAGATTGACAGAGAGGCCTCTCGGTCACAGATCGTTACGGGGGACGAAAGCTGGGTGCACCACTTTGCACCAGAAACAAAAAGGCAGTCCATGGAGTGGCATCATCCTCATTCACCAAAAAAGAAGAAATTCAAGCAACACCCTCTGCCGGAAAAGTTACGGGGACAGTCTTCTGGGATTGTGATGGCGTCGTTCTCATGGATGTGATGCCAAGAGGGTCAACCATAAATTCTGAGACATGCATGAAGACTCTGAATAAACTCAAGAACCGTTTCCAATGTGCTCAATTGGACAATAATCTGGCAGAAATCTCACTCCAGCACCCACACACAAGTCTGAGAACCCAGGAACACATCACCAAATTGGGTTGGACATCATTGCCTCATCCACCCTACAATCCAGACCTGGCACCCTCAGACTTCCATCTCTTTGGGCCACTGAAAGATTCTCTACGGGGAACACACTTTGAAGATGACAAGTGTCAGTCATGCAGTGAAAACTTGACTTTGCCTACAGGACAAGAGCTTTTACCAGCAGGGAATACATGCTCTTCCACAATGGTGACATATGGGCATAGAATGTGATGGAGATTATGTAGAAAAATAGGACATGAACATTATGTAGAAAAATAGGACATGAACAAGACATGTTGATGTATATTACCACCAAATTCTGACTCTTTAACAATAAATATGTTCTGAGAAAAAAAAAGTGGGACATTACTTATTGAATGACTCTTGCAGCCAGGTATTAAAAGATTTTCCACTGCTGAGCAGATGTGAAGCTCAGTGAAGCACAGTACATAGGTGGGATCTATACTTCCATAGTCTTGCACATTGACTGTGAGTTCATTTAGCTTATTGCACAAGCCTCTATCATTCTGCTGGAAGATGGCTAGTTGATGCTTTCCAGAGGCAGTTATCGTGTTTTGTCTAAAAATAATTAGTAGTTGATGAATACAGAGATACATTCTTGTCCTGTGATTTCAGGAACCACTTGTCTAATGCAGTCTGTCTATATGCACCATTTTTTGTGGAGTCAAGTTCTTCCATAATTGGTGCATTTAGAAGGGCACCTTTTTTCTGTGCATACTGTGATTAGCAAACAACTCTCTACTAAAGTTGCTTACATCTTCAACATGAATATTACTGAAAAGTTTGCAAGTATTTTATAATTTATAGTAAGTACATTGATGAGACAGCTTCTTTTACACAGGATTGTAGGATCAAGTCATATCTCTTGGAGATGTTCACAGGGAATACCTTGAGGTGCCAAGAATTTCTCCTTGAGAATTTGTATTATATCATAATCTTCATTGAAGGCAGCATCCTGTGTACCACATCATGTAGACAGTTTTTACATTTTCAGATTCGCAGCCTGCTATGATTTCTTGTATTTTAGCGCCAGGTTTCACTGTTCCACACACTTCAGCACTGCTAAAATTTCTTTTTACAATTTTGGCCATATCTCTTCCATGACTGTCTACACAAATATGTACATGTTTTGTGGAAGTTTTGTTTTGAACAGAATGCTTATATGCGTATTGTTATTGGAACTTTCACTTGTAGCTGAAAGTTTAGGCTTTGACATACCAGATATAGCGTTTTTATGAAAACTTCTGCTTTTTGACATTTTTAACACTTGAACAAAGCTTTGGTTCTGAGCCAGTCACTGGGATACTGCAACTAGAAGAAAGAACATTAAATTTGTTTACATTCACAAATCTTCTGTCATGTACTGTTAATGACATTTTGCACCTCATGTCCTGCCTTTGTTGCTTTGTTTCTTACATTCTAATGATTTTTGGTCCCATTGCACAGCATATCAAGCTTGTTTTGCTTCAACCCCAGTTGCATATTTTGTACCTCACGCTGTTCTTTTCTCATTTTAGACCAGCAGTTACATACTTTTAACATTAAATGCATGCCCTAAATTTTGAAAATTCACTTTTACACTTCTTACATGCTACCATTTTGACTGAATTACTGTAATTCATTCTAGCTATAAAATCATGTACATCTATACTCATGAAAATCTTTTTACGCTTCTTACAAGCTATTGTCTTGACTACATTACTGTAATTCATTTGAGCGATAAAATCACATATACCTATACTCACCAAAATCTTTATTCATGTTGTGTATTTCCGGCATACGGTATTCCCTTTTCCAAGCTCAACGGTCCGATTATGAAATAATAGATGAAAAACTATTCTGAAATGCCTGGTCGTGATAAGTACATATTAAGAAAGTTATTCCTCTTGTCCAGGTGTGGCTCATGTTTTCCATACAGGGGAAAGCTGTGACATTTATCCATCACAACTAACCTATACATCAGGCTATGCTACACATCGGTTTGTCATCACAACCAAGATTTCAATGGGAGAGGAGAGCTTACATATTGCATTTTCTTTCCGTTTCATAATCAATTAAAAGACGTTATTGGGAGGGACAAGGATATTTGATGTTGCGTATATCAGCTTCACTGCTGCATTTCTTGTTTTTGGGATGAGAGTCTGAAGTTGATGTACATTGTTTTCTGTATGTTTATAATCAGTTTGTTCTCGTTGAACCATTTGCTGAGTGACAACATAAGCGGTTTAATTTTTTGGTTGTGATCCTCTGTATCAGTACCCGTTATTAGTATACTTGTGTCATCGGCAGATAGTGTGGTATGTCCTGTAGCAAGCTTCGTACTTATATCATCAATGTATAAGCAGAAACAGTATGGGTCCCAGGATTGAGCCTTGTGGCACACCATATCTAATGGGCATTGTGTCAGAGGAGTGGACAGTAGATCGATGGGTGGTTGTATTCTTTTTTTCAAAATTAATTTCAACTTTTTGAAATCTGTTTGACAGGTAAGATTCTAACCATTTGTTTGCAATTCCTCTTATACCTTTATTTGCTAACTTCTTAAGGAGTATGGTATGGTCAATTACATCAAAGTCTTTGGATAACTCTAAAAAGATACCAGTAGTGATTTTCTTATTATCAAGTGCTTTTAAGGTTTTGTTGAGGTGCTCATAAATAGCTGTGGTAGTTGTATTTTGTTTCTAAAACCATGCTGGTGTTTTGTCAATGAGGATAATTTATTAGTAAGTCTTCCAATCTGGTGTAAAATAATTTTTCAAATATTTTTGAGAATGAGCTGAGTTATGTTATGGGCCTGTAATTGGCTACATCATTTTTAGAGCCCTTTTTGTGAAGTGGGGTAATTTTAGAAGTCTTTAGTAGGTCAGGGAAAACTCCACTTGTAAAGGATGCATTTATTATGTCGGTTATGGGTTCTACAATGGATTCTCCACATTTCTTTACAATTAAATCAGGAATGTTGTCACTACCACTGGAGTAATTATTCTTTAGTCCTTTTATAGCTGTAAGTACTTCAGTATTGGAGACTTTGTGAAGAAACATTGATGCCTGTACTGGTATGGTTTCTATTAGTGTTTGGTGTTGAGTATTTGGTCTGTGGCAGTTGTTCTTTATCAGGTTTTCTGCTATTTTGCTAAAATAGTCATTGAAACCATTTACTATTTTTGGGAATATCTGGTATTATAGAACATACTTCTGTTAAATTAATAAGAAAGTCTGCAGATGTCTTAAAAAATGTAAAAGTGAGTAAAAAAAATTGTAAGGGGCAGGAGGCGAATCTCTGAATTTGAATTGCATAATTCCACAGTCCACACCTATATCCATTATATTACCATGATTTCACTAGCTTAAGTGTCTTATATTGTGTGATACCCTAAATGCCAAAATAGCATTAACTGACACATTTAACAATAAGAAATTGTATCAATGTGTTTTTGGTATGTTCAATTCACCATTGCCTTGAAACAGGATACTTTCATAACACACAACTTATAATATCAAAACAACAAAAAATTCTAAAAAATCCTTTAACTACCAATAGGATGTTTTCCATAATTATCTTACAACTATTTGTACGAATAACAGCATGTATTGAAGAGATCCTCTGTGTGCTAGTGTTCTGAAACATCATTTATTCATAGGACGTGACTTATAATATAAAACCTTGTGTAAAACCCACCAAATATAGGCTTCAACAAACCTAATATGGCATCTACCTAGTTCTGCTTGTGTTGTATACATGACAGTACAGCTAGGCTGGAGTGACCAAGCTTTCAAGACGTCCATAGAACTGTGCTCTGTAGAAGCCAACCCCTCAAGCCTCTGCAACATAGAGTTTGACCATCATTTCAGGGTGTGGCCTAAACTACTACATTTTCAAAACATCAGTTGATATCAACAGTTCCAAAAACGTTGACTGTCATTACACAGATTCATACGGGAAATATTCTAAATGCATCCAGATAATTTAATTTCTTTAATATATTACTGAGAAATGTACAGGGCATTTCAAAATGAAAGTACAGGTTCTAAGGCTCTGAAGCATTTATTACATTCAACTTACATTTATAAATAGTACATCAAATGAAAGAGCAGCAGAAACAGTTTTTCTTACAAGTGTTCAATGTGACTGCCATTTGTTTGACATTGAGTTGGTATGGGAGT
Source organism: Schistocerca americana (assembly GCF_021461395.2). Classification (NCBI taxonomy): domain Eukaryota; kingdom Metazoa; phylum Arthropoda; class Insecta; order Orthoptera; family Acrididae; genus Schistocerca; species Schistocerca americana. The sequence continues at coordinate 607,080,253 of NC_060119.1, read as the reverse complement.
TCTTCCCAAACCTTGATCAGTGGGTCTGGTATAATTGTTGCAACAATGCTGTTTCTTAAGTCAGGTGGCTCAATGGTTAGCAGAGACACATACACAAGATCCGTTATGAATCCCCAAATGTAAAAGTTGTGTTGAGTCAGCTCGTGTGTTAACGTGGAGGTCATGCAAAACAAGCTCTGGCATTCGGCCCCTTGCAGCAAATCCAGCGTTAAGGTACAATGTCGTTTAACCAATTGCACACTGAATTATGTTAATGTGGAGGTGAACCATCCTGCTGCCAAATAAAGTTTTGTGGTTCAGCTTCTTCCAGTTGAGGAAAAGAACCATAATTTAGAGCCTCAAGATAAGAAATGCCAGTTATAGTTGCGTAACTGAAAACGAAAGGCTCATAAACTTTCCGCAGGGATATGGCACAGAAAAATTCAGCTTAGTCTCTCTCCAACTATACCATCTCATGCGGATTGGTTGACCCCCAGATATGCTCATTACTTGTGTTCACATTTTACTTTAGTGAAATGTCGATTCATCACCGAAGACGACACAATCCAGAAAATCTTTATCGCCATGCAGCAACATTTCGGTTGCAAAGTTGACATGTAAGCTGTACTTTTTGTTGTGCCTATCTGCAACTCAACACTCTGCTATATGGTGAGTAGCAACTTTCCTCTTCATAATATTTTTGTATTCCACCCTGGATTTTCCATTGTTTGGAATGTATTTTAATATGTATTTTGGGTGGCTCCAGCTCAGAGCCTTTAATTATGACCCATACTTGCTCCAGTTTCCATATGAAGAAAAAGTGTCAGAAATCAAATGAGTATAAGTAACGATACATTGTATTTTATTCTATCTAGAACTACTGACTGGAGTACTGATTTGTATTGAATATTTTAATGGGACTCCTGAATGAAGAACAAGTGGAACTCATGCTTTTATTAAGTTGCTTTCTTGAGGAAGCAGGTAACCCCACTGTGATGCAAAGTTTCACAGTGCATTTGTGATCAAAGGGGTAAAATACATGTATGAACAAGTGAGGCTAGGGATCACAGATCAAGCTTCTTAAATGTTACTTACATTTTGCAAACTCAAGTCTGTGTTCTGTAACTCAGAACACATAATGTGCATTATGCGCACTATTCATTGACTTTGTGGTGCCTTAAAAAAGGAATACTCATCTGTGACTGAAAGTTGCAGTGTTTATGTGTGAAAATTTTGAGACTGTATGCAGAATTTAGTTGCTTTGCCACATGATTCTTCTGCAGTAAGAGAGATTAAAGAACTATTAGTTAAACTAGAACTGCAAAATGAATTTTATGCTTCCTCGCAACAGCCATGAAAAACTGGAGAAGGAGTCTTTTGAAAAAGAAACCCACTGTTCTATTTTGATAGATGTGGCAGATGCTCAAGAAAAGCTTATCCAAATACCCTGAGGGGGGGATATAGCAAGAGCAAGAATGTTGATTACTGTTTAATAACAAAATACACACCTGATGTGTCCATTGAGGAGTGCATTGCTGTTCTATTTACAGGTTTTTTCTGAGTAATCATAAATGCAGATTCACAAAAAAAACTTTTATTTCTGCAACAGTTTTCTGAGTGAATGTCAGTGTGTTTAGTGATATTTTTCACTGTACTTTTTGATTCTTTAGTGAATTCTTTTGAGTCAGGTGTTAGTTAATGACATACATACAATCCATAACAAATTTTATCATTTGAAACTTGCACTGTCTTCAGCAATTTTTTTTTTTTTTCATTTAAAGTGACACCTCCATTTTGCTCCTTTCTTGTAACATTTTTGCATCTAAAAAATGTGGCCCTAATAATGACTAGTGACATACCAGGCACACACACACACACACACACACACACACACACACACACACACACAAATTAATTCACTGAGTGCAGTTCACATTCAGTGAGAACAGACAAACTGCTATTAATCAGTGAAAACCACATGTTTTTTATGTAAAAAAAAAACCACACAAATCAAACTACCCTGCCAATTAAATTCCCAGAACAGGTAATCCTTTAAACAGAATATTCAAAATTCTTGATAGTTTATGTTTATAAGAAACTGAATTAGAAGCCACATGTTAAAGATCATCTTAAACATTTAAGTTCTGCAAATTTTCATATAACATTAGATTTTGGGGATCAAAATATCCAAAAGTTGACTTACTTTTTTCTATTTTCATTCACTACTGTTTAATGACATCATATTCTGGAGTAACTTGTCACTGAGGAAAAAAGTATTTGTTGCATGTAAGTATCTTTATTTATTTATTTATCTTCTTTTATCTGAGATCATCTCACAATAATATAGGATTTTTGAAGGCAAAACAATGCAGATCGATATGCCAAAATGAAAAGCACATAGCGTATGTATTTTGCTTTATGAGGATGTAATTTACGATATAGGTCAGTTGGCTGGCTATAGTCTAGATTACGGACCATTCTGACATTTGCCTCAGTAATCTAGGAAACCCACAGAAAACCCAAATCAGGATGGTAAGACAGAGCAACTACATTCTCCTGAATATGAGGTCAATGTCTTAAGAGGTGCAATGCCTCATTCAGTAAGTCCTTATGGTATAATGATCATAGTAATCATGATCCTTCTAATGGAGATATACAGGGTGTTACAAAAAGGTATGGCCAAACTTTCAGGAAACATTCCTCACACACAAAGAAAGAAAATATGTTATGTGGACATGTGTCCGGAAACGCTTACTTTCCATGTTAGAGCTCATATTATAACTTCTCTTCAAATCACATTAATCATGGAATGGAAACACACAGCAACAGAACGTACCAGCGGGACTTCAAACACTTTGTTACAGGAAATGTTCAAAATGTCCTCCGTTAGATAGGATACATGCATCCACCCTCCGTCGCATGGAATCCCTGATGCGCTGATGCTGCCCCAGAGAATGGCGTATTGTATCACAGCCGTCCATAATACGAGCACAAAGAGTCTCTACATTTGGTACCAGGGTTGCGTAGACAAGAGCTTACAAATGCCCCCATAAATGAAAGTCAAGAGGGTTGAGGTCAGGAGAGCATGGAGGCCATGGAATTGGTCCGCCTCTACCAATCCATCGGTCACCGAATCTGTTGTTGAGAAGCGTACAAACACTTTGACTGAAATGTGCAGGAGCTCCATCGTACATGAACCACATGTTGTGTTGTACTTGTAACGGCACATGTTCTAGCAGCACAGGTAGAGTATCCCGTATGAAATCATGATAACATGCTCCATTGAGCGTAGGTGGAAAATGAGCTCTAACATGGAAATTAAGCATTTCCGGACACGTGTCCACATAACATCTTTTCTTTATTTGTGTGTGAGGAATGTTTCCTGAAAGTTTGGCCGTACTTTTTTGTAACACCCTGTATGTGGTATTCACTATAGAGCCTCTTGTAGACAGTACATTTATCACCATGTGAAGTTTGTTGTGAGCAGTCAATCACAATTTGAAAACAGCGGTAACATATGTAGATATAACACTTGAAGGAGAAATGATTTACATCTACATCCATACTCTGAAAACCACTGTGAAGTGCGTGGCATAGGGTCCTTCCCATTGTACAAGTTATTAGGGCTTCCTCTCATTCCATTCACATATGCATGAAGAATGACTGTTTAAATGCCTCTGTGCATGCTGTAATTTGCTTAAACTTGGTCTTACAGTCCCTACAGGAGCATATGTAGAGGGTTATATATTCATAGATCCACCACCGAAAGCTGGTTCATTAAACTTTGTATGTAGGCTTTCTTGGGGCAGTGTGCATCTTATCTTCAAGCTTCTGCCAGTTCAGTTTCTTCAGCATCTCCATAACACTCTCCCATGGGTCAAGATACTGTGTCCATTTTTGCTGCCCTTGTATGAATATGTTCAATATCCCCACTTTAGTCCCAAACACTTGAGCAATATTCTAGGATGCATTTTGCAGGCAATTTTATTTGCAAACTGATTTCCCATACATTCTGGCCATGAACCAGTGGCTGCCACCTGTTTTGCCTTTGACTAAGACTATGTGATTGTTCTTTTCATATCACTACAAATGTACAGTCTGTCACTCAGTCTTAGTGTGGCACAGAAAGGAGTGAGGTGTACAGCTAAAAAAAATTGTGTGTGTGTGTGTGTGTGTGTGTGTGTGTGTGTGTGTGTGTGTGTGTGTGTGTATTTTACTGTGCATGGTTAAGAAAAGGTGAGAGAGATTGAAACTAGTGAACTTTAAAATAAATGTATGCATGTGGAGAAATGTAAAGCAGATAACTAATCCACTAGCAAGTGTCAAAAAGTTTTATTGCTCACTAAATTCCATGTGCTATACAATCGCTGATATATCTTTTGTTGCTGATTTTTCATATCCTTCATATACAAATTAGCCTCTGAAGTTACAGCAACCTATGTTATTTGTAGACAGGAAAGGTGTTCACATGCCTAATGTAATTTAAATAATGAGGATTTGTTGTACAAACAGGAACTGAAAATACATTTTCATGAGCAGATGAACCTAACTTCATGTTATTAAGTACACTTCTAATGAAGTTATTTGTTTACAATACAGGTTGAACAATTGAGATCAAATCTAGCAGAAAAGGAACAATATTACCAGAAGGAAATAGAAAAAACCCGAACAAATGCAGATAGAGATATCTTCGACCTTCGTAGAAAATTGGACAAAATTGATATGGCATACCAGGAACAAATGGAAAAACTGACAGAAAAACATGAGAAGGAAATTGGTATGTATCGTTTTAAAATTAATACTGAAAGTATTTCTATTTTTCAGGTATTATAGATTAACGTGTACCAGAAATCTGAAGAAACAAAATCATGTTTCTTTAGTTGTTATGTTTTAACTGATGTAATTGATGAAATAAATGTCGTTAATTGATAGAAGTAAGTTTCAGTAAGCTATCCTCTATTTTCTCATTTAGAACATTTAAATGAGGAAGCAGAACGGAGGGTACAACAAGTGGAGCAGAACTGGCAGTTACAAATAAGTTCAACAAGAGCTACTCTTGAGTTAGTAAAGGAACAGATGCAACGCGATGCAGATGAAAGGATGGAAAGTCTTAAAGAAAAATATCAGCAGCAGCTAGGTTCGTAACTGCTCTTAAATCAACATCAGTTGTCAACAGCATTCCTTTGATGTAGGCTCTCAGAATGTTTCCATAATTCGAGACTGATAGAGGAGATTTTTATTTATGTTTGTCAGTTTGTGTGTTCTTTAACAACTTACAAGCAATGATCCAGACCTGAAATCCAACTTAATATTTGGGCAACTTTCCAATACAATCATAACTGAATTACAGTTATTCAAGTAAATGTTTAGGAGTAACTTCACAACTAGCATGAAAATTAATAGCATTTTTGAAACTCTGATATTTGAACCCTTTTTTTATACTGCAGTGTTTATTCCTATCCTGTGATGAGACACAACACCCTGTCATGAAAAACTGGCACCTTGTACAATTTGCCTGAATATGAGACAATTTTATGTCAGTCATTGACTAACAAAATAATTCATAACTTTGTGCAAGGAATGGGGTGGAGTCTTCATAGAAAAGTAAGCCTTAGTTATATTAAGGTTTGGTTAAATAATTGATAGTTGTGAACTTGTAACCTCTCCACTTATGTTTACCATCCTACTAGTTAAATTTACTTACAGCTGACTTTAATTGTGCAGTTTTTTGTCTATAGAATGAATTGTTTAGAGAGGCATTTTGTTAATTAATCCATTTACAATAACTGTCTGCTATCATTCACAAAGGCAGTCGGGTCAGTGTTTCATTTCTGGAAATATTAGGAATTGGAATTTTTACATGTACATTTACGCTTCATTAAAATACACTAACTGTGTTTCACTGTTGAATGACTGACTATGGAACTTCAAAAAAGGTCTACATTTAATATTCCAATGCAAGCCATTAGCGACCAAGAGACACAAAGCATTTGGGTCACTAATTCCTGAAGAGATTTTGTCTAACAATGATGTAATAAATTGCCTCCTAGTACTCTACAGGGATACGGACTGGCTTTACTAGAATTGCAGGGAGAGGTACTACACAATAAACTTATTTTCACTTATTTTCATTGTGAGAAACAGGGGCTACATCCACTGTTGTTATACCTCCCTGATTAAATCAAATTAATGTTTAAGTAATGCATTTCCTTGTCCAAACACATTTAAGACACTTAACAGAATACCATAGCTCTAGAACTCCATTTCTCATTCACATGTTTATTTTAAATAATTCAGATTTGACTTTGTAGATGAATTGCTATTTTGCTTTCCTTTCCTGTTCATTTAAAAATATGTATATTAATTAAGTAAATTTACTTTGGATAGCACCAAACTATTTACATTATCCTCACACATCAGAAAAACACCTTGTGACTGTACTTCAGAGCCTGGCCAAAGAAGTCATCTAATTAAGTTATAATGAGAAGTTAAAAGTAATGGACAAATGAACCAAGTTATGATTAGTTTTACTTAAACAAAGTAATGAATAAACCAAACATAGAAATATTGTATAATCAATATTAATCTTCCAAAGGTATAAGTAAAAAGGAAAGAAGCAGTTAAAAATCGAAAAAATGGCGAAGACGACACTAGAGTCAAAAATCAAATACATAAAAGCTTTGGGACACCAATTGCCGAAAAGAATTTACAGAACAACCATATCAGGAAATGGATGAAGAGGTCAACAAGCTCATCTAACAACTCATATTGGTCTTTGATGGCTAACATGATTTTTGAGTTTTTAGGAAGTGAACAAATGAGAATAATGGTTTAAAAGTTCAGTCAAGCAGTTCTCCATGTTTTTTTACCGAATTATTACACTGAGAAGTGGACTGATTCCTTGTGCAGATCTACAGTAATTGCAGATATTAAGACTTCATGCTTCACGAAACCATTAATGAGATATCTCAAGCTGGCAAGTTGAAGAACTGTAATCAAATTTTCCAACTGGTTAGTAACAAGAAGTGATACTAAAAGGGCAAAGTAAAGATAGTCATGAGATGCCACTTTTGTGTAATTTTCTCCATGAATTATTCTTGTGCAATAACATACTGAACTTACTACCACATTGGCCTGCATATGAGCCATACTCTTGTATGAGCTGCACTGTTAATTATGAGGTCAAAAATTTACACTGCATTATCCATTTTCACAATGTAGTCACACTTGATCACACCTTTCCCCTCCACTCCCCCAGGAGGCTCACATCTCTTTTCTCAGAACATGCTTGGCCACTGCAGGACATTACAGCAACAGCACAAATAAAGTTTGGAATTAGTGCGAAATTTACATGCGTCTGTCACAACAAAAATGACTGTAATTCTGGTTCTAATTCAGCTACAGCAATGAAAATAGTACCATTGGAAAACTAATGAATAGACCTTTACATGGATATGCTACATGGCAAGTTTCTGAGTATTTTCATACTAAAGGTCATTGACCTTGACCTTTGACCTTGAATATCTAAAACATCCCATCTTCAATTTTTTTGAAAAAAAAACATATTTAATTGCTCCAGTATGTTACTATAAATATGGTAAGTATCAAGATGGCACACCAAAGGCATCATGCACAAAAAATTATTTTGTCAGCATCAAAACACTACCAAAATGTAGAAGGTAGCACACATATATGAAACACAACTTATGATAAAGTGCAAGCCATAAGTAATATTGTACAAAAATATGGTTTACATTATTATAGTGGTATTATGAATTATTTACATTACATTACATTATTTACATTACAGCTGTAATGAAAAGGCAATGAAAAGTTATTAGATCTCTCCTCACAATTCTCCAAATAAATTGTTAATGTTCGCCAAATCTGATGCAGGGAGATTGTATTTCCTTCCAGTTGGTGTCACTGGATCCACTTTTGTGATAATGTCACATTTTCTGATGATACAAGTGTCTGGTTTGGCAGGAAACACATATGACGGAGATGGTCCATGTGGATACAAGAAGTTGACCTTTACTTCATCTGTTTCTTCACATGTTTGTAAGACATATTCAACCCACCAATGACTGTCATACAAACAAGCAAAAAATCCATTTATATTTGTTAACGTCATTTTATTCACCATAGCAATCACTGACTCTTTTCTACTCTCTAATGAAGCAGAATATGTCTTTGTCTTTACTAAACCTTTGTTAAAAGGAATTACACAATGAAGCTTATGGTTACCTGGAATCGTCCTTGTATTTTTGAAATGTTGTTTCAGCTTGGCCGTATCTTCATAATGATGGGAAACCGATGTATAATGGAAGACACATGAAGGAATATTTTCCTTGCACCACTCAAACAACTGTCGTGATGTCAAAATATGATTTTCGTATGGTCACGTGAGGCTGGCAAGTCTTGCTAATCTCTTTATGGTCCCTGCTACCCCATCACAGGGTCCTTTACCATGTGCTGTAGCAAAAAAATGCCTGTCTGCTGTAACATCAAAATCTTCTTGATGGTAGGACAGATTCATAAAGTTCTTTCTGTTTTTTATTGGACAGCACATCCATCTGAAAAGCAATCAATGTGCTTTGGATTTGAAAACTGACATTTTAAGAAATTAGTGAAATTTCTATGGAAAGAATAAACTCACACTGCATCATGCTGAAGGCAGTCAGATATTTCCACGTATGATACATGTCATATTTGATTAGTGCTTGAGTCTCTGTAGCAAGATACAAGTGAGTGAATTGTAGCCTGTGAATTATTCCAGTGGACTCCTCTTACCTCATCCTGAATGGTGAAGGAGTAATTTTCTGCAAAGTCACAAAGAAAAAGAAACTCATTTACTTTGAGACCTTCTTTAATGATTTTACAGAATTGTGACTGCTGCTGGGAGATAAATGAGTGTGGTAGAAGCTGTTGTAACCTAGATGCAGACACCTCAATGAGATCATCTGTTGATTTTGTTATAGCCTCTAGAACTACCCTGCCTGTAGTTAACCAACACTTATATGCAATTTTGCCTATACAGTTTTTACCAAACAGACCATACAGATAATCAGTTAGTCTTGTCACACCTGGACAATAGAGACATAAATCTAAGAAACATGCTGGTAGTGCAGGATTACATGTACCAAATGCTACGCAGTACTTGTATGATGGTAATGTGTAGTCTTCACTCTTTGTCAGTGCTTTGAGCTTACAACCTTCAATCATGAACTTGAAATTCACTTGCAAGACACACACACAAACAGCATGGGTTCCACTGGCATTGGCAAGAACACAGTGCTTTGGCCGCAACTCACAACTTTTGGAGAATCCAATATTTATATCTAGGTATTAATCTTGAAATATTCATACAGTTCCTTAAGATTGTGCAACACTAGCTGCTTTTGTTTATGTACTGTAATTCCATTTTCTTTCACAGACACAAAGTCTTTTCCTCCTGGCATCATATGGCTCACGTCATGATCACAGTAAAAATCACGTACACACTGAACAGTTTTCTCACATAATGTCTTACCTGGCTTTGGATTTGGTGTCACAATATACCATGTTCTATTAACTGTTTTGCTCTCCGCACCATGTAATCTGAAGCAGAAAATTCTTTCATAGTTTTCCTTTTACTCCAGCTCTTTGGGAGTACAGTTAGAACTTGTGTTTTGTTGCACATACGGTCTGAATTGTGAAACTTATCTTTCAGCTGGATGATAATTTCACTTTCTCCATTTTCACACTCTTCTTTTTCCGGTTGTGCCACATAAGTATGCTCCAATACAGAGGCTATTTTTCAGTTTTTGCTTTGGGTACTTTTTTTCACTCTAAAGCCTCTTTTTCTTCACAGGAGATTCACCTAAATACTGAAGGCTACTATTTAAAGCATGGAGTGCCAGATCTGATGCTACTTCATCTTCACTTAAATCTTCTCCTTAAGTGCCTGGCACAACTGAGGCAACGTTGTGATTGTTAGGTTTTACAATATTTTTTCCCACATTTACTGCAAATTTTTCCAGCTAACAATACATAAGGATATTTGTTTATCATCCACTACCGAACATTCCTTAAATTCTTCTGCGCTCTTGCATGACCTTCTTCCCTAAACGGATTGCAACAATACCATTTTGACTTGAAATCCATTTTTTACTAAATATTACTTTATGACACATTTATGTTGCACTTTGTTAAACAAGCCACAGCCATAAAACATACGAAACAAAATTTGCATAATATATAGAGATCAGTGGACTAATGGTGACTAGTTGAAATAAGAGTCTCTCCGATTGGCTGTTCACTAAAACATGCTAATGTTGATTGGTTGAAATAAAGGTGTCTCTCATTGGCCGTTCACACCTAGAAATATTAAAGAACTGGTCTGAATAAAAGTAGCTGCTATTGGCTGGTGTTATAGAAAAAACTGGATACATAGCTGCTTACTGCCTGTTGATGGTGTACTTAAGTTGACAAAACAATTTTTTGTGCATGATGCCTTTGGTGTGCCATCTTGATATTTACCATATTTGCAGTAACATACTGTAGCAATTAATTATATTTTTTTCAAAAAAATTGAAGATGGGGTGTTTTGAGATATTTAAGGTCAAAGGTCAAGGTCAGTGATCTTTAGTACGAATATTCTCAGAAACCTGCCATGTTGCGTTTTGTAAAGGTCTATTCGCTAGCTTTCCAATGGTACCATTTTTATTGCTGTAACTGAATTAGAACCAGAATTACAGTCATTTATGTTGTGACATACACATGTAAATTTAGCACAAATCCCAAACTTTCCAGACTTCTAACTTTCTTCACAGTTGTAACACACACCTGCAAATTGGTATTTTTCCATCTATTATCTGGGTCACTGAATGCATCAAGTCTGAAAGAAATCCGAGAGGGTCAGGTTGATAGGTGCATTGAATTGACACTTCTACTAATTACACTCCCCCTCCCCTCCCCCTCCCCTCCCCTCTTCTCCCCTCCCACTCTGCCTTTCCATTGGATAGTCTTCTTGGTGTTGATCATAGTTGAATTTACTTTAAATGTGAACAGTTTAGGTTAGGCTTTACCATGACTGTTAATGACTCAAATGAAACAACAAGTTTAGTGTCACCAGTCACTGTTTATTTATGGCCATGATGCATTTCAAAGGTTTAAACCTCCATCATCAGGTGGATTTACATTTGTTAGTATGACATACATGTGAACACTATTTCAGAACATGGTTTGGGCTTTTTGACAAAAACTAACTTATATCTGATGGTAAAAATGAAATAAGTAAAATAGAATACTTTCAGTGGTCACAGGTTCCTTGCACTGTTGTCACACATCACATTTGTACTGTCATATTTGTAAACAAAGTTGGTGTCTCTAAGCTGTTAGGTGGATTTATCAAAAGAGAAACATTATCACAAAGTATAAAGAATATGCATCATAACCACATTATTACAGAATAAGTTTTAAAGGATTTTGGAGATCTTCGTTTTGAGGTGTTGAATACGTGTGTTGCAGAAATTATTTCAGGTGGTATAAAGATCCAATTTTGTCAAGTTTATATAGTTTAAAATTCATACTCATTTGTATAATCAGGTGGCATGTTGCTAAGATTAAACACAATAATTATGTTGGCTACAGTGGTAAAATGATACATAAATAACAATTTTAGTTGGGATTCGTAGATAGAAATGAAGGGAAGAGGAAGAGAAAGAGGAAGAGAGAGGGTGAGAGAGAATGGAAGGAGTGATTGGATGGCAGCAAACTTTCCAAATCAGGGAATTCTTAAGATTACATTTTTATTACACATAATAACTGACTAAAGGTTGGGGTAATATATTGGTTAATGCCTTAAAATTGCAGATAGATGTACAATTTGTACGAAGTAAGTCTTTATGCTCCCGGGATTGGAATGACTCCTTACCCTCTCCCTTAAAACCCACTTCCTTTCGTCTTTCCCTCTCCTTCCCTCTTTCCTGATGAGGCAATAGTTTGTTGCGAAAGCTTGAATTTTGTGTGTATGTTTGTGTTTGTTTGTGTGTCTATCGACCTGCCAGCGCTTTCGTTCGGTAAGTCACCTCATCTTTGTTTTTATATATGATTATGATATTTGCTACAGCTACAGCTCACCCTCTCTAACGAAAGTACCCTCACATTTCGTGCCTTCTGGGTCGGATCCTCACGATCACTCCAGTGCACTCTGTCCCCTGGTGGTTGGAGCCCCTCCTCTGACTGTCTCCCAAACACCCAATTTGGGAGCATCCTCTCCCCACCCACCGGGGACATCAAACTGCAATCTCCAGCCAGAGAAGCAACACCCTTCTCCATCATCCCTCACTAGAAAGAGGTCCTTCAGAACACTCCCTTCCCAGAATTCTGCTGATATGCAATTGTATACCAGGCAGTGGCTGATGGACCAATGGGTTGTTGGTTGTAGGACTTAGCATTCCTCCTCTGTCCTGGAAAATAGGGCATACAAGCCAACATGGACATCAAAACCATCCAAGAAGAGGGGAAAAAAAGAACACCTCAAAGACAAAAAAGGTTCCGGTGGTCCCCATGCCATCAGACCCCACATGTACCAACTCTGCACCCAAGGCAGAGTTCCTGGTTGCCCCTGTGGCACCCAATCGCCCTACACAACCTGCTTCAGAACCAATGTGTATTAATGCCATATCCTTTGAACTTGAGGCATCAGGGCCAGCTGGTGTGGGCAAGCGGTTCTAGGCGCTTCAGTGTGGAACCGCGTAACCGCTACGGTCACAGGTTCGAATCCTGTCTCGGGCATGGATGTGTGTCATGTCCTTAGGTTAGTTAGGTTTAAGTAGTTCTAAGTTCTAGGGGACTGATGACCTCAGATGTTAAGTCCCACAGTGATCAGACATCAGGCTCTGGGGCATGAGCTACCTCCTTGGTCCCTGCCTGGGTCTGCCACCTAACAAAATGTCAGAAACAAGAACACTGGGAATGGTATGTTACCACCATAGAGTGATCCTCCAGTGGAACTGTAACAGTTTTTTTCACCATCTGGCTGAGCTGTGACATTTCTTCTGTATTTACCCAGCTTCCTGCAGTGCCCTTCTGGAAAATTCAGTCCCAGCATTCCAAACCCCTACACTCCATGGCCATTAGGGCTATTATAAGAATCAAGTTGACTGTAATAGAGAATTGGGCAGAGTTTGCATGTCTGGACTCTGTCTACAGTGAACATGTGCCACTTGATATGATCTTGGATGCTGTGGCTGTTCGTGTGAGGATATTTATGGGTTTTACCGTCTGTTATATGAATCTCTCTCTCAGTGTTGTCCACACTGATTTCTCAGCTCCCCCGACTATTCCTCATTTTGGGTGACATAAGTGCCCACAACACTTTGTGGGGTGGGGTTGTAACCACTGACTGCAGTAAAGCTATCAAAACTTTGGTCCTAGAGCTCAATCTTTGTCCCTTGAATGCTTGTGCCCGCACAATTTTCTGTGTGGTGTTTGGATCTTATTTGGCCACTGATCTTTCCATTTGCAGCCCTGGTTTTCCCCCTCCATCCATTGGAGAGTCTACGATGCCCTGTGTCACAGTGATTATTTTCTGAAAGTCATTTCCTTCCTGACTCCTAGATGTCTACCATATGTACTTTCAACAATGCTGAAAGGGATGCCTTTGCCTCTGCTGTCACCCTTTGTGAAGGTATTGTTGCAGCTGTCCAGAGCACAACCACTGCCATTGTATTAGCAACAGGCATAGCAGTCTCCTGTTCTTCAGGATCTGCACATTAGAAGGCAGTATCTTGGTGGACTTCCGGAATCACCATGGTCATTAGAGATCACAGACAGGCTCTCTAACACCAGAAGCAACATCCATCAATGGAGCAACTCATTGCCCTTAAATGGCTCCATGCCCAGGTCCACCACTAAATAAAATGACAGAAACTAGAATGCTGTGAGGAGTATGTTACTACCAATGGACTGCATACCCCTCTTTCTCAGGTTTGGGTAACAGTTCAGTGCCTCAGTGGAGACCATCCCCCACAGGTGTACTTGGTGTCACCCTGAATGGGGTTAGGTTAGGTTAGGTTAGGTTTGTCCACACTTACCCAGTTACTGTCACAAAAAATTTTGCTCTGCATTACGGTCAAGTCTCTGTGTCTGAAAATTATCAGTCTTCATTCTGTGACCTCAAACACTGGTTGCAGTAAATTTACTTACCTTTCCCTACATGTCACCTGGAGCCATATAATGCACCTTTCAGTGAGTGAAATTTCTCAGTGCCCTCGCCCTTTGCTCTGACATGGATCCAGGGCCAGATTGCATCTACAGCCAAATGTTCAAACACCTATAGTGGATTGCCAACATACCTCCCTTGCCATTTTCAACTGTATCTGGAGTGAGGATGAGTTCCTTCCTCAATGGTAAAGTGTGATTGTCCCAGTACAGCAATTGGGTAAACACGCTCTTAAGATGGACAGCTGTCAAGCAATTAGTCTCACTAATGTTCTCTGCAAGTTGCTTGAACACATGGTGAGCCAGTGGCTGTGTTGGTACCTTGAGTGTTGGGATCTTTCAGCTCTGTCCCAAAGCGGTTTTTGCCAAGGCCATTCTACTGCTGACAAGTTGCCCTGCTGTGAGTCTGCTATCCAGTCAGCTTTTGCCCAGCTTCAACACGTTATAGCTGTTTTCTTTGACTTGCAAAAGGCTTATAACACCACATGGTGTCATTACATCTTGATTACACTACATGAACGGGATTTCTGGGTCCCAGTCCCAATTTTTGGGGGTTGGGTTGTTTGGGGGAAGAGACCAAACTGCAAGGTCATTGGTCTCATTGGATTATTGAATGATGGGGAAGAAAATTGGCCAGGGAAATCACGGAAAACCTAAATCACAATGGCTGGATGTGGGATTGAACCCTCGTCCTCCTGAATGCGAGTCCAGTGTGCTAACCACTGCGCCACCTCGCTCGGTCCCAATTTTTGTCTGGAACTTCATGTCACAACATACTTTCCAGGTTCAAGTTAGTGCTTACCACAGTAAACCCCCCCCCCCCCCCCCTCCCCAAACACCCATAATGTGGCCCTGCTGGGCTTCGTATTGTGTGTGCCCCTTTTTCTAGGTGTAGCTGCAACTGTAGATTCTATACTACCACTCTCCCTGTATGCTGATAGGTTTTGCATTTACTTCTGCTTCTCCTCTGTAGGTATTGCTGAATGACAACTGCATGGTGCCACACAAAAGGTGCAGTCCTGAATAACAAAATGATTGTACACTATTTTATTTCAGTTTATTCTATCTTGAACTAACACTTACAGGACTTCAGTATAGAACAATAAACTGGATCAGTTATTATGTAACTAACAGCACAATGTGAATCATTTACACAGTCTTTCATATCAGTTCTATATAATTCTACCGATAGAAGGTATGTTTGCAATAATTACTTGGGACATGTAGACATATAATCTTGAGGGACATTAATGTCTCTTATCACTGTTTCTCCCTGTTTCTCTTTCACCTCCACATCTTAGTGTTACCATTTCTTACTTTGACTCCACTGTAATTCTACACTTCATCTATGACTTTGTCTTTTTGTTTTCATTTTATTCTCTTACTGTTACCACCCTCCTCCTCTTTCTCTGGAATGGTACTTCATGTATCTTTGTTATTTTTATTGTCTTTGTTTTATTTGTAATTGTGTTTAATTGTGCATCAGTATACCATTCATAGGGTGGCATTCCAGTTTATATATGTCAGCCTAATTTCCTGTAGCTGAACTATTATACTCCCTAACCTATGCTTTTACTAATGAGTGTTTTCTCTTTTTAATGGTGTTTTATGTACTTCCACAGAATCTGGATCAGACCTATGCACTCTCCAATTCCTGCTGAAATCATTTGAACTGAACTGTTTTCATTGGTGATTGTGATTGTTTATAAGTTCTTTAGTGTGTTTCATTTTCCTCTCTAACTTCCAAAAAAGAGAACTCTACAAACAATAGTTTTTTTAACTTCATATTTTACTTTACTCTCTATTTATTGATAGCAACTAATCATAAACCAAATATAAACCCATTGATCATATTTGCCATGATTAGTTGCAAATTTAGCTAAGGTGATCTATAAATGTTTACTTAGCCATTAATTATTTTGTTTCCTTCTTATAGTAATAATGTTTCACAACTTCATTAGGTTTTCTTTTGTATGTGAGTCCCATTGATAATTTCAGCTGTGTACCAAAATATTGCATGTCTGTAATGGGAATGGTCACACAGAACAGACGCAAAAGTGTCTTTCAAAAAGTGCACCAGTTTTGAATTGCATAGTATATTTTTGACAGTTGACCACATTGTTGTATATCATTTTGGTTTCTGTAAACATTCTGATTGATTCTACAATCTGAATTTCTTGCATTTCTACATTGGAACAGTTTACTGCTGCTCAGCTTGTGCTAATATTGGAAACATGACATTAGAAAGGAAAAACTTATACAACAACTTTGAGACTTCTTTGCACAATTCTAGGGCACAATTAAGCACTGAATTTATCACTGCTTCACAAACTTATTGTAAAATTCAGTGAATCAGATTCAACACTGAACATTAAGGGTTGGGGGTGCCCTTGTTCTGACCGATCTGCGCAAAATATTGTGATGGTTCAAGACAATGTTCTGTTAGTCCAGTAAAGTTGGGTCTTTTCCACTCCCAAGGCATAAGATATCCTTCAATGTAATCTCAATTACTACCGTTACAGAATTCAGTTAACAAAGAAGTTGTAAGAAGCCTATCACGAAAAAAGGTGACATTTTGGTGATTCGTTTCTGAGAACATGTCAGTTTTGCAAGGAATAACATCTTTAGTGGTGGGGTTTACTTCCAATTAAATGTATTTATGAATAAACAGAACTGCTATATCTGAGGCTCAGAAAATGCATTCAAATGATTTGGTTGTGACTTTTGGGTGGGCGTCATCATTCACTCGTACTTTTTTGTGGAAGAAACAGGACAACCTGTGAAAGTTAATGGAAAACAATGATAAGAGATTATATGTGGCCTCATTTCAGTGGAATAGACATTAATGGTCATGGTCTCAGCAGGAAGGTGTGACGTGTCACACTTCTCGTGAAACAATAGAGTTGTTTCAAGAGTGGTTTGTAATTGTCTCATCTCACATAATGGTAGCCAACAGAGTCCACCAAGGTCATGTTAACTAACCCCTTGCAATTTTTTTCTTTGATATTTTCTTAAATCATCAGTGTATGTAATGCAGCTTTACTGTATGATTAAATGATGATGGCATCATCTTGGGTAAAATATTCCATAGGTAAAATAGTCCCCCATTCGGATCTCCGGGGGGGGGACTACTCAAGAGGATGTTGTTATCAGGAGAAAGAAAACTGGCGTTCTACGGATCAGAGCGTGGAATGTCAGATCCCTTGATCGGGCAGGGTTAGAAAATTTAAAAAGGGAAATGGATAGGTTAAAGTTAGATATAGTGGGAATTAGTGAAGTTCGGTGGCAGGAGGAACAAGACTTTTGGTCAGGTGAATACAGGGCTGTTGTTGTTGTTGTGGTCTTCAGTCCTGAGACTGGTTTGATGCAGCTCTCCATGCTGATCTATCCTGTGCAAGCTCCTTCATCTCCCAGTACCTACTGCAACCTACATCCTTCTGAATCTGCTTAGTGTATTCATCTCTTTGTCTCCCTCTACGATTTTTACCCTCCACACTGCCCTCCAATGCTAAATTTGTGATCCCTTGATACCTCAGGACATGTCCTACCAACCGATCCCTTCTTCTAGTCAAGTTGTGCCACAGACTTCTCTTCTCCCCAATCCTATTCAATACCTCCCCATTAGTTACGTGATCTATCCACCTAATCTTCAACATTCTTCTGTAGCACCACACTTCAAAAGCTTCTATTCTCTTCTTGTCTAAACTATTTATCGTCCACATTTCACTTCCATACATGGCTACACTCCATACAAATACTTTCAGGAACGACTTCCTGACACTTACATCTATACTCGATGTTAACAAATTTCTCTTCTTCAGAAACGCTTTCCTTGCCATTGCCAGTCTACATTTTATATCCTCTCTACTTCGACCATCATCAGTTATTTTGCTCCCCAAATAGCAAAACTCCTTTACTACTTTAAGTGTCTCATTTCCTAATCTAATTCCCTCAACATCACCCGACTTAATTTGACTACATTCCATTATCCTCATTTTGCTTCTGTTGATGTTCATCTTATATCCTCCTTTAAAGACACTGTCCATTCCGTTCAACTGCTCTTCCAAGTCCTTTGCTGTCTCTGACAGAATTATATGTCATCGGTGAACCTCAAAGTTTTTGTTTCTTCTCCCTGGATTTTAATACCTACTCCAAATTTTTCTTTTGTTTCCTTTACTGCTTGCTCAATATACAGATTGAATAACATCGGGGAGAGACTACAACCCTGTCTCACTCCCTTCCCAACCACTGCTTCCCTTTCATGTCCCTTGACTCTTATAACTGCCATCTGGTTTCTGTACAAATTGTAAATAGCCTTTCGCTCCCTGTATTTTACCCCTGCCACCTTTAGAATTTGAAAGAGAGTATTCCAGTCAACATTGTCAAAAGCTTTCTCTAAGTCTACAAATGCTAGAAACGTAGGTTTGCCTTTCCTTAATCTTCCTTCTAAGATAAGTCATAAGGTCAGTATTACCTCACGTGTTCCAACATTTCTACGGAATCCAAACTGATCTTCCCCGAGGTCGGCTTCTACCAGTTTTTCCATTCGTCTGTAAATATTTCGCGTTAGTACTTTGCAGCTGTGACTTATTAAACTGATAGTTCAGTAATTTTCACATCTGTCAACACCTGCTTTCTTTGGGATTGGAATTATTATATTCTTCTTGAAGTCTGAGGGTATTTCGCCTGCCTCATACATCTTGCTCACCAGATGGTAGAGTTTTGTCAGGACTGGCACTTCCAATGCCGTCAGTAGTTTTAATGGAATGTTGTCTACTCTGGGGGCCCTCGTCCTTTTACCTACTTGATCCCCTGGCACCTTCACTACTTCATCCCTCAGAGCTACCCATTCTTCTTCTACTGTATTTCTTTCCCCCATTCCTGTCAATTGTTCCCTTACGCTCTCCTTGAAACTCTGTACAACCTCTGGTTCTTTCAGTTTATCCAGGTCCCATCTCCTTAAATTCCCACCTTTTTGCAGTTTCTTCACTTTTAATGTACAGTTCATAACCAATAGATTGTGGTCAGAGTCCACATCTGCCCCTGGAAACGTCTTACAATTTAAAACCTGGTTCCTAAATCTCTGTCTTACCATTATATAATCTATCTGATACCTTTTAGTATCTCCAGGATTCTTCCATGTATGCAACCAGCTTGTATGATTCTTGAACCAAGTGTTAGCTATGATTAAGTTGTGCTCTGTGCAAAATTCTACCAGACGGCTTCCTCTTTCATTTCTCAGCCCCAATCCATATTCACCTACTATGTTTCCTTCTCTCCCTTTTCCTACTGTTGAATTCCAGTCACCCATGACTATTAAACTTTCGTCTCCCTTCACTACCTGAATAATTTCTTTTATCTCATCATACATTTCTTCAATTTCTTCGTCATCTGCAGAGCTAGTTGGCATATAAACTTGTACTACTGTAGTAGGAATGGGCTTCGTGTCTATCTTGGCCATTATAATATGTTCACTATGCTGTTTGTAGTAGCTTACCCGCACTCCTATTTTTTATTCATTATTAAACCTACTCCTGCATTACCCCTATTTGATTTTGTATTTATAACCCTGTATTCACCTGACCAGAAGTCTTGTTCCTCCTGCCACCGAACTTCATTAATTCCCACTATATCTAACTTTAACCTATCCATTTCCCTTTTTAAATTTTCTAACCTACCTGCCTGATTAAGGGATCTGACATTCCACACTCCGATCCGTAGAATGCCAGATTTCTTTCTCCTGATAACGACGTCCTCCTGAGTAGTCCCCGCGTGGAGATCCGAATGGGGGACTATTTTACCTCTGGAATATTTTACCCAAGAGGACGCCATCGTCATTTATCCATACAGTAAAGCTGCATGCCCTTGGGAAAAATTATGGCTGTAGTTTTCCCTTGGTTTCAGCCGTTTGCAGTAACACAACAGTAAGGCTGTTTTGGTTAATGTTACAAGGCCAGATCAGTCAATCATCCAGACTGTTCCCCCTGCAACTACTGAAAAGGCTGTTGCCCCTCTTCAGGAACCACACGTTTGTCTGGCCTCTCAACAGATACCCCTCCCTTGTGGTTGCACCTAGGGTACAGCTATCTGTATCGTTGAGGCACGCAAGCCTCCCCACCACCAGCAAGGTCCATGGTTCATGGGGGGGGGGGGGGGGGGGGGAATACAGCGCTATAAATACAAAATCAAATAGGGGTAATGCAGGAGCAGGTTTAATAATGAATAAAAAAAATAGGAGTGCGGATAAGCTACTACAAACAGCATAGTGAACGCGTTATTGTGGCCAAGATAGACACGAAGCCCACACCTACTACAGTAGTACAAGTTTATATGCCAACTAGCTCTGCAGATGACAAAGAAATTGATTAAATGTATGATGAGATAAAAGAAATTATTGAGGTAGGGAAGGGAGATGAAAATTTAATGGTCATGGGTGACTGGAATTCGAGAGTAGGAAAAGGGTGAGAAGGAAACATAGTAGGTGAATATGGAATGAGGCTAAGAAATGAAAGAGGAAGCCGCCTGGTAGAATTTTGCGCGGAGCATAACTTAATCATAGCTGACACTTGGTTCAAGAATCATGAAAGAAGGTTGTATACATGGAAGAACCCTGGAGATACTAGAAGATATCAGATAGATTATATAATTAAGACAGAGATTTAGGAACCGGGTTTTAAATTGTATGACATTTCCAAGGACAGATGTGGACTCTGAACACAATCTATTGGTTATGAACTGTAGATTAAAACTGAAGAAACTGCAAAACGTTGGGAATTTAAGGAGACGGGACCTGGATAAGCTGAAAGAACCAGAGGTTGTACAGGGTTTCAGGGAGAGAATAAGAAAACAATTGACAGGAATGGGAGAAAGAAATACAGTAGAGGAAGAATGGGTAGCTTTGAGGGATGAAATAGTGAAGGCAGCAGAGGCTCAAATAGATAAAAAGACGAGAGCTAGTAGAAACCCTTGGGTAACAGAAGAAATATTTAATTTAATTGATGAAAGGAGAAAATATAAAAATGCAGTAAATGAAGCAGGCAAAAAGGAATACAAACATCTCAAATATGAGATCGACAGGAAGTGCAAAATGGCTAAGCAGGGATGGCTAGAGGACAAATGTAAGGATGTAGAGGCTTATCTCACTAGGGGTAAGATAGATACTGCATACAGGAAAATTAAAGACACCTTTGGAGAAAGGAGAACCACTTGCATGAATATCAAAAGCTTTGATGGAAACCCAGTTCTAAGCAAAGAAGGGAAAGCAGAAAGGTGGAAGGGGTATATAGAGGGTCTATACAAGGGTGATGTACTTGAAGGCAATATTATGGAAATGGAAGAAGATGAAGATGAAGAGGAAATGGGAGATATGATACTGCATGAAGAGTTTGACAGAGCACTGAAAGACCTGAGTCGAAACAAGGCCCCCGGAGTAGACAACATTCCATTAGAATTACTGACAGCCTTGAGAGAGGCAGTCCTGACAAAACTCTACCATCTGGTGAGCAAGATGTATGAGACAGGCGAAGTACCCTCAGACTTCAAGAAAAATATAATAATTCCATTCCTAAAGAAAGCAGGTGTTGACAGATGTGAAAATTACTGAACTATCAGTTTAATAAGTTACAGCTGCAAAATACTAACGCGAATTCTTTACAGACGAATGGAAAAACTGATAGAAGCCGACCTCGAGTAAGATCAGTTTGTTTTCCGTAGAAATGTTGGAATACGTGAGGCTATACTGACCCTACGACTTATCTTAGAAGAAAGATTAAGGAAAGGCAAACCTACGTTTCTAGCGTTTGTAGACTTAGAGAAAGCTTTTGACAATGTTGACTGGAATACTCTCTTTCAAATTCTGAAGGTGGCAGGGGTAAAATACAGGGAGTGAAAGGCTATTTACAATTTGTACAGAAAGCAGATGGCAGTTATAAGAATCAAGGGGTATGAAAGGGAAGCAGTGGTTGGGAAGGGAGTAAGACACGGTTGTTGCCTATCCCCGATGTTATTCAATCTCTATATTGAGCAAGCAGTAAAGGAAACAAAAGAAAAATTTGGGGTAGGTATTAAAATCCAGGGAGAAGAAATAAAAACTTTGAGGTACGCCGATGACATTGTAATTCTGTCAGACAGCAAAGGACTTGGAAGAGCAGTTGAACGGAATGGACAGTGTCTTTAAAGGAGGGTATAAAATGAACATCAACAAAAACAAAACGAGTATAATGGAATGTAGTGGAATTAAGTTAGGTGATGCTGAGGGAAATAGATTAGGAAATGAGACACTTAAAGTAGTAAATGAGTTTTGCTATTTGGGGAGCAAAATAACTGATGATGGTCGAAGTAGTGAGGATATAAAATGTAGACTGGCAATGGCAAGGAAATCATTTCTGAAGAAGAGAAATTTGTTAACATCGAGTATAGATGTAAGTGTCAGGAAGTCGTTCCTGAAAATATTTGTATGGAGTGTAGCCATGTATGGAAGTGAAACGTGGACGATAAATAGTTTAGACAAGAAGAGAATAGAAGCTTTCGAAATGTGGTGCTACAGAAGAATGCTGAAGATAAGATGTGTAGATCACGTAACTAATGAGGAGGTATTGAATAGAATTGGGGAGAAGAGGAGCTTGTGGCACAACTTGGCTAGAAGAAGGGATCGGTTGGTAGGACATGTTCTGAGACATCGGGGGATCACCAATTTAGTATTGGAGGGCAGTGTGGAGGGTAAAAATCGTAGAGGGAGACCAAGGGATGAATACACTAAGCAGATTCAAAAGGATGTAGGCTGCAGTAGGTACTGGGAATGAAGAAGCTTGCACAGGATAGAGTAGCATGAGGACTGCATCAAACCAGTCTCAGGACTGAAGACCACAACATCAACAACATGCAATAACACCAAAACAACTGTGAGTTAAAGCAGGAAATTTGATGTGTTGTTTGCAAAATGCATAGCAGATTTAAAGTTCTTGCATGCCAGAGCAGTAGAGGAGGTCATACCCCAGACCTCAGTTTCCATCCCGTTTTTGTTAATGTGTTTTGAATAAAATAAAGTTCATAACTTCATACATCAAAACTGGTGCAGTTTTTGAAGGATCCTATAGTTTTCAGTGATACAGGATTTCAAGCATCAACTGCAGCTGATAGACATGTGGCACATGGGTACACCACATGACACAGAATACTTCCCTAATGTCTATATGGTACGTAGGCAGCTGCAACTGAGTTGTCACCTGTCCTTGATTTTGCTTGTTGTTTCCATTTTTGACTTCCTGTATTATAGTACTTTAATCTCAATTTACTGTAAAATATAGAAAAGGTCTAATGAATAATGATTGCTGAAAACATTCTCAGACTTCTCGCTTTGTCAATTCGGAGTGAAACCTCGAGCTTTTGATGATTTCCTCCATGTCTATGGTTTCTTCATTGTCTTCAGAAGTGGCAATTTTTTAATGGAACAGTTTGAGGAATGTGCATTAAATTTGGCCCCCTACTGCAAGCTGATGCACACTAATTTGTATGTTAGCACCCAGAGTTTTCATCATCCAGTCCAGAAGAGAGCAGTTTTAAACACATTAGTAAAATATGGCAAAAACTGTGTCTAAAGAAGATCATTTGGATTCCAAAATTAATCATCTGAAGTACGTGTTCCAAAAGAACAGCTATGTTTCATGAGATATGAAGTTAGCATTCTCCAAGAAAAGAAAATGTTGAACTTCCATGTGGTGAGCCATTGATTGTATTCCTTCCTTTCTGCAGCACTACATTCAACAGAATAGACAGATTCTGGAAAGGCGAATTATAAAACCTACTTGCCAACCTCGTAAGAAGACAAAGGATATACTATGCCCTCTTAAGGACAGTTAAGGCCTCAGGATCCCTAGGACTTGTAACATCCCTTGTGAGTGTGGGAACAGTTATGTTGGTCAGTCTATCCACTGTGCAGAACATCAATGGCATATTAAAAATCAAGAACTGGAGAAATCTGCAGTCCTGAGCACAGGTTCACAAACAAAACAAAATACTGTTTGACAGAAAAAAAAATTTTGTCCCAGGCTCCTGCATACTGAGATTCCATAATTAAAGATGCTGTAGAAATAAGACTGTGTGGAAAGAAATTCAACCATGATAGCAGATATAATATTAACTGTGTATGGAAGCAAGCTTTCATTGCAGAGAAGAGGAAGAGATATATGCCATAATATTTGTGCTGCTATGTGAGTGATGGCATGACCAAAGCAGGTGCTGACACCATCTGCAACAGCATTACATAATTAGTGACCAATCGGAAGCCGTCTGTGTGCTGTACAAGGCCTCCACAGCAGTAGTTTTGACAGTCAGTTGCTCCTGACAAATCCAATGGAGGTAATTGTTAAAAGCTCAAGGTTTTATCCTGAAATGATGTGGGAAGGAGTCAGAGAATGTTTCATACAACAGTGTCATCATAAAAGACTTTGTTCTCAAATGACTGTTTAAGATAATTTGGAGTTCATTTATAGAAGCTTCTTGCATGATGTGCATAGCTATGTTCATAATTGTATGCTTATCTTATATAACTTTGTTCCAGAATCCCAATGGGAAAAGCTGAATAATGAGAAAGAAGATGCAATAAAATCCATGGAAGAGAAACATCAAAATGAAATGAAACAGTTTAGAGATGAAGTAGAGGAAATGAAAAAGATGTATATGACAAGAGAGAAAGAAGTGAGTTAAATAAGATTTTATGTTTATTCATGTTGCTTTGATTTACTTAAAAACATTAGAGTTGGTATTCATATTAAACCAACACTCAACAAATGTTACTGAGCTTCAGCATGATCTTATGAGCTATCCCAAGTAGATAAAGTGTGTACCATGTCTTACTATGTGGCATCATTTTATAAACCTCAGTAAAACACATTGTGATATAATTAAGTGGCATGGTGAAGAAAAAAGACTTTCATAGCAAGGACATATCAAGGCACCAGACAGTGCTTAGCCCACATCATATTTAACTAACAAACAAAATTTCTGGTAGCAGGATCACTAATTTAATTAATTGGTCTGTTCTTGTGGCAGTTTCTTCTTTTGTAGACTGCTATATATCAGGTGTACTTTGAATTTCATGGCATGCTCATGACCATTCTGTTGCAGGGATGGGGGATGTCTCATTAGTAGTAGCACATCTTTATATATTAAATCCTGAATCCACTCCAAGGCATTACTGACATGTGCTGTGTTCACTGTTAACTGTAAGCAATCTTTCAGCTTTCAGACGTTAAAAACCAGTTTCAATGACACACTGGGATGAGACAGAATAACTTCAGACTGAATACCACAATGACAATATATGCTGTTACAGAATTTTCCACAGTTGCAATTACAAGCACAATAAACTATGACCAGTGAGACTGGTAGTACTCATAGAAAGATAATAAATCCCATCAAACAATGACGATTTCACTGATGAAGTAGAAAGCAAACAGTATATAATAGGACTCAATGGCAAGAATTCTATGTTGCCAAATCTTGGTGACAAGCACATAAATATGTTGGGATAATTCGATTGTTCATTAATTTCTTTTCAGTCTGTTTCATAACTTAATTCTGCAATATATGAAATGTGGTTGTGAGAATTATTGTAATTACAGTGTTTTGAGAAGGATAGATTGCTGCTCACCATATAGAGGAGATGCTGAGTTGCTCATGGGCACAATAAAAAGACTGCTACACATTTAAGTTTTTGGTTGAAAGGCCTTCTTCTGAAGTAAAAAACACACATACATTCATACAAGCATGATTCTATCTCTCTCTCTCTCTCTCTCTCTCTCTCTCACACACACACACACACACACACACACACACACACACACACACATACACACTGCCACTGTGTCTGGCTGGACTGTGTGGTGTACCAACATGGTGGAAATTTTAAAAGGTGCAGTCTTGGATGCAACTCATAATTTTCTAATAAAAGGGTCCATGTATAATATCAAACATATTCAGATTTACATGATAAATGTAATGGTGTTTTTCATTTTACCATAACTTTATTCATTGCCAAGTTTTATTGCTTTTGTACAGAATGACACCAATGCTGGTGATAATGCATAAAGGCCACAGGCTCTATGTGTTGTCTGGTACATTGTAGGCTGTTGTTAACACTTCACATATTCCTCATAGAATTTAACCAACAAAGTTTAACCAACAAGCGTGGACATCAAAAATTTGCTCCCTGAGGTGTGCAAAGTTGCTGATCTTTGCTGCGTACAGTTTCCTCCACATGTCCTCACAGATAGAAATTTATGAGACTTAAATCTGGGGAATGTGGTAACCACTCCACTGGACCTCTATCACCTACCCATATCCAGATGTGCTTGGATAGCCAATGAATAAATATATGGAGCACAATCATGCTGAAAGAAAGTTGGAAATGTCCTGTCTTCAACAGCAGTGATTGTAACATATCTTTGTATAACAACTCCAAATAACATGCCGCTATTAGTGTACTTTGAGAACCTCATATTTCTCAGAAGGCCATTACTTTTTATGTAGCAACTATCTTCGAGGGCTCCATCTAGTGAGGGTTGACTTCTGACCAGTATATATGATTATGTTTGTACGCTTCTCCATACATACCAAAAGAACGTTCATATGTAAAGGATGCATCACACGGGAAGTGACTATTTTCATCCAGCATGCATGTCATCCATTCTGCAGCTGAAACTGATGGTCTGGTTCACCCTCAGTGTCATTTTGTAACATATGCATTTTGTAGGGGTGCCATTTGCATGTTGCAAAAATTCTCATTATTGTTGTATGGCTGATCCCAGTTTCATTTCAGATGCAGTGAGTACTGCACTCTAGACTCTTACTGAACAGTGCCACAACAGCAGTTGATATTGCTGCATCCATAACAGTTTTCAGGCATCCAGCTTTCGGTTTGTCTGCCACGGAATTGGTTTCACAGAATTTTACAAGAAGTTTCACCACCACACTGTGTGTAATGGATGGTCTGTCTGGGTGATATTGGTTGAAATCCTCTGTCACAATGCAAGCGCTCTTCTCCTGATATCTGGACAATCTTAATGTGTTTGGCTTGTGTTAATACCATCACCTTTCATGTTGTGTGTAAGAAAGGAACATCAGTAATAACTTGAGGAAGAAAAAAGCTTTGCTAAAGTGAAGGGCACTATTGTTTTTCCCATGTAATTCTCTTATCTGTGTGACATAACACCCCTTTAATTTGAAAATTATGAGGTGCATTCAAGTTGGCCCATTTTGCAATGGCTGGCATGCTGGTAAGTTGTAGACAGGCACAATTAAAAGGCACTCACATATAGGTTTTGGCTACAGCCTTCGCTAGTAAAGAGAGATGCACATACAACATTCACACACCAGCACGTACAAGTAAGCACACCTTACACACACACACACACACACACACACATACACGACAGGCAGCTCCATCATTCTCTGTGTGTGCAAGGTTTCCTTGCTTTTGTGTGTGTGTGTGTGTGTGTGTGTGTGTGTGTGTCTTTTCTGATGGAGGCTGTGGCCAAAAGCTATATGTGAGTGTCTTTTAATCACGCCTGTCTGCAATTTGACATGTCTTGTTTACAGTGAGTAGTAATCTATCTGTTCCTACAGTGTTGATATCCCTAACTGGAGTTTCCATTGTTTGATTTTGGCATGTCAGTAACATAGCCTCTCAGGTTTCCTCTGTCTCCCATCTGATACTACTTGACTTTCAATTTCTGCTTACATACCTACATTTTAGAAGTGTGGTTCCACACATATGGACCACCCTTTGTATCAATATTCATATGAATAATTACTTTCCAACTAGATGCAGCTCACGTCACATGTCTCAAGACAACCACTAATAATGTTTTTTACAACTTTGAAAGACTATAGACAAAAAGGTAAGGAGGGACTGTCGTGTGAATTGTGAACACAAGTTTAAAGGAACCTAAGAAACAAAGTTTGGTGAACTTTCACATTTGTGTTCTACCATTTCATTGGACATGAGTGAAAATGTACTGATCTATTAATGTGACTGAAAATGTACTGATTTACTATGCATATTTCAGACTGTTGTTAAATTACAATGTACTATCCTGGGACAGTGCACAGTCCTACAGAAATACACTTACCCATAACAGCACTTCCAACCAGTAGTATATACTCCTTCTCAACTAGAATTCTGAGATTAAAAAGTAAGCCATAAAGTAAATAATGGAACTATTAGAAAGGAAACAAAAATTAATGGAAAATTTACCCCAGAATAAAAGCGAGTGTGATACAGTAGACACATCCATCTATTGAATCATCATTTTATAGTGTAAGAAGTTAATAGTAGATCCTCTTCCTCCATTTACTTGTATTTCTCTGCCAGAAAGTAGGTCTGAGATACTGTGGTTATGTTTGAAGATTTGTCTCGGGAGCAACATCACTTTCAGTTTTGTGAGCCTACTTTTTCCTCAGATCAGGACTTAAAAGCTCTAATACAAAGGATGTAAATGAGGATGAACATAGTTAAATAGACTAGGTTTGGATGAATTACTGACCAAAACAAAGCAAACAGGCACATGAAGATATGTCTACTAGAAATAAAACCTTTGGAATTGCAGCTTTTTACTTTAGTATTGAAAATAGAAACCAAGAAACACAAAAATCTCTAAAAATGAAGGTATTTTGATGAAGACTGCAAACTAAAATGAATCATTCAGATACTGAAATCCAAGACAGAAAACACTTCCAGAAAAAAAAAATGGTCATACCTTCCAGAATGATATGCCACAGGAAATGTTAACACTAATCAATGTGTGTTCTAATGATTTATGAGTGAAAGCTCTTCCTTGAAAGCTAAAAAATGAAAAGGGAGATAAAACTAATGTATGGAGGCTCAAATAATGTCTGAAACTTAACAATAATAATACCATGTACAACGACAAGAGAAAAGAGAGAACCAAAATATAATTATGAACAGCAGTAATAGTTCTCAGTATTCACTGTTTGTATTTGAACAAGAGAAACAAAGCATTGCTGGGAAACAATAGTTACTGATAGGTCAAAAACAACTCAAAGTAAGACAGTGGTAATGACAAAACTGATGTCCAATAACTGCGGCAAATACTGATGTGACAAATCAGAGTAAAAGGTACCAAAAAATCTGAAGAAACGCATTACATACTGAGTGAAATTAGAGCACTTGTGAAGTTCACTCGAATGAGGAGTGATCCTATCTAAACTTATTTTGTTTAAAATTTAAATTCTTTAATATTCTGGTTCTGTGCAGTTCTTTGTATGAGATCCTAGTACTGTTCAGCAGAACTGTTGGCAATAAATACTGACACACTTTGAGGCAATAATGAAGCAGCAGCCTTCAGACATTTCTAACCCACTTCTGATACATTTCAGGGAATGGCCAACATTTCCTTTATTTACATGGATGAGATGATCTGAGAGTAGGTTTGCAAGGGCCTAAAAACAATTGTCAAATAATCAGTACATCTGTAAATTGCGTCTTGGAGTTTATTACATTTAGGATTTACCCTCTAACTGCCCAAAGGAGATGAAAGCACTGTTAACCTAAATTTGCTTAGGCTATATGAATTATTTGTATGGAAACTGCAGATTAGGTGAAAAGTTTCCATGGAAGAAAGGAGGTAAGGCAAGCTTGGTAACAATTAGTGTTGCCATGTTGAAGAAGTGAAATGCTTCTGATTCAGAGTCCTTTGGAGACCATTTCATGTGATAGCATCCACATCTTGAAAGAGTGAGCCTTGGGATGGACCAACACTACGTAAAAATTGGAAAGTTGGTCATGAGACCATTCACATCTACATGATCAACTGGCTAGAGGTGATATTATTCTGGCTCAGTGATATAGTGGACAATTAAATACACCTCAGATGACCTTAATGGGCTGAAACATATCTCTAATGTGCTTTTCTTTTGAAACAAAGTTCTTAACTAAATTCTGTATTCAGTCTCCTTGTGTCTTCAATCTCCTTCTGAATTAATTCTCCTGAATTCAGTCTCCTTTGAACTTACAAATTAGTCTCACTGTCCTCACGTACAGACAAAAATTCTAGCATACTTTGTATATTTTCACTTCCTTCTGTTTAATGGCATAGTCATTTTAGATGGTGGAGGTAAAGTCATTAAATATATATTTTGTTAGAATGAGCAATAATAATGCTGTTGAGTTGACAACTAGACATCTTGCATGCCTCTCACGTGAAATTGAAATCGTTACATTTACTTTCAAATATATTTACTTTTTAGTGCAGTTTATTTGTGATAACAAAAGCCAGGTCAGAATGGTTCTACACAGTTGTGGTAAACAATATAAAAAGAAATTCCATGTGGACTCTGCATGTCACTTCAGTATAAAATGGAGTTACTTACTCTTGTGCAAAACTGTTTATTACATTTGCCTCAAATAGTGAGAAGTGACATAGACATGAAAGTAAATTACTGTGTCATCTAGTTCTGGATCTGAATATAAATAAGAGAGGCATAAAAATAGAAATAATGTGATAGGATCAGAATAAGTTAACCCAGAGCTAAACATTATGACAGTCAAACAAGATGTGGAATAAGAATAAAAGTAATTCTGCTGTAATGTGTTTTCCAAAAAACACATGTACTTCACTTAATCATAAAATAAAAACATCTACATTAAAAATAATCCTTCATATATGATCAGAATGATCAACCTGATCACTGAAACCTGATGTTGATAGCAGTGAGATTTTTGTAGAAAATTTAGATGTATATAAAAAGGATAGACAAATACGAAATAGACATGGTATATTTGTCGCAGTAGACAAGAAACTCAAATCCAGCGAGATAGAAATTGAAACTGCATGTGAGATTGTTTGGGTAAGACTCTGTATCAGGGATGGACATAAAACGATAGTTAGATCCTTCTATCGCCCACTAGACTCATCTCTTGATGTAACTGAAAACTGTAGAGGAAATCTCAGTTGATTTGCATGTAAATTCCCCAATCATACTGTAATCATCAGTGGAGTCTTTAATTATTCAAAAATTAATTGGTAAAAATACAGTTTTGTTAGTGGTGGGCATGATAAAACATCCTGTGAAGCATTACTAAATGCCTTCTCTGAAAACTACCTTGAACAGATACTTAGGAAGACCAGTTGTGTCAGAAATATATTGGACCTAATAGAAACAAATAAACCTGATCTCTTTGAGGATGTCCACATCGAAAGTGGTATCAGTGACCATGATGCAACTGTGGCAATGGTAATTACCAAACCACAAAGGGCAACTTAAATGAGCACAAAGATATATATGTCCAATAAACTATATAAAAAAATTGGTATTGTCACATCTCAATGAGGACTTTTAGCACAGAACAGGAACATTTAGAGGAACTGTGGCTCATGTTTAAAAGAATAGTTAGTTATGCACTGGAGGGATATGTACCTGTAAAACAGTTCATAATGGGAAGGAACCTCTGTGGTACACAGTCACTGTAAAGAGGTGTAAGACAAAGTGTTGGGCTATAGATAGAGAGATGCTGAATAAAATTTGTTTGGCTGTCAAGAGAGCTATGCCTGATATCTTCAATGACTGTAGTATCAGAATATTGTCAAGTGATATTTCACAAAACCCAAAGAAATTCTGGTTGAATGTAAATGCTATTAGTGGCATCAAAGTTAGTGTCCAGTCAGTCATGAAATAGAAAGGAACTGAAACAAGGACAGCAAAGCAAAAGCTTAACTCCATTTTCAAATGTTCTTTTACAATGGAAATCCCAGGAGAATTGCCCCTGTTTAGTCCTTGTACAACCAAAAAAGTGAAGAAATGAGTATTAGTGTCAGTGGTATTGAGAAACAGCTAAAATCATTGAATTTGAACAAAGCTCCATGACCAGATGGAATCCCTGTCATAGTTTATACTGAATTTGCGGCTGAGTTAGCCCCTCTCAGACAAACAACTGTGCTTATCCTTGAAATAAATTTGTTTTGAATTTAGAACATATTCTGATCTCAAAAAAAATTTGTGACTGGAGTGAGGACTTTTTGGTTGGGAGGATGCAGCATGTTATCTTGGCTGGAGAATCATTGTCAGATGTAGAAGTAATTACAGGTGTGTCCCATGGATGTTTGTTGGAAGTATTGCTGTCCCCGTAGTATATTAATGAACTTGCAGACAATATTGATCATAACCTCAAGCTTTTTGCAGATGATACAGTTATCTATAATCAAGTACTATCTGAAAGAAGGAGCATAACTATTCAGCTAGATCTTAATAAGATTTCAAAGTGGTGCAAAGACTGGCAACTTTCTTTAAATGTTCAGAAATGTAAAATTGTGCCCTTTACAAAATGAAAACCTGTAGTATCTCATGACTATAAGATCAATGAATTGCTGTTGGCATCAACCAACACATACAGATGCCTGGGTCTAATGCTTTGTAGGGATATGAAATTAAATGGTCATATAGACTCAGTCATGTGTAAAGCACATGGGAGATTCAGTTTATTGGTAGTCTACAAAGGAGATTGCTTAAAAATGACTTGTCAACTGGTTCTAGAATACTGCTCAAGAGTTTGTGACCCATACCACATAGGACTAACAGGGTATATGGAACACATACAGAGAAGGTCAGCATGAAAGGTTACAGGTTTGTTCGATCCATGAGGAAAGTGTTACAGAGATACTGAAGGAACTGAACTTGAAGACTCTTGAGGGTAGACAGAAACTATTCCGAGAAAGTCTATTAACAAGGTTTGCAAGAACCAGCTTTAAATGACAGCTCTACAAATATACTACAACCCCCTACATATCACTCGCATAGGGATCATGAGGATAAGATCAGAATAATTACTGCACACACAGAGACATTGAAACAATCATTCTTCCTGTACTCCGTAAGTGAATGGAATGGGAAGTAATCGTAGTAACTGGTACAATGGGATGTACCCTCTGCCATGCACCTCATGGGTGTTTGCAGGATGTAGATGTAGATGCAGATATATAAGTGTTAGTGTCTGGCTCTTGTAGAGGCCAGATACAAAACACATTTATACAACTCAGTTGTTACATATGGCATAAGTAAATCATTGTTTTGCTGTCAATGACAGTAAACACTATATTTCCTTTACAGATGAGATCTCTGTGATTTTAATTGTATCTGTAGATTTCACTATATACTTATGTTACATTTCCTGCTTTATAGAGAAAGTGTTCCTTTTTTCTAAAACTTTTGACAAGATAATAGTATGTATTTATTATGAATGTTCACTCTTCACACATGTCTTCAACTACCATATGGACATTTTTAAGAAATTAATTGAATTATATCTTATAAAGATAAGTGTACATATGAAAGGCTTCCTTTCTCTATTTATACTTGATTGTAAGTTATTGTACATCAGAATTATTTCACAAGTAATATTGGCAAGAAAACATAGCATTCAGTTTCAATGCATTCCATTAGCAGAATGTTTTAATGGAAACTGTTGTCATCATACCTTATGCATTGCATCAAATGGTGGTTTCTGCATGATGGAATTTACCAGGAACAAGAAACAGTTCATTTTGTTTGAGATGCATCTGTATCTCATAAATCAAGTAGACTTATATAAAAGACAGCTGACACAATATAACCATTCGGAATGGAGTCACATTCTGATATAAATATGATAATGGGATGTTCTGGTTTGAACACAAGTAATGTAAGGATTAAGGCAACCAATCACCATGCAGTTGAGGTGTTGAGCAATCAGTAGGTGATCACCGCAGTTAAGCAACAGCAGCAGCTGGCTGGGATTATGTAGCCGAGCATGTGGATATGTGATTTGTACTAGTTAGCTCTGAAGGAGGACATTGCCTGAAAGCTCAGAAACATTTTCAGTCTTATATTTGCCTGTCGACTGATTAATTCCTCAGCAGTAAGATGACTGATTACCTTTACTCCATACATTATTCAAACTCATTTAAAAATGTATATTATTTTGCTTGAATGGAAACAGGAATATAGTCATTAGTATTACGTGCCATAAATGGAAATAACCTACAGAAAACTACTGGCCAAATGTTGGGAAGCTATGAGAACAAAAACAATGAGGATCAAGCTGCAACTTTCTAATATGATCTTCTTGAGCAAATTTGATTGACTTTGATGAATCTTGTCATACTGTAATAATTTAGTTTTAGGTTGAAAACAGTCATACATTAATAAACTGTGGCTGACACTTCTTAGTTACGTAAGTAATCTCTCTATTTCTCTGGCTGATACTTCCTTAGTTATGTAAGTAATCCCTCCCTCCCTCCCTCCCTCCCTCCCTCCCTCCCTCTCTCTCTCCTCCTCCTCCTCCCTCTCTCTCTCTCTCTCTCTCTCTCTCTCTCTCTCTCTCTCTCTCCTCTCTCTCCTCTCCCCCTCCCATGCCCTCTACCAAGTGGTATACTAGAAAATGGACAAAAGCTAAAGTGACTTTGATTTCCAGTCTCAGAATTGTAAATGGCTCATATACTAACATTTTACAAACCATTGCTAGAACTTTTATTTCTATCATGAAAAAATACATAATGGTTTTCTTCTAAAGAAATATTTTATTACAGTAAATAGTTCAAGGGTAAAGGTATTTATTTATTTATTTACTTACCCATCCACAGACAATAAATATTGTATGGATGTTGTCCACAAGTACATGTAAATTTATGGGAAACAATTTATGGAACAGGGACATATAAAATTTTACATTAAGTAGTACAAAGAATAATACATACAAAATAGTACAAAAAAATGTACAAAGAATGATACTTGGCTATACAAGACACAGGAATACAACTTTTTATACATGTATACTAACAGTATTGTAACTGGATAGTCTGTTTGCCCTAAGGCTTTACTTTTGTTTTCCCTAAACACAAAGCCCTTATATTCACTACAATAATTGAGTAAAGATTTTACCACACTCAACAGCTGTCTGTCATATATATAAAATAAGCAAAAACTTTAGGGGATGAAAGACAGTGTTCTCAGTTTTGCCTTAATGTAAACATTATCAAAATTATTTATTAGCCTAAACAGTCATTTACAGGGTAAAATCATTGTACAAGCAGAAATTGTTTAAGTTCAACTTTAAATCTGTTTTCATCTTTCTGACATTGGCTGGCAGTATGTTGTAGATTTTTGTACCTATATGGCTCACATGCCTTTGTGTGTGTGTTCTTTTTGTTCACTGAGTATGGAGTGCTGCGCTATTTCAGGTATTGTAGTTATATTTGTCTGAAAATCTGCAAGGTGGGCCCTAACACATAAAACACACACACACACACACACTCACACACACACACACACACACACACACATATATATATATACACTCCTGGAAATGGAAAAAAGAACACATTGACACCGGTGTGTCAGACCCACCATACTTGCTCCGGACACTGCGAGAGGGCTGTACAAGCAATGATCACACGCACGGCACAGCGGACACACCAGGAACCGCGGTGTTGGCCGTCGAATGGCGCTAGCTGCGCAGCATTTGTGCACCGCCGCCGTCAGTGTCAGCCAGTTTGCCGTGGCATACGGAGCTCTATCGCAGTCTTTAACACTGGTAGCATGCCGCGACTGCGTGGACGTGAACCGTATGTGCAGTTGACGGACTTTGAGCGAGGGCGTATAGTGGGCATGCGGGAGGCCGGGTGGACGTACCGCCGAATTGCTCAACACGTGGGGTGTGAGGTCTCCACAGTACATCGATGTTGTCGCCAGTGGTCGGTGGAAGGTGCACGTGCCCGTCGACCTGGGACCGGACCGCAGCGACGCACGGATGCGCGCCAAGATCGTAGGATCCTACGCAGTGCCGTAGGGGACCGCACCGCCACTTCCCAGCAAATTAGGGACACTGTTGCTCCTGGGGTATCGGCGAGGACCATTCGCAACCGTCTCCATGAAGCTGGGCTATGGTCCCGCACACCGTTAGGCCGTCTTCCGCTCACGCCCCAACATCGTGCAGCCCGCCTCCAGTGGTGTCGCGACAGGCGTGAACGGAGGGACGAAGGAGATGTGTCGTCTTCAGCGATGAGAGTCGCTTCTGCCTTGGTGCCAATGATGGTCGTATGCGTGTTTGGCGCCGTGCAGGTGAGCGCCACAATCAGGACTGCATACGACCGAGGCACACAGGGCCAACACCCGGCATCATGGTGTGGGGAGCGATGTCCTACACTGGCCGTACACCACTGGTGATCGTCGAGGGGACACTGAATAGTGCACGGTACATCCAAACCGTCATCGAACCCATCGTTCTACCATTCCTAGACCGGCAAGGGAACTTGCTGTTCCAACAGGACAATGCACGTCCGCATGTATCCCGTGCCACCCAACGTGCTCTAGAAGGTGTAAGTCAACTACCCTGGCCAGCAAGATCTCCGGATCTGTCCACCATTGAGCATGTTTGGGACTGGATGAAGCATCGTCTCACGCGGTCTGCGCGTCCAGCACGAACGCTGGTCCAACTGAGTCGCCAGGTGGAAATGGCATGGCAAGCCGTTCCACAGGACTACATCCAGCATCTCTACGATCGTCTCCATTGGAGAATAGCAGCCTGCATTGCTGCGAAAGGTGGATATACACTGTACTAGTGCCGACATTGTGCATGCTCTGTTGCCTGTGTCTATGTGCCTGTGGTTCTGTCAGTGTGATCATGTGATGTATCTGACCCCAGGAATGTGTCAATAAAGTTTCCCCTTCCTGGGACAATGAATTCACGGTGTTCTTATTTCAATTTCCAGGAGTGTGTGTGTGTGTATATATATATATATATATATATATATATATATATATATATATATAGAGGGAAACATTCCACGTAGGTCTTTAAATATGTCTGCTTGTGTCTGTATATGTGTGGATGGATATGTGTGTGTGTGCGAGTGTATACCCGTCCTTTTTTCCCCCTAAGGTAAGTCTTTCCGCTCCCGGGATTGGAATGACTCCTTACCCTCTCCCTTAGAACCCACATCCTTTCGTCTTTCCCTCTCCTTCCTTCTTTCCTGATGAGGCAACAGTTTGTTGCGAAAGCTTGAATTTTGTGTGTATGTTTGTGTTTGTTTGTGTGTCAGTCGACCTGCCAGCACTTTCATTTGGTAAGTCACATCATCTTTGTTTTTATATATATATATATATATATATATATATATATATATATATATATATATATATATATATATATATAAAACGGGAAGAGAGGCTCTTCTCGTTATCCACCAGGCCTCAATCTCCGCTAATTTCAAGTTACCGCCACTCATACCTCACCTGTCATTCAACAGCATCTTTGCCTCTGCACTTCTGCCTCGACTGACATCTCTGCCCAAACTTTTTGTCTTTAAATATGTCTGCTTGTGTCTGTATATGTGTGGATGGATATGTGTGTGTGTGTGAGTGTATACCCGTCCTTTTTTCCCCCTAAGGTAAGTCTTTCCGCTCCCGGGATTGGAATGACTCCTTACCCTCTTCCTTAAAACCCACTTCCTTTCGTCTTTCTCTCTCCTTCCCTCTTTCGTATGTGTGGATGGATATGTGCGTGTGTGCGAGTGTATACCTGTCCTTTTTTCCCCCTAAGGTAAGTCTTTCCGCTCCCGGGATTGGAATGACACCTTACCCTCTCCCTTAAAACCCACTTCCTTTCGTCTTCCCCTCTCCTTCCCTCTTTCCTGATGAGGCAACAGTTTGTTGCGAAAGCTTGAATTTTGTGTGTATGTTTGTGTTTGTTTGTGTGTCTATCGACCTGCCAGCGCTTTTGTTCGGTAAGTCATCTCATCTTTGTTTTTATATATAATTTTTCCCACGTGGAATGTTTCCTTCCATTATATATAAGGAATGAATTGTTAGAACTTAAAGCTTGTTGAATAAGCGTTTGCATTGTGTTTATGCATTCTGTGCATTATTATTTGTTGTTATAGATGGCAAGTGATGGAAACCTAAAATATTATTCCGTATGTTGCAAGATACTGAAAATATCCAAAATATGCCATCCTGGCACCCTCTGCAGTACAAACATTTGCAATAATTCTAAGAGCAAAACAGGCTGAGTTTAAGTTGCTGCACAAGTTTCATTACATTGTCATTAAAATTAAGATTTTCGTCTACATGAATCCACAGCAATTTTGTTGATGCCACTCTGTCTATGGCCTTGTCAGCCAACAACAGATCAAGATTTACATTTTGACGTATTTTCCCAAATTGCATATAATTTGTTTTACTTGCATTTAATGTCAACTGGTTTGCATTGAACCAAGTGTGGACATTCTTCATTACTTGATCAGTAGTTGTTTGCAGCTTTTGCTTTGGTGCACCTATTATCACACTAGTGTCATCTGCAAACAGTATGGCCTTTGCTGCTCCATCTGAGGTGTGAATGTCATTTATGTAGATAAGGCACAATAAGGGACCTAGAATACTGCCTTACAGCACTCCTATTTCCACTTTTTTCTGATACAAAATCTATTTTGTGGTTGAAGTATTCTGTGTTTTTCCCTGTCCCATGCATACCTAATGCTTACAGTGTTTCTAGAAGAATGCCATGATTGACAGTGTCAGATGCTTTGGAGGGATCTAAATTTACTCTTACTACATTATTGTCTTTTTCTAGATTTTTGATTATTTGTTCAGTGTAGCACATTAGTGCTGTTTCTGTATTTTTACCTGCCCGGAAGCCATGCTGATTTCTATTGAGTAACTTAAGGTCATTTAGATATTTGTTGATTCCATGCTTCATTAATTTTTCTATTATTTTGTAAAATGAGAGAAATAGGGATATCAGCCAATAGATTTCTACCTTATGCTTGTAGCTGTTTCTGAATAATGGCTTCACTTTTGATATTTTAATCCTTTCTGGAAACATTCCTTCACTATACGATAAGTGGCTATGTATGTCAAGGGACTTGTGATTTGTGCAGCTGTCATTGTTATGATATAAACAGGTGCCTCATCTACTCCTGCTGACATTTTAGGTTTCAGGCTTTTTATTGCTTTGAACACTTCATGTTCATCTGTTTAATCTAGCCTCATGTTACAAGCAGCTTTTGGAAATTCTGGTTTTTCTTGGTTTGTAAATATTGAGTTTAATGAAGTTGTTGCATTTATGAAATAATTGTTGATGTAATTCGGCAAATCTTTTTTTTTAGTTTTGACATTTTCATTGTTTTTAAGAATGATATCCTGGTCTTCTCATCCCTTTCCTGTTCCAGTCTTCACAATACTCCATATGGCTTTTGATTTGTTACCAGACTGACTTATTAAGTTGTCATTACTCATAAATTTTGCCTTGGCAATTACTTTTCGATATACCCTCTTTTAATTCTTAACATTTTCTGTGAACTGTTGATTTGTGGATGTCTTCAATTTTGAATTTACTCTCTTGTGACTTCCACGAGAAGTTTTGATGCCAGCTGTGAGTCAAGATCTCGGCTTTGTATTGTGACATGATGTGGTTCTTGACAGCTTCTTCGGAAAGCAAATTTCGAAATTTCCCATGAAAATTGAAGAAAAAGTGTTATATGCATCTTTTGTATTTGTTAGGGACAGCACTTCTGCCCAGGACTAACTAGTTAGGATATTTGTAAATTCTACACAGTTTTCAATGGAAAATTTTCTTTTATGCATGAAGTACACTTTTTTCTTGCAGGGCATTGAAGGAATTTTGAGGACAGGAGCATTATAGTCTGATAATTACAAATCAGTATTTGTTATTTCTACTTCTGTTGATCGTACATTTGAAAATATATTATCTATAAGACTGTTTGTATTGTATGTTATTCTTGTGGGTTCATGTATGTGTCCGAAACAGATTGAAACTACATTAGGAATTGATTTTTTAGCCTACATCCATTCATAAGATTTATGTTGAAATCCCCACAGACAACTACAATGGCTCTTTCAGTAAAAAGAATGTTAAGCAGTGTTTCTAATTTATTAATGAATATGTCTGTATCTCCAGTAGGTGGTCTGTATATTGCTATGATGATGACTTTTCCTGTATTTCATACAACTGTATAGCTGCTGCTTCAAAATGATTTTCCACACTCAATGATTCAGCTTTACACCCTCTTTTGTACTGGATACTTGATTTAGTAAAGACACATACACCTCCTTTTTTGGCATTTTTTCTACAATACTGACTTCCCAACTTATATTGGTGAATATTAATGCTACTTAGTCCAAAACTTCTGCATCACTGCTCCATGATGCAGATGCAGTCTGTGTTTGCACCATTCATTGCTACCTCAAGTTCTCGTGATTTATTTATAAAGCACTGAGTATTTAGGCTTAAAATTTGCAGGTGACTAGGAATTAGAACTGATTACAATTTTATTTACATTTTGTGCTGTCATATTCGTTCCCGTGTCCTGGTGAGATACCAAAAATCCTTGAGGACAGGTTTTCTGCATCTCTCGGGTCGTACCTGTACATTGGGCTGTGGTGAATTGCATTCTCTTGTTGTTCAAATTGCTGTTCACCTTTCTGTCAACACTTCATCTCTTTTTACATGCTTTGCTGGTGCTGATGATGGTTCTAGTGATTTTACCTCTTTTTGAAGTGCTTTTGTTATGGAGTCTGGTGATGGTGATGCAGTTATCATTTTGGTTCTGAATTTATATTGTTGGTTTTTTATTTCCTTGGTTATCAGGTTTGCCAGATATTCTTTCTCTAAACCATGCAGGTGAAGTTTGTGTTGTGTGTGGAATCTATGTCCAACATTGCTTATATCAACGCATGTCACATTTTTAAAATGTGTGCAAATTTTTGCAAACTGATTGTTGGCACTTTTTATTTCCATATTAACACATGATCATCTTACAAGACCACAGTGGTGCAGAATATTGATCATTATGACATTTGTATGAGTGAGGTTTCTAAGATACTCTTTAAGATCACACATAGCACTCACTGTTCTATCTTTTTTAGATGTCGTTTGCGCCTCCCAGAAGTACAACAAAGTCTTTATCATGCCGATTTTTTACCTCTGTGGATGCAGTAACACAGACACACCTGTACACTGCATTGTGGCAGATGAATACTACACAATACTGGGACGTGTGTGTGTGTGTGTGTGTGTGTGTGTGTGTGTGTGTGTGTGTGTGTGTGTGCATGTGTGGGCGCGCGCACGTGCATGCATGCGTGCGTGTGTTGTACTCTAGTTTGAAAAATGATTCTTTTGAAAGCTAGCAAAGTTTTCAGTCTTGTTTATGTTTACGTTTTAGTGACTCAATGCCTATACTATTCTTTACCCCTAAACTATCGGGTGTGGCAAAACCGACTAAGCTGTTTTAAGGAGCAATAAAAAGGTAAATCTGGATGTATAGAGAAAAAAGGTTTTTATTTTCAAAATTAGTACATTCATTTAGTTTTGAAAATAATGTCATCAAGATGGTGGCCGTTAGCATCAATATGTTGTTGTAGATGATCCCTGAAGTTTCGAGCAGCTCTTGCACACATATCGCGGAGTATGGCATTCTCTTCATCAATAATCCGCTCTTTTAACTCTAGTGGAATGTGAGGGCAGCTTTTGAGAACCTTTTCCTTCAGATATCCTCAAAGAAAGTAGTCGAAAATGCTCAAATCTGGTGACCATGCAGGCCATCCGACATCACCCCTCAGAGAGATAAGGCGTCCTGGAAACATTTCTCTCAAAACATCAAGTGAAATTCAATCTGTGTGAGCAGTAGCTCCATCCTGTTGGAACCACAAGTCCCCCAATCCATGTTCTTCAACAATCTCATCCATTCTGGGTTGCAGAAAATTTTGCAACATTGAAACATAATGTGTGGAATTCGCTGTCACGGTCACTCCTACCTCCTCAAAAAAGTGAGGGCCTACCACACCAAGTTGTGATATGGCACACCACACTCTCACTTAAGGAGAATGTTGCAGTCTTTCACGAATAATTTGGGAGTTATTTTCAGCCCAATAGTGAAAGTTTTGTTTATTTGTGTACCCACTAAGGTGAAAGTGTGCCTCGCCACTGCTGATGAAAGCTGCATTCGGAAGGATCTGAGCAAGCATTTGCTCACACAGATTTTGACGGTTGGTGTAGTCTGCTCGGCATAACTATTGAGCAATCATTATTTTGAAAGGATGGAACTTCAAATCGCATTGCAAAATCCTTGTCAAACTGCGGTCTGAAATCACCAATGCAACACCATGTCGTCGAGCAGAACGTTGCTGCGATTGTTGAACTGCTGTTCTCACCTGTTGCATGTTTTCTAGCATTCTGATGGATCTGCGACAGTCGTGTGTATCTATTCTTAGTGTGCTGCCAGTTTCCTCCAACTGCCGAACACAGGCTCAAATTGTGTTTCCGTTAGGAACGGCACTGTTGCATGGAATGTTGAACCGTTGGTGAAAAGCTCGTTGTGTAGCAATAACACATCTTCTGTTTTCGTAATAAGTGTGAACAACAAAACCGTGATGTGAACCAGTCCAGACCGTGTTGGCTACTGAAATGGGGTCAACGACTGAACAAAGGAAGACCACGTGCAACTGCATACCCCCACCACAGCCCCGGCGGTAATCGATAGCAACTGCTCAGTCGGTTATGCCGCACCCAGTATTTACATTCTGGTAGAAATTTCCATTCCATTTTTACACAAAAATCTTTTTGTCAATATGCTCTTTTCCAGCAGCTTATTTCTTTCCATAATATCAACGTTGAATATTATCACAATTTTACCTTACCTAAGATGTCCTACAAATATGTACAGGGCTTTCATGAATAGTCAGTTTATGAAATTCAAACAGTAATATACCCTAATCTGACTAACAGAATCCATTGCATTATGGAATAATTGTTGATGAAGTAGGTTATCTCTACAATATTTTCAGGAAGAAGTGATTGATAAACTGCTTTCTCAAAAGTACTAGAAACTATTAGTTCTCATATGTTACTATCAGAAGACTCAGGATGTGTAAACATTTCTGGCTTCTTCAGTGCAGTTACACAGAATTGTCAATTGTAAGGCCTGAAAGTTTGAGATTTCTTCATTTTACAGCATAAAGAACACATTATCCTCTGATGAATTTAGCATGTCAGAATATTAATTTTGGGTCTAATTTCTGAAATATGTAACTTGTCCCTGATTTTAGTTCTAACAAGTTAATATAACTGCACACAATTTCTTGCACACTTTCCTAACATAAACTAAAAGCTTGCCACACTTAATAAACTGTATGCAGAAAAGTTTCATGTGTCATTGTGTGTGGTAGTAC
Source organism: Schistocerca americana (assembly GCF_021461395.2). Taxonomy (NCBI): domain Eukaryota; kingdom Metazoa; phylum Arthropoda; class Insecta; order Orthoptera; family Acrididae; genus Schistocerca; species Schistocerca americana. Next base: position 607,036,831 of record NC_060119.1, on the reverse strand, counting down.
CTGTGGTAGCTGAAGCAGTAAGCTTCAAGATTTTTGCTCTAATGCACACATGTAAATTAGTGATACTTATGCACTGTTTGTCAAATTGTTATTGCCTTTCTGATGACTAAAATTAATATTTTATTCATTTTATCTTTCTTTGTTGTGTATATTTGCTCAAAAGGATAGAAATGAAAAACTCAGAAAACATGCAGAGCTCGTGAAAGCAAGTGATTCAGTTCACAATACTTTTATTAAATGTTATGTAAAAGTGTAAAATAGTCCTCAAGGAAAAAGTCCTTGATGAGCAGATCACCACAACCATATTTAAAGTTTTCTAACTGGAAAAATCATAGATTGCATTTGGTTACTGTTATGGATACAGGTTGACAATATAGTAAAATATATAAAGCAGGTGGTCCAGAGAAGGGTAGAAGGGAAAGAGAAAAGAAGGCAAAAAAATGCTTGTAATGTTTAGTGAACATGAAAAAAAGGGGAAAATGTTAAAATTTTCTGAGGAAGCATTATAGGTACAAGGTAGAAAACATAGTTCTTATGTGGAATTGTATGTAATTATATGGCCAATGAGAGATGAAGCAAGGGAAATGTGGTGCTTATAGAATTGGGAGGGTTGATGGAGGGGGATGTGTGTGTGAGAGAGGGAGAGAGAGAGAGGGAGGGGGGGGGGGGAGTCTGGGTTAGAGGAAGACTGTGTGCTGCACACTATATGCTGTGAATAAATAATGATCATTTTACTAGAGAATATAAACAAAGACATTCATGTAAGGTTTTGTAAGCAAGAAGGTTTGCTGTAGGGTAGCGCTATCGAATTCTGAAAGAAGAAAATAACTAAATATTAATGGATATAAATGGATAGAGATTAAATAAAGATGGAAATAAGTGTTAAAATGTGCAAAGACAACAAATTTTCAAGCAAGGCAGATGTGAACTTATAAAGTAGACCTTTACATGCTTACAGAATGAAGGGAAATTAAATGCCCTCAATATTATTGACGACTCTGATACAGTAAATAAATAAACTAAATTAGGCAGTTGACTTAGATGTTAGGAGTTATGTAATAAGCAGTTCTACAGTAATACATACATGTCTATTCTCTGTCCCATACTATGGAAAGAAGGGGTGAAATATCAAGTTAAATTACTTATCAGTTACTTTATAGAAGAACTGTTATGAACACATTCACCAAACTGTCTATGGTAATGAAGTCAGCCATTGAACATATCACACATTACAACCACTATTTTTTGACGACTTTCACTATCAGAGCTTTTCAATCTTTTCTTCAGGCAAACAATTCTGTGAAATACAAGGGTTGGAACTTAAATAGTGGCAACTAAGTATTCACAACCGATACAAAAGAGTTTCATGTTTGCACCCATAACTGTCTTCAAAGAAGTCACCAGCGCTGTGTAGAATCCATTTCCAGCGATGTGGAAGGTGTAGCATACAGTTAGCAGAGCCTGTTCTGTTGATGGTGCAAATGGAGCTGTCTACTGCCTGTTGAATCTCTGGAACAGTTCTAAAGCAAATGCCACAAAGTCATTCCTTCATCTTCGGAATCAAATCAAAGTCACAAAGACTTAAGTCCGGGGAGTATGGTGGATGGTACAGTACTTCCCAGTCCCATCAACCAAACAGAGCAGCCACAGCTTGCGCTGTATGCGCCCATGCATTGTCGTACAAAATGATGCGTGGGTTGCACAGAAAGTGCCGCCGCTTTTTTTGCAAAGCTAGTCACAGGTGATACTTTAAAAATGAACAGTAATACTGTGCATTGATGGTCTGCCTAGGAGGAATGTAATGCATTAGGATAACACCATCATAGTCGTACATGAGAGTCACCATAACTTTAGACTGCTCCATTCGCACCATCAACAGTACAGGCTCTGCTAATGGTGTACTACACCTTCCACATCGCTGGCAATTGGTTCTACACAATGCTGGTGACTACTTTGGAGAACAGTAACAGGTGCAAACAAGTCACCCTTTTTCATCAGTTGTGAATAAATAGTTGCCACTATTTAAGTTCCACCCTCGTATACACATTGAAGTTATCCCCTCACAACTTTGTAAATTTATAGATTCATCTCAGTCCAAGCACCACTAACTGTACTCTTTTTTACTGGTCCACTCTTTATCTGTCTACCTGTCTCTAAGTCTCTTTCTTATGTGCTTCCCCTTACTTTATACCTTCACCTTTTTCTATTTTTTTTGTCCCACCAGTCACTGATAGTAGTCCACACCATTACGTACCATCCTCTTGCAGGTTTTTCAAATTCTCTATCAGTCTTCCTCTGTTCTTCACTGTATACAGTGTAACTTTAAATTTGCACACAACTCATCCACATTGAATACTGGTACAGTCTTCATTTACATGGCGGATGGGAATTTGAACTCCACTTCATCTAAATGTAAGTCTGGTGCTTTACTCACAGTGCCATCCAGTCAATCTTTATGTTTTTGTCGAGGATACTATTTCTTTGCTGACTGATACTCTACGATAATAGCCCTGTTGTAGATTTTCTATGGAATGGAAGCTAGATATGTACGTGAATGTGCAGGCATGCGCGCGCGTGCACACACACACACACACACACACACACACACACACACACACACACACACACACACACACCTATGCCCCTACATGGTGCCAGCCAGAAGCCCAGTACCAGTGCTGCATTTTGGCAGTTGGACGAGGTTGGGGGTGGGGGTTGTGTCTGGTGGGGTGCATAGAGGGAGAGAGAGGTGGTAGGAAGGGAGAGGGGTTGGGGTAGGAGATGTCTAATGGCTCAGAGGTAGGCTGCTGTTTGCCAGTTAGAAATGCAGAAGGGAAGAGTGGTAGGTGCATGAGCTACGTGTGCGAGGCACTGTTGTCAGAGCCAGTGGGAGTGGTGCACACTGAAGGTGATGTGGGAACATGAATTGGGAAGGACTGACAGAATGGAGGAAGGAGATACTTCTGGCAGAGGGTGTAGTTAGAGTGGGTTACTGGAGACTCCACCCTCGTATACACATTGAAGTTATCCCCTCACAACTTTGTAAATTTATAGATTCATCTCAGTCCAAGCACCACTAACTGTACTCTTTTTTACTGGTCCACTCTTTATCTGTCTACCTGTCTCTAAGTCTCTTTCTTATGTGCTTCCCCTTACTTTATACCTTCACCTTTTTCTATTTTTTTTGTCCCACCAGTCACTGATAGTAGTCCACACCATTACGTACCATCCTCTTGCAGGTTTTTCAAATTCTCTATCAGTCTTCCTCTGTTCTTCACTGTATACAGTGTAACTTTAAATTTGCACACAACTCATCCACATTGAATACTGGTACAGTCTTCATTTACATGGCGGATGGGAATTTGAACTCCACTTCATCTAAATGTAAGTCTGGTGCTTTACTCACAGTGCCATCCAGTCAATCTTTATGTTTTTGTCGAGGATACTATTTCTTTGCTGACTGATACTCTACGATAATAGCCCTGTTGTAGATTTTCTATGGAATGGATTATTACAAGAGCAAAGGATGTGTTACAAGGATAATGCCCATCTTTGTAGATAAGTGAAGCTCATGGTGAAGGGAAGGATCCTGATGATCCAGGTTGTGAACAGCCATTGAAACTGAACATGTTATTCTCAACTGTGTGTTGAGGCAACAAGTGGTGAACTTCGTTCTTGGCAACAGTTTGGTGGTGGGCATTCATCCTAACAGACAGATGGTTGGTAGTCATAGCGACATGAAAAGCTGTGCAGTGTTTGCAGCAGAACGGATAAATGACATGGCAGCTGGCAGGTGGCAGCTATGTCATATATCAACTCTGATGCAAGCACTACACGTATAAAAGTATCAGACAACTTTTGTGAGATGAGTCCCTCTCATCCTGCAATCTGACTGATATGCCCCTCCTTTGTAACCTTCCTAACATACATCTCTTAGATCCCTGAAGAAGAAAGTAGTAATTCTGAAAGCTAGAACTGTTTTTTGTCCAAAGTTTACATGTTGGTGGTATTTAGAATTTTGGCTATTGAAAGTAAGCACTGGCCAGCTATTTTGCCTGCCTGTAATATTATGTTATTGTTTTAAAGAGATGTAAAGACAATATGCCAAGGTTTTTTTTCTGAAAGCTTCTGCTTCCCTTCCTGCATGTGTGGTTCAGAGAATGCGTGGTGTAGTATGCACATAATCTGTTTGTCTGCATACATGCTGGCTGCTTTTTTCATGATGTCTATAAATGAACTTAAACTTTGACAGAAATTATTAATGTGCTGTTCCCATTTCAGCTTGTTATCCACCTAGTAATGTTGTGGGTTCTTCTTCCCCCAACCTTGTTTTGTCCATCTTCATATCTATATGCTCATATTTTTTTATGGACACTAAATACATGTATTTTTCAGGTTTATAATCTTGGATTTTGGAATAGCTATTGTGCTATGATCTTTGCAAAAATAAATGCTCTTATCTCAAGAAGTTCAAGGTTTATGTCTTCTTTTGGCAATGTCATGTTATAAGTATACGATATTTTCTTCTCTTTCACTTCAACGCCTATATTATTTACAAACAGATTAAATAGCAATTGGCCCATTATCAAATGCTTGCAGCATTTCATGTTTGACAACTTAGATTTCTGACATGTCTACATATACTGTTTCATTGATTCAGTTATATCCTTTCTTCTGCTTGCCCCTTTGTATAGTGTTGTATAGGCAATAGCACTGAATGCTTTGGAAAAATCCAGAAACTTTGCAGATACTGTGTTTTCCTACTGATGACTGGCTAATATATTCCATCAGAGTGGTAACTGAAGATTCTTAGATTTATGCTTTCTGAAACCTGGTCCAAGAATGTTGTGCTTTTCCAAATAAACGATGTATCTATCTTACTTAATAATTTTTAGTATTTGTGAGAATTCCAATATCATGAGACTGGTCTGTTATTGGTGTCATCTTCGTGCACTTTCTAGTACACTAGTAGTGACATTGCGTATTTTCAGCTTTTTCTGAAAACTTTCCAACTCTGAAAGAATGATATTTTTTTCCATCCAGCAGTGGTATGTTATTTGTTTACTGGCTGTTGTGTTACATGATTTGATATGTCAGCATCACCAACTGACTTTGTGGTCCTTAGTTTCTGTATAATTTTCCCCACTTTCTCCTGGCACTTTTTATAGTCATAATTGAGTATGCTTGTTATTTCTCTGCCATCCATAATCAATATGTTGTCTATTTTCATTAACCCAGTCTTGGCTTCTTTTTTTATCTACTTTTGTCACCTCATCCAGCACTGATGATATTACAAGTTACTTTCACCTTATTTTCTGAATTTGTAGTGGTGGTGGTAATTATTCTCATATTTACCTATGTCCTTATTTTCCTGTTTTAATTTTTAAATACTTTGTAGTTCACAGAATTTCCCAGCCATCTTGGTTTTTGCAGCTTCTTTCATCTCTCAGATTTGTTTTTAAATCCACTGTGTTTGATCCTGTAATTTTTCTGGTCTCTTTATATTGGGGAATGCTAAATATGCCAAATGAAAGATTCTAGTAAGAGCATCTTACTTACTGTAAGCTGATACAGTTTCAATTTAGAAACTTCATTTTATGGATGTTCATTTTTTGCTTGCTATGATCCTAACTTCTTTAGTTATTTGCTTCAGTTCTTAAATTAGTTCATTAACTCTGCAAATGCAGATCAGCTGTCCACTATCTGTTTCTCATAGCTTCTTTTTTCATGATGGTAATAATGATGTCAGTGACTCCTGACTTTGAGAAGTCTCTATCATATGTACATATACTGTTGCCTCTATGCATTGAAGTAATGACAATTCAACAAAATCTTTTATTTTTTATGTCTTTTCCCATGTAAGTGGTAAAACCTCTATACATGCAGTTTGTTCATATTTTTGTAGTATAGATGCTGATTTTTTCAGAAAGTTGCTAATTTTTCCTCTTGGGACATGTTTACAAAGAATACTTCATCCATAATTTCAAAGTATTTTTCTTTAGCTCTGGATGATATTAGTCTTTACTGTTTACAGTTTGAAGGGACTTAACTGGAAAGCATACAGAAATATCACCCTCCCCCCATTCCAAAAAATAAAAAAAAAGTGTCATCCCTTGTTTCTGATGATTTTGCAGACATAAGTAAGCTCCCTACTGAGTGTTTTAATTAAATCAAACCTCAAAAGTGTGACATCATGCAAACAAAGATATGACACTCGGAAATACACAACTTTTTACCTTTGCCTCAAGGCCTCTTGTTAAATATTTATCTTTTGTTTCTCTTTCAAGACCTAATATCTAGTCTATTTATGGAATAAAATGTTGTATAATCTTGCATAAACCTTAATTTAGTGAGGCTATGAAGAGGTATTAGATTGTGAACTTACGATGTACGCACCGGCAAAATATTTATGGACATCATTTCACAGTTCTTTTTCTAGTGAAAAGATCTTTCATACTTGAAAAATTTAATTGTGTGCTTTTATATTTGGATGTACTATGTTCAATTATTTGTATGGCTAATATGTAATGTTGTTCAGTTCCCTATCCAACTAGTGATAAAAATATGTTCTGTAAGATGAATTATAAAAGACAAAGGCATTGTGCTGAAAATGTCAGTTCATGAGTAATATTTCTCTTATCCTAAATAATACCATTTTCATTTAATTGAAGAAACACACAATGGGGCTATTTCAGGTCCACACATCCCCACAGCAAGAGAGGCGATATGGCTCAGGGCACTCAGCACAGGATGGAAAGAAGATGAATGAAAAATGTACAGTTTCATAGGAATAAATTAAGATGAAAAGGAATATATACATTTGTATCTGCATAGACATATCCTGATTGAAAGAAATTCCAATATTTAAATTGACAAAATTTATTTATAAAAAAAGTACATTTCATTTCAGTTTGGCTGTCAGATCATCAATACTTGAGGATAAAGCATGGCACTCACTATTTCTTATACTGGCTAAGCTGTTTCTTTAACTGTGGCTATAGTTCATTAATCCCAGTATTAATTGTAGATTAACTCTGTATCAGAAGATAAAGTTACAGATACAATATTTGTGTAATTGGTCATTAAGTAAAAGTGTAGTTTTTTAGTTGAGAAAGTGAAAAGAAGTCAGCTATTGTGGGTGTGCTGTGCTTATTAATAGAATGTCATGTATGGCACAGTATTGCTTGAAATGAGGATGAATGCTTAGTTTGATTTATTCATCCAAAGATAATTTCCACTGTATGGACGTAATCAAAAGCATATATAAATCCCTTTCATTTTTTAGAAAACAAACCAAAAGTACAAGTATTAACTTCTATTCACAACAAGTTATAGAAAATTGGCAGCATTAAAGTTCTTTAATGAAAACACATAGTATACTCAGTGCTTTTATGTCCTATTTTGTATGTGTTCCATTGTATTATTGTTAGATAATACAGAATTAACATATGGAACTCAAAATATTCCTATATTCCTTGATGCTATATGGACAGTAAAAATCAGGAAACATTGTAATTCCTGTTTGTAGTCATGAGCTTCCTTTCATATTCTCTATGCTGGTAGGGATTTAATTGAACAAGATTCAGCCATTCATTCATGCATTCATAATGTTGTAGAGTATGCATCATGAAGCAGAATCCTCTGAAACGTGTAAAATGCAAAGAAAGTTTTATTTATTCACTGTTACCCTGGTTGTCATATTTTTCCCTTCTACTGTGAAGCATACACGTCCTAATTTCATAATATGTTGCATTTTATTTTCACATACATAACTGTTTCACATACACGTAAAGTTCATAATATCAATATGGTAAGGTTCTGAAATTTATTTATATAGGATTTTCTTCAGAGCGTTCCAGCCATGGATCTAATGACCTGCTTTTGCACACTTATCTTTCTCTTCACATGATATTTGTGTCACAGTCCCCCATTTTTGTTGACATGTCCATTCAGCATACTGGACATTTTCCTTGTGATAAATTCACGAATACAATAGAGCTTGTTTCTTATAAGCTTTTTCGTTGTGTAGTGTCCATGTTGTGTACCTTTTTACTGTGACATCTGGTAACTATCCATTACCTTCAAATGCTTGACATTAATTCAACTTTGTGAATTGTTGTACTAACATCATTCTGTGTATGCACTATGTTACTGCTGTTTTTAAATATGTAATTAACTCTGAAATATAAACTAACTTTTTTATGTATGGTAACACTTTTGCTACAATAATAATGCTGTCATTACAGCTTGCTGTAATGTGATGTAGTTACTGGCAGTCACAAGTCTTATGTCTTGGCAGATTTTCTTTTCCTAAACAAATGTGTAAAACAATCCTACATTTTTCTCTTAGTTGACCAGTTATTTCTAAATTCAGCTCTCCCATTTGTGAAATATGGTGTTTTTGTCATTTAAATTCATTATACTCTTTTATGTTACTGTCATATGATCCTTTGTTCATTTGTAAGTTAATAGGTGTAATATTTAGTATCATTTGACGCTCTGAGGTATTCACGTTCCTAGTCTTGTAAATCTCATAACTAGTTTGTGTTTAATTTGTTATGAACCATTTCTGGTCTTCTTTATATTCTTTTGGTATCCTTCTGTGGGCATGAAATATCTACAGAATGATTCCCATACAACAGAAATATTCCCACTTCTGTTCATACTTTTCATTATTTCCCATTTTCCCATTTACCATATATAATTTATGTAACCTATGCAAAATAAATTTAAATTGATCTGTCCTCCAGTCTCATGTGCAATTTAGCATGATACTTCAATTAATTATCCATAATGATCAGCAATGATTGTAGTTACATTTCCAATCTCAATGTAAACTGAGATCTGTTTGTGTTATGTTGGCTATGTAAGTTTCTCATGTTTTACTGCATCTCATAGGGTGGTTTATCCTGTTTCAAAACTATGTGTACTGATCAGATTGCTATACTCATTTTATGACTCTGTTTCATTGAAATTGAAATTCCTGGTTAAAGAAACATGCAACATGGCTAGAAAGAAAAAAAAGATTCAGATGAATGTGTGGTGCATAATCACAGATGAAGAATGCTATCCTTTGTTTTGTAGCTAACATATATTGCAATCGTACTGCTTTTGAGTTGAGACATGCTGAAGTATGTCACTCTTATGTAGCCAGCCCCATGTTTAGTTTATAATAATCATCTGCAGTAACTTAGTGACTAACTGTACTTCAGTATCTTCTCAGTTCCTTGCTGCACAATGTGTACTTTGACAAACCTCTACAGTTCCTCTCACTATGTTAATATTTTTCCTTATTTCTGGTAAAACCAACACCTGGTCTTTGAAGAGCACCATGTCGCCTGCCTCTTCCAGTTCTCTGTTGTGTGTGACAGCATTTTCTTACTGATTGATTACAAAGGATTTGGCTCAAAAGAGGAACTGATTGCTTCATCTGGGAAGTATTGACTTTTTACAAAATTGCTATTTACTGTCGGAATTACATTTGAGAGTAATGTTCTTGCCTATAGCTCTTCTCTGAAATGTTAGTATTAGATTATAGTATTATCCTGTGGTTAGCAGTAGATATTCTTTTGCAGTATTCTATTTATATACCCTGTATTACCATACTCTGTACTTAATCTCTTTTTTCATTGTTCTGTCCTTCATAGGATGTGGCCAAATACAATTCAATCTTAGAGATTTTCATCTATCACTTATAAGAGTCTTACACCATTATTCCAATGCTAGAAGACTCTATCTACTGTAATCTCTTTAACATGTGAAAGGAGCTTGACTCACATCTCCGATAGCATATATTATAATCTGTTTAAAACTGTAAATTCCAGAGTGGAAAAAAGAAACTGAAAATCAGAAAATAATCTGGATGAATGATAGGTAATAGACGGGCACATGTATGTAACACATTGGAAAATTGTGGCTGTGTATTTGTGCATGAGCGTAAATAAGAGGGAGGGGGGGGGGGGGGGGGGGGAATAACAAGTGAAAGAGCAAGAGGGAGACTGTGTTTCATATGCAACTGTTCTTGAACTTCATCCTTACAGTGTGACAAGGTTCATCAAAAGCGATTACCTCAATAGTAATGGACAAATAGTAAACTGCAGACTTGCTGTTATGATGCACCAGAAAATGGAAAATGTGTACAAAATACAGCACAAAAAAGAGACAAGAGACTGATGCTGCAAATATGGATACATACCAAATATGTTTAGTTAGTAGCACTCACTTCCAAAGTAGGGCCCATTTGAGTCCACCCACATCTGCATTTATTCCTTTCACTGCTTTCTACGTATTTATGCCTGTGTGGGTGCACAGTAACTGGACCAGTTTTGCATTCCAATGGAGTGCAAAAGCATGCCTGTAATTAGTAAATTAATACCAATATACCGACCAATTTTGGTGAAACTTGTCACAGAGCAGGTAGGCAGTTCAAAGTTGAAAAACAATAATGTATTAATACAAATTAGCAAATAGTTCCTTAGTTATTACAGTGACATAATTCATTTTGTGTTGAGGTAGTGTTCCAGAAAATGTGTAAGAGCTAGTATATGTCATGTGGAATTGGTAGAAGAAACAGAAATTATTTTATTACTTGTGGAAAACAATATGGCCATGTGGTATCCCAAGTAGAGATGACTAAGCTGTCAAGTGATCCATTTTATGATGATGTCTTTTGAGATGAAATAATAATTTTAAAAAAATGAAGCCACAAATGTACTCAAATTCAGGTGGCATAATATTTAGGGAAAAATTTCTTCATTATTTCGTCTTTGATATAACACCCTTCTGAGATTGGTGCAAGTGCATCTCAGTCTTGATAAGGGCTATTTGGGTAATTATCTGTCAGCTGGCACAATTGTACCACATATAAGTGATACCTATACCAAGTAGCCAAAAGTAAACCAAATGTTAAACTATTCTCTGCATACTCATATTTAGCAGCATGTTGTGAACCCCTAGGACTAAAATTTGAAAGTGCTTTTGAAATAAAATCACAAATAAGTATGAATGCTTAAATAAAAAACTTTTAGAAATCTGCTTTTTTCAGGTCAATGTTCTCACGTTTTCTTAACTGTATTGAAATAAGAAATTTTGTTACTTGCATAATTAATATCTTAAAAAATAAAAGAGGCAGTAATTTTATTTAATATTGTGCATGAAAAATGTCTCTATGAAATGGGGGAAGGGGGGGGGGGGGGGGGTTCTCGACTGACTGAAGACAACAATATATTTTGCATGAAGCCAGAGAGAAGCTATGGTAATTTCCAAATAAAACTGTTACATATATTCAATTTCCTGTGGGTCTTTAACCTAAAAGTGTAATTGTACCACGCTGTGAGCACATAGGTTGCATTTAAGGCATCATTCATGAAGCCAGTGATGTTGTGTTGGTGAGAGTGCATTTATTATTAAGATTTGCTTATGTAAAGAACATAGATTATTTTACAGTTAGATTTTTATCATTGTTTTCATGTTTAAAATATATAATATTTGTACATATGTAATAAATTATATGATAATCTTTATAATGCTCCTACTTTTGTATTTGAATAAAATTACTTAAAATGGTACATTTGAAGCTTTTCACATTTCTTTGATCATGACCCAAACCGTAAATTTTTTCTCTCAATTGATAATCTCATTCGTCTTGCAAACTGTAAAAGGGCATGTGTACTGACAAAATAAGGTAACTGGAAGCAATGACAAATAGTTATGTACAAAAGAACAATGAATTAACAATTCAGGAGGGATACTTTACTATTAACATTATGGAGATAGTTTTGAAAATTAATGAAATGGTCCAAACAAAATGAATGGGCTCTTTAACTTCCAAATGTTTTTGGAAAAACAGCATTTTGTCTATGGAGTGCGTGACAGATTCTTTTGTAAAATTTTTTTTGTTTATTCATAACACAATCACATGTTTATGACACAGTCCTAACCGGTTTCGGCCATACAGTGACCATCTTCAGATGCTAAAGGCAGCATATGCTGAACACAGGTTCATGTGTTATCAAACTCATTGACAATGAACCAGTGTTCAGTGTATGCCCCCTTTAGCAGCTGAAGATGGTCATTCTATGGCCAAAACCGGTTATGACTGTGTCATAAATATGTGATTGTATCTATGAATAAACCAAAAAAATTTTTACTTCCAAATGTACTACTTCCGAAAGGTAACTGAATATCAAGCTGTACACCTTTAACCTTTGGCATGAGTACAGCAAATAATGTGAACTACATGACATTACATCTCAATAATATCTTTGTTTGGATGGCCATCTTCCACAGTACCTTCTATACACTGATTGTAATTCGTTTTTCCACCTTAAGAATATTGCGGTTTAACAAAACATGAAACCAGATGCATGTTACTTTTATTTACAAAGCATCATCAGTGATGGTTGGCACTTATGAAATCTTTTTATGGACTTTGAAGTCAGCAGGTTTTTCCAATGTCTTTAGGAGAGGTTGAAGTGAAAAAATCTCTTTAACTTTCAACCTTCATATTTTTTGGCTTTTATGATTTCACTTTTTCTTTTGTTTCAAGTTTGTGCTTTGCACTCTATGTTTGTTGTACTTTGCACTCCATGTTTTCTTCAGAGACATTGTATAGTGTTTTATCTGTTTCTCTTTTGGCAAGAAGTCAACTTGTACAAAGTTTTACAACGGTGAAGTGAAGTACAAAATATACAACGGTGATTCCTGAAAGCTGAAACTTGTGAAGGTTGAAAGTAAAACCAAATTCTTTTAATTACAATGCCTACTAATGACAAAACAGCAGAACCTGTAAAAAGGAGCAATAAATGCCCACCACAACTGATGAAATTGTGTAAAGAAAAACAAAATGTGTCGGGCGTAACAGACTCTAGAACTACCTATATTTATAATGGGAAAAAAAGAAAACAACACAATTTGTACATCTCAACAAAAGTAGAATTTGAAAGCAGAATAGAGCGAAGGGATTAAAATGTTGAACTTGATGAAAGCAGTTCAGAAAGTGTCATCTGGCACCATGTAAAAGTGAAAAGCAGATTCAAACGAGATATGAAAACATAAGATAAGATCACCTATAGATCAGAAGAGATATGGCATAGCATATTTATGATTGTATGTGACAATAAATAAAACTATTATTTTGTGCAGGAGAAAGTAGTATTACAAAAAATTGCTTGTGCTCTATTTCACTGTATAGACAACTGCTAATGAAAAGCTTCATGTGACAACACCAATAATAGAGGAGGATAAAACCACTAGCCCATCAGCTATGAGACATATAAAAACTGTGGAAATACTGACAGAAACATGAAATAACTTTGAGGACTTGCAATCCCTTTGGTTTCACCTAAAGGCAAAAAACAGAATGGTACAAGTAAAACTGAAAAAAAAAAAATCTGTTCAGAGATATGATACAAATAATGTGCATTTCACTGGACCCTGAGTAGAAAATTTTGATATACGTAATTACTCAATAAATCAAACACAAACTATTGTCATTGTTCTTACTGTTCTGAATTTTTACAGTTTAAAAAAATAGCATTTTAAAAGTTGCAATTATTCAATTATAAATTGCCACTACTTAGGTGTAATCTTCATGAATACAAAGGCAGAAATTAATTTATCCTCATTCATTTTTAGCACAGTCACATCTGCAAACAATAGTCCTAACAGAAACATCTACCTGGTCTTTGTTTACTGAGTGTATAAAGTTATAGTTTGTAATTAAGTTTGTAGCTGAGTTTATTTAACTTAGCATAGTCAATAATTAAGAAAAACCTATGCTTTGTCCCTAGACAAAAAGTTCATAGAAGGAATAACTAAGTATTAACATCCAGATGTACATTTTGAGGCAAGTTTCTTTTGTACTCTATTTTGTGCAAATAGCATTTGTCCTCTGTCACAGCTGTGGAGGTCATAATTTATCTAAAAAAACTTTCTGTTGTTAATTGCAAGCAATAGTGTCCAAATGATGTTGCTAGTTGCAAACAATAGTGCCCAAATGAAGGGATCAGTGGAAGAAACTGCTATCCCTCAGTTTGTTAAGGATTAGTCTGATCATTCTATTACTTGTATTTTTCAGTGCATCACATTCGGGTAACAAGTTTTTCCCTTATGCACCACTAGAAAGAGCTTTCTACTGTATAATTTATTTTGTTTTGTTGTATTTATGTTGTTGTCTTTGACTTTAACCAAACATACAAGTATAACACACAGCAACTCAAAATGTGCTCTGGCATGTTAGCACTTTCTTCGGCTGACCCCTTCAAATGTTAATCATAATCAGGAAATGTGATAAACTGGAAGAGAAGAGGGCAAAAACTAAATAACCATCAATATTTCTCCACAAACCAGAACTGAGCTACATTCATAGGAAAGTTAATTACATAAGTTAAAGATAACAAAAACAATGTATTAAATCCTTAATTTCCCCAATTTTTTTACATTTTTGTTGTGATCAGAGTGTAGTTTCTTTGGTGAAGCTTTCTTACAGCAAAATGTCACAAAGATATAATTTGTCATAATTAAGACACAAACTCCATTTTTAGCAGCAGCAAAGTGTAATAGTGACTTATTTAATTGTTTCAGCAGTTGTTCAGATAGACAGGAAGGTTTCATCATAGGACAATGTCGGTATCAACTTTTAAGTTTTTACAAAAACATGATTTCAGAAGAATTCTAAAGGGTCTTGAGGTTATGAAAATTGATAACTATGCAGTTTGGTTTGTCTTAAAGGAATAAAATGAAGTCATTTGGTGACAAATTAAGTGAACGCAAGCAATGAAACATTAATTTGATGTTTTTCTCCATCAAATAATCAAGTCATACCACTGTGTGATGGCTGGTGTTGTCATTGAGAAGAATACTGAAACATTTCTTGTTGTTTTTTCTGATTTCGCTGGGTGAAAATCATTTCAGTTTCAGTTCATCTTGGAATGCCAAAACAGTTTCCAGCTGATATGAATATGCATAAATTTGTCTCCTGTTACTGTGTTATATACAGATATTTTATTTCATCAGTTAAACTTTTTGAGCAGTTCCTTGCACCACTTGCCTATTTCTTTAGTGTTTCCCAGATTGCATTGAACATGTTGTGAACAGATTTTTTTTAAAGCTAAATGTTAATGTAAAATTGAATATATATCAGTTTTCAGTATGCTTAAGGATTTCTCCACGTCACTGCAAGTCACATTTGATGACTTTCAGTCATTGTGCACACAAACATAATTTATTTATTTTTTATTTATTTATTTATTTATTTATTTTTTTTTTTTTTTTGACCTTAACAAAATTTTGACAGAAACATGACCATGTCAACACTGCTATGAAAATTGTAAAAAGCTACCCTATGGAAACCTCTGTGAAATTACTATTTTTTCCAAAACAGTGTCTTGAAAAGTTCACTGTGGACAAACTACTTGAACAGTTTCTGCCATTATTTTACAATAACAAATGACAATTTTTTACAAAAATAGTAATATCACATTTCAATAACACAATACACTGCTCATTTTTAAACCTTCAAAGCTCTTACAAGGTCGATCAAGAGTAACTAATCCATAACAAGACAGTTATTGGGACTTAATATTTTGACATAATTGGATTATGTCTGCAAGTCACTTGTCTGTAGAGATCTTGTGTACCTCAGAAGACACTATTTTCTGACACACTGTGTATTGAAGGCTCAGAACCGCTGGTCTATATTCTACTGTTACACTGTGTATCACACAGACTCATGTTTATTGTTGAGTTGTTAACATTAAGATCAGATGATGAATTAAAGGCAAAATGTGCTATTCACAAGTGAATCCCACATTAGTTTGCAGTATAATTCTCATTGTGCTTTTCACTGAAGGGAAAATGGTTTTAAGAACTATTATCAGAACATCACAGAAAGAAACTAGTTTGGTGGTAGTGGATTATGGGATTATGGTGTGGAAAAGGTTCCTTTTTTGTGGAGGGGGAGGGGGGAGGGGGAATAATGATGTTACTGCCCAAAGGCAAAGGTGCTGCAATCATACATCTGTTGATAATGGTCATCGGCATTGAACTGTTCTGTGCCATTAATTTCTCAGCGGAGAAGGTATGCACAGTGTGAACTGGCAAGCAATATTTCCAAATATGAAATCTACAGAAAAGACCTGGGATACATGTGTGAGATGAACCTCAGCCCACCTGCTGCAGCCACCAGTGACTCTCACAGAACTCTGCACAGCTCTTTCTCAAGGATGGGTTCAATTGTCAATAGAAGTTTAAAATCAACTGAAAGCCTGCCACAGTACTACCAAGTATCTATGGCAACTAAGGGTAGTATAACTGTTTTGTTTTTGGGAAGAGGTGTTCTGGGTTTATTCCTTTTTTTATGTGTATCTTCAGTTTCAGAATGTTTATGATTATGTCGTGGTTCCTATGGCACGCAAATTATCTTGTTATCATGCTTTACCTTGCCTGCACCCCTTCCTGAAATCTGTTCAGTAAATAGGCTCTCATTTTCTGAAAATATTAAATGATTGTCATTTTTTATCAACTGTTTAGTTTTACTCATATTTATTTCAAATGTAATTATATTTTCTTTGCAGTTCTGTTTTTCAGAACTATTTAACCAATCCATTATGAAAATAACAGAAATAATCCAGAATGAATGGATACAATTTTGATTTGACTGAACGCTTCACAAGCAACCCTGCAAGTCACCTATTACCAGAAGCATTTGGGTATAGGTTGTGTAAAATATAAGAGTGAAGGATGAGCCAAGGTGTTCACAAACACCTCTGTGAATGGTACACAAAACATCTGTATTAAAGTGTGTTTCGTGGAATGATTCACCCATGGCTTGTTCTGTAACATGAGCAATGATGCAATCTTCATACTATTGTGAGAATCATTTCCAGTTATGCACCAGATATTGTCATCAGTTGCATAAGTAGGCCTCTAAAATTCTCTCTTCCTGGATGTTGTACCCTGACTCAATGTTTTAACTATTCTTTTGTCTCATTTTTACCTGAATTTAGCATACCTTTCTTGATAAAATTAGATTACATTTCCATTTTCTCTCCTTTGTGTTTTGCAAAAAAGTGTGAATTCCATATGAAGTTCCTTGCTAAGCTACAGAATGCTGTGTGATCATAATATAAACTATTTACAGTCATGCTTTGCTTTTACAGTTGAATGCTGCAATTGAGAATCTGCAATTGTTACTTGACAAGAAAAATAAAGATATTGATGAATTACAAAGGAATGTGGATTTGTTTGATGGTGGTCTCCAGGTTCTAAACAAAGAGATTTCCACTCAAGGGAAGGAAATACTTCGTGTGAAGACTAAAGCACAAAACTGTATAAGGTATTTTTGTTTCACTGTACTATCTTAGAAATATGATTGTCTTTATTCCTGTTTTATAAAATAAAGCTTCTACTTATACTGACATCATGCAAATACTAAAATGTATGCACAGCATAGTGGTTGTGTAAGAAGTAAGATGTTGTGTGGCATCCAGGTGTGTTCATATAGTTCTCTTTATAAAGGTTTATAATCACCTGATAGCTTTAAAAGTATCAGTTCAATTGATAGTATGACTAATGCTTCAGAGAATGGGATATTTTGTGTGTGCATGTGCAGACACTCAGGCACATGTTGGGGGGAATTAACAGCAACATTCTGAGATCTTTTTTTCCTTCATATGTTCAGATAACAACTCAAATCTGTTTAACCAAAATGTAGTATTTAATCAAGATCAGCCTGCAGGTGTTCGTGCTTGCAAAACTCAAAAAGCAGTCAGTCAATTGACTTGAAATTCTGCAGCAATGTTGCATACAGATATGCTTATGTTATTGTATACCTATATATAATACATAAAAATTATGTAATATATAGAGGGGAAATGTTGTTACCAAAAATCTCAAAAAGCTCTTGACTGATTCACTGCATGTTTTTACACAATCTCTAATGAAAATTCTGACAGATACAGGCTGTAAATATATAAATATATATGTAATATATAGAATGGAAACATTGTTTTTAGCAGAAATATCAAAAAGTTCTTCACTGATTTACTTCATATTTTAAACACTTTCATGTTAGGCCTTCAGGCAGACAAGGAGTATATATTTTTTTAAACAATGATGTACAGGTTTTCTGTTAAAAAAAAATTCATTTGTCAGAGGCAGTTTTAACTATGGTGGAAGAGCATAGAAGCCTTTAGACACATTCTTTCTCCCATATATATTCTTTGTCATTATCTATATTTTTAGGCATAAACTGTATAATTTCATTTATTTAATTAATTAATTTATTTCTTTTTCCTTGACCCATGCTGTGAATATATCACAGGATATGGAACAAGTCAGTTTTACAAATTTGTTATGGTTTTATGTAAATAGTTCTAACCAGTTACATATTAAAGCATCTATGGCTTAGATTCTATTACAGAAAAATAAATTTTGCAGTTACATAAACATTATAGAAAAAATAAATCTCACTGAAAATATATGTTACAGAAAATATATTGTAGAAAAATAAATACATTTACAATAATAAATAGCAGGAACACAAATACAGATCTAGGAATGTATCTGAGATTTTTAGGTACATTGGTACTATTCATTGTGGTTCAGAGGTATAAAATGACCCTTTCAATAGGAATGGCTTAAAGTTTTCTTCAAACAAGAGCTCATCCTCTATTAAGCACTTAACATGTGAAGGGAGGGCATTAAAAGTCTTACAGCCACTGAAGTGGACCCCTTTCTGAACCATAATCAGGTTTGCCTGCTCTTAGTGGACATCGTCTTTTCTTCTACTATCGTGACTATGATACATACTATTAGGTTTGAAAAGTGGCTTGTTTTTCTTATGAAATACATCAGGGAGAATATATATTGTGCTGTGGATGTGAAGATCTCAAGTTCCTGGGAGAATTTTCTGCATTTGGCTCTAGTGTGGACTCCACTCATGATTCGTATGGCTCTTTTCTGTGCACATAGAACATTTTTGCAAGTGGCTGATTTCCCCAAAATATCATTCCATATGCCATAATGGCATGAAAATAACCATAATAAGCTGATTTAACGATTTCTGTAAGAACACATAAACATAAAGCTAAATTGCAGAGTTCAGTCTTCTGCTCAGATCCAGGATGTGATTTGACCATTTTAGTTTGATATCGCTATGTAGTCCCAGGTGTTTTGAACCATCTGCCCTAGCTATTTACTAGTCACATAGTTTTTCTCCTATTTCTTCATCTTTAGAGGTTGTGTGAAACTGAATGTAATTTGTTTAACTATAATTAGCAGAAAGACCACATATGTTAAACCAGTTCACCATATCCCAAAAAACCTTATTAAGTTTGTCTATTGAATTATCAATAAATAGTGTAGTGTCATAAGCAAAGGTGGTGAATTTACAATAGGCTATTTTCCTATGTTAAAAATATAGCTTACATTTTTGTTATTCAGTGTGATTATGACATTCAAATCAGATTTATAGTTAATATTCTCACAAAATATCTCATATGTTATGTAATTAAATCTTAAAAATCATTAAATAATCGAGAATTGCTCACATGATCAAAAATGCTCTGTTATTGCCCGAAACTCTGGTGACATCATAGACTTGGAGTAAGGTGAAGCTATACGTGTGTCACAAGAGTGTTAGCTGAAGTTACTAGATCTTTCTGTACTTTTTCTGCAAATAGTTTAGCTGTTTAGTGATGGAAAATGTAGTTCCAACTTTTAAGTAACAATAGAAAGGAATTTTGTGAACGCTGATAATGGAAATATTGTGAAAATTGATGTATTTATGCTCCACTCATTTAGAGTGGTGATATGTGTAAGGATGGGCATTCTTTTCCCTGCTCCCTGTAAAATCATTAAACTCGCTCAAAGGTAAGGAATTGTGGAACTTTTGCAAATCGGTCCATATCTTAAAGCTAAGATTGTTGACTATCAGTCATGAAATACGCCTCAAAGCACAATAATATTATTCTTGGCAAATCTTAATGCTGATTTCTAATATTCAAGGTACTCATCAGGGACACCACTAGAATCATGTGCTCTGTGGGGCAATGGATAGCATGTTTGACTATGAGGAATGGTCATAAACTTTTAAAAGTTTTACACAAAAAATGAAAGTAGCATTAGCAAGAACACAGTGTAGCAGTTCTTTTGATGGTGGGATGTATTGTATATAGCTTCACATTAATCTTAGCCTGAGAAATAGACAACTAAGGATAAAGGCATATACTTTGTTTACAAACAATTACCTTTTTTGGGAAGCATTGCTAGTAATGAAGATGTCACCATACTCCCATAGTACAGTGAGGTGTAGGACAATGAGGTTTTGTATGTGGAGAAGATATAAAGCATGTGCAACATGCAGGTAACACAAACGTAAGAGCTGTGCTGTTTGTGAGTGCAAACTAATGTCAGTGGTTGAAGCAGACTTAACTTCATCTTATATAAGATTATGATACTTCAAAAGCTTAAACAATAAGAATCCTAGCTGGACAGTATGAAGATAAAAAAACGTTGTTTCTAATAAAGTAAAAAATGCATGGTCTCATTCACTAGAAAATTTGAATGTGACTTGTGTGAGCAGCTATTGCAAATGTAAGTGCATGTAAATGCCAAGGAAAACACAATAATACTCTGTTTCTAATCGGTGTGGTGAAGTTTTGTAATTGTGATTGGGTTTTCATTTGAAAGGACGGTCAATCTGTTTTATAAATGAGTTAAAATATTGTCACTGTTTAGACTTGACCAGTGGCCTATGGTTACCTTCTTTCAAGAATTTGACAGTCCATCGCTTTACCAACTAAGCTACCAGTGATGTGCAAGGAAGTGGGTTTAATGATAACATTTACTAACGGTTTAATTTTGTCAACTGGCACTATCCTTCTTTGTAACATGAAAAAACGTATCTTGGAGATTAATTAATATTAACTTCAGAGTACATGAAATTTTTAATGAAGTAAGGGAACTGAAGCTTGACGTGGTGACATTTTGCTGGTACAGTGCAACCAATCTTTATGCACCTTCTCATTCTTTGAAACACTCAAAAACAATTTGTCAAGAGTTTTATGGATATATTTGTACAGTATGGTACTAATCCATTTGCAATCTGTTTTCCTAAATGTAAATTCCAAAATAAGACATCACTGTGAATTAGCTTTATGATGGTAGAAGCAGGGAGTTAGCCTATCATGTCACAGGCATCAAATGGCTCGAATGGAGTGTTTTAGTGGGGTTTCAAATTATTTGAATTTCATTTCCGTTTTTATAAAAGAATACTTAAATTCAGAAGGAAAAAACCCTGTTATGAGCATAAAATAACGTAATTAACCATTTAAGAAGATTTTCAGAAAACAGTTAAATACACTGTTGTCTGTACAAAGAGGCAGATCGTTAATAAAAGTAAGGGACCCAGAAAAGAGCCCTGAGGCACTCCACATGTGATGGCACCTCATTCCAATGATGCTGAGACAGTTTGTCAACTATCCAATATGATGTCCTGTTATCTGTTTGAAAGGTATGAATCAAGCCACTTAACTGCTGCACCACTTATACTTATAAACATAGCCTTTTGTGAAAGTATTTGGTGACTGACACAGTCAAATGCTTTAGATAGATCACAAAATATTCTAACCATCTTTTTATTGATAGACTCCAAAGCATTGGCAACATTTATCTCCTGTTGATAGCCCATTCTGAAATCCAAACTGACTTTTGCTGATGATGTTATGCTCACCTAGGTGCTAGAGTTTCTCTAGAACATAGGAAAACATGTCAGTAGTGAGATTAGCAAATAGTTTGCAGTATCTGCCTTATCTCCTTCTTGTACAGAAGTTTCACAACTGTACGTTTAAGCCTTTCAGAAACTATTCTTTTATTATTTACATTTTATGGCCTTCATTGGACCACTCTGGCCAATTTTATACAAAGAATTTTTCAGTTTCCTGTGAGCCCAGTACTTCTTCATTTTCTCGGATCTCAGCCTCCTTTCTTCATTGGAAATCACTCTTCCTATTGTCTGTTTGTTGATTCTCATTTGCAGTCTGGTTTGTTTGTCAGTGATTTTCCTGATTTTGTCAGTTTTGTTTCATAGGTCTTCCAATGTAATCTGTAGCTCATCCATATCTTCCTTGATTTCTGTAATTCACTTAATGTTGCACTTACTATTCCACAATTTTTCTATTATTCTTCTGATGATCCTGTTCTCTGGTGTTCTGATTAGATGTCCTAAAAATGAAATGCCTTGCTTCCTGATTATACTCATTACCAGTTCTATTTCCTTGTAGACTGTTTCAGTTGTAGCTACACTCCAATGTCCATGTTTATGGTACAATTTGTTGATGTGTGTTCTGATTATTCTTCTCTCTATTTTGAGAATTTTGTCTATTTGTGCAGTGTTAGTTGTTTTGAAGATGGTTTCACTTACATATTTTATTTCTGGTTGAGTGACCATTTTGTAGTGTTTTAGTTTTGTTGCTACCGACAGGCTCTTTTTGTTGTAGGTGTGATATTGTGCTCTAGTCAGTTTGTTTATTCTGTTATGCCATGTTGGGTTTTCATTGAGGTTATATTTATGATTTCTCCCAGATATTTAAATTTATCTAAAATTTTGATTTCTTGGTTTCCTATGGCAGTTTTGTTAATAATTGGTGGGTCAGTTAACATGATGGCTGTTTTTTTCAAAGGATATTCCAAGACCAATTTTCTGTGCTATTTCCTGTAGTGAGATAACTTGTTGTTTGGGTCCCTGAATACTGTTGGACAAGAGAGCAAGGTCATCAGCAAATCCTAGACAATTTAAACTTATGTTGTCTTTGGGTCTTCCAATTTGTATGTTCTTTGGGTTAGTCTTGTACTATTCGCTCATTATGTATTCTGAAGCACAGTTGAACAGCAGGCGCGCCAAACAATCTTCTTGCCTAAACCTGTTTTCATGATGAATGGCTCAGAGAGTTCCCCCTTGAATTTGACTTTTGATACAGCGTTGGTTAAGGAGAGTTGTATCAATTTGATTAATTTCGTATGGAGCAGGAAATTTCTTAAGATTTTTAACATTGAAGGTCTATGGATACAGTCATATGCTTTTTTAAAGTACACGATGGTTATTACAAGAGGTTTATTTCGTTTCTTGTAATATGCTGTGGCTAATTTTAAAGTGATGATCTGTTCTGCACAGCTTCTCCAAGGTCTGAAGCCTCCTTGGTATTCACCTAATTCTTCCTCTAGTTGCTCTTTGATCCTC
Source organism: Schistocerca americana (assembly GCF_021461395.2). Taxonomy (NCBI): domain Eukaryota; kingdom Metazoa; phylum Arthropoda; class Insecta; order Orthoptera; family Acrididae; genus Schistocerca; species Schistocerca americana. Next base: position 607,013,592 of record NC_060119.1, on the reverse strand, counting down.
TTGTATAGGATTGTGGAGAAAATCTTGTATGTGCAGTCTAAGAGAGAGATACTTCTGTAATTATCTGGGTTGCTTTTATCTCCTTTTTTGTCAAGTGCGTGGACTATGGCTTTGGTCCAATGTTCAGGAAACTTTTCTTGTATCCATATTTTTGTTAGGGCTATGTGTAAAAATGTTCGAACTGTATCATTGGCATATTTCCACATTTCTGCAAAAACTTGGTCTTCTCCACATGCCTTATAATTTTTCATCTCTCTGAGTGCTGTTTCCACCTCTTGGATTGTTGGAGGATGTATGAGACCAGGTGGAGTCTTGATGGGTGTGTCTGTATTAATTGCTAGAAGTTCCTGGGGTTCTTCACAATTCAAAATTTTACTAAATGCTTTTGGCATGATTTTGGCATTTTCCTTGTCGTTATGTGCCATTTTTCCATCTTCCCTTTTCAGTGTTAACATGGGAGGTGCAAATTTTTGTAATTGTCTTCCAAAAATTTTGTAAAAGTCTCTGGAATCGGTTTTATGGTAATTTTCTGCTATTGACTTGATTAGAGCTTTCTGTGATTCTCTCTTGGTTTGCCTGATAATTTGTGCGAACTTTTTCCTGATGTTTTTGCGGTTGATTGCATTTTCTTCTGTTTTGTGTGTTTGAAATTTTAACCATGCATGATATCTGGGTTCCTTTTATCTCCTTTTTTGTGGAGTGGGTGGATTATGGCTGTGGTCCAGGGTTCAGGAAACTTTTCTGTTAGCCAGATTTTTGATGGGCTATGTGTTAGGATGTATTTTGTCACGCTCTGGGTTTCACCAGACTTGTCTTTTACGTGGGTTCAATGGGGCTAAATTTTCTGTTTGTTGCCTGAGAATTTGAACCAGTTCTTCTAAATTATCTGTCAGTTTTATGCTTTGTGTGACTTCTCTATATTTCTAATTAATTGGTGGGGATCGAAGTTCCTCTTTCGTTTATTGCACTTGGTTTCTTTTTTAGTGGTGTGAATTTAATTTTGATTTTGAGAGTGTCATGATCTGAACCTGTATCTAACCACTTAATACTTAAACACTGTAAATTTCTTTGTGGAAGAATTTGCCCATAAATACATGATCCAGTTGCCATCCTCCTTTTCTCCAATCAGGATGTTTCCAAGTTTTAAGTTTGTTTGGCCTCCTTTGGAAGTATGTGGACTTTGAGATCAGTTTGTGTTCCCTACAGAGTTCAACAAGTCATTGACCATTCTTATTTGTTTGCTTATGTGGAGCCCATTTCCCAATGATATCCCGGTATTTCTTTTCTCTTATGAGTTGGGCATTGAAGTCCCCTAGCAGGATCTTAACATTGTTAATATTTACTTGGTTTATTGTTTGGTCAAGGAGATCCCAAAACTTTAATGATATCCCGGTATTTCTTTTCTCTTCCAAGTTGGCCATTGAAGTCCCCTAAACAGCATCTTAACATTGTTAATATTTACTTGGTTTATTGTTTGGTCAAGGAGATCCCAAAACTTTTCCATCTCTTTCCTCGTCTTTGTTAGAAAATTCTTTTCATTAGTAGGGGCATGGGCATTAATAATGGTATAAATTTTTTTGGATGCTTTTAAACTCAAAGTTGCAATTGTGGGGGAGATGGCTTGAATATTGATAATCAAATTTATTATTTTCACATTGACTATAAACCCAGTTCCAAACTGGGGACATTCTTTCATAACCCTTATTCCAGGTTTCCCATTGTAAATTCTGTAGCCTTGTGATTCGAATGGTTCTTCTGGAGTATTTCTCATTTCGTGGAGTCCTGCTACTAAAATTTTCTGTTTATCTAATTCATCCGTCAAATTCGTTAGTTTTCCTGCTTTAAGTAGAGAATTAATATTATGAGTTGCAATGTAGCTGATCTTGTTTGATCCTTTTCTTATGAACTGGTATAAGTATGGGGGATTGCCAATGCTCTGACTCATTGACACCTTCTAGGTGGCTATCCACCAAATCCGATGTAGCTGTCTCCTGCACACTTGGACAGGATGGTGGAAATTTTTTCCTAAAAGACCTTTCCATGGTTGACTTTCGAAGGTAGTTAACCTTGGGTGGAGCAAGCTCTGATTTATTCTTTACTTAAGTGATGCATCAAAAATGTAGAAAAAAATTTTACTTAAAAATTGCTGCAGTAATATTTTAATAATTTTCTAGATATGTTGCTAACTCCAGTAGAGTCTTTCCTTTTCAATGATTTAATGAGTTTTTTTTTTTTTTTTTAATTTCCAGAATAGTAACTTGTTACTTTGATCTGTTGTAATGTGCTAGGTAGACTGGCTTGCAGAAAATTCATGGCTTAATTTATTGAACCTTGTGATCTAATTTGTTCTGTCGCTGTTGAAAAATGTATTGAAAATATCACTAATTGTTTTTGGATCACTATCAAAATTATCCTCATGTTTTATTTTTATATTTTCTCTGCAAACTGAATGTCCTTTTCTTCCTGTATGGTTTTGTTAAGAATTTTATTGTACAATTTGTAATACCTAATATTATTTGGAGCATCTGATCTCTTGGCTGCTGAATAAACCTCTCTTTTCATTCTACAAGAAATTTTGATGCCCTTAGTAGTCCAGCAATGCCCTGTTTTGTTTTCTTCCTCATAGATGGTTTTCACAGAGATAGGAAGGTTGTATTTCTTCTTATTGGCTTATGTGTGGAATTCTACTATAGACTATATAATGTGTATTTGCTATAAGAATAAACAAGGCTTAAGGCCAGAGGGGGGAGGAAGGAGAGGAGGTGGAGGGAGTTGTGGGAGAAAATGGACATAGAGAGCAGAAAGGAGGAGATTGACAGAGGGAAGGAGCAGGAAGAGATGGAGAGAGAGGGGGAGAGGAGAAGATAGAAAGAAAGGGGGAAGGAGGAGGAGATGACAAAGAGAGGGTGAGGAAGTGTGGACAGTGATGGGAGGGAGAAGGAGATTAGGATGTATATCCAGTTCCCATATGTATTAGAAATGTGTGCTTTCTCTTTTCTTTGTTTTCCTTGACCAGACTGAGTCACAGCATTGTGAAATTATACACACATTTATTGTCTTCCAATAATAACTAAGGACATAAAATAATACTCAAAAATGAAAGGACACAGAATATTTGTTTTGTTATTTTTAAATCATTCTCTTACTGAAGGTCATTTTCAAACTTTCAAGAGATCTCCTCCATTTCAGATTAGAAATTCAGAACACACAAGGTGATACTGGACACAGTTCTTTTTTAATATTATTGCAATTATGTCATTACTCATGTGTACAAGCAGAAATTTGTTTCACATCATTTCTTAGCCTGTATTGTATTGTATTCCATATATATGATCCATGTAGTGTAATATAATGATGTTAAAACACTGTCATGGTTATTTCTTTGATATCTGCAGAAAGAAAACATTTTACACCTAAGGGACAGAGCTAGTGACTATTAATTTTGTTTGCTCAGACCTGAATTTTATTAATAACATTAAGAAATTTCTGGTATGAGTCCATGATTATCATGAATATTTTATGAATAAAGCTTTATGGATCACTAAATAAAATGTCTTCATTTATTATGACATTATGAGCTCATGAGATATCTGCAGTTAAGACAAAAAGAACATAAAGAGTGACAGATGTTTGTTATATAACATTAAGATTGTTATTAAGTGAACTTTCAAAATATATTTTTAACTTTTTAATTTTTTGGAGTGGGACATTGGGTAACAAATGCCTCCACTCTTTATGTTCCTTTTATCTTAACTGTTGTATCTGATTATGGGAGTTGCTGAAACATCTTAATGAATAAAGACATTTTCTTTACTGATTTCCGTGATTTTATTAAAAAAAAAAAAAAAAAAAAAAAAAAAAAAACATTAATTTTAATTCAGTGGAACTGCAGTTCAACAGAGAGTGTGCATGTAATACCATCGTTATGCGTGCTCCTATGCACCAGAGACTGAGTAATACTTGAGGAGTGCACTCATGCAGCAGGAACATATGCACATGCACATGTGTACAATTTTGGTGTAGACTTACAGATATGCACCAGCAATCTGCAATGTGAAATACAGTTATTATGATGGCTAAATGATTGTCAGCCAAAATATTGTGGCAAGATGTTGATGTCCTCTGGCTGCAATCCAGAAACCTCATGGAATGACTATCACTATACATATTAAATAAATAATTGTATCAGTATTATGAAAAGGAAAGTTGCTAATCACCATATAGCGAAGGTGCTAAGTCACAGAAAGGCACAACAAAAAGATTGTCACAATACAAGCTTTTGGCCATCAAGGCCTTTTTCGAAAAAAAATGACAGACACACACACACACACACACACACACACACACACACACACACTTGTTTAATGGCTTTGCAGTAAAATTTGCAAAATATTTCTCCATTACCATTTTGTGTGTTCTGCATTTCTAAATTCTCAACAGTTTATGTAAGATTAACAGAATTATTGATTAGTTACAAGTTCTGTCATCTGTAGTGTGTTGGTCATCTTCAGTCACTATGTTAGTGTATGATATCATGGTCTGTCTTATTTGTTAGTTTAAAGCAAAGAACAATGTGGTACTTAGTGACCTCCTGTGTTATCATCCTGGATTTTCTGTACAAGAGAAATCGTTACTGTGCCATTAAACTAAAAATGGCTCCTTGTTTGCTGTATTTGCATTTTGTATTTGCATGCCATATAGGGGAATGTGTTTGCTGTGCTTGCTTCAACCTTGAGATTGTTGGATCCCACACGACACTGAGCTGCAGGCCACCATTTCTATTAAGGGTGTTATCAGTGATTTTTATTTCTATGGCTTCTTTTATTACTCAATCTGAGAAGCTGCTAGTGTGAGCTACAAAAGGGGTTTCGTCAAATTTGATCTGGTAACTTTTCCAGAGCATGCGCAGCTAACGTGGATTTTTTGGGATAGTGTAGGTGATGAGACCGCTGGTACTCCTTCCTACATTCTTCTACAGTGCTCAATGTAAGATTGGCCACACTCACAAAGTAGTTTGTAGATCCCAGGTGTTCTGAGAACTGCTGCATCTTTAGGTGGTCTCAGTATTTGTCCAATTTTTGTCAGAAGCCTGAAAGATTGATTTGATCACTTCATTTATTTGGTGATCATTGTAGATATTGTTCCTGAAGACTTTGCATAGGCGACAAAGCTCATGGGGCAGATTATTGGCAACTAATATCATTCTTGCATGATATATCAATGTTTGCATAACATAGCACACTTCTGTGCCAGCTGATGATGGCTGATGGTGAACAAGTAGAGATAAGTGTGCGTAGGTTTTCTGCAGACATTGCAACCAAGGCATCTAATTCTCTAACAGCAGACTAGGACATCAAGGACAGGCAGTGCATCATCTTTTTCTTCTACCGTAGTTACTGTTAACACAGTTGAAATGTTCCAAGAACTTGTCAAGCTTTTACATCTGTGAGGCCAAATGATGAATGTGGCATCAGTGTATCAGAAAAAGCAACTAGGCTTTAATGGGGCCATGTCTAAAGCAATATTCTTGAAATTATCCATAAAGAGATTTGCAACAGTTGGAGCTAAGGGAGTTCCCATTGCAATGCCATCCATCTGATCATAATACTGACTGTTGTACAGCAAAAAATATGACCTGAGAGTGAGCCTAAATAGCTCAAGCTCATCACTTTCAACAAACTGGGATATTGTGTCCAAAGAATCTTTTATAGGCACATTTGTAAATGGCAGCACAACATCAAAACTGATCATAATATCACCATTCAATAAGTCAACAGTTAATCTGGCTGATAAAATTGGCAGAGTTCTTAATACAATATTCACAGTGACCTACATACAGAGTGAGATTGGCCAAGTACTTAACCAACTTGAATATCAGTGAACCAGTTGTGGTTATGAGGAGGGAGCTTGTATATCAGTGAACCAATTGTGGTTATGAGGCAGCAGAAGGGTGTCATCCTTGTAGATGTTCAGTAGAGCATAAACAAGTGGTCTAGGTGCCTGAGGAAGAGGATTTGTGACCTCACTATTTTCCAGTACAGAGTGCTTAAGAAGCTCATATGGCTGTTTTCTTATTGTTGATGTTGGGCTGCTTCTGGAAGGGACCATATTTGTGTGAATATAGGTCATATGCAAATATAGGCTGCACCTAAACTTTTGACATGAAATTATGGTTAATAGGAAATCTCAAATATAGGCCGCACTGCTAAATTTACCTCTGATTACAAGGTAGTACATGATGCAGACACTAAATTAAGTTGGCAACCCTACGTAACAATTGAGCAACTTCAAATTATCAGCTATGTATCTTGCAAAGGAATGCAGAAAATGGGAAGGTGGAAATACATTTCATGTAGATGAATTCAAGAACAGCTACTATATTTGTGAGTGAGGTATACAGTTTTTTCTGCTATTTTCTTATTAAACTGTTGATGGTTTACAAAGGTAACTGCAGTAACTTGTAATGGTATTAATTTAAGCCCACAAGAAACATGTACATGTCATTTTTAAATGATGATTGATGATCTGAGGGGAAAAAATCTAAATTATAGGCTGTGCCATGTGTTTTCAAGCTAAAATTTAGGAAAAAATTGTGGCCTATATCCGTGCAAATATGGTGTCTCTGTCCAGTGGTATGCAAATCTTTGTACCATAATCTGTGTATTTCATAATTACAGCTGAGTTACCCTTGTCAGCAGGAAGAACTACAATGCTTTCATCACTGCATAGTACGTGCAAGCCATTGCGCTCAACCCTCGTCATGTTGAATAATAGTAGCTTAACTTTTGTGAGAATATGTCAAGAGTTGGCTGTAGTTCGCATCTGTGATGATATTTGCTGGGAAAAAGTAACCACATCAACCCAATCCCAGCCCACAAGTGCTTCAGTGAAACAGTGGACAAAACACAGATTGGAACAAGCTGTATTCCCATGATAGTAAAGCCGCCAGCACCTAGCGTTACCTGACATCCAGCCCAGAAGCGCACTGTTTCACAATCATTGGTACGTAATGCAAGAATAACATCTGACACATTAATCTGCCACATGAACTGAGCTACATACACAAGGGCTTCAGAAACAATGGCTACAGCATTCACCAAATAAATGAAGTGATCTCAAGAAAGAACCACTATAAGACCATTGACGAGGAGCAGGAAAATAAACTTGCTGTTTTGCTGTTCTATGGTTCTATGTTTGACAAGATAAGCTACCTACTGAGAAATACACAAAATCAAATGAATCTTCAGGCCTCTGACAAAATCAACAATTTCTGAGATCAGTTAAAGATGTGTAAGGTCTCAGAACACCTGGGATCCACAAGATACATTGCAAGTGCGGCCAGTCTTACATCAAACAAACAGTGCACAATGTAAAAGAATGCAGGACATAGTATGAGAGGTTTTATCACCTATATTACCCCAAAAAATTCACTTTAGCTGATAATGCTCTGAAAAGCGGTGACTGTTTCAAATTTTATCAAATCACTGTCATGGCACACTAGTGGCCTCTGGGACTGTGAAATTAAAGATGCCATCAACATAAGGATCATTGATGACATGCTAATAGAGACAGTGATCTACAGCTCAGTGCTGCATGGGATCCATTTATTGCAAGGGTGAATCAAGATCAGTTAACATCAAGTCAACATACGCCATATATGGTGATACTGAGAGCACAGGTGACATCACAACTGACAGCTAGCATATTAAGGGTATACTTGCAGTGCACTGGCTGTCGTACCACTTGGCAATGGCCAAGGAGTGCTTGGTCGAAAGCTTGTGGCATTTTAACTACTTGACACAGCTGGAAACCGAAGAATATTTTATTCAATTAATTGTGTGTTTTGCTCCGGAATATTTTATATTATTTCTTTTGATAATTGGCTTCTGGGCAGCAGCATGGTCCTGAATACTTGGGCCCAACACCAGTCTACTGATCATCCAGCCTTTGATCTCTGTTGCTGACCTGGATTGGAGTTCATCTGCAGTAGTTACCAAGGATGTCTACTAACTGTTTGACAGTATGTTTTAGAGTTCAGTGATCCTTGTCAGTTAATTTCTTATAACTTCCAGAGTGGAAGTTTTTTTAGAGCTTCGCTTGTGTTTCACATTTGAGGGACATCTTCAACACGACTTGTTATTTAGAGTTTCATAATGTAAAAACTGATATTCTACGTGTAGTTGATCAAAGTAATTGAATGATGTGGCCCCTTTGTGTATTGCTGTTAACTTATCAGCTGAGCAAGCACCTTGAGGTTTCTTGTAGTTATTGGACTAGTATATTGGATGATCATGTTCTGATTATTATGACTTAATTTAGTCTAAATAAATTTTAATGTGGTAGTATAGATCACTGCAAATCAAGTGTGACACAGATTTCAGCCCTTTCCATGCTGTGAATTGGAATACATGGTCAGCTCAGTGCAAACAATTTTGTTTTAGTAGGCTACTGTAGCTACCAGCATCAGCACCAAATGGTGCATGTGCATCAGAAGTACAGTAGCCATTTGTTCTGTTATAAAGAAAAGAAATGGCAGTTTTCCATTGTGAGACATGGTGTTGCACAGGGAGAGAAGTGTGAAGCTTGTGAAAATTGCTTCACAATTATTCTTCCAAGCATATGAGTAACCATACTATGTTTTCTACCAACCACAAAAAATTATCTTGCAGTATCTGTTTGTTACAAATGTTGCAACACAAATCACAATTCAGTGACCGAGCATCAGCTGTCTTGTATTTTTACAGTGTAGCTGAACTTTGTAATATTTGTCAAGGAAGTATCTGTGTTTATGTTATGAAAGTAGCAATATACTGGCAAAATAGATTGTGTTTTCCAATGCTATGCTAAATGGTGCTTTGTTAAGTGCATATGAAGTAGGTTTCACTAAGGTGTGCAAATTTAACTCATCTGTCTTCATGGCCTAACAGAAAACGTATCTGTGAAGATTCATCCATTGTGCCTGGGCTCTTATATACACTTAATACCCTCAAATGCATAACATGATGCCAGAAAGTACATCTCGTGCATGATGTCTGGAGACTTTCGTCAAATATATCACCATCCCTCTCCATGCAACCTTGCCTTGCATGTTTTCTGTCTTTCTTTATCTATCATTTTATTCTACATTCTGAGATTTCTTTTGAGTTATCTCCAATTTTTGGGCTAATGAGACCAGCAGATTCTTATTAGTGTTCGGACTATGAATTTTTGCTGTTTGTGTTCTATACCTTAAATCTCAGTGATTACCCTGGTTCGGGATATGGACTACATTCCTATCACTTTCTTCTGGTTAAGTAGCTGGCTTCATATTTCCAAAGATTATACTTTCAGCCTTTGTTTCTTATGTAGCTTTTGTCTGCACTGTTTCAGTTGTTCCTGTGTTAGACTGTAGTAGGTTGATGTAATCAATGGTAAACATTTTCTGAATTCCAGGGCGAATGTCAGATTTCATCAAAACATTGGTTACATTTGCAAAGAAGGGTCTGTGTCAGGGAAGGGGAAGGTTAATTTGAGCATTTTTGTTGAGCAACAAACCTGATTTTATGACATTGTTTTGTAACTGCCATGCTATTAATCTTATTTTGAGTGACTTGAAGACAAAGGTATTGCTTCTTTCCCTCTCTTTCTGAGGAATAGTAACTGTATGTTTAACTGTGGCAAAATTTTGGAGAATTAAATGTGGAATAAAATATTTCCTCTTCTTTCAAGCTGTCATCAAAGTTCAAATGAGGACAGCTCATTTTGTTTTATCACAAGATAGAGGAGAGAGAGTCATGGATATGATAAGCAAGTTGGGATGGTAGTCATTAATACAAAGGTATTTATTGCTGTGGTGAGATCTTTTCATGAAATTTCAATTTTGTTGACTCTCACCTACATAGGGAGAAATGACCCTCAAGATAAAAAAGAGCCATCAGAGATCATAAAATCTTCTCTACAGCTATTCATAAAGAACCAGAAGGCCTGACACTGAGCATAAATAAATTATAAACTCTCAGCTAGCTGTATTATGGTCTATAAACTTACCGTGTTCCTGTTATCAGTTATGAGTGGTGGGGAAATAATAAGCAAGGAAATAAAATTGGAAATGTCACATCTCTATCAAAAATACCAACACATAAAATTTGAGGGAGCTTCCCCAATGATTTGTCACACAAATAAAGGTACACATATCAATATAGATTTAATCCTGTATGACTTTTCTATTTCTTGTAGCTGGTGGGGGAAAAGAGAGAAGAGAAGGCTTGCATACAATCTTTCATAAATTTTGGAATTTGTTTATTTTTCCCCTTACCTTGTAACAAGAATTTATATAAAATAAAGGAAAGGCAATCACTCATTAGCAGGTGAGTGATGTGTGGCACAAAAACACACCCAACAGAAAACAGTACTTATACTAGCTTTTGAGCCCTTAGTAGAAGTACACACATAAGTGCACATAACCACACAGACACCCAGATGCAGATGCCTATGACCACAGAGAGAATTGCTATGGCCACATGTGTATGCATTTGTTTGCTTTTGTGTGGCTGTGTGCATGAATGTGTGTACTTCTACTAGAAAAAGAGAAAATGCTTGAAAGCTAGTATGAACATTACTTTTTGTAGAGAGTGTCGGTGCACCACACATCAGATAGCTATAAGTCAGTCATTGCCTTTCCTTTATTTTACATATTATCCCATACAAGACTTCCCATTATTGTTAATTACAAGTTACTATAGTTAAAAAATTTGTAAAACAGCATATAATTACATTGCATAATTTCTAAAATAGACTATTTTAATCACCTTCTGCAATCATAACACAAGTGTCTAATAGGTTATATATGCAGCTAGTCAACTGCTATGAATCTGATTACCTTATTGAGACATTTGAGTATAAATAAGTGGCCAAAAGTCAAAGGGAAGGTTGCCATATTTGAATATGTGCCATGTATGACACCTGAATGTTGTGGCTAGATGTGGCGTATGGCACAAATGTAGACATGATATTTAAACAATCTATTACAAACAGTTGTGCACTGAACATGACACCACATTGTGAGTTAACCTACTTTGAACATGAGATGATAAACAGTGCACAGTGCATGGGTCATATCATATCGGAGACTACATAAGAATTCTGGTTTCTGAGGTCATGTATGGAGGGTGGATCTGTAGTATCTCAGCAACAGTATTTCAAGTCATGTTAACTGCAACACAGGATGGCCACAAGCATTTGACAAATGGATGCAGAGATCCATGGGGCAATCAGTTGTCGACTGTGAGTCAGATCACTCCCAGTTTGAATGTGGGCCATCAGAAAGCCATTTATCAAGACTGTATGAAGACAAACAGACTGCATGTGCTCCACCAAATTACAATCTACTTTTGTCCTTTCACTGACACCTGAATGCAAAACTCAGCAAATATCTTGCGTCAGCTAACATCATCAGTGGACCATGGAACACTAGGAGCAGATAGTACAGTCTCTGATGAACACCAGTTTCAGTGGTATCAAGCTGGTGGGTGCAAGAGAGTGTGGCATTTGCCCTATGAAGCTATGGGTCATGTGCGTCAGCAATGTTGTGTCCAGGCAGGAGGTGGCTGAGTTATGGTCTGGCCTGTATTCACATAATCACATTTAGGCCCCATCATCCAGCTGCAAGGACCAGTGACAAATGCATATTAATGGAGGAGCTCGCAGACCATCTGTATCCCTTTCTAACATTAGAATACCCTGATGGAGATGCTATATTTCAACAGGACAGTGCAACATGTCACACTGTTTGGTTGCATGTAGTGATGAACACTCTGAAAAATTCAAAGCCAAGGCTTTATTTTCACATCTCAATATTAGAGCCATTTTTAAGATGATCGGTGCCTTCTCTTATTTACAGACACCAGCTTGCTGTTCTGTATCATGATATTCCAGAAATTTACCTGTCCTTTAAAGCCAAAAAGAACTGATTTATCTGAGTTTAAGCTAGTGTGTGCACCTGTCTTAGATCTTATCAAATAACACTTCAAAACCAATTATCACCGTCTTCCACATTAAACAAATAATTTACGATAATTGATTCATGTACCTGTTGGTAAAATTACTTTATTTCTCATTACTAATGCCTCACATTTTTACACATATATAAATAAAAACACTCTACTTATTTGGACACTTTGTTCAAACTAAAGTGCTCCTTGTCAGTATGATAAAATTTATTCTCACCAACAATTATTTTCGCCACTTGTGCAATTTTGCCAGTTTTTCCATCGGTCCAGTAATTGTTGTTTTTCTAGTTCTGTAGGATGATGGTTAACCTATGTTATAGTTATGATTATTCATCTTAAATGTGCTGTATTTTGTATATGGTGTTGTGGTTGTGGTTTTCAGTCCAGACTAGATTAATGCAGCTCTACATGCTAGTGCTAGCCTATCCTCTACAAGTCTCTTCCTCTTTGAATAAGTACTGCAACATGTGTTGATTTCAACCCGCTTGTTGTATTCATCCCTTGATCTCCCTCAGTGTACACATTGAATAACATCAGGGACAGACTACAAACCTGCTGCCTCACTCCCTTCTCAACTACTGCTCCTTTTCATGTCCTTCGACTCTTATAACTGCAGTCTGGTTTCTGTCCAAGCTGTATATAATCTATTGCTCCTGTTTCTTATCTCTAATTCTCACAAAGTATGTTAAAGTCAACATTGGCAAAAGTTTTCTCGAAGTCTACAAACACCATAGGTATAGTTTGACTTTCTTTAATCTATCTTCTAAGATAAGTTGTGGGCTTGGTATTGCCTTGCATGTTCCTACATTTCCCCAGGAGGCAGACTAATCATCCCAGAGATTAGCTTCTACAAATTTTTGTACATACCTGCACATGAGTGAAACTTTACATTTTTATGGATGATCAATTCCTCTTCTTATACTGAATATATCTAACCTAACATTAAAGCTCTTGCATTCTAAACTGTAGTGTTTCTCTGCCTTTACTAATTAATAGACAATATCAACACCAGTTTTCTTAACTGATGTCAATCATACACTCACGAGCCAAAGAAACTGGTACACCTGCCTAATAATGTGAGGTGCCCCACGAGCAAGCAGAAGTGCCACAACACAATGTAGCATGGGCTCGACTAATGTCTGAAGTAGTGCTGGAAGGAACTGACTCCATGAATCCTACAGATCTGTTCACAAATCCATAAGAGTGCAAGTGGGTGGAGATCTCTTCTGAATGGCATGTTTCAAGGCATCCCAGATATGCTCAATAATGTTCATGTCTGGGGAGTTTGGTGACCAGCAGAAGTGTTTAACTCAGAAGAGTGTTCCTGGAGCCACTCTGTAGCAATTCTGGACGTGTGGGGTGTCGCATTGTCCTGCTGGAATTGTTAAGTCCATCAGAATGCACAGTGGACATGAATGGTTGCAGGTGATCAGATAGAATGTTTATGTACATGACACCTGTCAAAGTGGTATGTAGATGTATCAGAGGTCCCATTTCAGTCCAGCAGCACACACCCCACACCATCACAGAGGCTCCACTGCCTTGAACAGTCCCTGCTGACATTTATGGTCCATATCCATACACATCCACCCACTCAATACAATTTCGAACAAGACTCATCAAATCAGGCAATATGTTTGCAGTCATCAACAGTCCAAAGTCAGTGTTTATGGGTCCAGGTGAGGCATAATGCTTTGTGTCATGCAGTCATCAAGGGTGTACAAGAGGGCTTTCAGCTCCAAAAGCCCATATGGATGATGTTTTGCTGAATAGTTGCATGCTGACACTTGTTGATGGCCCATCATCAAAATCTGCAACAATTTGCGGAAGGGTTGCACTTTTGTCACATTGAATGACTCTCTTCAGTCATCATTGGTCCCATTCTTGCAGCATCTTTTTCCAGTCGCAGTGATGTCAGAGATTTGATGTTTTACCAGATTCCTGATATTTGTGGTACACTCGTGAAATGGTCATACCATCACTACTTGGAGATGATATGCCCCATCGCTCAGCATCAACTATCAATACTACATTTAAACTTACTTAAATCTTGATAACCTGCCATTATAGCAGCAGTAATTGATCTAACAACTGCTTCTGACACTTGTTGCCTTATATAGGCTTTGCCGACCGCAGCACCATATTTTGCCTATTTACATACCTCTGAAATTAATAGTTTCTTTGGCGCTTAAGTGTATAACAGCTGTTCCCTCCAATGGAGACCAGATAAACATGGAATACAGATACATCCTAACACTTATTACTTTCTTCAACTTAATTTCTCAGTAGAACACTTGCACACATATACTGTTTTCCCAACACATATAAATTTCAGATTAATATTGCTTGGAAATATTTAAAAATTTCTTGTACAGTAACAATAATATCTTTCACAATATTAATGCTTTAGTGGGTTATAAATGAGTATCCTTACTCCAGTATGTATAAATTTGCCTCTTATCAACCACCTGCTTGTAAGTAATGTTGACTTGTTACATTTCTGCGCCAGTTTCTTCCACTTTTTGTGTGCTCTTCATCTATTATGTCTGTTGTATGTTAGTGCTCATATATGCCACAAATTTATATTTTTAATGTTTTCATTACTTAAAAATCAACAATTATGGGATTGAACATAGTGAAAAAATCTGGTTAATGTAATCATATGTCTAGCCTTCTATATTTTTGATGACTTCCCAAAATGGCAGCTAGATCAATATAGTTAGGTATTGGCATCACTTGAGCTTGCAGAATGGTCTTGACAGTGAAGAGAGGGTAAAATATGAATCATAGAATAAATCTAATGTTAAAAAATTTCATTTAGAAGCCAACACTACATAAAAATAGTATATTTTTTTCTTTCTTTCTTTCTTTCTTTTCTCTCTTCTCGTCTCTCTTAGTTCAAAATATAATGATGGAACATGCTACTTTTCTTTTTCTTAAGAGACTCATTTTTCTAGGAAGATTTGAGTAGTTAAAATAAAAATAATAAACATACCAGTGATCAGTGTTATTCATATTTACATGATGGTCCTCCCAGTTATGAATGAAGCATTTTATTACCGAGTTACCACATATTGCAGTGCCTATATTCCATCCTGTTCCATGTCTTGTGTTTAATTAATGTTCTCAGCAAATCAGTATTCTGTTGATGACTCAGTAAAACACTGAGTGTAATGAAAATAATCGATGGAATATAGATATTCACTTACCATGTAGTGGAGGCACTGAGCAGTCAACAAGTACACAAACAAGATTGAATTTGTTGCTAAGCTTTCCTACTGTTTTCTTCCTTGGAGCTCAAAAGCGTATACATACTCATGCGTAGCTAAATTGTCTCATCAAAGCTTTTTGATGATTTAAATCTTGTTTATATATCTGCCTGCCACTCAGTGTCTCAACAACATTGTGAGTATTTTACTTACCACCTTTTTGCCACCTGAAGAATTATCTGCAAGTTTATACTTCTCATATTCAATATGAACTGTGGTACTGTGTCTCAACACAACTTAAAACTTCAGTGAATACAGCAGTTTTGTGTTCCTTTAAGATAGTTTATTGTATCTGCAGTTACATCAGCTTAATGCTAAAATGCAATATGTTAGCAAACCTGAAACTACTGTATGGGAACTACAAATCTCTATTTTACATTATTAAATGTAAGACCAAATACAAACCTTGCAGACCTTCCTGAAAATTTGTTGTGCATTTCAGAATTGTATTCCATTGTAAAACTTCCTTTTTGATATGATAGTGGGAATATGCAACAGTGAAATGAGAAATTGTGGCAGAGAATATTCATAGTATTTAATGCATAAAATTCTAATCTAAACTACAAAATAAAATTTGATTTTGTTTTAACATTAAATCCAATGAAAAGAATCTTGTCTACAGCAGTACTTCATAATGATTGCCATCAAAACTATCACATAAAATCATTATGAAATAATAATTCCAAGTTACAATACATCAAAAAATTCTTTTAAAATAGTGTACATTCATGATTTTCTTCCAGAGCATTTTAAATGCTTGAAGAACTATAAAGTGAATGGATATTTACATTCATGCTCTTCATCATGTGATGCAGTACTCAATTTTAAAACAAAAATAGACATAGTCAGAATGTTATATAATCTGTGATTTTCAAAAAAGATGATGAAGCATGCAGTTTAAGAGCACTACAATCCTGCAAACCATTTACTATGAAGAAAAATTATGAGGAAAGTAATACAGAAAATCTCATTGTAAATTAATAAATTTATTCATGTTTGACACTAAAACTCTTGTTAAACCTGGTGTAACTGATACACCACCACATTTCACATTTTAAGCTGTGTAGATATGTAAGATGGCTTTACAAGAGCAGTCAACCAACCCCCCCCCCCCCCCCTTCGCTCCCCCAAAGGAGTTTGGTACATTCTACAGTTGTTTTACATACCATTTGTCCAGGAACAGCTTCAGCACAGTTAGCCATTGACTCAAAACACAAATATTTATACAGCAATTTCAGCTTCATTGTTCTGTAACATATTTTATTGACATGAACATATGAAAACAATTGATTATGTTTGCCTTTCCCATTCAAATAATTACAGGGGCCCACAGTAAAGCAGATACAGGCCCAACTGTGCTGCACATAGTGTGCTTTTATAAAAGATTAGTTACTTTCACTTCATCCTATGGACATCTAGCATGATTCAGTGAATATCCATATATAAAGATGCTTTTTGAGAGTGTATTGGCATCATGGAAGCTGCCTGACAGCTTTTTACATTAAGTTATCCAGGGTTATGACAAAACTACTGACCACAAGGTCTTTTATGACTTTGTGAAACCAGCCAACTGGCTGCTGATGAGCACATTAGTATGGGACATCATCAAAGTGTACAGACAGCTGCAAATGAAGATCCCCTACTTTTCACTGTACTGTACATGAAACTTCTGGTTCACAATATGGCAAACAAGACTTTATGTAGGATTCTACACATCATTATCTATGATGTTTTGAAATACGAGAATCTTTATAATATTATTATAATGCTAGGCAACAAAGCTTACATGCAAAAGACTACCATAATACTACCATAATATCAGGAATTTTGCTGCTGGTTATTACTGTAATAGCTACAAATATTCTTTTTTCTGATGATGATAATAATAATAATAATAATAATAATAATGAGCATATGGCACTGGTGGCTGGGAGACCCATCGCGGGGCGGTTCGGCCGCCACTCCACAAGTTCTTTAACTCCACTATGGCGACTTGGGAGTGAAGGAGGATGAAATGATGATGAAAGACACACAGCACCCAGTCATCTTGAGGAAGAGAAAATCCCTGACCCCACCGAGAATCAAACCCGGGACCCCGTGCGCCGGAAGCGAGAACGCTACCGCAAGACCACGAGCCGCAGCCTTTTTTCTGATGAAGCTACATTGTACAGAGAAAATATTGTGAACATTCAAAACATCCATCTCTAGACATAACAAATCCCTTGTTTAGAACATGCACCACATTGTTAGATATGATGGTTCATTAGTTTTTGAGTTAACCTTTTAAGCACCACAACAGATTCCAAAGTAACAATATAAATCACTGTTTTCTGGAAAGATATCATTCCTCCCCTTTTGGTATACCTCTAAGGCTTTTTCAACACAAATGGATCCAATTGGATTGTATGCTGATGGGTAATTTTCCTGCTGTATGTATTTATATGAGGGGATTTTTTGATCTTGCTCGGTATCCAGTTAGGTCTCCCAATTTGAACTGCGTGAATTTCTCCCTGTGGAACTAGCTGACATTAGTGCAGTTTAGTATCCAATGGGACACTGTGTTTGACTCGATAGCACTTCTTCCTGCAGCCATAACTACATTTGGTGTTGACATATTGAGTAATATATCCACTAATATGAACCAGCATTCAGAAACAGTCATTGCTGGTTTTTAACAAAATGAAACGATATTGAATTTTGTGTTCTTGGGAGGGGCTAGTACAACTGTTGGAATTCAGAGCCTTTAGTGATTTAACTACTCAGCCACACAGTGAAATCATGTGTTTGTGATTTTTTTATGTATAGAACAGTGTGGACTATGCAACATGTCTAGCATACATTTGAAAGGACACTACTGCAGGGAGTGTTATATTTAGGTTTACGACTACAATACTATCAAATTCAGGTTCCTTGAACTGTCCTGTTGTGTTAATCTTTTAACATGCTTTGAAATAAAGTAATAAATGTGTTAGAATTTATTCATATCAAAATATCTACACTTTAAAATACATCTGTTTAATTCAAATTACATATTCACTGGTAAGGTATACATTACTTTTTTGAGCACTGAACAAAACCAAGCTTCTTGCTTGTGAAATACAACTTAAAATCTATTGAAACACTTATCCCCAGTCACCGTATATATTGTTCACACATTACTATAAGGTGTAATGATTGCACTTTTTCTAGTTATCTACAAAGAATCTTCTCCCTGTTGATAACATGGTACAAAGCTTCATTTCAGTGGCGATAATTTGAAACCAACCTACCTCTTATGCGTAGGTTATTAGAGACTTTTGTACTAAAAGTGTGCCCTGATGTTGGCATGTGGATTACACTTAATCTGAAAATTATTCTTTTAGTCAATCAAAAATGTCATGAAGGAGCAAAGTACTGGCCTCTGGATATGAAGATGCCAATATTCTTGAAAAGCCCTTTGTTATGTATCACAGTCAACCTCACACAATATTCTTATTGCTTACATTTGCACAAGAAATACTGGATTGGTGTTTAGTGAATTGGGGTAATAGCCTAATGATCTGGGGTTAAGTCAGAGATGGTTGTTAGACCTTCTTTTTTACAATTAAAATAACTTTTATGTCTGCCATATATTAACACTAAAAAATGCCAAACCTCACCAAGGCTCAAATTTCGCTTTAAATTTTAAGCTCCTCATGATTAGCTAACTGGGGTGGTTTACTGGTGAGGGGAAAGCAAACACATTACACCCAAAAGGTCCTATGTGAATGTAATAACATGGTGTTCTCAGCAAATTGTCAGTGTAATGTCTGCATTATGCACTTTTACCCAGAACTTATTTCGTAACATAGCATTGAGACAAAAGTATAGTTTGCAGCTCAACAACAATGGGGAACACTGTAAACTGTAAAACAAGTGGAAATATCTATATTTTTGTAAATTTTTAGACAAAAATGGCTGCTTAGCAAAACATTTCTTTGTGGATAAATGAAACACTGGAAAATGCATGAATGACTCATAGGACAACAGTTTGTGGTATCTTTTGAGTACCTTTGTGCATTGTGATGTCAATAATTATTTAATTTTTTTAATTGGATAAGGCAGTACTTAACCTTGTAACATTTAAGTTTCTTAAAATGACAGTGCACATACAGAGTTTTTCTGGCCTCTTAAGAGTTTATATTTTTGCACACTGAGCACAGTAATGTTTAAACCTGACACTAACGATACAACTGTGCAATGTAATCTGTACCAAAGCATGTATCACAGAAAAAAAATCCAGTGGTTCATGAAGGCCTGCAAGGTTAGCAAATATTTTAGTGACATTCTTTTTAAAATTAAGGTTACATTTTGTTCTCTAGCAACACAGAAGACAGCACTGGCGGAAAACTGCCTGCTGCGCTCTCTGTTTTCCTGCTCCCATTCCTTTCTTGGCTCCTTCTGGGTTCCTTTTCACTAACAATGTCATTTCTTTTGCTATCTATTGCTATTCTTCTTTATTTAGATGCTTAGCTGTATTTGTTGTGTAAAACTTTCACTGTTGCATTTTAACAATGCAGGATAATTGCAATTGAATATAGGCCACATTCATCACATTCCAAAAGCATTATGCTACTAGCTCATAAGCATGATTTCTGTTGTAGATGAATGCAGACTATTTCCAATTATTACCAAAAGTATGAATTGGTTTGTAACTGAGGAGTAGGGATGTTTGAGTATTACTGGATCAATCAGTATATAAATTTTTTTGATGATTTGATAAATGAGTCAAATTTTTGTTAAATATGTTACATTGTGCAAAATTGTAACAGCCTTTTTTTCTCTGTTTGTCAGTGTTTGTAGATTTCTTTCTTTTTTATGTTTGTACTTTTATATTTGGGCAGTTACTAAAAATATTTATAATTTTGATGACTCTTTATGTAATATGTTGTTGGATGAACAGAGAGATAAGACAAATTTGTTTGTGCTGAAATGAAAAATAAACAGCACTCATAGACTATGCGCCCTATGCTATGCCATATACATTTTAGAAGACTTGGTCATTCATAGCATTTGTAGAGGAATGTGAATGACTCCTAGACTGATATTGGCATATGCAGACTTCCATTTTGTAAAAGAATGAAGAATTTGAAAGGAGTCAAATGTGCACTCAAGAACTGTTTACAGAGGAGTCCAATGTACACTCAGGAACTGTTTCACAACAATGCAATCAACAGGAAGTAGAGGTCATTTGTATAGCAGCTGATAGAAGGAAAGAGAGCCAGATACAAATTGTGGTTTATGTTAGCAACAAGATATCTTATTACTAGACATATAAAATTGCACCATTAACTCTTCTCCTGGGAAAGAACAAAAAATCCTTATATGTTTCAGTTATCATAGAAGCCATTTAAATTTGTCTTCAGGTGTCTTTCATGAATGATATGTAGATATTTGGAAAATATATTTTGATTGACAAAAACTACTTTTATTGTGGGAGTCCACTTGCAAATTGCATTTTTTTAAATTGCCCCCCCCCCCTCCCCCACACACAACTTTTTAACTTTCTTATATTAACAGACTGTGACTTTCCTCTAGAAAACAATTAACACTATGCAGTTTTTAACAGTTTAAAATATTAGATCCTGCATTCAAATAATCAAAATGAGCTAATAACAAAAGATAACTGTAACACATCATATGACAGAAAAGTCTTTGAGTCAACTAGAAAAACTATGTTAGAGGAAGTTATAGCACATATAGAAAGGTATAAACAGTAATTCAAGTTTACCTAAACAGTTATGGTAGATTACTCCAGTTCTGTGAACTGGCCCTGAAAAGCCATTCAGTACCTTTCTGCTAGTGACAACTGCAACCAATGGTGGCATTTGGATGCAGTATGCAGGGACATAGTGCCAGTGCATCGCTCTCCCAACTGTCATCAGTTTCCCAGCTCTTGAAGTTGCTACTTCTCAATCAAGTAGCTCCTTGATTACAACAAAAATCTGAATTCACCCCAATCCAGTCTTCTGTCCAAGGGAATATCTGTGGCAGTATCAGAAATTGAACCCAGGTTCTCCACAAAGCTGTCACACATGCTGGCCTGTGGTGTCACAAAAAATAATTCATTCAAACTTGTGACAGACAGCCTCCAAAAATCACCTTGTATTTATTTTCCACCTGCTTTTCGCAGAGTATTACATACATATATCCACATCAACCAGACAAGGAACATAGATAAATATCTTTATAACTTCGATAATGAAATGCCCTCTTTTTCTGTTGTGTACTCCATAAACTGATTATTCATCAGTAAAAAAATATGAAAACCATTTATGATGTTTGTTAACATAATATACTGGGCTCTTACCTAGAAAATACATTACCATAATTACACTGATCCAGCAACTCTTCAATTGTAAATCCAGCCTAATAAAATTCCCTTAGGCTATGAAGAATTTTTTCTCAGATTGAGTGGTCCTATGTTAGTGACACTTGTGGATCAAATAACAAGAATGTTGCCACATTTTTCCTGAGAAAATGTTTTATAATTGTAAAATTGGTTGATTCCACATTATAGCAGTAGGTCACTATTATGATCCATGTAACATGAAACTACATAATTCTTTATTTGTATTTGACCATACTGATGTCAATTTAATGATGTACAAACCTGGCCCACTACATAATTCCAGGAAGAGATTTGCTGACATTGTTCCCCACAATTCAGTACCACAGCATAATTGCCCACTTCAGATCTATGGACCTAAGTTGTATAGAACCATCATTATATACCATTGTCCACAACCTTTATAAATATTGGGCTCTGGTGTCCAATCTTTCTTTGATGCATTTACATTACTTGGTTGATAACAATTTTCCAATGTAAGATTCTCTTGCTGCTTTTATTGTGTTTTGTTTCATCACATCATCATGCCAAGAATACAGGCTGTGTAATAACTCTATTGTTGCACAGTCTGAAGTGACATACTTTTTGCTTTGTTAAATGTATGACTGTCCTGCATCTCATTTTATTCAGACAATTATTTTCATTTGTAAACTGTTTCTCTTTTGTAGCCAGAAAAAGTCATCTAGAATTACAAATTAACCAAAATTAAGACTGATTTATTATCTATTTGTATTTTAACTCTTTCTTTAAATGTGCTAAATCAAATAACACAAGGAAATTCACAGTTCTGATTGACTTGGATTTTACTTGTAAGTGTAAACTGTTTGATTATGTGCATTTATAGCTATGAAAGAAATCTTCATTTTTTTCCCTGTTGTAGTTGATTCAAAGAATTATTGCAACCATATGTTACAGTATCTTTTCCTTTAATTTTTCACATTTTTATGTGGACACTTCTGAGTAACAATGCTATAAAGGCAGCATGTCAGTAGTATATTATTTGGGGTTCAAAAATATTTTTATGGTGAAGATGTTTATCTCATTTCTGAATGATACCATTAGCAGTTGCTGAATTCTTCCATGGTTTGACTGCCAACATATTTCAGGCTAACAGGCTTTATTATAAACTCTTTTGAGATCTCGCAAAACAGTACATACAAATGAACTAAGATCATAAAAAGTAGCACACAACATTTTTACATCAGGACATGTAGAACTACATACCTAAAGAATTTTATAATTACAGGAGTATGTTATCTTAAATAGTATTTTGATGTCCAAACAGGGCTACTTTGAGGCCCAAGCAACACAAGCAGCCACTTGAGGCACCAAACTGCTAGGGGTACCAGACGCATCCCTAGTGCAAAATGTGTACACTGGGTGTATCACAATTAGTGGAGAGAAAAACTCATTTCCACACTCGATACATTTAAATTACCAAGAGCCCAAGGAATGGCAACTAATGTATGAAGGTTGCGTGGGCAAAAGGGAGAAGGCTGCCAAATAATATGGCACTTACATGGACAAATGGAAGCGGTCACCAAATGCTTTGTCACTTGTATGGAAAAATGTTTTCGAACTGATTCTGTGTCCAGGCACTATTAATATAGGGAAATGGGAGACAGCATGGCCCTGTACTGACCTATTAAGTGATCTCAATACTTTAATTCACTAAATAATATATGTGCATACACAAAGCAAAGGTACTGTTTTTGATGCAGGCTCAGAACTACAAAACCAGAGATACAAGATGTGTAATGTCCAGTATTTGATGAATAATTATTAACAATTCAGTAGCAAACACCAGATAAGAAAAAAAATGGAGCAATGTGACTTCCTTTGGATGTATTTGCTGCTTGCTGTTTAGACCAAGAAATTGCAACTTCTGTTTTTTGTCCCAACATGCTACACATATCAGCACTGTATAACAACTGCAGCATAGCTTTAAAACTACTATTGCTTCAAGCTCACATATAGCAGCATACTGAAATTAAAACAAAAAGCATTTTATGTAATATGTATCATAGATGCACTAAGTACTGTTCATTTTTGCACTGACATCAGTAGTTTTATATACATTAAAAGGAAATGCACTCATTATGGACCAGATTGCCTACCTGTATGTTCCTTTTTCCATTTCCATTTCGCTCTCCACCCTCACCTTGGATCACAGGGAGCGTGATGCAAGACTGTCAGAGCTGAAGGAAAAATACGAAAAAGAAAAGGAACAATGGAATAAACTGAAAGAAGAAATGCAGCAGGAAATAAATGTTCTGAGTCAAAGGTGAGTTTCTAGCTTATAAAATAAGTTTATTATTAGTATAATGTTCTCTTGGATTGTTATTGTTAATAGTAGTATGCCATCAGAGGCTTCACTGTTCAGGATTTGATTGACCAGTGAACAGACCTTCTTATATGAAGCATTCCTTTGCTGATATCTCATCAGCTTTCCATTCATCCTGGAGTCTGAGTGACATGTCACTTTTCCTCAACTTATCATTATTTCCTCCCTCATGAAAGAACTAACAGCTCGAAATGTAAGGAATAGATTTTTTTCCCCCTCTAAGTACTGAAATTTCACCTTCTGACCAGCCATTCTGTCTCCTCACAGTTTTACAATTGTACAAATAATCGGGCAGTGGACACAGTAAGTTCTGTTCACAACTGGCATAGTCAGCATCAGTGGGAGTGATGGTATCATTACGAAACTGTTTAATTTGGAACATCATTTGGTCAGTTTTGAGTGTTACTCATCAGCCTGTGCCCTTTACCAGGTGTGATTGATAGTGGAGATATAGAAGATCAAAAGAAGAGTCACACATTTCTTCAGAGATATGTCTAATAAACATAATAGCACCAACCAGCTACTAATGCTACTTCAATGCTGCGAGGCAATACAAGACCCTTTGCATCACTAAGAAATTTCCTGGAAACAAATTCTGAGAGCACACATCCCAATAAAATACTGTAGCATCTTACTTTGTCCCACATGTATCTTGGAAATGGTCATGATGGTAAAACTAAGGGATTAGAGCTCATATAGAGTTTATCAACATTTTCACAAGCCATTTGCAAATGAAACAGGAAATGTGGGAAGTGATAGTGGTACCTGAAGTACTCTACCACAGTCCATAAGGTGACTTGCAGAGTATGAATGCACATACAGAACCAATAAATGGCTGGTGACATTATAGAGAAAAATGTTTTTATCTTACTTGTTTCAGTTAGACCCCAAAAATACCTCTTGTGGTAGAAGTTCATGTCCAATATGTGTAGCACATGTTGAAGCAGACTGGTGCCAAAACCTCAAATGGAAGTCAAATTAACCACAAGGATAAGCAATATTTAAAAAGGAGATCATGTATGAAATCACTTTTAAATTTTAACGTTATTTCTTCAACAGTGCATATTGATTTTGATGATAGCAAAAACTAATTGACTTTTGAGTTATGAACTTATAGTGAAAGAAAATAAATACATTAAGAAAAATCGCTGGCTCACAATCTTTTTCACAGCTGTCTTAATGTTCATGCAAAATTTTAACATTTCTGTGAAATAATGACATAAAGGTCTACACAAATTCTGAAGTGTGTGACTAAAGTAAACAAAACCAGTAATTTGGCAGATTAGTTAACATTCCTTTCCCATGAAGAGAAAGTGATGAAAGGTTTTCCTGTCAGGTCCTATTGAAGATACGACATGTATTCAGTGAATGAAAGCCAAAACAACCAATTAAGGATGAAGTTGAAGCAATAACTTATTCAAAGAACCTGCAGTAAATCATTTTTAATAACAATTTAGTTCCCAAAATAAGCACACTAGTGGAGGATTTCATGAAGAGAAAAATTGCTTTAAAACAGTTTGTGAAGTGTTTTGGCCATACTACTCACGGTCCAGACAACTTCCCACTGATTTTCAAGTGTTTTCAAACTAAAATAATGGTGTGTGTATGACCAATTCCATAGTTGTCAGGAGTTACTTGGGATTGACTTCTGTCAGTCTAAGCATAGCAGATTTTTCACATATGTTTATAATGAATAAATTGAACTACACAGAGTTTCTTTAACAACCTATTTAATAGAACAAAGCTGAAACATTTATACCATGCATATGTTATGTGTCCTAAAGTAGAATCTCATCCTAAAATTGAAAAACTCTGTCAAAAATCATAGCAATCTTTGCTTATGTCAAACAAAGAATATTATCATAGAATTGCAAAACTCCAGTAAATATGGTGACTATGTAATCTTGAACACACATACTTTTGAGTATGTAGTTTTTCACAGTGACCTTCTGGAGAAGATTTGTATTCAATCTCAACCTTTTGATGACTTCCTCCAGTGTCACCATCAGGCAATAGGGAGTTGGGCACTTTATTTAGTTGGGCAAATTATGTCACAGAGATGTTACGTAGTCATGGAACTTCCATATGCCACTGGAGATAATATCAGTGTCTGTGACTGAAAAACATGTAGTTGCAGTTACACTGGTCAGTCAGCATGAATGATTTCAGAAAACTGAGTGGACTCGTCATTCAATATCACAATTTCAACAATATGCTATTGCCAAACAAAGCCTTATAAACAAATGTACGATTATGTTTGATGAATCGGAAATATTATCCCATGCATCTACTACAGCAATTCTGTCATTAAAGAAGTCATTTAAATCAAGATGTGTAACACCTTTAACCAGAACAAAGGCCACACCTTCAGTGGTGCACAGAAACAGGCACTTGATGCTGAAAGGCAAAGAAATCAGCTGAGCCATCAACAATCTAATGAAAGCAACATTGCTACTAATGTTCTTCAGGCATAGACATAGACATTATCTGACAGCATATGGAAGTTCCGTAACTTTGCGATGTTTCCGTAACTTAATTTGTCCAACAGAATAACATACCTAACAGCCTATTGAAATATCTTGGCTCATAATAATGGAAGAAGTTGTTGGAAGCTCAAGAGTGAATACAAATCTGATGCAGGAAGAACTGCATGAAGCATTAATCATCGGGTTCGGGAGAAATATAGGAACACGTGAGGCAGTACTGACCTTATGACTTATCTTAGAGATGAACAGAAGAAATTTATAGAAAAAGATATAAAATGCAAACTGACAACAGCAAAAAAATTGAAAACGATAAATATGTTCACATTGCATATAAACTTAACTTTGGGTAGTCTTTGCTGAAGGTACTTGTATGGAATGTAAGTCGTATAAGGAAGTAAAACGTGATTAACAGTTCAAATAAGAAATATGCTGAAAATTAAATGAATAGATCATATAATTAATGGGAAGAAACTGAACTGATCCAAAAATAAATAAATTTATGTTTTTATTAAATGAAGTGATCAGGTGGTAGGACATATCATGAGACATGAAGGCATTGTCAGATTGGTAATGAAGGGAGGAGATGGTTGTAAAAAGAGTAGTGGGAGACTAAGGCTATACTACAGTAAGCAAGCACGCATGGATGTAAGTAGCAGTATTCACGCAAGAGACTTGTGCAGGACAGACTAGTTAAGAGAACTGTGTCACACCAGTCTTGGAACTGAAGACCACAATAACAACAACACTTGATGAAAATCTTTTGGGTTTCAAGCTAGGTGGTAGCATTAAGATAAAATACGTGGTATCTTAACACTACTACATGGCTGGAAACCAGAGAGCTTCTCATCAGAAGTAAATTCAGGGAGAGTTTGCATTCACACAACAAAAGCCCATGTCAGAAAATACATTATGATTCTGTACCATGTAATATTGTCACACTAGAAGTATGAACTCTTTCAGAGAAGTTCAGCTGATCTCCTGATTTGAGAATACAGTTACAGCATACTTTAATTTTTGTGGTTCACAAACTGTGTAGAAATTTTATGAAGGGCACAAAGAAATAATATGAAGGGAAGTGACCAAATTGTGAGGGTAGTTGTTACTTATTATTTTTATGATAAATTATATCAGAAACATAAACATTGTTGCCTTTTGATCAAAATATTAAAATATTTTCAGATAACTGTATCATCTGTGTGTGCCATGGATAGTTATAAATTGATGTAATGGTAATTTTATTTGCTGTGTTAATGAAACAGCTGAATTTCACTGCCCATTTGAGTTAAAGGACTTCAATTTTTAAATTCTTTTCACAGGCTCCATACATCCACAGATTTGCGGAAACAGCCTATTCGTGAAGAACATGAAGAAGTGATAGCAGATCTCAAGAAAGTTCTTGCAGAGCGTGATAATGAACTGAGGTTACTGACAGAGGAAAAAAGATACTATCAATTGCATTTCATGAAAATGCTCAAAGACCAAGAAGTAATATGTAGTCCCCAAAGCGTGACAGGCATTTTAGATCCACAGCAAGAACAGTGCTGCCGCAAAGGAGGAGGCAGTCCTGAATTCAATAGCGGCATGACCACCAATGTATTGCACTCTTCTTCATTACCTCTTGTTTCTGAGCACTATGGTCGATTTACAAATCGGTCAGCATCTACAGATGCTCTGACTGATGTTATTACTCCAATGATAGGTAGTTGACAAGTTTTATTTGTCAACCATTTTGATATATATTCTTGCAAGTGCACTTACAGTACTATATTGTGAGAATGCCAGTGCAATTTTATGCCAACAGTATGGCATCTTCAGTGTGTTACAATGTTTTAGAGGATCATTTCTTGTAATATTCCTGCACTTAATTTTTCAGAACTATGTTCTCTGAAGAACATCCCTTTAGTGACTGTTATGTCTTAGTTCATTATGAGAAGAATGGTAACATCACTGAAGATTTTTTGAAAAACTCTGATTTGTATACATGTTATCAATATATGTCAAAAGTGTTGTGAGAGCAGCAGACAATAAAATATGTCATGAAAATAAAATGGTTATTAAATAATAAGGATTAACAAAAAATAAAGCATTTGAAAACATAATTTACTATGAATGTGATGAAAACAAGAAAGTACCATTTCTTCTTTTTCTTCACCCTTTTCCTCTTTTCCTTCTTCTCCTCTTCATTTTTTTATGAAGAGAAAAGAAAATGACAGCACAGAAATGTTCTTTGGCAGAAAGCAGCATAATGAAATGTCACCATAGAAATAATGTCAACAAATGTCTCTTCTGTAAAATGTATTCACTTTACTGTGGATTTAAAAACAGAAAAAACGTTATATGACAATTTCAGTGCCCTTGGTCTAGGCAAAAAGTTTGTGTCTGACATAAAAATTCTTTCTTGTGCACTCTCTATGACTAGATAAGATAAAAAATATGAATTACTTGTTCCAGAAAGAAGTGAAATTAATTGTTTATATCTTTTCTTTGATGCAGGGTACAATTGCTTGGTCTCTTTCTAGCACAGCTTCCTGTCAAGAACATCCTACATTTTGAGGCCGTTTGTTTACATGTCTTCTTTGACCTTGTCTCACCATCATTTCTTGGGACAACCAGGAGATCAATTTCCTTCTTATTCATAATGAAGGTCAGTTTTTGCCATGAAGTCTTTGTTGCTTCTGGTGATGTGGCCATATCATCAATGGCACTTTTCTCTCAATTTGTTGCTGATTGCTGTCATCCACATCCATTAACATATACATAACATCCAACATTGTGACTGTCATGGACTATATAATGTTTTCATTTCCATTCCACACAGCACTTAAATACATTTTGTTGTTAGTTCAATCTTACCACATTACTGCTGAAATAATTATCACATATCAGGATCCAGTTCTTGAGATCTTTATGGGTTTGATCAGTGAGAACATAATTACACCACCACCTCCATCACCATATAACATCATACAAGAATAGAATGCCGGAAAAGATCTACTGTCATTGTGTTCTTACACAATTTGAATTATGAGAGAACAGACCCTTGTTGCATACCAACACTGATTTGAAAATGAGGTTGAATTTCAACTGAACTTCAAACAACATTCATAACATTACAGTTGCATCTGAATACATTGAGCTTAGACTTTGAAAAATGATGTTCACAGTGATGGGCTCATGAGGGACCAAGTTTTCTTGAGATCCGTATGCTATGTATAATGGCTGGGTGTTTTATTGCATCTATTTTACGGGTTCCATGATATTTAAACAGTACTTTATGTGTGAAAAAAAACAACACCATTAAGCCTTTGTATTAACATTTAGACAATACAGAAGATGGTGCTTCCATATATTTGAAGATGTATTTAATTCTCAAGGGCCAATTGCTACCAAAGGGGTCATAATATATCAGTTTTTCATCCCTGCCATTTCATATTTTACTAGGTAACAGAGAATGCACAGTGAAGAACTTTCACATCATACCAAAACCTATTGGCCCCCCTGAACTTTTATCATCATTTCTTGGTTTCTGAAATAGTATTTCTCACTTAGATATTCAAGTGTGGTATATGTCCTACCACACAACTTAATTTTTCCCTTCATCTTTTTCACTCATGTGTGGAATTAGGAATGACTGGAATATGGGTACAGAGAAAAGGAAAATATGTAAAATAAAACTATAAAAATATGTAGTTGTTCTTTATTGTAAATTATTCTGCAGTGAGAGAATCAGGTGTAACATGACGTTACTGAATTGCTTCTGTGAAGCAAAATAAAAATATATGAATCTCATTGTACCTTTCCAAACAGCATGTAATGTGAGCACACGAACCTCCAATTAGACTACTTTAGATTCCTGCCTCTTTTATTGTACTATTTTATATAACACAAAGGTTCACAGACTAATTTGTGGAATGTCAATCTGAGGATGAAAAATGTATCAAAATGTATCTCAGAAGATGTTAAGGACTATAGTCCAGTTAGTAATTTCTGGTAACAATTCATTCCATGACACACACTATTGCACTGAGACAAAGACTTCGCTTTTATTGACAAGAGGCTGCACCTAATTTGCTACATTATAAAGAGCATTTCAACAGTTTAGTGTTGCAATAATGGGTCTGACAGACAGAGCCATATTTGAATTGACATGGGGCTTACAGTTTTAATTTGTTGAGATGATTTACAGTGGGTGGAAAAAATATGAAAACACCACAAACACAGCCAATTATTGTGCCTAATACAGTGTAGGAAACCCATTGGCATTAAAAACAGCTTAGAATCCTCTTGGAATGGATAAATTCAGGTCCTGTATGGTTTCCAAGGAAATATTAAATGGTTCAAATGACTCTGAGCACTATGCGACTTAACTTCTGAGGTCATCAGTTGCCTAGAACTTAGAACTAATTAAACTTAACTAACCTAAGGATATCACACACATCCATGCCCGAGGCAGGATTCGTACCTGCGACCATAGCAGTCGCTCGGCTCCAGACTGTAGCGCCTAGAACCACACGGACACTCCGGCCGGAAGGAAATATTATACCATTCTTTTTGTAAAATAGTGGCAAGTGCAGGTAACAATGATGAAGGTCAATAGCAGATGTGCACCCTTCTTTTTAAAGTAGACCACAAATGCTCATAATATTGAGATCTGGTGACTGTGGTGGTGCCCTCATGCTAAAAAAATCAGTGCTGGATGATGTGAGCTGTGTGGACAGGGGCCTTGCCCTTTTGTAAAACTGCATCAGAGTTGGAGAACAGATATTGTACCATTGGATGGACCTGATCAGACAAACTGCTCATGTAGTCCTTGGCACTAATGTGACCTTGGAGGCCATGGGTACCACAGTATGGCTGCCTAAGTCAGCACCAAACCATCACCATGTTTCACTCTCATAATGTAAACTCGGCCAGAAGCTGGGAACAGTGTGAAACAAGACTCGTGACCAAATAACGTTGTTCCATTGCTCCATACACCAGTTTTTATGGCTTTAGCACCACATTTTCCTGTTACATGCATTTTCTTTACTAGTTTTCCCTGCGATTCTGTGCTTCTGATGCTCCTTTCATATTGTTTTGGTGCCGACAGGATTTGAAAGTGTGACATTCAGTTCTGCAGTGACTTTTGCAGCTATCATCCTCTTGTTGTTGTGGTCTTCAGACCTGAGACTGGTTTGATGCAGCTCTCCATGCTACTCTATCCTGTGCAAGCTTCATCATCTCCCAGTACCTACTGCAACGTACATCCTTCTGAATCTGCTTAGTGTATTCATCTCTTGGTCTCCCTCTATGATTTTTACTCTCCACACTGCCCTCCAATACTAAATTGATGATCCCCTGATGCCTCAGAACATGTTCTACCAATGGATCCCTTTTTCTAGTCAAGTTGTGCCACAAATTTCTCTTCTCCCCAGTTCTATTCAATACCTCCTCATTAGTTATGTGATCTACCCATCTAATCTTCAGCTTTCTTCTGTAGCACCACATTTAGAAAGCTTCTATTCTCTTCTTGTCTAAACTATTTATTGTCTGCTTTTCACTTCCATACATGGCTACAGTCCATACAAATACTTTCAGAAATGACTTCCTGACACTTAAATCTATACTTGATGTTAACAAACTTCTCTTCCTCAGAAACACTTTCCTTGCCATTGCCATTGTACATTTTATATCCTCTCTACTTTGACCATCATCAGTTATTTTGCTCCCCAAATAGCAAAACTCATTTACTACTTTAAGCGTCTCATTTCCTAATTTAATTCCTGGAGCACCACCCGATTTAATTCGACTACATTCCATTATCCTCGTTTTGCTTTTTTTGATCCTTTCAAGACACTGTCCATTCTGTTCAGCTGCTCTTCCAGGTCCTTTGCTCTCTCTGACAGAATTACAATGTCATTTTACCCCTGCCACCTTCAGAATTTGAAAGAGAGTATTCCAATCAACATTGTCAAAAGCTTTCTCTAAGCCTACAAATGCTAGAAACGTAGGTTTGCCTTTCCTTAATCTTTCTTCTAAGATAAGTCGTAGGGTCAGTATTGCCTCACGTGTTCCAGCATTCAACCCCTGCTTTCTTTGGGATTGGAATTATTATATTCTTCTTGAAGTCTGTGGGTATTTCGCCTGTCTCATACACCTTGCTCACCAGATGGTAGATTTTTGTCAGGGCTGGCTCTCCCAAGGCTATCAGTAGTTCTAATGGAATGTTGTCTACTCCCGGGGCCTTGTTTCGACTTACGTCTTTCAGTGCTCTGTCAAACACTTCATGTAGTATCATATCTCCTATTTCATCTTCTTCTACCTCTTTTTCCATTTCCATAATATTGTTCTCAAGAACATGACCCTTGTATAGACCCTCTATATACTACTTCCACCTTTCTGCTTTCCCTTCTTTGCTTAGAATTGGGTTTCCATTTGAGCTCTTGATATTTATGTAAATGGTTCTTTTTTCTCCAAAGGTCTCTTTAATTTTCCTGTAGGCAGTATCTATCTTACCCCTAGTTATATGCACCTATACATCCTTACATTTGTCCTCTAGCCAACCCTGCTTTGCCATTTTGCACTTCCTGTCGATCTCATTTTTGAGACGTTTGTATTCCTTTTTGCTTGCTTTATTTACTGCATTTTTGTATTTTCTCCTTTCATCAATTAAATTCAATATCTCTTCTGTTACCCAAGGATTTCTATTAGCCCTCGTCGTTTTATCTACTTGATCCTCTGCTGCTTTCACTATTTCATCTCTCAAAGCTACCCATTCTTCTTCTACTGTATTTCTTTCCCCTATTCTTATCACTCGTCCCCTAATGCTCTCCCTGAAACTCTCTACAACCTCTGTTTCTTTCAATTTATCCAGGTCCCATCTCCTTAAACTCCCACCTTTTTGCAGTTTCTTCAGTTTTAATCTACAGTTCATAACCAATAGATTGTGGTCAGAGTCCACATCTGCCGCTGGAAAAGTGTTACAATTTAAAACATAGTTCCTAAATCTCTGTCTTACCATTATATAATATATCTGACACCTTCCAGTATCTCCAGGCTTCTTCCATGTATACAACCTTCTTTTATGATTCTTGAACCAAGTGTTAGCTATGATTAAGTTACGCTCTGTGCAAAATTCTACCAGGCGGCTTCCTCTTTCATTCCTTAACCCCATTCCATATTCACCTACTACGTTTCCTTCTCTTCCTTTTCCTACTATCGAATTCCAGTCACCCCTGACTATTAAATAATTTCTTTCACCTCGTCATACATTGCATCATCTCTTTTTCATCTGCAGAGCTAGTGGCATATAAACTTGTACTACTGTGGTAGGCATGGGTTTCGTATCTATCTTGGCCACAATAATGCATTCACTATGCTGTTTGTAGTAGCTTACCCGCATTCCTACTTTTTTATTCATTATTAAACCTACTTCTGCATTACCCTTATTTGATTTTGTATTTATAACCCTGTATTCACCTGACCAGAAGTCTTGTTCATCCTGTCACTGAACTTCACTAATTCCCACTATATCTGACTTTAAACTATCCATTTCCCTTTTTAAATTTTCTAACCTACCTGCCTGATTAAGGGATCTGAAATTCCACACTCCGACCTGTAGAACACCAGTTTTCTTTCTCCTGATAACAACGTTCTCCTGAGTAGTCCCCATCCAGAGATCCGAATGGGGGACTATTTTACCTCTGGAATATTTTACCCGAGAGGACGCCATCATTATTTAACCATACAGTAAAGGTGCATGCCCTCCTCTTATTTTTTGATAAAATCATCTTCAACGACTGTCACAATCAGGCAATACACATTTTTGTCTGTGTTGTGACTTAGTGGATGACATTTTTTCGCTTTCCCTGTATGCAGTATAAATCTTTGATATGGTTCCCCTTGAAACACGAAACATTTTGGCTGCCTTGGTTATGAAAGCACCCACCATAAAGACACCAACAGTTTGCCCAAGTTTGAATTCACTTACCTCTGATGTAATGCACTCACAACTACACAGAACACTGTTCTGACCACGACTGATACCTGCAACATATTGAGGACACTGCACAGGTGCCGTTCGTAATCAAATACAGCAGCACAACCTGCATTCTTGTCTAGCAATCTGCGTTTATGTTCAAGCATGCACTTTTCGCAGTGTTTCCATACTTTTGTCTAACCCTTGTATATTACTACATGTACTACTGCTACATTCAGTTAACGTTTGTTATGAATACTGCATTCTGTCCTTTTTCTATAGAAGCAGTTGTCAGAAACTGTAAAATAAACTGAATTATGACTTGGATACCATACCACAATTCAGTAGTAGAGTGCTGACTCTTTTAAGTCACCTTTGTTTGAGTAAGAGAGGCAATTTAAAAAAAAAAAAAATGTGCATGAGGCTGTCAGATGTATCCCAGCTGGGCACGACTGCAGCAACTGCAAATGAGTGAAAGGTAGTGGTTTTCTCTGTGTAATGTCAATGATTTTTCATAACTACTTTGTGAAATTTGTTGAAAGAAATGTTAATATGAATCAAAGTCCTTTGTTTTCCAAATAGTTGTCACCAACCAAGGCTTTGCCCTCAACAGAATGATTTTCACCTTCCTTTGCGGCATATATGCTGCAGGGGTAGAATTAAAGCTCCCAGTTCCATCAGCTGTGATATAACAGTCCAGTAATTAATTTGGATTTC
This sequence comes from Schistocerca americana, assembly GCF_021461395.2. Lineage (NCBI taxonomy): Eukaryota > Metazoa > Arthropoda > Insecta > Orthoptera > Acrididae > Schistocerca > Schistocerca americana. Next base: position 606,978,465 of record NC_060119.1, on the reverse strand, counting down.
ACAGTAAATTTTGAATACATCACTCCAAAACAGGTTCATGATTCTATTCTGTATTAACTGTGAACTATTCCAGCACCCATCATCTTACAGCTTTGTAGCATCCAGATGTTCAAGCAACATATAAAATACTCATTTAATTAAGTTGTTAGTCCTTACCTTACACCAGACCTTCACTGTGCTTATTCATTGTAACACTATTACCTTTACTGAACATCTCCATAGATATAACTTCCAGTGAATGTTCCAGATGCTCAAGGTACTTTTACATTAGCCGACAGATCGAAACACACTAGCGGTGGACTTTAACACAAATACAGATAACATTTGCAACTTTCTTCCATTTCCCCAATCAATTTATTCCCTATTATTAGCATTAAGAATTTTATTTTTTCTGTTTTAGCACAGAAACACACACTTGTTTACATGGTATCAACAAACCTTTAACTTAATAGCAAACTGAATATTTACAGACAGACAAAGTGAATTTTAAAAAAATCCAAATCACAAAAAATATTAAATATAGTTTGTTTGTGTTCATGTGTAAAAGAGCTAAGTGGTGATTTGAAGTAATAAAGGAATGTGAAAGGAAAACAATAACAATATAATGCCATTACACTTCATGGTTCACCAAGAAATGCTTGTAGCAAATTCATAGTGTTAATAGTCCCATGGCCTAATTTTTGCAGATCTTAAATAACAAAAAATTCACGTAATGTAAAGTGTGTTAAGTGATTTAGTTCTATCTTTAAGAGTTTAATATGTTTTGCAATGCATGATATGCATGGGTGTTGCTATAGGGTTCTCAGACATGAGAATATTGTGCATTGGAATTCCACTGGGGCTACTGTATTGGAGAATTGGATGGGGAACTCAACAAGACTCTTTTGCGGAAGACTTCTTGGAAATAAACTAATTGTAGGTCAGTAACATGAGATGGGGAAGAAAAGAGTCTTACTGCTGGATAGTAGCCTTGGCAGGGGTGTAGATCAGATGGAATAGGACAAATTATGAACAGGATGTCAGATCATAAGTATTATGAAGCCAAGTGCTAGCCAGCTGTCAGGGGACATAGGGAATTTGTGTAGCGATTTTGACAAAGAGGATCATAGTAGGTGGAGCAGGGAACAGCCAGCCTAAAGACATGAATTACAACATTAGATGTAGCCTGAATGGAATAGGAGTACCAACTTCACACACAAGTGTGAGTTTTGTGGAGGTCCTACAGTACCATGATCAGCCCTGGGGTAACACTGCTGTGAGGTGTAAACATGAAGTTGAGCAGGCTGCTTCTAACTGAAATAAAATCTTATATGAGTGCAGTCCCTGTTGCTTCAGGTGGCAGATGGGGGTAGGTACACTAGACACATTCTAAACCTGAATAAAAGAGGAAAGATAGGTTGGCTGTGATTCTTACAGAAATTGTAGAGGTACCACTGTCACACAAAGCAAGATCCCTTTGATCCTTTTTAGGTAAAAGTCAGGAATCAGGCAACCTATTACGGAAAAAATTAAACCAAGAGAAATGTCCCACAAAATTCTTAAGAATACATAGAAAAGTAAGATTAGCTTACTTCATTAGAATATTAGAGGATTTAGTAAAAGGTATAAAAGATTTCTGTCTGTTTACAAAGTTTAGAGAACTCTGAAAAGACAGGCATCCTGTGCCTATCTGAGGACCACATAACCATAGGGATAGAGAAATTAAATGTAAAAGACTGCAGCCTAGCACTGTACTTATGTAGAACTAATATGGGAAAAGTAGGACTTGTTCAGAAACAATGAAACAAGTATATTTTACAGTGATCAGCTCACTGAAGTGTGTGCCTGTGAATTAACATTCAAAAATAGTTAACTTTTAATGTAACTATAATGGATCCTCTCAGCGAAAATTTTCTATTTGTTATAAGGCACATGAAATCCTTACAGTGCCATCTTTCGGACAGCAGCAAGCTGTTAATAGTCTGTGGTGATTTCAATATAGATTTTTTAAAGGACTCTGACAGAAAAATTATCTGGGAGCCTTATTTGGAGCCAAAATTTTGATATCAGTAATTAACTTCCTGACACAAGTGAATAAAGATAGTAGGATCCTGATTGATAATGTTTTGTTCAATGCAGCTCAGAGCAAGAAAACAGCTGTTATCCAAGTAAAAATGAGAAATGGAGGTGTTGTATTTGTTACAGTAGACAAGAAACTCTAATCTACTGAGGTAGAAACTGAAGCTGCAGGTAACATTGTTTGGGTAAGACTGAGTATCAGGGGTGGGCAAAAACTGGATCCTTCTATCATCCATTAGACTCATCTTCTGGTATAACCGAAAACTTTAGAGAAAACCTCAGTTCACTGGTACGTAAGTTCCCCAATCGTACTGTATTCATCGGTGGAGACTTTAATCAATTAATTGGGTAAATTACAGTTTTATTAGTGGTGGATGTGATACGACATCCTATGAAATTTTACTAAATGCCTTTTCTGAAAACCACCTTGAACAGATAGTTAGGAACCCCACTCATGATAGATATACACTGAAGCACCAAAGAAAATGGTATAGGCATGCACATTCAAATACAGAGATATTGATACAGGCAGAATACAGTGCTGCAGTCAGCAATGCATGTATGAGACAACAAGTGTCTGGCGCAGTTGATAGAATGATTACTGCTGCAACAATTACACGTTATCAATATTTATGTTACAATTGGCACATGAGCGATGGGACACAGCAACTCCGAGGTAGCGATGAAGTGGGGATTTTCTCGTATGACCATTTCATGAGTGTGCCATGAATATCAGGAATCCAGATAAACATCAAATCTCTGACATCAATGTGGCCAGAAAAAGATCCTACAAGAACAGGACAAATGACAACTGATGAGAATCATTCAGTGTGACAGAAGTGCAACCCTTCTGCAAATTGCTGCAGATTTCAATGCTGGGCCATCAACAAGTGTCAGCATATGAACCATTCAACGACAGAACATCAGCGAAGGCCCATTTGTGCACTCTTGATGACTGCACGACACAAAGCTATATGCCTCACCTAGGCCTGTCAAAAATGACATAGCACCATTGATGACTGGAAACATGTTGCCTGGTTGGACAAGTCTCATTTCAGATTTTATCGAGTGGATGAAAATGTACAGGTATGGATACAACCTCATGAATCCATGGACCCTGCATGTCAGCTGGGGACTGTTCAAGCTGTTGGAGGCCCTGTAATGGTGTGGGGCATGTACAGTCGGAGTGATATGGGACCCATGATACATCTAGATATGATTCGACAAGTGACATGTACATAAGCATGCTGTCTGATCAGCTACATCCGTTCATGTCCATTGTGCATTCTGACAGACTTGGGCAATTCCAACAGGACAACGCAACACCCCACACGTCCAGAACTGCTACGGAGTGACTCCAGGAACACTTTTCTGCATTTAAACACTTCCACTGGCCACCAAACTCCCTGGACATGAACATTATTGAGCATACCTGAGATGCATGGCAACACGCCATTCAGAAGAGACCTCCACCCCCTTGTACTTTTATGGATTTATGGACAGCCCTGTAGGATTCATGGTGTCAGTTCCCTCCAGCTCTACTTCAGACATTAATCAAGTCCATTCCATGTCGTACTGCAGTACTTCTGCATGCTTGTGGGGGCCATACACAATATTAGGCAGGTGTACCAGTCTCCTTGGCTCTTCAGTGTAAACTGGATCTAATGGCAGCAAATAAATCTGACCTCTTCAATGATATCAGCATCGAAACTGGTATCAATGACCTTGACATGGTTGTGTCAACAATGATTACCAAAGTGCAGAGGACAACAAAAACAAGCAGAAAGATACATATCTTCAGCAAACTACATAAAAAAATCAGTATTATCATGTATCAATGAGAAACTTGAAACTTTTAGTACAGGGCAGGAGCATGTAGAGGAACTATGGCTCAAGTTTGAAAGAACAATTGACCAAGCATTGAATAGATATGTACCCAGTAGAACAGTTCATAATGGGAGGGAACCTTCATAGTATACAATCACTGTATACTATGTCTAAAGAAGCAAAGATTACTGCATAATAGGTGTAAATCAAAGTGTAGGGCTATAAGTAGGGTGATGCTGAATGAAACACATTTGGCTGCCAAGAGATCAAAGTGTGATACCTTCAGTGACTACTCTAGCAGAATATTGTCAAGTGATCTTTCACAGAATCCAAAGAAATTCTGCTCGTACAGGAAGTGAAACAGAGGGTAGCAGATCAAAAGCTTAATTAACTCCATTTTCAAATGTTCTTTTACAATGGAAACCACAGGAGAATTGCCCCAATATAATCCTCGTACCACTGAAAAGATGAATTAAACGAGTATTTGGTGTCAGTGGTGTTGAGAAACAGCTGAAATCATTAAAAATGCATAAAGCTCCAGGGTCCGATGGGATCCCTGTCAGATTCTATACTGAATTTGCGCCTGAGTTAGCCACTCTTCTAACTATAATCAATTGTAGATCCCTTGAACAAAAACCTGTGCCCAGTTCTTGGAAAAAGACACAGGTCATACCTGTCTACAAGAGGGGTAGTAGAAGTGATCCACAAAATTACTGTCCAATATCCTTGACATTGAGTTGTTGTAGAATCTTATAACATATTCTGAGCTCAAACATAATGAGCTATCGTGAACAGAATGATCACCTCAATGCCAACCAGCATGTATTTCAAAAACATCATTCATGTGAACCCAAACTTGCACTTTTCTCACATGACATACTGAAAGCTTTGGATCAAGGCAATCAGGTAGATGCTGCATTTCTTTATTTGCGAAAATCATTTGACTCAGTACCACACCTGGGATTGTTGTCAAAATTACGATAATATGGGGTATCAAGTGAAATTTGTGATTGGATTGAGGACTTTTTGGTAGGGAGGGCACAGCATGTTGTATGTTATCTTGGATGGAGAGTCATCATCACATGTAGAAGTAACTTTGAGTGTATTCCAGAAAAGTATGTTTGAACATGTGGAGTGCACATGGCGGTTTTTTAGGTTAGAGAATCCTCTCCCTAGGCCCGACAAGACGCCTCCTGAGATGCAGCAAGGTAGGAGTAGGCAAAATGCAACAGGGAATAACAATATTAATGTGCTAATAGCAAACTGCAGGAGCGTCTACAGAAAGGTCCCAGAACTGCTCTCATTAATAAACGGTCACAATGCTCATATAGTACTAGGGACAGAAAGTTGGCTGAAACCAGACGTAAATAGTAATGAAATCCTAAACTCAGATTGGAATGTATACCGCAGAGACAGGCTGGACAGTGAAGGGGGAGGCGTGTTTATAGTGATAAGAAGTGCAATAGTATCGAAGGAAATTGACGGAGATCGGAAATGTGAAATGATTTGGGTGAAGGTCATGGTTAAAGCAGGCTCAGACATGGTAATTGGATGTCTCTATAGGCCCCCTGGCTCAGCAGCTGTTGTGGCTGAGCACCTGAAGGATAATTTGGAAAATATTTCGAGTAGATTTCCCCACCATGTTATAGTTCTGGGTGGAGATTTTAATTTGCCAGATATAGACTGGGAGACTCAGACGTTCATAAAGGGTGGCAGGGACAAAGAATCCAGTGAATTTTTTTTTAAGTGCTTTATCTGAAAACTACCTCGAGCAGTTAAACAGAGAACCGACTCGTGGCGATAACATATTAGACCTTCTGGTGACAAACAGACCCGAACTATTTGAAAAAGTTAACGCAGAACAGGGAATCAGCGATCATAAAGCGGTTACGGCATCGATGATTTCAGCCGTAAATAGGAATAGTAAAAAGGGTAGGAAGATTTTTCTGTTTAGAAAAAAAGTGACAAAAAGCAGATTTCAGAGTACCTGTTGGCTCAACACAAAAGTTTTGTCTCAAGTACAGATAGTGTTGAGGATCAGTGGACAAAGTTCAAAACTGTCGTACATAATGCGTTAGATGAGTATGTGCCAAGCAAGATCGTAAGAGACGGAAAAGAGCCACCGTGGTACAACAACCGAGTTAGAAAACTGCTGCAGAAGCAAAGGGAACTTCAGAGCAAACATAAACATAGCCAAAGCCTTGCAGACAAACAAAAATTACGCGAAGCGAAATGTAGTGTGAGGAGGGCTATGCGAGAGGCGTTCAATGAATTCGAAAGTAAAGTTCTATGTACTGACTTGGCAGAAAATCCTAAGAAATTTTGGTCTTATGTCAAAGTGGTAGGTGGATCAAAACAAAATGTCCAGACACTCTGTGACCAAAATGGTACTGAAACAGAGGATGACAGACTAAAGGCCGAAATACTAAATGTCTTTTTCCAAAGTTGTTTCACAGAGGAAGATTGCACTGTAGTTCCTTCTCTAGATTGTCGCACAGATGACAGAATGGTAGATATCGAAATAGATGACAGAGGGATAGAGAAACAATTAAAATTGCTCAAAAGAGGAAAGGCCTCTGGACCTGATGGGATACCAGTTCAATTTTACACAGAGTACGCGAAGGAACTTGCCCCCCTTCTTGCAGCGGTGTACCGTAGGTCTCTAGAAGAGCGTAGCGTTCCAAAGGATTGGAAAAGGGCACAGGTCATCCCCGTTTTCAAGAAGGGACATCGAGCAGATGTGCAGAGCTATAGACCTATATCTCTAACGTCGATCAGTTGTAGAATTTTGGAACACGTATTGTGTTCGAGTATAATGACTTTTCTGGAGACTAGAAATCTACTCTGTAGGAATCAGCATGGGTTTCGAAAAAGACGGTCATGTGAAACCCAGCTCGCGCTATTTGTCCACGAGACTCAGAGGGCCATAGACACGGGTTCACAGGTAGATGCCGTGTTTCTTGACTTCCGCAAGGCGTTCGATGCAGTTCCCCACAGTCGTTTAATGAACAAAGTAAGAGCATATGGACTATCAGACCAATTGTGTGATTGGATTGAGGAGTTCCTAGATAACAGGACACAGCATGTCATTCTCAATGGAGAGAAGTCTTCCGATTAAGAGTGATTTCAGGTGTGCCGCAGGGGAGTGTCATAGGACCGTTGATATTCACAATATACATAAATGACCTTGTGGATGACATCGGAAGTTCACTGAGGCTTTTTGCAGATGATGCTGTGGTGTATCGAGAGGTTGTAACAATGGAAAATTGTACTGAAATGCAGGAGGATCTGCAGCGAATTGACACATGGTGCAGGGAATGGCAATTGAATCTCAATGTAGACAAGTGTAATGTGCTGCGAATACACAGAAAGATATATCCTGTATCATTTAGCTACAAAATAGCAGGTCAGCAACTGGAAGCAGTTAATACCATAAATTATCTGGGAGTACGCATTAGGAGTGATTTAAAATGGAATGATCATATAATGTTGATCGTCGGTAAAGCAGATGCCAGACTGAGATTCTTTGGAAGAATCCTAAGGAAATACAATCCGAAAACAAAGGAAGTAGGTTACAGTACGCTTGTTCGCCCCCTGCTTGAATACTGCTCAGCAGTGTGGGATCCATACCAGATAGGGTTGATAGAAGATATAGAGAAGATCCAACGGAGAGCAGCGCGCTTCATTACAGGATCATTTAGTAATCGCGAAAGCATTACGGAGATGATAGATAAACTCCAGTGGAAGACTCTGCAGGAGAGACGCTCAGTAGCTCGGTACGGGCTTTTGTCAAAGTTTCGAGAACATACCTTCACCGAAGAGTCAAGCAGCATATTGCTCCCTCCTACGTATATCTCGCGAAGAGACCATGAGGATAAAATCAGAGAGATTAGAGCCCACACAGAGGCATACAGACAATCCATCTTTCCACGAACAATACGAGACTGGAATAGAAGGGAGAACCGATAGAGGTACTCAAGGTACCCTCCACCACACACCGTCAGGTGGCTTGCGGAGTATGGATGTAGATGTAGATGTAGATGAACCCTTGCTGTTGATGTCATATATTAATGAACTTGCAGACAATATTAATAGTAGAACCAGGCTTTTTGCAGATGATGCAGTTACCTGTAATGAAGTACTATCTGAAAGAAGCTGCATAAATATTCAATCAGATCAGGGTGTATTGAACGTATACAGAGAAGGGCAGCATGAATGGTCACAGGCTTGTTTAATGCATGGGAAAGTGTCATGGAGATACTGAAGGAAACAAAATGGGAGACTCTTGAAGACAGATATAAACTATCCCAATAAAATCAATTAAGAAAATTTCAAAAACTGCCTTTAAATGATTACTTAGGGATATACTACAACTCCCTATGTATCACTCAAACAGAGATTATGAGAATAAGATTAGAATAATTAGTGCATGTGCAGAGGCATTCAAATAATCATTCTTGTTTGCAGAGTGTAGTTGTAGATGTTAATCATTACATGCTCTTAAATAAACTGAGGTTTTATGGAACTGACAGTGTAGCCAGCATTTGGATAATGACATATATTACCAAAAGAATGCAGAGAGTTACACTTAATAATTCAACTACTGTAAGCAGGGGAGATTCTTCTGATTGGTGAGAAATCATGTACGATGTTCCAGAAGACACAATCTTAGTTCCACTATTGTTTCTCATATATGTTAACAAAGTTCCATCTAATATACAACAAGCAAAATTAGTTCTGTTAGTGAATATTCTAATATCATAGTATACTTCTGTAATATAGCATACTTTACTATACTAAAATGAGGGGCATTCAAAAGAAGGTACAAAACAAAACTGTGGATTTAATCAAGTCTTTACTCAAAGTAATCCCCAGAGGCCTGATCACAACTAGCTCATTATTTCATGAGCCGAAGGATTCCCTGTTACCAGAATTCCTGTGGCTGCAACAGCAGCCAGTCCTTCACAGTGTCCTTCAGTTAATCATCTGAGTTGAAGTGTTTCCCTTTGCAATGTTTTCTTAGTGGATCAAACACATAGAAGTTACACGACAACATGTCTGGGTTGTAGGACAGATGCTCAAGTTCTTCCCACTTCAACTTGACCATTACACTTCGTGTGACCTTGTAGATGTGTGGGAATGCATTATCATGGAACAGAATCTCTCCCTCCATGAGCAGCCCAGGCTGTTTGCTCTCGATGGGCATTGGTGGGGTGAGGAGTATCTCACAGTACACAAAACTTAATAGTTTTTCTATGCTTGGGGAATTTGTGAGTATCGGACCTCAGGTGCTGTCGAAAAAGATGTTATCACCTTTCCTGCTGAGGGCATAGCTTTGAATTTTTTAGGAACATGCCAGACACTTAATTTGTGTCCCTAGAAGTCTTTCTATGTTATGCCAAAGTGGCATATGTGAATTTTAACCAGTTTTGTTGTTACAAATTTTTGTACCTTTTCATTTGAGTGCTCTTTGTATCATAATCAATCCAAATGCACACACAGCAACAGAATAAGCAATAAAACTAATACTGAGTGGTTGTCTATGGATTGTCTCACTCTCAGTTTGAAAAAGGCATGACATATTCTCATTATATTCAGTTCTGCACATTTAGAGAGGTACTACTCCGATGGTAAGTGTAACACATGGTGAGGAAATGATTAATTGTGTGGGAACTTCAGAACTCTTACATTTTCATTACAATGAGAATTTAAACTAAAAAAGGACATTTTGAAATTCTTAAAACAAATTAGTTCAGTCACATTTGCACTTAGATCATTGCAAATATGGGGGAGAAATGAATCAGTAAATTCACACATTTAGTGTATTTTTCAATAAATAATGTCATATGGAATAATGTGTAGGAGTAACTAATCTTTAACAAAGTCTTCATTGCTCAAAAACATGCTGTAAGAATAATATGTGGTGCTCACAAGTGGTGATCTTGTAAGCATCAGTCTACAGAGTTACACATTTTGACTACTGATTCACAGTAAATTCATTCCCTCAAGAAGTTTGTTGCAAATAATCCACTGCAGTTCAAAAGGAGCAATGACAAACATAATTATGGTACCAGAAGAAAAGAATGACATTCATTACCCCATTTCAAGGTTGTCTTTAGCACCAAAAAGGTGTACACAATGGTGGTATCCTACCCAATTGTATAGCAGTCTAATCAACAGCAGAGTTAAATTTGAAAACAAACTGAAGAAGCTTCTCCTTGACAACCCCTATTGCATAGAAGAATATATATTTTTGTAATGTGTAAAAGGTGATGGATAGGAATTTGGAACTCACATTTGTCTATACTGTAGTGACACTACCGTTTGGGATAGGAAAAGTCAGTTTTGGTGCAATATTTCTGAGCACACAAGTTATAGCCAGGTGCGGGCCTGTTTACAGTGATTTACCCTCACCAGCAGTTGCAAAGTAAAATGGAGGCCACAGGGGCGTAGAACCACCAGAAAAAGTACACGCAGTGGTTTGCATGGCACAAGTCACAGCCAGAAGGGGCCTACTGGCCAACCTAAGTGTTATGAGTATGTGACATAGAGTGGCGCATTTAGCAAAACAGATGCGCACAGCTGCATATAAATAGGTGCTGGTTCACTAACAAAGCATTCAAGTGTGGCAGCTTTCCTGGATGGCAGGGCATCTCACATCACTGGCTACACATGGCAGCAGATGGGGTGCCAACGTTCCACTCCACAGCAGGTCGCTGGTTCGACCCTCTGAGGCCGACGTGGGGCCCATAGCCAGCCAGCAGAGGGCAACTCCATGGCTCAATACCATGGGCAGTCGTCTTGGCTCCCAACATGCATGGAGACATCCAGGGCAAGGGGCGCAGATTCAGCTGCCAGATCGCAGGCCCTTGTTATCATGGCGGGGACGCACGGCGTGCGCCACCTCGCAGTTGTCAGCGGGCGGCGCTGTGGCAGCACAGGATGAAGGCTGCTGAGTCAGCTGCCAGAACAGCCCTGATGGCATCATATGAGCACGGCCTTACAAGGCCGAAAAAATTAGCAGAGCACTTGATGGGTTGCTGAGGTGATGTCCTCAGCATTGTGGAACCTGGTGACATAGACCGAGGGGAATGCAGTACTGTAGTTGGAAACAATAAATCACTTGGAAACCTCACACGAGTCTTAATACGGTGCCTTATACCTGTTCCCGCTACATTTGGTGTTGCTGTTACGTTCAATGTCAGATGTTGCCGCTACATTTGGTGTCAGAATAGCAGACGTCGTCTGTACAGGACAACGTTAGAGTCCACCGCGTGCATTACTCACCAGATGTGGTGAGTTTTGACCAGTTTTCTTTTGAGTGTTGGACATTTTCTATCTTTTTTGTGTTTTTTAGTATGGCTCATGGCAGGCCATTGTAGATGTTTTGCGTGGGCATAGTATTTTTTGTTGTCAGGGTAAGTGTATTTGGGGTGGTAAGATTTTTTGTTGTTGTGATATTTAATTACTTTTGTATTGGTTTGAGTATGATCTTACTGAGTATGATGATACTGAGGTATAGGGAGTCGGGTTATTTTTGTACTCAATTATTTTGTTTCGGGATTAACAGGGAACAAAAGCAACCAACGGCAGAGTCAGGAACGTGAGGTGTGTCAGAACCAGAAACAGTACAGATTTTGTTGGAAAAGGTAGCACATTTGACAGCGGACAATATCCAGTTGAGGAGTGAGCAGGAAACCACATTGGATCAGTCGTTGTTGCCTAGGGTGCCACAGCAGGTGATTGATCCAGCTACTGCGAGTTTGATTATTCCATTTTCTGGCAAGGCATCTGAGGATGTGCGTCTGTTTGTGGAGGACTTGGAAACTTAAGCTATGATGAATGGTTGATCGGATGAACAGTTGTTACATGTAGTCAAGATTAGATTAATGGGTGAAGCTAAGGCATATGTAAGGTGTTCTGAGGCCTTAAAGAAGGCAGGACAGTTTAAGTAGAATAGCACTTGGTACTTTAGGGAGAGGTTGAGTACAATGATGAAGAGACAGGGAGAGATGGTAGAGAAATTTACAGACGGAATAAGAGAAATTAATGAGTACACTTACGAGTTGGATCAGAGCGATGAAGCGAATGATGTTCTGTTGCAGGAGGCCAAGCAAAGGGCACTTGATGTATTTTTGAGGGGGTTACCGGCACATATATTGTGGAAAGTGTGTGAAGGTACTCCAAAAGATTTGTATTCAGCCATTCAGCTGGCAATCCAATGTGAGGAAATAAACATGGCAACGGGGGTACTTGATAGACAAGCAGTGTTTACAGTGGTTATAAAATGTTACAAGTGTGGCCATATGGGACAAGTTCAGAGGCAATGTACCCAGTCACCAAGGAATAGAGGAAGGGGTGGAAACCAGCAGTGTGGAGGATGGTACTACAAATACATATACAAAGGTGGAATGTTCAATGATACGATCCATAGGAACTAAAAAGTTTAAGATTTTGTTGGACACAGGGGTACAAGTGTCAGTAGCTATTAAGAATTTAATAGGACGGAGGAAGTTAGACCCACCACATTATAGGTTGCGTGGAGTCTGGGATAAGGAGGTCACACTTTTGGGATCAGTGACAGTTGACTTTCGCATAGGGAAAGTCCGATTTGATGCATGTATGGAGGTAGTACCATCGGTAACTGAAGGCTACGACATGATCCTAGGAGTAGATTTCTTGCATCAACATCATGCCAAAATTGACCTTGGACAACGAACTGTGGAACTTGGTGGAATGTTATTTCAGGTAGGGGAAACTGTTGTCAATGCAGAGCTGTCACGAGAGGCATTCAACCTAATGAACAAACCAACTGAACCACGTATATTAGCATTAAGGCTTAATTCGCTTGAGTGTGTGGCTGGTGGCACTGGGAAGTCACTTTGGGTAAGTGGGGAGTTGAATCTACTTGTGGGTACAGTGTGTGTTAATGAACCATTGGAGGATAATGAAGTATCGGTACATTGGGTTATTTTGTGAAATGTAGTATTGTATGCATACAGGAGGGGAATGATGGGCAAGTAATTACTGTGAATGTGGGTAATTTTAGCACTGTAGACGCAAATCTGAGAAAAGGAGTTTTAGTAGCAAATTTGGATGTGCCAGATGATGAAGACTGGTGTTTGGGTGGTAGGCAAAGTGATCAACAACTAACTGCTGATAGAACTGCATTGCATGACAAAATTAAGCATTTGAAAGGAGGAGAAAGAGAGCATATGGAAGAATTATTGTGGGAATTTAAGGATTTGTTTTTTCCACAAGAACTGTTGCCAGCTGCTCCATTAGTTCAACATAGGATAGCAACAGGGAATGAAGCACCAGTTTACCATAAACCAAACAGAATACCAAGGTATTTGTAGCTGATTGTGGAGGATTTCATTGATCAGCAGCTTGCGGACGGTATTATAGAGCATAGTAATAGTTGCTGGGGTTCGGGCATTGTCATTGTGCCTAAAAAATCTATGGATGGAACTAAGAAATACAGGTTCTGTTGTGACTACTGATACCTCAATAATAAGACAGTAACAGATGCATACCCTATTCCAAGCATATCGGAGACTTTGGATCACTTAGGACAGTGCCAGTGCTTTTCTATGATGGATTTGACAAGTGGTTATCATCAGTTAGAGATGGCTCCTGACAATCATCCAAAAACTGCTTTCTCTACTCCTGGAGGCCATTACCAGTATGTCAGAATGCCATTCGGTTTGAAAATCACTCCGGCAACATTTGAGAGGTTGCTAGATAGTGTGTTGAGGGGTTTGAAACCATGGCAGTGTCTTGTCTATTTGGATGACATTATAGTGTTTTCAAGTAGTATGGAGCAACATAGACAGCATTTAAGGGAAGTTTTTATAAGGTTAAGAGCAGCTCGTTTGACGTTGAGCCTGGAGAAGTGTTGTTTTGCATTAGAAGAAGTAAAATATTTGGGTCATATTACCAGTAAGGACAGAGTGCGAACAGATCTGAGCTTGGTACAGACCGTAAGGGAGTTTCAGGAACTGAAAACAGTTAAGGAAGTGCAGTCATTCATTGGAATTTGCAATTTATATCAAAAGTCTGTGAAGGGTTTTGCAGATTTAGCCCAGCTGTTGATGCGATTGTTACAGAAGGGTGTGAAATTTGAGTTGACAGAAGAGTGTCAGAAAGCATTTGACAAACTGAAAGAAGTGTTAACATCAAGTCTGGTTCTTGTGTTTTCAGATTTTGAAAAGGAGTTTATACTAGCTTGCGATGCATCGAATCAAGCATTAGGGTATGTTCTTAGTCAGGAAATTAATGGGAAAGAACATCCTGTAACCTATACGTCTAGGCAGTTGAATGCAGGAGAGAGAAATTACTCAACAACAGAGAGGGAGATGCTTAGCACAATATATGGAATCACATATTTTAAATGTTATTTATATGGGAGAAGATTTTGGGTAGTGACAGATCATGCTGGGTTGAAGTGGTTGTTGGGGTTGAAAGATCCGCCCATTAGACTCGCTAGCTGGGCTGTGAGGCTTAGTGAATTCAACTATGAGGTGGTGCAAAAGCCTGCGAAGAAGCATTGTAATGCGAATGCACTAAGTAGGAAGGTGGCAAAAGTAGAAGTTATGACCTAGCGGTATGGCAAGAATTAGAGGACGCAGACAATGATTGTAAATTGTATTGGACACAGCCATAATTTAATATGTACGATGGTCTTCTGTACAGGGAAATGAAGTTAGGGCCAATGGTGGTAGTGCCAGTGAAGCTGAGAGATGAGGTTTTAAAGGAAGCACATGATCACATGTTATCTGGTCATGGTGGGTATAGAGCGACGAATAGGAGAGTGTCAGAGAGTTATTGGTGGAGAGGTAGGAAAGTAGATGTGGATCAGTATGTCAAGAATTGTATACCACGTGCACAGAGAGCAGATATGAGTCAGAAACAGATACAGCTACAACAACTGCCGGAAGTGACATGTCCATTCTCTTTGGGAATTGGTGTCTTAGGACCTTTCAGGCGAACACTATTGGGGAACAGATTTGTTCTGACAATAATAGACCATTTTTCAAGGTATGTGGAGATGGTGGCTATGCCAAATCAACAGGCAGCAATGGTCACGCAAGTGTTAGTAAATAAATGGATTTTGAAGTTTGGTGTACCTGAGACAATAATTACTGACCAAGGGATCAACTTCATGTCAGATTTAATGAAGGAACTGCATAAATTGTTAAATGTAAAGAAGTTGAGGATGAGCACATTGCATCCACAGGTGAACAGAAGGACAGAATGGGTACACAGAACAATTGGGAAGATGCTCAGTTTTTATGTGGATTCTCATCACCATCAGTGGGACGAGTATTTGAAGCATATTGTATGCGCATATAATGCAAAAATCCATACAAATACCGGTTTGTCTGCATATGAGGTAGTGCACAGGTGAAAAATGTCATCACCGTTTGATTCAGTGAAACTACGGAAAGGAAAGACTGGTGAATCTGTACGTCTATTTGCGAGAACAATTTGGGATGTTTGGAAACAGGTACAAAAGGCGAATATGAAGGCTTTTGAAAGGCAGGAAGATGAAGTGAAGTGGAAAGGAAGTTTACCACAGTATAGAGTGGGGCAATAGGTAATGCTGTAATGCTGTCCAGCCCCTATATGCAAAAAGTGAAAAAGAAGAAGTTCTTCATGAGGTATCAAGGGCCATACCAAGTTTTTGAAATCACATCCCCCGTTAATGTTAAAGCTTCAGCTGCCAACTAGAACAATGATAGATTGGGCAGTTATGGCCTTTTAAGGGTTGTCCATATGTGATTCCAGGCATGTCACAGGAAAGAAAGAGGAAGGAAGAGGGAGTGAAGAGAGGTGCTAAGAACAGAGAAAACCAGGAAGATAGAGTACAGCATGAAGTACCATATGATTTGCGATCCAGAAAGAAGTGGAGAATTTATAGTTTTTTTGTTTTCTTGTTATGTATCATTGGGTTTGCATAGATTAATTAGGCATTGTATTTTCGTATATGTATTTTTGAGTATAGCCTGCTGTGGACAGCAGTCTTTTTGAAGAAGGAGGAAGGGTGATGGTAATCACTGTCCTCAGGTCACTGGAAAGGGGAGCGTTGAGCAAGTTTATAGAAGTAAAAACTGAGAATGTATTGCTGATCTCAGCAGTTAACAGCTGGTACGCTGAGATGACAAGGGAGGAAATACAAAGCTGCCATAGAGGGAAGGTAATGGTATGTCCAGCCAGGGTGATAAGCACCAATCAGGACACGTGCACAGTGCAGTAATTTTTAGTGAGGAGGAAAGAAATAGACTCTCCAAGGGACATCATGGAGCCAAAAGTGAACTTGCAACAGATTGGGATGCATTGGATCTTCTCCACCTATGAAAAATTAAGAGTAGTAGCAAGTTGTTTTGAGCGGGGAGTATTTGCAGAAGCGAAATGTATAGAGCTCGAGGAGAGTGGAATTTTAATCAATGGAACTGCGAGTAACATAATAGGACCAACCTTCCATCTGCCAGTGTCAATTTCAGAAGTCACACAATTGAATGTTACACAGTCACAGCTGTACTGGCCGGAAGCCACTTTAGAGTTTTTGCCAAGGCAGAATCTGACCTTGTTAAATCACACAATTGAGCCAGGTCTGTTGAGATCTGTAAACCAGTTCATTTTAGAGCAAGAGGGGTGCATATCAGCCAAACAGCTTGTTTAACATGTCGCTCAGTATAGGTAAAGGCAATGGCAAATAGCAATCATTTTGAGCACCTCTGTGCCAAGTGTCTTCGCAGCCTTAACTTTGTTATGTGTTGTATTCATTCTGATCAGGCGGAGAGCCAGTTCCAAGAAGGAACCAAGGGTAGTCCAGGTCCGAGTGGATTGGATACCGAGGTTGTGAGATGAGTAGTTAAGGGGTTGATTGAGCAGTGGTCATCCAGTAAGGAATTTTTACGTTTTGTTTCATGTCATGTGTTTTACGGGCACTAGACCACATTTAAGTTTTCTAATAGTAAGGAAATATGTCATAGGTGCTGCCGCAAACTAGTTTAAGAGTTAGTTAAAAGTCGACTCGGGGACCGGGTCTTTCTGAAGGGGGGAATAATGTAGCAGCACTACCGTTTGGGATAGGAAAAGTCAGTTTTGGTGCAATATTCCTGAGTGCACAAGTTACAGCCATACACAGGCCTTTTTACAGTGAGTTATGCTCACCAGCAGTTGCAAAGTAAAATAGAGGCCACAGGGGCGTAGAACTGCTGGAAAAAGTACACGCAGCTGTTTGCATGGTGCAAGTCACAGGCAGAAGGGGCCCACTGGCCAACCTAAGTGTTATGAGTACGTGACACAGAGCGGCGCATTTAGCAAAACAGAGGTCCACAGCTACATATAAATAGGTGCCAGTTCACTAACAAAGCATTCAAGTGTGGCAGCTCTCCTGGACAGCGAGACATGTCACACCACCGGATACACATGGCAGCAGATGGGGTGCCGGCGTTCCAGTCCATGGCATGTCGCTGGTTCAACTGACACAGCCCTGATGGCATCATATGACCACAGCCGTACAAGGCCGACATATTAGCACAGCGCTTGACGGGGCGCTGGGGTGGTGCCCTCAGCATTGCAGGACCTGGTGATGCAGTCCAAGGGGAACACAGCACTGTAGTTGGAAACAATAAATCACTTGGAAAGCTCGGACGAGTCTCAATATGATGCCTTCTACCTCTTCCCGCTACATTTGGTGTTGCTGTTACATTTGGAGTCAGAAGTTGACACTACAATATAAAAAGGTTGTAAATAGTCAGCATCTATCTGTCTTTAAACATGAATGTGTTACGTAAATGCAAAACGACTCATTCCACACCATTACAATTAATTTTACAAATGTCATTGGAGTTGCTGCATTCTGAAAATGCTGACCAGACACAGTAATTAGTGAACAGTTGTACAAATGATCCACAAAACATGAAACTAACCAAGTAAGAGTGCTTAATTTTATCAGTCATCACAGATCTGACTCATGGGAAGCTAGGCAACATGTCAGTTATTTATGAATTGAAATAATGTATCTTATGTACAAGTTACTCACCAAGTTACAATATTACTTAGATAAATAACGTGTTGATTGTGCAGGTCAGTATTGTCATTGCAAATGCAAATCTGTTTCATCTGCTTGTCAGGTGTCATAGTGTGCATTTTAAAACAAAGGCACCTTTTTTCCACAAAAGCATCCACAATAATTTGACCAATTTATAGATGTAACATGTATTTCAACTACCTTTGCAAAATAATGATGTGTCTCATTTTTTACACTGTATCTTACCCACAGATCTTCCATTTTAATACATACATATATCATATTGAAGACTTGATTTCAGAGCTTGGTTTATGACTTCAAGGTTTGTCCTGATGTGGACTATTGCAATAATATAAGTATGTAAATGAATATGAGCCAGTAGAATTTCAACTGAAGGATGTAGATTACAGTGTGACCTTTTCCCTTTTGGTCTTTAACATTCTATTGACAATGAGGTCATTTGAGATTGAGTTTATTTGTGGTAAAGGAAATGGCATGTGTCCTATTCAAAGGAATCACCCCAGCATTTGCTTTACTTAAATTAGGGAAACCATATAAAAC
The DNA here is from genome assembly GCF_021461395.2 of Schistocerca americana. Lineage (NCBI taxonomy): Eukaryota > Metazoa > Arthropoda > Insecta > Orthoptera > Acrididae > Schistocerca > Schistocerca americana. The sequence goes on along the minus strand of NC_060119.1, from coordinate 606,959,978 downwards.
CTAAATCTGGATGGCCAGTTGGGAATTTGAAATACTGCTCTCCTGAATGTGAGCCCAGTGGCTTAACCACTGTACCATCTCTCTCACTCTTCCTCTTTTAAGCAGAAGTAATTGTAATTAAGCTGGGATAAATACGTCCCTTTGCATCTCACACACGGCTGAGAAAATCAGCCCTATAACTCAGCATCAACCACAGCTGAGAAAATTAGCTCTATAACTGAGCACCGTATTTTGAAGTCTGTATGTTGAAACACAATTTTCAGCATTTCAGCAGATCAAATGACAGACGAGGAACAGAATTACTGATCGTCTATCAGCCCAATACTTTGAAACTTGCTATGTCACAAACATAAGTGTATCTTTCAGGTAAGTGCAGTTACGTCAAAAGTGTTATAATGTCAAGTTGAACACATATATTTCAAAAATGACACAACACATGTAAGTCACAGAGCAAGTTGACAAAGCAAGACATGTGAACACGGTAACATTCAAATCAGCACTGAGTCCAAGTCTAGTGGCCACTGGCTGGCTGGCTGGTTAGGTGGCGTGGCTGCTGCATGGCTGGCAGACACCGCCGCATGTAGGGGACACGCGTAACTGCGCGGCGGCACTTTGAAAGATTGGCGAGTCACAACACTTTTGCCCCCTTTGAATTTTTTGCACTGGTCTTGATGGAGGTGGCCTGTGGATTGCCAACGTCCATAGGTGTTGTTTGACTGGCTGTAAAGTCTCGAGGAGGAGGCTTCCCGTACGGACGGAAGTGTCCCCGATGATAATGGGTCGAGATGACAGGAGACGTGGGGGTTGAATCTGCTGGGGCCCCATGCACCAATCTGCCCATTGCGGCAAGTCCGGTTGTTATAACAGGAGACATGGGCGATGTGTCGGCGTCCTTAGAAGGAGGCGAGTAGAGTTGCTCTGACAGATGATGGTCATCTGGTTCCTGCATGGGCACGTCTCCTGGTGGTATCCGTTCTTGAGCTGGCACCGAAATGAGAGATGCCAAGATCCCGAGCGTAAGGAAGAGCCGAAGGTGGTGTGGCAGCATTCAGAACAGGCATTGCCGGCACGCAAGGCCGAAGCTGGTCCAAATGATGCACTGCAACACCCGTGTCCATCTGGATTTCATACAGGTGTCGGCCACGGTGGCGTAAGATGCGGCCAGGATTCCATTTTGGCCAACTGCCAAATCCCCGTACCCATACGAGGTCACCAGCTGTGAACCGGCCAAGTGAAGGCACCCGCAGCCGAGAGGTGGAAGGCCGCAGAAGATGAAGTAGCATGCGGGGCTGTCGGCCATTAAGAGCTCAGCCAGGCTATGGTCGCCCATGGGGGTGAAATGGTAAGAAGCCAGAAATTGGAGAAGTGCATCATCAGCAGCAGAAGAAGTCAGGAGTTTCCTCATCTGAGCCTTAAATGTGCGGACCAGTCGTTTAGCCTCACCGTTTGACTGTGGATGGAATGGAGGGACTGTGACGTGCATGATGCCATGACGGGCACAAAAATCCGCAAATTTTGAAGAGGCAAATTGCGGACCATTATCAGTAACAAGAGTAGAGGGAAAGCCTTCCAAAGAGAAAATGCGAACTAGAGCATTTGTGGTTGCCACAGTGGTAGGCGACATGCAACGGACAATGAAAGGAAAGTTAGAGTAGGTGTCAATAACGAGAAGCCAATAATTACCTAAAAAAGGTCCGTGAAGTCAGCATGAATACGCTCCCACGGATTCTCAGGCGAAGGCCACAGTGACAAAGAGGAATTCAGCGTGGCAGCCTGTGACGTACAAGGGCCGCAGGCAGTTTCCATGAGTGTAATTTCAGAGTCAATGCCGGGCCAGTACACATGACGGCGCATCAGAGATTTTGTGCGAGAGACACCCCAGTGCCCTTGGTGAAGGAGGCTCAAGACCAAAGCATGCAAAGACGCAGGTACCACAACACGCGGGGAAGCATTGTCAGTGGAAAGGAGGATAACACCATCCCTACCCGTGAGGCGGTAGCGCAAAGCGTAGTAGTTCCGCAACGGATCAGAAGTCTTAGCGGATGGACAATCTGGCCAACCCTTCTGAATACAGCATAAAACCTGGGAGAGAGTAGGATCAGAACCCATAGCAGCCGCCAGCCAGTCCCCGGTGATGGGGGGACCCGTCCACAACCTGCTGCTCGGCAACATCCAGGTGGAAACACAAAAGTTCGTCCCTATTGAATGCCAGATCAGGACCCATGGGAAGGCGAGACAGTGCATCATCATTTGCATGTTGAGCTGTCGGCTGGAAATGAATCTCATAATTGAAACGAGACAAATAAAGAGCCCAACGCTGGAGGCGGTGTGCAACCTTGTCGGGAAGCGACATAGATGGAGGAAACAAGGAAACAAGTGGTTTGTGGTCCGTAACAAGATGAAATTTGGATCCATAAAGAAAAACACCAAACTTATGAAGAGCATAAATAATGGCCAAAGCTTCTTTTTCAATTTGAGAATATTTTCGTTGGGCATCCGTGAGCGTTTTGGAGGCATAAGCAATGGGTTGTTCAGAACCGTCAGAAAAACTGTGGACAAGGACTGCGCCAACCCCGTATTGAGAGGTGTCTGTGGCCAGAACGAGATGTTGGCCAGGTCGATAAGTAGCCAGGCATGGGGCCTGTTTCAGCGTAGTCTTCAATTTCTGGAAAGTCGCATCGCATGACATGGACCAGTGAAAGGGCACATTTTTATGCAACAGGCGATGCATTGGCTGAGCCACCGAAGCCGCAGACGGTAAAGACCTGTGATAGTATGCTATTTTCCCCAAGAAGGCCTGCAGTTCCTTAACAGATGTAGGGTGAAGAAGAGCATCGATCACAGTGACAGTTTGCTGAAGCAGACGAATATCATCCCGAGAGAGTTGGAAGCCCAAATACATGATAGACGGCTGAAAAAATTTTGATATCTGAAGATTACACTTAAGACCAGCAGTCTGTAAGACATGAAGGAGTGTGCAGAGATTCTGAAGATGTTCTTCAGTGGTGGAGCCAGTCACAACAATGTCATCCATGTAATTGATACACCCAGGGACAGGGAGCAATAATTGTTCCAAGAATCGCCGAAAGAGAGCAGGGGCGCTGGCAACCCCGAATGGCAATCGTTGGTACTGGTAGAGGCCGAAAGGCATGTTAAGGACCAGAAACTGCCAGGAAGCAGCATCGAGAGGAAGTTGATGATAAGCTTCTGATAGGTCAATTGTAGAAAAATACTGGCCTCCAGCAAGTTTAGTGAACAATTCTTCAGGTTGGGGCATAGGGTAAGTGTCGATGAGGCATTGAGCATTTACAGTGGCTTTGAAATCGCCACAGAGACGAATATCACCATTGGGCTTAGCAATGACAGTGACAGGAGAGGACCACTCACTTGAAGTGACAGGAAGCAAGACCCCTGAAGCAGTGAGATGATCCAGCTCCCGTTTTACCCGATCACGAAGGGCCACAGGACTGGGCCGAACCCGTAAAAACTTAGGCCGAGCATGGGGTTTGAGCATGATATGAGCTTCAAAGTTGTTTGCACGGCCTAACCCAGGAGAAAAAAGGGACAAACATGTCATCGACAATGAATCCAATTGAGCATAAGGAATGGCATCAGAGACAATATTGACAGAGTCATCTATGGAGAATCCAAAAATGCGTTATTATGGTCAACAACAAATATGGTAACAGTGCGAATGATGGATTTGTAAGATACCTCAGCATTTAGTTGTCCCAAGAGAGAAATCTTCTGTTTATTGTACGTCCGTAATTGCTGAGTGACAGGTGATAGGATTGGAGAACCCAACTGAAGATACGTCTGAGAATTGATGATAGTGGCAGCAGAATCAGTATCCACCTGCATGCGAACATCTCGACCAAGTATTTGGACAGTGAGGAATAACTTCCCTGAAAGGGAAGAAGTACAATTGACAGACAACACAGAATCAGAATTAGCGTCACGGTCATGAACATCATGTATGCGGTCGGATTTGCAAACGGATGACACATGATTCTTCTTTTTGCAATTGTGACACACGGCCCAACGTTGGGGACAATCCTCCAGTGAATGTTTTGTAAAACACAGCGGACATGTAGGAAGTTGCCGGGGGTTTTGCTGCAGTTTCTTAGAGGTTTGTTTACGGGTAGGCTGAGGCTGTGCTTGGGAGCGTCGGCCGGTGGGGACACACCGTACGCATCGTCAACAGCGCACAGAGGTTGTATTTTCCCGATGTCACCCCACACCTCTATTTGCACTCCAGTGCCGCGAGAAATTTCGAACGACTGCGTGATGGATAGGACTTCATCTAGAGTCAGATTTGCCAACTGAAGGGCACGTTGCCTAACTTCTTTGTCGGGCACCGACCAGATAATAGCATCCCGTTCCATGGAATCGGCGTAGGATTCTCTGTAAACTTCAGTAACAAATTGACACTTTCTACTAAGGCCGTGAAGTTCAGCAGCCCAAGCACAATAAGATTGATTTGGTTGTTTTTGATAGTGATAAAAGGCAACACGAGAGGATACCACATGTGTATGCTTTTGAAAATATACGGACAGAAGTGAGCACATGTCAGCAAAGGACAAAGACGCAGGATCCTTCAGAGGAGCCAATTACGACAACAACCAATACAGTTGAGGTGAAATCCATGAAAGGAACAGAGACTTACATGTTTGTTCATCCATGACATTAAATACCAGGAAGTGCTGTCGAAGACGTTTTTCGTAATCAGACCAGTCTTCCGCAATCTCATTGTAAGGAGGAAAAGGAGGTATAGACAATGACAAGAAACGGCCAGCATTGAATGCCATTACGAAATCGCGAATTGCCAACGTGAGAAGTGTTTGCTGTTCATTGAGACCTTGCAATAGTTGCTCTAAAGCAGCCATGGAAATCTGTGGGTCAATGATGAAAAGGAAAAATTCCATCCCTCTCACCAATTGTTATAACGTCAAGTTGAACACATATATTTCAAAAACGACACAACACATGTAAGTCACAGAGCAAGCTGACAAAGCAAGACATGTGAACATGATAACATTCAAATCAGCACTGTTGGCTGGCTGGCCGCTTAGGTGGCATGGCTGCTGCATGGCTGCCAGACAGCGCTGCACGTAGCAGACGCGCGTAACTGTGCGGCGGCACTTTGAAAGATCGGCGAGTCACAACAAAAAGTCTCTATTATTTTCATATTAAATGAGGATAAGGTAATTTTGAAGTCACTATTGTGGCTACATAATTTTATATAATATGACCAGAATGAAAATCTGAAGTCAAGTGGGTATTATTAGACTAGACCAACTTGTGATCTAACAATAGAAAATTCAGGGTGGAATGTGACAGTATTACGAAAAGAAAAGTTGATACTCACCATATAGCAGAGACGCTGAGTCGCAGGTAGGCACAACAAAAAGACTGTAACAAATAAAGCTTTCAGCCAGCAAGGCCTTCATCAAAAATAGATTACATACACACTGACACACTCATGCAAAGGTGAGTCACACACACACGGCTAGTTTCAGGCAACTGAGGCCGCACTGCAAGCAGCAGCACCAGTGTATGATAGGAATGGTAACTGGGTGGGGTAAGGAGAAGGCTGGGGTGGGGAGGGAGAGTGATAGTAGGTTAGAAGTGGTGGACAGTGAAGTGCTGCAGGTTAGACAGAGGGCTGGGGAATGGGAGGGGGGGAGGTAGCGGAAAAGGGGAGAAGTAAAAAGACTGGGTGCAATGGTGGGATGAGGGCTGTGTAGTACTGGAATAGGAAGAGGGAAGGAGTTGGAGGGGTGAGGACAATGACTAACGAAGCTTGAGGCCAGGAGGGTTATAACGATGTAGGATAAATTGCAGAAAAAGATCCCACCTGAGCAATTCAGAAAAGCTAGTGTTAGTGGGAAGGATCCATATGGTACAGGCTGTGAAGCAGTCATTGGAATGAAGGATGTCATGTTTGGCAACATGTTCAGCAACAGGGTGATCCACTTGTTTCTTGGACACAGTTTGTTGGTGGCCATTCATGTGGTTGGACACATTGTTGCTTGTCATGCTCATAAAGAATGCAGCACATTAGTTGCAGCCTACCTTGTAAATCACATGACTGGTTTCATGAGTAGCCCTGCCTTTGATGGGATAGGTGATCTTTGTGTCTGCACTGGAGTAGGTGGTGGTGGGAGTATGTATGAGACAGGTCTTACATCCAGGTCTATTACAGGGGTATGTCCCTGAGGTAATAGGTTGGGAGCAGCGGTTGTGTAGGGATGGACGAGTATATTGTGTAGGTTTAGTGAATGGCAGAATACCACTGTGGGAGGGGTGGGAAGGATAGTGGGCAGGACATTTCTCATTTCAGGGCATGACGAGAGGTAGTTGACACCCTGGCGGAGAATGTAATTCAGTTGCTCTAGTTCTGGGTGGTACTGAGTTACGAGGTGAGTGCTCCTCTGTGACCGGATGGTGGGACTTTGGGAGATGTTGGGAGACTGGAAAGATAGGTCATGGTAGATTTCTCTTTGTACAAGGTTGGGAGCATAATTACGGTCTGTGAAGGTGTAACTGAGACCCTCGGTATATTTCAAGAGGGACTGCTCATCACTGCAGATGTGATGACCACAGGTGGCTAGGCCGTATGGAAGGGACTTCTTGGTATGGAATGGATGGCAGCTTTCTAAGTGGAGGTGTTGCTGGTGGTTAGTAGATTTGTTTTGGACAGAGGTACTGATGTAGCTGTCTTTAAATGATGACTAACCGAAACCCTCAGCAGCCGACAGGTGTTGTTGATATACATCGAGGTATATCAACAACACCTGTCGGCAGCTGAGGGTTTCAGTTAGTCATCATTTATTCCAGGGAAAAGCTGCATGGTCATCAACAGTATTCTGTTCTTTCGAGTACAGTTACTGTCTTCATATATGTAGCCGTCTTTGACGTGGAGGTCAACATCTAGGAAGGTGGCTTGTTGGGTTGAGTAGGACCAGGTGAAGCAAATGTGGGAGAAGTTTTTGAGGTTGTGGAGAAATGTGGATAGGGTGTCCTCACCCTCAATCCAGGTTGCAAAAATGTCATCATTGAATCTGAACATGATGAGGGGTTTAGGATTCTGGGTGTTAGGAAAGGATTTCTCTAGATGGCCCATGAATAAGTTGGCATAGGGAGATGCCATGCGTGTGCCCATAGCAGTACCCCAGACTTGTTTGTAGGTAATACCATCAAAAGAGAAATAATATTGTGTGAGGATGTAGTTGGTCAAGGCGACTAGGAAGGACATCGTTGGTTTGGAAGCTGTCGGGTGCTGGGAAAGGTAGTGCTCAATAGTGGTAAGGCTGTAGGCATTAGGGATGTTAGTGCAAATGGAGGTGGCATCAATAGTGATGAGCAGGGCATCATGTGGTAATGGGACAGGAACTGTGGAGCGCCAGTGGAGGAAATGGTTGGTATATTTTATATAGGAGGGTAGATTCTGGGTAATAAGTTGAAGGTGTTGGTCTAAGAGAGCAGAGACACTCTTGGTGTGGGCACAGTAAGCGGTTTATGGACTTTAGTAAGCATGTAGAATGTAGGAGTGCAAGGAATGGTAGGGGTGAGCAGAGAGATGGACTTTGGACAAATGTTCTGGGATCGGCCAAAGGATTTGAGGAGGGACTGGAGATCTTACTGGATTTCTGGAATGGGGTCACTGTGGCAAGGTTTGTAGGTGGAAATATCTGACAGCTGGTGGAGTCCTTCTGCCAGGTAATCCTTGCAGTTCAAACAACAGTGGTGGAGTCTTTGTCTGCAGGTAGGATAATAAGGTCAGGATCAGTTTTTACATGGTGGACTGCAGTTCTTTCTGCAGATGTGAGGTTAGTTTGCATGTTGAAGGGTTTGGGAAATAATGGTGAGTCAAGGTTCAAGGCTAGTAAAGTTAACAGGGGGTGATATGTGGGCAGTGGGGGTGGACCATGGTTGGATGGAGGAGGACTGAGTTAGACAGGGTTCAAGATTGTTCTTTGGTTGAGCCTGATTGGTAGGATTGGTGGTGAAAAATGAGTTTCCACTGTAAGGACCAGCTGTAGGAGAGAATGTCTTTAACTGAATTTGGGAGTGAGGCAAAAGGTGAGGCCTTTGGAAGGGACTGATATTTCTGTGGGGGTAAGGCTTCTGGAGCATAGGTTCATGACTTTGTTACAAGTCTGTTTAGATTCTTGATTCTGTGTGGTGGTGTGAGGGAGTTTTGGAGGATGGGGTAAGCATAATATGTCTGCAAGACAGGGTTTTGTTAGCTATGAGGGTACGTGGGGGAGATTTGGAGGTTGTTGTGGAGGCGGTGGACAGTGGTACTCCTAGGCGGGAGTAGGAAGTGAGCAGAGCAGAGAGCTATTTGAGGTGGTGTTGTGCATGTTGCTCTAGTTCCAGGAGAGCAAGAGTTTCAATGTGTTTTATGGGTTCGAGGAATTTGGGATTTCATAGCAGGAGAATTTTGCAGCTGGAGAGAAGGTACTGAAAGGAGGTTTGGGCTTGGTTGATAAAGTTTTGCAGGAGTATATTGGTGAGGTCTAAGGATTGGCAGAATCTGAACAGATGGAAGACATTGTGGAAGGAAGAGTGGCAGCTGGAGATGGGTGATTTGTTGGTAAGGCCATCTGGGGGGATTTCATGAACCAAGCAACAAAGCAGGAAAAGTATATGGGACAGGGTTCTAGCCAGGGATAAGGAAGCATTACTGTATTAACACAGATGGAAAAGCAAGGATCCATAGTGGTGGAAAAAATGAGAAAAATTCTGTAAATAACGTAGAATTATGTCTGAAAAAATTCGCAAAAATAGACCCAAATACATGTGAAAAATCATGAGAAGGATGAAATGGATCCAGAAGGGGGGAACAAGATGAAATCTGAGGGAGTCAACGATAGCGAAAGACGAAAACTCACTAAAATTGGCAGGAAGTCACAATGAGATCAAAGAAAAGATATAAATAATAAAAAATATATATTTTTTACTTTGGGTAGCAGGTCTGAGGGTGGATAAGTATGAAGAAGGGGGACATCAGGTGTGACCAGATGAGGTGGAATTAGTGGGTGCGAGCTAGGATAGGACAGAGAAAGAGTAGGAGGAGGGGAGGGGTTCATAGGGTGAGATGCAAGATCATATGGCACCAGAAAGCAGTGGGATCTAACATGCAAAAATATGGGAGAGTGACGCAGGGACAGTGGTCAGTTTGAAGGTATAGGATTAATAATATCAGAGGGAGCAATGTGTGACATAAGATGCTACACCAACAATCAGCATGTCTTGTAACTGTCTGCCATGCGCAGCCTAGACGGTTGATAAAGTGTGGCTTGTAAGAAGAGCGTGCAGTTCTATTTGTAAGGTGACAAGAGAAACACAGGGAAGAAGAGAAAGAAGGAAAGACATTGAGTATAAAGATGCATTAGAAAGTGGTAACAAAGGAAACAGCACTGAGTTAGGGTCAAAGAAAAGCCATCAGGGAAAAATCAAACAATGGAAAATCCAGGGTGGAATGTAACAATATTATCAAAAGGAAAGTTGTTACTCACCATTTAGTGGAGATGATGAGTCACAGACATGTACAACAAAAATACTGTCACAAATAAAGCTTTCAGCCAATAAGGCCTTCGCAAAAATAGACAACAGATATGCACTCACTCATACAAACACACACACACACACACACACACACAAACACACACTCATGCAAACGCAACTCACACATACACGACTGTTGTCTCAGGCCAAACTACAAGCAGCAGCACCAGTGCATGCTGGGAGTGGTAACTGGGTAGGGGTAAGGAGGAGGCTGGGGCAGTGGGGGGGAGAGATAGTAGCACCAACAATCAGCGTGGTCTTAAAGCCATCTCCAACTGCCACACTGATTTCCACAATGACCTCCACCTGTTCAGATTCCGCCAATCCTTAGCCCTCACCAACATAGTCCTGCAAAACAGATACCAATCAAGCCAAAACCTCCTTGTGGTACCTTCTCTCCACCCACAAAATTTTTCTGCTACAAAATCCCAAATTCCTGGAACCCATAACACACATTGAATCTCGTGCCCACCAGAAGCTACAACAACATACACAACGCTGCATCAAAAAGCAGTCCACCCCGCTCACTTCCTACTCCTGGCTTGGAGTACCACTGTCCACCACCTCCACAACAGCGTCCAAACCACTCCCATGTCCCCTCATAGCTGACAAACCCTGTCACACCAACCTGTTACACTTAACCCAACCTCTAAAACTCCCTCCAACCACCACACAGAGTCCAGAACCTACACAGACTTGTAACACAATCATAAAGTTTCCTTCAAGAAGCCTTAGCCCCACAGAAATATCAGTCCCTTCCAATGACCTCACCTTTTGCACCGCTCCCAAATTCAGTCATGCAGGACATACTGAAGATCTTTTCTCCTTTTCCCAGTCTCTAGAGTGGAAACACTTTTTCGCCACCAACACTACCAATCAGACTCAACCAAAGACCAATGTCGAACCCTGCATAACTCAGCTCACACCTCCATCAAACTGTGATCCATTCCCACTCTCCTAGATACCCCCTGTTAACATTCCAGAATTTCTTAACCACAGACCTTACCTCATCAGCATTCCCCTAATCCCTTAACGTGCAAACTAACCTTACGTATGCAGAAAGAACCACAGTCTACCATCTAAAAACTGATCCTGACCTTATTATCTTACCTGCAGACAAAGGCCCCACCACTGTTGTTTTGAACCACAAGGATTACTTGGTGGAAGGTCTCCGCCAGCTGTCTGATACTTCCACCTACAAACCTTGCCACAGTGACCCCATTCCAGAAATCCAGTAAGATCTCCAGTCCCTTCTCAAATCCTTTGGCCAATCCCAGAACATCTGTCCAAAGTCCATCTCTCTGCTCACCCCTACCATTCCTTGCACTCCTACATTCTACATGCTTAATAATGTCCATAAACCGCTTACTGTGCCCCCACCAAGAGTGTCTCTGCTCTCTTAGACCAACACCTTCAACTTATTACCCAGAATCTACCCTCCTATATAAAAGATATCAACCATTTCCTTCACCAGTTCTCCACAGTTCCTGTCCCTTTACTACATGGTGCTCTGCTCGTCACTATTGATGCCACCTCCCTTTACATTAACATCTCTAATTCCCATGGCCTTATTGCTATTGAACTCTACCTTTCCCAGCGCCTGACAAATTTCAAACCAACAACCTCCTTCCTAGTCGCCATGACCAACTACATCCTCACACATGTCTACTTCTCCTTTGAAGGTATTAACTATAAACAAATCCAGGGTTTTGCTATGGGCACCTGCATGGCACCGTCCTATGCCAACTTATTCATGGGCCATCTAGAGAAATCTTACCCAAACACCCAGAATCCTAAACCCCTCATCTCGTTCAGATTCACTGATATCTTTGCAATCTGGATTGAGGGTGAGGACACCCTATCCACATTCCTCCAGAATCTCAACAACTTCTCCCCCATTGGCTTCATCTGGTCCTTCTCAACCCAACAAGCCACCTTCCTAGATGTTGACCTCCACCTTAAAGATGGCTACAGCAGTACCTCCATCGATATCAAATCCACTAACCACCAGCAACACCTCCACTTTGACAGCTGCCACCCATTCCATACTGAAAAGTCCTCCATTCCATGCTGAACAGTCCGTTCCATACAGCTTAGCCACTCATGTTTGTCGCATTTGCAGTGATGAGTGGTCCCTCTTGAAATATACTGAGGGTTTCACTGAATCCTTCACAGACTGCAATTATCACCTCAACCTTGTACAGAAAAAAATCTCCTGCGCCTTTTCTTTTCCACTCTCCCAACACCTCCCAAAGTCCCACCATCTGGCCATGGAAGAGCATTCTCCTTGTAACTCATTACCACGCAGAAGTGGAGCAACTGAATTACATTATCTGCCAGGTGTTCGATTACCTCTTGTCATGCCTTGAAATGAGAAATGTCCTGCCCACAATCCTTCCCACGCCTCCCACAGTGGTATTCTGCCATCCACTGAACCTACACAATATACTCATCCATCCCTACACAACCTCCTGCTCCCAAATCTTTATCTCATGTCTCATGCCCCTGTAATAGACCTAGATGTAAGACCTGTCTCATACATCCACCCACCATCATCATCTACTCCAGTTGGATCACAAAGATCACCTATCCCATCAAAGACAGGCCTACCTGTGAAACCAGTCATGTGATCTACTAGCTAAGCTCCAACCACTGTGCTGCATTCGATGTGAGCATGACAACCAACAACCTGTCTGTCCGTATGAATGGCCACAGATAAATAGTGTCAAAGAAACAAGTGAATCACCCTGTTGCTGAGCATGCTGCCAAATATAACATCCTTCATTCCAATGACTGCTTCACAGCCTGTGTGATATGGATCCTTCGCACCAACACCAGCTTTTCTGAACTGCTTAGGTGGGAACTTTCCCTGCCATATATCCTACATTCCTATAACCCTCCTGGCCTCAATCTTCGTTAGTCATTGTCCTCACCTATCCAGCACCTTCCCTGTCCCCATTTCAGCACTACAAACGTCTCATTTCACCATCCCATCCAGTCTTTTTACTTCTCTCCTTTTCCGCTATCCCCCTTCCTCCCCACCTTTCACCAGCCCTCCATCTAACCTGCAGCACTTCACTGTCTACCACCACTACCACTACCCTACTATCCCTCCCCCTCCTAGCCCCAGCCTCCTCCTTACCCTCACCCAGTTGCCACTCCCATCATGCACTGGTGCTGCTGCTCGCACTGTAGCCTCAGTTGCTGGGGACTACAGGCATGTGTGTGTGAAGTTCATTTGTGTGTGTGTGTGTGTGTGTGTGTGTGTGTGTGTGTGTGTGTGTGTGTGTGTGTCATCTAGTTTTGATGAAGACCTTACTGGCCAAAAGCTTTATTTGTGATAGTCTTTTTGTTGTGCGTATCTATGACTCAGCATCTCTGCTATGAGGTAAGTACCAACCAGTAATCCTGAATATTAGAATCTGCTCACATTGTCACTGTTACTAAGCACCCAGGTTTGAATCACCATGCTGTGGTCCATTAGAGTTGCTTTTCTGGTTGTAAATATTCAAGGCAACACCTATTGTTGACATAGTTTCTTTATAAAAATAAATACACATAATATTTGTGTAATACAGCAAGCACCAGATTATCCAGGTACAGATTATTCAGTTTTTAGATTATTTATTCATAGTTCTGCAATTTAAAAAAAAAAAGTAAAATAGAATAGAATAAAATAAATAAAAAAAGTATGAAGTATTCTGTTATAATCAGAATAAATATTTACATTTAGAATACACTGTTTATTTATTTATTTTCTGCCCATATAACAAAAAGTTTTTGGACATTGTCAGGAAAATTTAGATTACGTTACACATATACCGTAAAATATTTACATTCTTTCATAACAACATATGGATCAGACACATGTATGTACACATTATTTTTCAAAAGGGCACTGAAAGTACATTCCTCTATAGTGTAACACAATTTAGCTTATATTTATAATAGTACAGTACACATAATACAGTGTATAATTACGTTCTTTCATACCACTGATAGATCGGAGACATTGTCTATATACAATGTTTTCCAAGATGGCACTACAACTTAAAGTCCTCTATAGAGTAACAACACTTCTCTATTAATAATTGCTTCAGTCTACTATTTAGCATACTTAGATTTATTTTCTTGAGTTCACAGGGTAGTTCACTGTAGAAAATTGCTCCCATTCTGTGTGGGCTGTTATGTATGTCACTCATTTTTTACTGCTGGAAGATGATGTGGGCCCCAACACATTGTCTAACATCTCTGAACTATTTTTCCATTATGCCCCTTTCCTATTTTTGCAACATGTCCACGATTGATTTCCTGTCTACATGTTGGCTGAGCTCTTTCGCTAGGAATTGAAGGTTGATAATTTGTAGCTAACTTAAAGTCAATAGTAAATGGAATTCAGAATTCTTGCTCAATGTTGATCTGAAATGAAAGTGAGCTGTTCCATCGTCATGAGGAATGAATTGTTGATTGCGGTGTTCTAGCTGCAGACAGACCTCAATAGAAGTGTATCTTCTAAAATGGATCATTGATAATGAATATTAAACTATATCACATTTCTTGTTGTTTACATGGTTTACATGTGTTAGGAAGATAATAAATCAGAAGCTATAGATAAGTAGGGTGAAACTGCAGTAAAAGTTTTTCAGAATTATACAAACAGTGAGAGGCTTAAATGATAACAAAAGAAAGTTATTAAATATTTGAATGAAAGCTGAAAGCCAAGCTGGACTGGCAATGTTTAACTACCTGAAAACTTAAATGAAGCGCTGCACTTGTAGTTCAAACAGAAAAAAGCAGGAGTTCTTCCCATATGAGGTATGATGTTAACAGAGAAAGGAGGAAAGTTCTGAGATCCTCTGAAGAGTGAAGTAAAATTTAATGTTTCATCAGGATGGCTGCCTCAATCTAGACATTGATATGGAATCTGAGGAACTGCTGCTCAGGGCAAGAAACTTATTGCTGACAAATACACAACTGAATCTTTTGCCATGACTTCTGCAATTGCATTACCCCAAACAATTTTCTCGTGGAACAGATTTACAATACTCTCAAGTTTTTAGGTTATCCATGCAGTCCTGGGTCCACATTAACCTGGATATTCAGGAACTTGCTGTTGTTGTAGAAGGGACCAGAAAACAATATCTTGGTTCACCAGTGGCCATATTTATGATAAATATTTATCATGGTTGAGTAACAGCAATACAAAAAGTTTCAGTCAATTGTATACCTTCATTGTGATGCCATGGGGGAAAATGGAAACTTGCATTAACATCATAAGGAGTAAAATTTAAGCACAAGAATAGAATAAGTGTAAAAAATGACCTGTATCAGGATACCAAAAAATCTCTGGATTAGAAAAAGGTGTTATATCAGGTTTCGTCACCCTGGATGCAATTTCCTTACAGCTCTTCTTTTCTGCATTTCCTTTCTTTCCAGTGGCAGGATAATCTGTTCTGCAAGTTCTTTACTTGTAAAGTATAAAAATTCAGAGATTTTTTTTAGAATTCTGGTATCAGAGGAACAGACTTTGGTTGCTGCTAAGCACAAACATTACTACGTATGTGTCTTAGAATATTTTATTCTTATTAGTATTATTATATCTGGCAAGCAGTTATTTTGAAAAAATCATTTCAGTTCCTGTTACATTACTCATCATCTATTTTTGTGGATGTTTACCATGATTCTGCAGAACAAAATCATCTACGTATTTATGGAAAAATGTGTGTCTATCAACATGCCAGCACTTTCATTTGGTAAGTTACATCATCTTTGTTTTTAGATATATTTTTCCCACATAGAATGTTTCCCTCTATTATATTTATGGAAAAAGTTAGAGAGCTTATATAATATTATACTAGTGTTAACCAGAATTTAGAAGACAGAATTGAACTTAGCCAATAAAATTGAATCATCTGTGTGTACAGATCAGTCACACCAACTAACATGACACAGTTGCAGACTGGAAAAAGAATATAACTTTCTGTTATTGCATCAGCTGTCAGTTTTGTTTTTACTATAACAACAGATACATTATAACTATTATTGCTATACCAAGAGAGTGCCATTAGTCATACAGTGTAATCTAGAGTTTCTCCATTTATTACAGACCTGGTGCAACAACTAACCATTCTATATAATTCTCACACTCTAAATGTAATACAAAGAACTTCCAACATGCAGAACTATTCAGAAGAAGTGCAGGGTGGGGCAAATAAAAGTGGCCCGGACAAGTGAATATGATTGGATGTGATTGTATGCATATAGCCACACCCTGTGACATGCACACCCACCACATGATCCACACCAGTTCCTTGGAGCACATTTATACAATCTTCATGCCTGACAGAGTTGTTAGCAGAGGTCAGTGTGGTTGCAGCCCTTGCTGGCCACATAGGTCACCTGATTTGCCTATGTGTGGTTACTTTGTGTGGGGAGCCCTTAAGACTAAGGTGTATCACAACAACCTTAGTAGTCTTCAAGAACTGTAGCATAGCATTTCAGATGGGACTGCAGCAATTCCAGCAGTCCAGCTTAGATCTGCTGTCAGTAACTTGCTGGCTAGGGCCCAGAAGTGTCAAGAGATGAATGGTGGTCACTTTCAACATCTGCTATAGTCAGCTTAGTACTGTATTTCCTTTCCCCTGCTGTGTTTCCTTGCACCCTGGAACTCTGTTCTCCAGTCTACTTTTATTTTCTCCACTTTGTATGTATCTGTACCACAACATCTGAATTGCGTTGATTCTTTTTTTTACTAGTTTTCCCACAGTCTGTGATTCACTTCCATACAACACCGTGCTCCAAAAGTACATTATCAGAAATTTCTTACTCAAATTAAGGCTTATGTTTGATACTAGTTGATTCTTCTGGGCAGGAATGTGCTCTTTGCCTGTACTAGTCTACTTTTTGTGCTCTTCTTGCTCTGTCCGTCATGTCATGCTTCCAAGATAACAAAATTACACAGTTCTGAAAAACAGATATATACATTAAATGGAACTGAAAGAGGACACTAATAGGAGAGGAGTATTATCATCAGCCTTGGCATTGTACAAGTCTGAATATTATTACATTGCACACGCCTATGTGTAAGTATGCTCCACTTCTCAGAGACTTCAGATACACAGTCAAGTTTAAGGTGTTTGGCAGAATCTTAACAATTTTGTGGGGACATTTTTGTTAGTTTATTGGAGATCACAGTTGAGGGTTCTATACCCGGTTTTCAACTAGCTATACATTCCAGCACAAAAAGAGGAACCTTTTTGGTATGCATTATTTTGAAGGTGTATACAAGACTATTCACACAATCTTACAAAGAATTAGTCATTGGATGTTATAGAACAATCTAAAATGTGAATCTATACACAAAAACTACATTGCAAATAGTGTAATTTTTTTCTTTCTTACGTGTATTCCACTGAACCACACACGTACTTCACAATTTCTTTAGCAGATGTTCACTCACATTCTGAGTTCAGCAGGAGTGCCAGTGCTACTTGCTTTTTAAATGAATGAAGATGGATGACCACACTGCTTTCTTGTAAGAATGTTGACAGCAGTTTCTTGCTAAATGTAAAAAGAATATTACTTGCTGCTTTCATTAAAAATGCCTTCACAATGGCATCAGTTAGTGAGAAAAAGATCCATTCCGCAGTTCTAAAAATATAATTCCAACATTATACCATTCTCACTTTTGATCAAAGAGAGGCATACCTTGCATTGTACTGTTGTATTAATTTATGGCACTTGGACAAGCTGTGCTACATATGGAACCATCTCTGCTCTTTCTAGAAACAGTTGTTACATCCTTGTAGACATTACTGATGCTAGAACTGTTACAGTTCTTGGGTTTTCTCACTTTATCACAATGACAGAATCTTTAACGAACATACCAAACTCATCTCACTACAATTTGTCTCTCTTCTTCTTCATTCCCTGAAAATCTTCCAAGACAAAATCTGACAGGATCAACAGAATGCATTCCATTTGAAGTGTTTTTTTAGGGAGTATGAAGTGAAGTACAGTAGAGTCCCATTAAACCGAACTAAATGGGACAGGACCTTGTTCGGATTACCAATTTGTTCAGATTAGCCGGAATTACAGTGATGAATTTCTAGAATGAAATATACCAAGCAGATAAGTAGGTACACCATGGTAACAAATGGGAACAAGTGTGGGAACAATGGCTCACTCTCACTCCCTGCCCTTGTTGTTGTGCACTGTTGAGACCTTTGTAGTGTCTGAGGTCAGTGCATTGCCAGTTGGCTTGCAAAGCACTTGGTTATGTTAGTTATTGATTGCTGGCACACATAACAGTTGTATTGTATCTGTTCATGGGTAGTGGTGCACGTATTTTCGTCATGAGTAAACCAAAACATACAACGTTAACTCTCAAAGAGTGCTTTGAAGCGGATAGACAATGGTGAGAATGTATCTAAACTGGCAATGGAACTGGGTGTTGATAAAGCAATCATTGGTGATTGGAAGAAGAACCGAGTGAAGCTTGAACAGTCTTGTGCAACGTCTTTGGGAAAAACACTTGAAATTAAGCAGAGTTTGAAATGTTCCCAGTATGAAAAAGTGGATGAAACTCTTTTCCTTTGGTTTACGCAGGAAAGAGAAAGGGGAACTCCATTGAGTGAAGCACTGGTTCAGGAGAAGGCTGTTTACCTGAACAAGTTAATGAATTTTAATGAGTCTTTTAGTGCCATTACAGGTTGGTTGGACAGATTCCAAAAATGTCATGGAATCTGTCAGCTAACAATTACTGGAGAGAAGCTTTCTTCTGGCCATGATGCAGAGAAGGAATACTTGGGTGAGTTTGAAAAAATGATGAGACAGGGAAAGTATTCTCCTCAACAAATTTATAAAGCTGATGAGATGGTCCTTAATTTTAGGGCATTGCCAACAAAAAGCTTGGCATCAAAAGCAGAATGCTGCTGGTAATCACAAGCTGCCTTTATGCTGATTGGCAAATCTGCTAGGCCCAGAGCTTTTAAAAACTGCGTCATGAAGTCACTGCCCAGTGCCCGTATATTATTGTAACCAGAAAAAAGCATAGATTGATGGTAAGCTGTTCAAAGAATGGTTTCATGGCCAGTTTGTTCCCTCTGTTTGACAGTTTTCTAAGGAAAATCATTTGTCTCCCTGTGCAGTCCTTTTGATTGATAATGTGCCATCTCACCCCAGAATTGAGGAATTATGTGATGGAGAAATTGTGGCAAAGTTTTTGCCACCGAATGTTACATCAGTTCTACAGCCAATGAAACAGAGCGTACTGCAAACATTAAAACTGATTTACAGAAAGCAATTTTTAAGAATTTTGATCCAAGATGATAGCATTCCTTTAGTGGACAAAACAAAAAAGACCAATGTGAAGGATATTGTTTATTGGGCTGCTGAGGCATGGCAGAATACTCCAGAAAATACTCTGAGAAAATCTTGGAGAAAAAAGTGGACATCTCTTGAATTTCAGTACAACTTAGTTGAAAATGAAGAGGAAAATCTACTACAAATGATACAGACAGTCCCTGGATGTGAATAAGCTAGTGAAGGAGACGTAGATGAGTGGATGGCAGCAGAAGGGGAATGTGTGGAGAACCTTACTGATGATTATTTAGTTGCTGCTGTGACTCAAGACCAGGAAGAAGTGGACTGCTGTGACAGAAGTGACAATAAGCCTGAAAGCGACAAAGGAGAGTTGGTGCCACACAGTGATGCAGCAGAAACCCATGACTTCGCATTATGTTATTTGGAGCAACAACCCACAACACCTGGTGATTTGATTTTTACGAGATGATGGTGCAACTATGCATCATATAACAGACTGTCTTCATAATTCCAAAAAACAATGACTGAGTTTTTGTCATCTAAAAAGTAGGGATAAAATGTCCACTGTATTGTAGTACATTTTACAGCTTTTCTTCCATTGTTATACATTGTTCAGACCTAATTTTTTCTTGCCAATTTTTCTAATACATATTTACTGTAATGTGTAAAATAAAATAGTGTGTATGTACAGCAGTTTACAGCACAGTTTTCCATACTTAGACTAACATTTTTCGTGTTTGGATTAACCGAACATTCGGATTGCAGGGGTTCAGATTAGCGGGAATCTGCTGTAGTTGCCAAATGAAACAATGCACTTTCTGTTTTACCAAAGCACACATAAGTCAAATACAACCCTTTCACTAAGATGAAGTACTTTCTTCCAGTTTTTTTCCAGTAGACTGGGAACTTTAGTAGATAGCTTCCCTTAGCATCAGGCAGGCGCCTACCTTATACCCTCTTTTTTGGCTTGTACTGTTTTATGCTCCAATTATCCTTTGAAATAACTTTGTCAACGAATAATCTGCCTGAGTAGCAACCTAAGTTTATAGCCAGGAACCCCCTTCCTCACCACGTCTGCATTAATGCTGAGATGAAGTTTCCTGAACTGTGTTTAACCTTTTAGAGTCATCACTGCCAACACAAATTTGTCATATGAAACATGATCCTAACCCTTGTAATTTAATAAATGTGGTAGCTTATGGGTACATGTAATGCATAGGGGTCTGGTCCCAGGAGATAGCTGGGAGGGATGCAGTGGTGCAGTCCTAGTCACGAGAGCACCAAGGAAACATCATTGACAATAAAACACGTATTAGACAATAACACAGGCTCAACTTCCAAAACACTGTGCCACAACTGGGCTGGCGAAGTAGCACTTTGTCAGTGGTGGAACACCAGCTTGTGCTCATCTTGCAGTATGGCCAGCACACTGAGGCACTGGGTGGCAGCTGCTAAATCACAGGCAGTCATTTACAAAACAGGAAATGGCAGCATCGGCGTCTGCCAGAGGAATGGGATGAGTAACACCAGTGACCACCCTCTCGAAGGTGAATGATGGACAGTGCTCAGGTCATGCAGGTCAACCCTCCAGCAGACCACCAGAGTTATGGCGGCCTCCATGCCCCATCAGCATAACCTAAAAAGATCTCAGTGCAGCAAGCAGCAGCAAACTTGTGTTTCCATAGATGATCAGACAGACAGCTAAGTATGCCAACGATCGACCTCCAAAGCCTCCCCTCTTACTGGATGGTTGCAACTGACACAAGAGCTGAGGTTATGCACTGCAATTGGCAATCAACATTCAGCAATCCGAATGACTTTTTTAAGAAGGGAAGAGTATTTATGTAGATGCCTTCTGTGGGCTTTGCAGTGGTGGGGATTGCTACTACATCATGTGTCCTGGTTTTTTCCTTGCTGTCGGCTCTCCTAGTGGCTTCAGACTTTTGCAACTTCACCTTTCAGAGGCTGTTTTCTGCTGGCTTGGCACCTGAGTACTTAAAGTTGCATTGTAGCTATCCTTCCTTTGGAAACTCTGCTTTGTCACTATATGACAGTATCTCTTGGCTTCCATGATGTCATTATGCTTTTCTTGCAGACTAGGGCACTTGGTCATTCTCCCATGGTGCGATAGATCCCATGTTTGCCACAGCTTGCTCAGCATTTCCCCCAGCTGGCAGTCTTCTGGTCACGGACACAGGTGGTTAACCTTCTGGGAGCTGCCAGAGTACACCTTGGACAAATGTTTAGTGTCTGCCAGGGATACTGTCCTGGGGCATGACATCTCCCCCGTTCTTCAGAAAATTCATCTTGAATTTTTTGGTTTATGATATCGGTAATCAATTCATCCTACATATTCTGCAACAGTAGTTACACATTATACAATTTTAGTTGTTCTTCCATTACCATACAGCTAATTTACATGATTTCCAACAGCTGATATATTGAAGCAATAACATAGGTCTCTGCAGAAGTTATTTATTATATACTAACATAGTTATTCATATATTTATAGGTTCATCTATTAGTTTTCATGTAATTCCCCTATGATGTCTGAGCTTTATTTACGAAGCAGTCAACAGGTATTTGGTGCACAGGTAAATCTGAGTGGTGCACTGACTTTCATCTAAAACAGAAGTAGATCACACAAATAACAATCAGAACCATTACAGAACTGGTAGATATCAGGCTTATAGTTGTGATACAATGATGTTGTCTATCACGGTATTCCTATATGTGCTGGAACATTTGTTCAGCTGTAATTCTCCCTGTCCGATGATGACTTGCAAGTTGTCAGGCACTCATCTAGCCAGCTCTAGATAATAGTTGTCTTCAGCCATCACACAGCGCAGCTTAATCAAAATTGAAATATCTCATAATCCTTAGATCACATCACGATGAAGTTTGCATCGGTCAGTCTTACTTAAAAGGCTGCACACATAAATGTCATATTCCCCCTTCTTTCTTATCTTAATCAATAATCACAATTCCATGACATAACAAATCAGAAATGAATGAGGTCAGTGAGATAACATATCACTGCCGGATCTCAGTTTGAAATGGGAGACCAAAAGTTGGCTACAGTAAGTAGGTTCAGGTGGATGTAGGTTGTAGTGATTATTCAAAGATGGATAGGCATACACACGATAGACAAGTACGGAGAGCTGTATCAAACCAGTGTTCACACTGCAGACTATTCTTCTTCTTTTTCATCTACATTTTTTGAATCAATGCAAATGGATTTGTGCACAATGAGTTTAGTTCTCTCTAACTCACTGTTCTTCATTTTGCATCTTCCTAGCCTGTAGTCATAAAAATCATTAACTGGTTTGAGACAAACGTTAAGCAAGATTTTTTTAACAGCACACAGTCTCATTTTTAATTTCTTTGGGTTCTTTCTATTTTCATTTCCAGCACATTTTTCTTGAAGAATATATTTAAGACACATCTGTTTTACCCCAAAGGCTACTTATCCAAGCCTCATAATGCATGTTTTGTGTGTGTTGTATATTTTGGGCTAATGATTTCACTGTATTACCTTGAGAAACCCTACATCATTGTGAGATGATCCTTGGATGAATAAAGAAATAAATAAAACAAATAAATGGTTGTCCTCAATGAATTCCACAAGCACATCTTCTCTATTATTCCTAATACCAAACCCAAAGTTTTCTTCTGAAGTTTCGTTCTTCAACTTTGTCCCAACTTTTGCATTTAAGTCACTCATTACCATCTTATAGAGTGAATTATGTTCGTTTAACAGTTCTTGCAACTCCTCAAACAGATCTTTGACTTGTCTATTAGGGTGTGAGGTTGTTTAGACATAAACTTATATTTAGTATCTGACTAAAGTTTCGTCTTTGGCTTTGGCCAAAAATCCCACCGTAGGCTAAACCTTGGCTTTGGCCAAAATATGCCAAAGTTTTGGCCAAATCTGAAGGTTTCTAGCAAGCACTAAATTGAACTAACTGTTAGTTAGCATCACAGTGGACACCCGACAATTAAACTGCAACAGTCATGAAGCTTTCACATATTTGATGCGGACTGTAGTAACTGTGTTGTGTTAGTTGGCCTCCACGACCAGTAAGTATAAGTTTGTATGTGAATTAAATTATCTACTTTGATATTTTATCATATGACTGCAGAAAATTTTCATCTGACTGGAGAGAAGAAAAGATTGAGTTTGTAAAAAGCACTTAAAATGCTAAAAAATGTAAGTATTGTTTTTATAATATTTAGTAAGTTATTTATATCTCAGTAGTAGCATTATTAACATTTTAATATCTGTTCTTAACGTTATGGTTTTAGAGACAAGTATCACTGTATCTTGTAAAGTTATTCTGGTTCCCTGATCTCCCTCAGTTCTTCTCAGATCTTGTCGGCAGAATCCGGAATGTTCCATAGCTCTAGGCACTGCTACCAATGAACACGATTTGCAGTGTGCGACACTATAATGAATGAACATTCAGTGTGCAGTGGGCATGTGGGTATTGTGATTGACTAGTTAATGATTATATCCACTCTGAGTATTAAAATGATTATTTACATGATTTTCGGTGCCTCACTCATTGAATAACTGTGTTTCAGCAGGATTTACTTATTTTATATTTCATAAAATATGTACCACATCTTATGGTTAACGCCTTCACAAAAACTGTAATTTTTTTTGTGCTATTTACACCACAGCAAAAGAAGACTTCGAAGTGCAAATGGCGCTTGTGTTAAGTGCAAATGGCGCTTGTGTTGGCAGTCCTGCGAGGAAGCCATTCTCTTGCTACGCAGCGGCCTTTGTTTCTGCTACCCCAGGCCAGGTATCCCTCTCAGCCCCGAGAACTAGAAAAGCTTTACAAACTATTTTTGTTAGGTTTATAAGTGTGTGATATATCTCAAAGTTGGACATGTGCATTTTGGTTGTTTCAAGTTGCTTCATATTTGCTTGTTACTGACAACAGTTACAAAGAAGAAACAATATTTGAAAGACTTTGTGCGTATCCTTTTAGGAATTTTTTAAAAACAAATCTCAAAAAAGTACCCTATTTAACCTTTAACAGAAAAAACTACATATTAGTATTTATACTGTTATGATCTTTTACATGGCTGGCACTCATTCCCCGCGCTGGGATAAGATTAGATTATGCAAGTATTTTACACAACATTTTTGTTTTAATTTTCAATCAAACTAATCTCAAAAATGATGCTGATGAATCTCTACCAGAAAATGTACAGATCAGTATTCTAAATGCTATGACTTTTGCTTAGCTGGCATTGTTTGCAGTTGATATTCATAGGTCTGCGAGGCATATCAAACGCAGAGGGGCATGCACTGACACAGAAGAACACCATAATTACTAATTTTTATTTACACTTCCTTTGATATTTGTCTTTCAAAATGAGGTAAAAGATATTTATGTCTTTCTGTTGGTCCTGACACTAAAGAAACAACAATTAGTGCAGCTTCTTGGAACCATAACTTTTGATTTATTGCAACAAATGTTCATCACTATTCTGCAGTCATCAGTAGAAACTATACTCTCTATAATTTCTGAAAATAAATGCATTTTTATGTATGGACTGCTCAAAATATTCCTTGTGTGTCTACATTTATGTATTGGAAGGTTAGGATCTTACGTTATTGTTCTAGTTAGGAATGAAGCGTTGTCTGCTTTGGAGGTCATCAGTCCCATTGCATGAGGGAAGTATTGGGGAAGGAAGTTGACTGAGCCCTTTCAGAGGAACCATCCCAGCATTTGCCTGAAGCGATTTACGGAAATCATGGAAAATTCAAATCAGGATGGCCGGGCATGGGTTTGAACTGCCGTCCTCCCAAATGCAAGTTCAGTGTGCTAACCACTATGACACCTCACTTGGTGGGGAGTTTTCAGTCCTAATATGACAAGTCATCTGTAAACTAACAAAAAAAAACGTTAATTTTAAACCAAAGCGCATTTATTTGGTTAGAAGAGTGCTTGTATCCAACAAATACCTGTCATGTTGCATATTCTACTAATCAATATATGTAAAGAACCAAACCAAAATACTAAGTTCTGTTTCTCTTCATCTTTAGATACTTACACGTTAAAGTCAGTACATTACTGGAAGTTACACTTTTTTTTCAGTCAGATCATTTGAGCAGTATGCGAAATGGCGTATTTGTTCACTTCACATATTTTCTTTTTGAAAAAAAAAAGAAAAAAAAAAGTGTATTTTGTTTCAACATTGTTGGAAGCTGTTTGTGAGAATTTCAGGATGAACAATAAATTTGCAAAACATGAAGGCACCTCCTGGCACAATGGGCAGTCCGGAAAAATAATAATAATAAAAATGATATTAGTAATAATAACAAGTTCAGTTTTCAAATTTGTAATGTTAGAAAAGTTGAAACAGAGCACCAGATTTTCTCCTTTTTGTTCTAGTAAGAATAACTTCACGACTGTGAATCGCTTTGCCTTTATTAATCTGTATTTTGGTGTAAAACTTACTAAAAAATGTAGTTGTGGAATATCCATTTTGTAGAGCACATTCACTTATGGGAAGCGAACATAAGGAAATCCCTGTAATCAACCAATACAGCTGAATGCACTGTGACCACCCAATCATCCAATGATATCGGTCAATGTCTGTCGAAAATAATCTAACGGCTAATGATGGTTGTACAGTGACCGTGCCATTATGTGTGATGGATTGCCTTTTTAATTAGTTCATATTCACAGCTTCTCTGGTCTAGTGGTTTGCGTTCTTAACTACTAAGCCAAGGAGATGCGGATTCGAATCCCATGGGTAAATGTGGGTGTGATGAGCATGAGCACTTACACCAATAGCATGGATTTTTCTATGTATTTAAGTATGTTTATTATACTGTCTAGGTGCTATAGTACAAGTTTTGGTTTAGTTTGGGGCTAGAGATGGTTGGATGATTCGAAAGAGTTTTTTGTTTTTTGTCTTTTATTTCAGGTACATAATGGCTTCTGTGAGATTATATCCCATCTGGGAATATTTATGAAAAAAAAATATATATATATAAAGCAACCTGTAAAGTACGTAGTAAATCACTGTCTCTTGGTAGTGCCTTACCAAAAAACAGACCATTACAAATATTAAAAATCATTTGTCAAAACTTCATAAAAGTGACTGGGCAGCTTATTGTAAAACAAATAAAAAACACCAGAGTTTGATCAATAAAGAACCAGAGTCATTTAAACTCTTCACAACACAAAAAAGTTGTCAAACAATCTACTTTACCAGATGGATAAAGGTATTATGGATCTCACTATCGTCGACGTGCTGCCATACAATGTTGTAGAAGGAGATACAATTCCTAGACTCAATTTGACTGACCCTGACACTCCATCCAGTTACCGGAAAAAGTCTGATAAATACTTTAGGACAACTTTAATGCCACTGACATATGAAAAAGTAAAAGGAAAATTCGCACTTCTTTTAGAAAAGGCTGAATGTGTCAGCTTTACCACTGACATATGGAGTAATCCATCAAAGATGCGCATGTTGCCGAGTTGCACAGCCCACTTCATTAAACGCCCCAAAAAGGAAAAAGCTATAGTGGCAGCCAATACAGCGACACCAGTAGAACAGTATCACACAGGACAGCATATTTCAGAGAATCTTAACCAATTATTGCCAAATTTACTTTAACAAATAAAATCCACTTGGGTATCTGTGACAATGCTTTCAATATGCAAGCAGCCATGTGTTGTGGAAACATGACTAATATTGGATGCATAGCTCATACATTGTAACTAGTTATTCATGATGTTCTGCTCAAAGATGCTGCTTTTTAAATAGATACAATAAAAAAACTGTAGGATATTTTTTAAAAAGTGAACATGCTTTCCGATATTTAAACAAGCTTCAAGAAACATGCGACTTTACCCAAACATGTTTGGATTATTGATATCAAAACCCACTGGAACAGCATTTATGTAATGTTGGAAAGACTCACTGAACAAAAACCTGCTACCAATTTATACATGGCAGAATGCGGTGGGATAATAGTCCCAACTACAGAACAATGGGAAGAAATAAGCTACTGTATAACAGTACTTAAGTGCTTTCATCAAGCAACACTTGATATTTCAAGTGACTTTTTATCAGTATCCTTAATAATGCCATTAAGGATCATGCTTAATTCAAAATTGACCACAAAAGATGAAGATCCTGAAAATGTAAATCAGCTCAAGACCCAGTTGTGCGAGTCTGTTAATAGGAGACTTTCTCACGCAAGAAATACTCTACATATATTTAATGATACTCTAATAGATCCCCATTTTAAAACAAAGTATTTAAATAGTGATGAAATGGAAAACACAAAGAATGAAATATTATCATTTCTATTAGAGAATGAGTCTCGGTCAAGTCAAATAGCTCATATGGACATAGATATTGATGCAATATATGATGATGATTTATGAGATTCACATGATAAACTTGCATTACCTGTCAAAAGTGGTAATGAGTTGGATTTGGTAACATGTTTTTTTAAAGAACCTTTACTTTTGAGAAATGCTGACATATGAATTTTGGGCTTCTAGTCCATATGCTTATCTAAGCCCAAATGCACTTAAATATTTATCTGCTCCTCCTACTAGTGTTCCTAGTGAACAAATGTTCAGTGAAGCAGGACAGATATATGCGGACTGGTGATCTTACTTGATTGGTGAAAATGCGGACAATTATTATACAACATAAGACTTTTTAACTTTGATTATTAATTATTTTTAATTGACGGATATCAAAATACTAATGGAAATTTAAGATCATTTGGCTATTATTATGTTTTCTTTTTTCCAACTGTAATTGTTCAGGAACTTTTTTTAAGTAAACAAATGCTGGTATTATAATTGACTTTTTTTCAGTGTTGTTATTTCTAACACATTGCAAGATATTTTTAATCATCTCGTTAAATTGTCTATATTATGTTTAAAAAATCACTAGTTTATTCACATTTTGCCAGTTTTGAACAGAATTTCTTCGCACTGTTCAGCCGGAGATTAGGGTGATAGCAGATTAATCAGCTTCAGCCATAAATCGACTTTCGGTTGGACACTTCTTATATTATCCCCAGTGCATAGCTTTTATTTATTTTTAATACTGTTCATCTACATATATTTTCCGCAGCCACCGAATGGCGCATGGCGGAAGGTACTATGTACCAGTAATAATCATTTCCCTTCCTGTTCCAGTCACAAATAAAGTAAGGAGAAAACAACCATCTGTAAACCTCCATATAAGTGCTAATTTCTCACATCTTATCTTCATTGTCCTTATGTGATATGCATCTTGGTGGTGGCAGTAGAATCATTCTACAGTTTGCCTCAAATGTTGGTTCTCTGAATTTCCTCAATATTGGCTTGCAAAAAGAACATTATCTTCCATCCATGGATTCCCATTTGAGTTCACGAAGCATCACTGTAATTCTTGCATGCTGATCAAACCTACCGGTAACAACAGCACACCTCTGAACTGCTCCAATTTCCTCTTTTAATCTGACCCGATGGTGATACTAAACTGTCAAGCAGTACTATAGAATGGGTCACACTAGTGTTAAGATTGTTTTTCTTACTCTTCCACCTTGACTTACATTTTTCTACATTTACTGCCATTCATCACACCAACTAAAAATTCTGTCTAAGTCATCTTGTATCCACCTACACTCAGTGAACGATGCAAGAACATAACAAGGATTTTGTCAAAAAGAGGGCAGTCCCATTTGGTAAAGAGTACCTTAAATAGACTAATTTTTCTTGTTTTATTCTGAAAATACAATTATTTATTTATTCTATGTATACAATTTTCTTTTGGGAAGTATTCATACAAATACCATTTGGTCTACAGAATTAAACAAGAAAAACTTTCCTGAAAAAAGTATAACATATGTTCTCGAAATACCCAAATGCACAATTAATTATTTCTTTATTACAATTCTTTGTTAACAAAATGCAGAACAGTCTTCTAGTGTAAGTTTCACTATAGCAGAGCAGAAGAATCTTAAAATTGGGTTGAATAACTTAGAAAGTTAAATGGATGTAAATTTCCTTTTACAACAGCTGTCTTTCTCCTATTGCGATCTAGCATTTAAATTTTTGTCTTACCTGAAACCAAGTCAGAATTTCTTCAGCACGTCAAAACATCCCACACTCCTCAATTCAAATTCAAATTTTATTGAAGTGTCTTTCATTTCTTAAAATTCTTTCATTTCTTAAAATTCTTTCATTTCTTAAAATTCTTCAACTTTTTTAATTGACCAAGGGCTTTTTTAAAATTATTGTTTCAACAGACAACTTGATACTACAGCAACTAAATTTTTTTATAAAACAAAACTGAACACACAGTTCTGAGATCTTAAGATTGATTCATACACTAATTTAAATTAGGCTTCTATTGTACGAGACCTCATAAATGAGTTTGTATTTACCCTGATTATATGGTTATACAGTTATTGTTGCCAATAAACTCTTCTATGAGGTAAAACATACACTGTCATTAATGTGACATTTATTTACAAATACATTATATTTGTAATGGCTGGACTCATTGTTCCAAGGGTATTACAAATAAGACATTTCACAGCACAACATCGTTCTTGTAGTAAAACTTGAAGACATGACATCCAATGATCTGACAAAAATTATAGGACACCACCTAATATTGTGTCAGATTTGCTTTTGCCAATCGTAGTGCAGCAACTCGATGTGGCAACAAGCCATCGGAAGTCCCATGTAGAAATATTGAGCCATGCTGCCTCCACAGACATCTACAATTGCGAAAGTATTGCATCTGGGGATTACATGCACAAACTGAGCTCTCGATTATGTCTCATAAATCTTCGACGGGATTCACAATGTGCGAACTCCGTGGCCAAATCGTTCACTCAAATTGTCCAGAATATTCTTCAAACCAATCGTGAACTATGGCTGGTGACATGGCGCAATATCACCCATAAAAATTCCATCGTTTTTTGGAAACATGAAGTCCATGAATGTCTGTAAATGGTCTACAGGTAGCCAATCATAACCAATTCCAGTCAGTTATCGGTTCAGTTGGACCAGAAGACCCAGTCCAGTCCATTCCATGTAACCACCAGCTTGCTCAGTGCCTTGCTGACAACATGGATCCATGGCTTCATGGGCTCTGTGCCACACTTTAACCCTGCACTTGCTCTAACCAACTGAAACTGGGACTCATCTGACCAGGCCACAGTTTTCCAGCCATCTAGGGCCCAACCAATATGGTCAGGAGCCCAGGAGAGGCACTCCAGGCGATGTCATGCTTTTAGGACAGGCTCTCACATCAATCATCTGCTTTAATAGCCCATTAATGCCAAATTTTGCCACTCACTCCAGACATGCATATTTGTTATACATCCCCCATTGATTTCTGTAGTGTAGCTTGTCTCTTTGCACTGACAACTCTATGCAAATGCCACTGCTCTTGGTTGTTAAGTGAAGGCCATCCATCCACTATGCTGTACGTGGTGAGAGGTAATACCTGAAATTTGGTAGTCTCAACACACACTTGACACTTTGGCTTGGAATATTGAATGCCCTAATGATATTTGGAATGAAATGTCCCATGTGTCTAGCTCCAGCTACTATTCCGATTTCAAAGTCTGTTAATTCCTGTTGTGAAACCATAATCACATCAGAAACCTTTTCACATGACTCACCTGATTACAAATGACTGTTCCCGCCAATGTACTGCCCTTTGTACCTTGCACAAGTGATACTACCACCATCTATATATGTGCATATCGCTATCCCATGACTTTTGTCACCTCAGTGTATACCACCATTCAACAAGTGAGCAGTTTTTACACAGAGATGCAAAGTACAAAACGATGATAGTTAGCCAACTTCCAATGTAAATACGGCTTTTAGTTCTGGGAATCTCTGAAGAGATGTTCGGCTTGCCTTCGATGCAGTTCTTTTCATTTAAGCAGAAATGTTCCATCTTTAAGGGAACTGGAATCTGCCAGGAAAGAAAGGAATTCAGAAGGAACTGGCTGTGGCCTATAGTACGGGACCAACTCCACATTTGCCTAAATTGAAAATGGGAAACCACATAAAACCTTCAGTGCTGCCAGCAGATGGATTCAAACCAGCTCATCTCCTGAATTCAGGGATTGCTAGATCAGCAAGCACCCCCATTAATCAAGAATTCAGAAATATGGTTGTACATTGATTTAAAATAAAATGTATGACAACAGAAGGTGGAATTCTGATATTGCTTGTTTTTCCTTTAATTCTGAATGTTTGTCATTTGAGAGTGCATGAACAAATGCATATTTTATGATTTAATTGTGCATGCAATTCATGGCTCCAGTCCTGCTCTCCACAATCCCCTCTCTACCATTCCATATTGGAACTGGATTCAAAGTTGTACTGCTGGGTGACCAGATCTGGCAAGGTTTTGCCATTTGGGTTAATAATGATGGAATTTTGAGCAATTTTTTTGAAGAAATGCAACCATCATTCGGGTGATATTTTTGTTGATCAAAGCAATTTTTTTGGCGACATTGACAAATCCAAGAGTATTTTCATGCACTGTTTGTAATTTAATGTTATTTGAAATGATCCTTACCACTCCACTGCCTTGTGAAACATTGTAACTACTAAGTTCTATTCATCTCAAGATAACAACCCTAGTGCTAAAATTAAACTGCTGTAGGTACGTAATTGGACTATTACAATAGTTCATACATATTTTTAACTTGCTATAATACTAGTGGACGAATTAAAATCAGTTTTCCACTTCTTTCTTGGAACGACTGAAAATTGTAATATAGGGGTTATCAAAAAGTTTCCTTTTGAAGGCCATACAGTCGAGAATTGATATGCCTACTACGCATCCTCATTTAACAGGAATCGCCGACCCTTCAAGGCCTTTTTCAAGGGATCAAAGGCGAGATAATTGTATGAGAGGTCAGGACTAAGGGGCAGGTTCTCGAGTGTTTCCCACTTAAGTTGGCGCAACTTCTGAATAATGGCATTTGCAATGTGGGGGACATGCACCATGAAGCAGAGGCATTACTTGTTACACCATTCCACAACGGCAGTTTTCGACATACATGCTACCTCATACATTCTTCATTCTCCAACCAGTGTCTACTGGTGTTTGCCCTTTGGCAGCCAAGAAAAAAGTAACAGCACCTTGGTCCTATTTGGATGCACTTGATAAGAACTTCACCACAGTTAACATTTCCACATTTACAAGCACTTCATAAAGTCATAAATGCCACACTAATCCTTTGCCTTCGTTTTGGTGCTTACCTATCTGCATCAGAGTTGCACTACACTGCATATGCTCTTCAGCAACACCCTCAAAGGGAAAGTTTTGAATGCAGCTAGGTCATGCGCAATTTCATTTAGGTTATTGGGAGAGGGGGTGGGGGGTGTCCAGATACCATGGGACCTTCCTTCGGCTACGTCCTTTAACAATGATACTTTTCCCTACATCACAATGTGATCAGCAAACAGATGTAAATTGCTGCTCACCCTGTCTGTCACATCATTTACGTATATAGAGAATAAGATCAGTTCTATCACACTTCCCTGTGACACTCCTGAAAATACCCTTGTTTCAGATGAACGTTCAGTTTCAAGGACAACACAGGGTTCCATTACCTAAGAAGTCTTCAAACTACTCAAATATTTGAGTTCCTCATCTGTATGCTTGGACTTTCATCAACAGCCTGCAGTGGATCACTGTGTCAAACGCTTTCCGGAAGTTTAGGAATATGGAATCTGGCTCTTGCCCATCATCTGTGGTTCACTGACATGAGCAACAACTTTCAGACTACTGCACTCTGCACAATCAATTAGTCACAGGCAGGCCTCCACCACATCTCATTGTCAGGTAAAGCCCCCAGCATGCACACCAAGTGTGCATTGAATTTTTTTCCAGGCCTGGACACAATTTTCATAAGGTGCTCCATGACGTGCCTACCACTGGAGCTCCCAGTAACTAGTAAACCTCTCATCCTGTGTTCCTGCTCAGACTCTGCTGAAGAAGTGGCCACCTGTCCTCTCAGGGTGAATGAGTGAGCCAGGCGACCAGCCTCCACCCTGACACTAACTCTAGCGACACACCTGATATTTCTTCCATATTGGCAATTTGATCTTTGAACTGCTTGTTAGCAATAAAACTTATTCCCGAGCACCTGTATTGTTCTGTATCTCTATAGTAATTGACATATCCTCACTGTAGCTCTACCTGGTCTGGTAGCCTATCTAATCCTAAGTGTCCTCAGTTTATGGTACCTTTATGAAGTGTAGTAGAAGTGTTCAAGTATTTGTGAGATACGATGTTTTATTTCAGCCAAACTTTGTGTAGTAAGGTGCACATGCGGAAGTAGCTTGGTATGACCCACATTATGTATATACTGCCTGAGCAGCCTAGATCCACTTATCTCAATATGCTACAGCTTGTCCAATACCCCTGAAAGTTGCATGTAGCAATTGTGTCCGACAACTCTGCTTATTAAATGTGCAAACAAAGTTGACACTCGGCACACTGGCTGATGTGAGCAGCTGTAAATGGAAAATATCTTTGCAGTCACTCCCATCGGCCACCGTGCTGAGTGTCAACTTTGTTTATGTGTACAATATGTACACTAGCCTGCCAGGCTTGAAGAGTTTGGCAAAACATGTGCCTGGTTCTAAACAGAGGTAAATCAGGGCTTACAGCAGTCTCAGTCCATCTCCAATTGCTTTTACTGGTTGAGGATGAACATCCACACTATCAGTTTGCATGCAGAAAATATGCTGTTAATGGGTCATTATCATGTGGTTAGTCAATGCCAGTCAGTTTTCTACTGCAAAAAATAGTGTTGTCTGCCTGGAAGACTACAGACATCTACTGTCCACACAGCTCACAATGCAGGTTGGAGAGCTATCCTCCTGAGTAATTTTATCAAACATGTCTGTTTGGATCACTGTCACATAGGATTATGGTATCAGCTGTTAAAATGCATGATAAGAGTCTGGTTCATCTGCTGGGACATGTCCAGATCTGGAGGCCTTATCAGTAATTATGCCACTGCTAGTGCAGCTCACAGGTTCATGTGGACATGTTAACCTGTCCACATGCAGAATCAGCACTACGACAAGGTCATGTCCCTTGGAGAATTAAGTACCTACTAAAATGTAATCAGCTATAGTGGCTAAATTTCAATTACTTAACTTGCTATTTGTTGAAGAGATGACTGAGGTGTGTAGCTAAGGTTTTAAATAGTTCAAGGTAAAAAGTTATCTGGGTTCAGATTTACGTAATGTTGGGTAACATGTTTCGAGTTCACCAAGGGAGGGAGGGGGGAACAACATCTGAACACATAAAATACAGTATTTTTAAAAATACTTATTGTATCATGATGTAGATAAAAGTGACATCAGTCTAGTGCCTAAAAACTGATGTAAGACTGCTACGAAAACAGAGGTAACACTAACTGCTGCAGTACTGATATACTGATCTGATTAAGCTACTCCAATGATTACAAAGTTACATTACATATTGCTTAAATTGAACATAACTGAATTTGAAATTTCTGCCCTTTCACAAAATTGGCTATGGGATTTAGCCTTACAGACCATAATATTTCTAGAACACCTTTTTGTCAGGTAGGAAGTAGAATTTGCTCTCACATCCACTCAAAAGTTGCTCTACTGTGAAGATGAGTACCATGATAAATTAGCTCCTGTTTATGCTACAGAACCAGATGAGTCAAGATATCCAGTGTTATCAGTTTACACTTCGAGAAATTCAGCCTCAGACTGGCTTTGCCCATATATCTCAATAGAGCACTAAATGCATTTCTTTTTCATTTGTGTCTAAAGGTGATGTGAAAAGGTGGAGAAAACTTCAACCTTCCAGTTTCCTACAGCTTTTCTAATTCTCGCTTTCTAATGGGTACTGCTGCTGGTTAATGATTTGAAGAGACCTAAACATCTTAGTCATTCGTCTCATTGTTTGAACAGGTAAAGTCAGCTTTTACAAATTTTCTTCTCCAGTATTTGGTATTGCAGTGCTCTTCATGTAAAAGCTGCAGGGCTTAAAACATTATCTGTAACATGATTTCGAGTTCGTAACAACACACACCGAAAAATTTGGAATTAACTATTTCATTTTTCCTTACTTTCCTAAATAATTTGTATCAGTATTTTGCAACCATGACTTATTAAACTGATGGTTTGGTGATATTCACATAGGCACCTGTCTTCTTTGGAACAGGATATATTCCTTTTCTTGCTGTCAGAGGGTATTTTTCCTGTCTTTAATATCTTTTATACTATGTGCAATAGTTTTGTCATGGCTGACTTTCCAAAGAAGCTCAACAATTCTGAGGGAATGTCATCTACTCCAGTTGAATTGCTTCAAATTTAGGCATTTCTGAGCTATGTCGAAATCTTCTTGCATTATTGTATCCCTCGTACCACCTTCATCTACTTCCTGTTCTCTTTTTAAAATGTCTACAAGTTTGCTAACCTTATATAGACTATCTATACTTTGCATCTTTCAGCCTTCCATTCTTTGGAGTTCACGGAACCGGTATTTATGGCTGCAGAAGAATAAGAGAAATTAGAGCTCATTCAGAGGCATATAGAATGTCAATTTTTCCTTGTTTGATTTGTGAGTGTAACAGGAGTGGGAATGATTAACAATGGTACAAGGTACACCACCACCACCACCACCACCTAGTGGCTTGCAGACTGTTAGTACAGATGTATTTACACAAGTACATTGAGATTTTTCAAAGAAATATCATGCACCTGCATTTTATTACTCATTTGCAGGCACAGTGTAAGCAGGACTTTACTGTACTGAAGGTAATAAAGTTTAAAATCTGACAACAGTTTATGTTTTTAAGTACACAGAGGCTTTAATCTAACCCCCCGAGTTACCCATCTCTGTCCCTTCTTTAATCAGTGTGTTTTAAGGGAAAAGAAGACAAAGTTCAGTAGCAAAATGTTTAAATATATGTTTAATTTTTGTCTACAATATGGCTGCTGCTGCAGCAATTTATAATTAATTTTGGAGATGCATTCAAGGACAAAGGAAACACTTGTGAGTTATACTTGGGGAAGGGGAAGATACAACAGAAATGTGAAATTTCAGACAGACAAATACTGGAGGAAATACCAGACATGTGCAATTGTCATTTAAGGATCCTTGTAATGCTGATATATGATTTACGAGTGTGTTGCACAGTGGAGTGGTCATGAGCATACCATGCACAAAAAAATGTTGGTGGGTGAAATTTGAATGGCATGCAGTTTTTCACTGAAGCCAATCACACTAAAGTGTGTACAGTACTGCTTACAAGAGAAAAGGAAATCTGTAATTGTGAGTAATTGAGGTAGTTACACCTTTCTGAAACTGCTCACAAGACACACATCTAAAATCACAAAGAAAATCAGCTCCCAGTCAATCCTGGGATTCCAGGTGTGGAAAAGGCACTTTAAAACATGGGATGGAGTCAAGGGTAGAACAGTAATTAATGCCCAAATATCACAGCACTTAGTACAGACTTCACAGTTTTGTGACAGTCAACAGACCAATAAGCAATTGCAGGTGGCAGTGTTCAGACAATCCCATTTTTGGCAGTTGTTACTAGTTTCTGTGGGTTAATTTGTTTAATCTACACAAACCAAAAAAATTAACAGAATGAACTACTTAACAAGTCACAGCATTTGGTTTCTTTGCCACTTAATACCCTACTCAAAGCCTTCCACTTCATAGTGGATCTGCAGCCTACCAACACCTAACAGGCAGCTATGTGACATTCTAAAGGTCATAAAATGATTCTTAGGACAGGTTTATGCCATTTTCTCACAGTCCCTGTTGTCTTCACTCATACATTTTTGATGGGGCTGAGGTCTGGTGCAGGAAGGAGCCGTTCACGAAGAGAAATCTCATTCAGTCCGGCAAACCACTCCCGTGCTGTAACTGATATGTTTATTGGAGACCAAGCCTTCTGGAAACAGATTAAGCCCTCAGAACATAGTTGTTGCACTGATGGAAACAGTGTTACCCATAATATGAGTATCTAGGTAACATCAAGCCTGACCTGCAAAGCATCCCAAACAAATAGGAACACATTCTGAGCCAAAACTGACACAGATGACTAAGGTATTTGAGGTCACAACAGGTGTAAAGCCCAAAGACACACTATCAACTGCTGTGAAAAATACTCATTCGTCAGAAAATATTACATGCTGCTAGTCATTTTCTTCAAGCAAACACTGAAAAATAGTCTATGATTATCGTGGAGCTTCCCCTTAATGGTCGCATATCTGCTTTGCAGTCAACCTCACGAATGCAGTGTTGTACTGTGTCCACCAGCCTCAGGAACTCAGTAGTATATTCAACCACATTGCATGATGTGTTTCCAGTCATTATCCTGGACTGGTGTCACATGCCAGCACCCAGTTCCTATATGCCTAATTGGATTCTCTAGTTATCATGGCACAGTTTAATATGCTGATGTGCAGTGCACTCAAACTTCATACCATACCCCGGTCTTCAACACTATCAAATTCCCTTCCTCCCAAAGAGCAATGCTAGCATCTATTATTGAGACATTTATCTGTTATTGAGACATGACACATGAATAAAGTAGCTACTACACTCCAGCTGATTTGGGTATATCTAACCATATCCTGTCATTGGCTATTATAGAACAAATGGTGTGACAACAGACCTAACTTGCTATGTTAGACTGTCTTTCAATGCAACTCAATACTGTTACCACATCAAGGAAAACATCTAAATTACTGCAGAATTATGTGCCTGTTGGGTAAGAGGATCCTACCAGTAAGTTAAGCAGGGAAGTCTTTATGCAGCAGTTACTGACTTACCAGAGCTTTGCAGGTTCAAATCCATCTGCTTACATTCTATTTTTCTTCATGGATAGAAGTACTTAATAAAACTGAAGGTAAACTACTTAGTGAAAAAATTACACAATAATACAGATTATCAGAACACGTATCACATTATTACCACACAGGCAGTCTTTTACCAGCAACTAATAATTCACAATGTATTTTTATGAATATAATCCAAGTTTCTTTTATGGTGACTATTGGGAAAAATAAATGGACATACACCAAATTGTGTCTTATTCAATATGCGTTGTGTAGACTGCATTTATCCTGTAATAGACTGTCAACACAAAGTTAAGGAAGAAAGTAATGGAATGATATTATGAAACTATGTTATGACTATATCCCCTCTCCTTCCCTTCAAAAACAAGGTTTACTTTTAACTTGTCACCAGTCAGTCAGTGCATCAAAATCAACGGACCATTGGTGTAGCCTCCCACTTAACCCCCAAAAATTCCAGAACAAGAACTTTCAGCAAACAAGTTTAATTTAATACAGCTGGCTGTGCAGGATACAAGTTCAATGTAATTAACAGCAAACATAGTATGCATGTGCAGTACATTTTCTTCACGAAGAGTTAAAAATGCAGCGAGAATGAGAAACCCATACAAAATCATGGGCTTTGACACATTCTTGGGTTAAGGACAAGAGCTTTGGTCAGTTTAATGAGGATTAAATGATATTCACATCATTAAATTTTACATAATTTTCTCTTGGCATTTCCTCTTCCTTCCAATAAGGTTTAACTTTTTACTGGAAATTCATCCTTAAAAGGATAGTGCTTGTGATCATTCACACTGAAAGAAACAAAAAAGTATAAATAGAAGTATGAACCACTATCAAATAACAGACGTATACTATGCCAGAAATATAAACACAGAATGTACATACTCATTCAGATGACAGAACCTTCCCTTGCAGTCAAATGTATCTATGTATGCCATATCATCAGCTGAGAGCTCAAAGTCAAATATTTTGAAATTTTCTTCAATCCGTGATTTTGTTACAGATTTTGGTATGGTAATGTTGCCACGCTGAACCTGAAATTCAAATTTCCTTGAATAAGCTAATAGGGCAATAGAAAGCATAAAAGAAACCAGTTTCCTCATGCAATGAAAAGTAGGCAGGCATATAAAAAGATATTGTCTGAAAGTTTTAACTAAGAATTCAATATTGTGACATGCCTGTATACTACAAAACTCCAAGTACTCCATCCAAGACTTTCAAATGTTGAATATATAATTAAGCTTACTTTGTTTGTTTAGTAATTTTCTGGAGAATTTCATTACCAGAGTAAAATTTCAACTACCACTAGCCACATCTTTCTTCACTTTGTATACCCGTATCTGTGATGACACCTTATAATAAACATGCATGCAGTATTATACATTATCAAATAACTGACCTGGTATCTCAATAATATCTGTGCAGTAGACTTTCCATATTTTGAAGCAACTTTCTTTAACTTGGGATCATCCATGAGCTGCGGATCTGTAGGTTTCGCCCATGGACGATCTGGCGATCCAAGGGGGCTGTAGGCTGTAATGACAATTCCTTTGGATTTGCAATACTCTATTAGCTTTTTCTGGTTGAGGTATGGGTGGCATTCAACCTGCAAATAGAGGACCAATTTTTGTGAAAGGTGATACCTGTGAAATTAAGTGTTTCCCAAACACATGTAGACCATTCCTCTCACTGTGTTTTTGTAAAAATGCTTGTTACAGAAATATTTTTAAAAAGATTTCATGACATTCAACACATTTTACAGATATTTATTTACAATATGAATGTAACACAAATTAACTTATATTAATTATCAGCATTCAGAGCATAAACAATAATAATTATTATTATTATAATGCAGTAGGTAACATATTACAAAAGACACTGCAAAACACTAAAAACTGATTTCTGTTTGTGTGTGTGTGTGTGTGTGTGTGTGTGTGTGTGTGTGTGTGTGTGTGTGTGCGCGTGTGCGTGATATATATATATATATAGATAGATAACTTACCTGATTTGTAACAGGTTTTATTTCAGCAATAGCCAGTATACGATCAGTTTGTTCCTCAGTGAAATTTGAAATACCAATTGATTTAGTGAGACCCAATTTCACAGCCTTCTCCATTTCCTTCCATGTGTCAACATAATCAGCATCACTGTATAACATTTTTCCATCTTTCTTAGGAAAGAGTTCATCTCCTTCCTGAAATTAATTATGGTTTAAATTAAGTGAATGAAATAACATGTTTATAAAGTTAAAATGTGCACCATAAGTGGACTGTAAGGAAGCGAACTGTGGACAATAGAAGCTTTTAAAATGTGGTGATCACAGAAGAATGCATGTAACTAATGAGGATGTACTGAATAGAGCCGGGGAGAAAAATCTGTGATACCACTTGACTGAAAGAAAGGGTCAGCTGATAGAACACATACGACCACCACCACCACCACCACCACCACCACCACCACTGGACCCATTCATAAGTTAGACACATTCAGTTCTCAGTGGAGTCTCCATTTAAATTTAGAAGACACTGTATCTAAATCAGATTCAGCCCAATTGCTAGCACCATCAATTGTCCAACCTAAGGGATTGCCAAATAACTAAGCCACTTTCCTTCAGCCACTTACAGGCAAAATAGACACTAGTCAATTTATCTAAAAATTAAAATCCTTCAGGCTGAAACCAAGTGATGTGCTCAGTTTTCATGTTTTATTACTGTGTATTATGCTTCCTCTAATGAGATTAAGTATTTTCGCAAAGGATATGCTAGATCTCTTTAAATATTGTCTCACTTCAACTTGTTTTGAATGGGACAACAAATTTTATGAGCAAATTGATGGCTTGGCTATGGGGAACCCACTCATTGCAGCTGAGAGTTTTTATATGGAAAATCTAGAAGCAGCAGCCTTTCAGATGGCAAAGAAGAAACCCTCATGTTGGTTTTGGTATGTGGATGATACTTTCATTACATGGGCTCTTTGAGAAAAATAGCTTCATGAATTTCTGAATCTTCTGAATAATCTCATAATTAAATGTTTCTCTGAGACTTAAGTCTCTTCATTATCTATGATAATGATTGAAGTAGAAGAAAAGAATTAAAATTTTTGCTGTGGCTGGGACTCAAACCCAGGTCTTCTTGCTTGCTAAGATGAAATGCTAACCATTACACCACCACAGGGCAATGGTCAACACTGCTGCACAAACTACCCAGGTAGAGTGCCCTCCCAACAAACTTTAGTTCGTATCTTCTGCTTATTTTCCCAGGGCTCTCTGACATTCGAATAGCACCCCAGCGTTCCGATGTCAGAGCCCTGGCAGTAGTGACAATGTAAGGGAAAATAAGCAGAAGATATGAATTGAAGTTTGTGTTGGGGAGGGCACTCAACTTGGGTAGTTCGTGCAGCAATGTTAACCATTGTCATGTGGTGGTGTAATGGTTAGCATTTCTGCCTAACAAGCAAGAAGACCTGGGTTTCAGTCCCAGCCACAACACAAACTTTAATTCATTTCTTCTGTTTTGATCACTTCTGAATAATATTAAAGTTTTCTATGGAGAAAAAAACAGAAACTCATTTTGATTTTTGGGTGCACGGGTACTTCGAAAACATTATGGAGCGTTATGCCCTGAAATCAACAAGAAGCTCAGCCACATGGTTTGATACCTTCACAGAAAGTAATCATCCCAAGCAGAAAGGAAGAGTGATAAAAACACTGGTGGAGTGGGCTAAAAGAATCTTAACCACTGCATGTGGAAGATAGAATATTTGTTTCTTCTGGAGGCCTTAACTGATCACTAACAAAGAGATAAATAGGGTACTACATCCTAAAATGTATATATCTTCTAACAAAGAAGAACCA
The DNA here is from genome assembly GCF_021461395.2 of Schistocerca americana. Classification (NCBI taxonomy): domain Eukaryota; kingdom Metazoa; phylum Arthropoda; class Insecta; order Orthoptera; family Acrididae; genus Schistocerca; species Schistocerca americana. Next base: position 606,918,329 of record NC_060119.1, on the reverse strand, counting down.
ACTACAAGGAAAGGTTTTGTTCAATTTGTAAATACTGCCAAAGGGCACTTCAGCAAATTGCTAAGAACACGCAATATTGATATCGTGTTTCCTTCAACAAAGGTGCACAAATATTTGTATACTACAAAGAAGCTATGCCTGCAGTTTACAACAGTAAGAGTGTGTAAAATCCATTGCTTTGAGTGAAGTGCACATAGGAACTAGAAAAAGACGCATTTAACTGCCTTAAGGAATGCAATAACAATAGTCACTGGGAAAAGACAAATCAGCAGCAGAAGATCATGTACTAGGATAAGAAAACACCAAATTAATTCTCTGAAATGTGGTTTTAGCATGATCTAAGAAGTACAACACTAGGATGTACAGAGGGGCCATAGAAATACAAATGCACAACAACAACTTTAACAAAAGAGTATTGAAATTAGACATCATGTGGGCCTTAGTACGAAAAAAAAAAAAAAAAAAGAAAAAAAACCAGTACAAACTCTTCCCCAGAAGACACACACACACACACACACACACACACACACACACACACACACACACACACACACAAAAACCATAGGGTAAGTCAGCACGACTGCGTGATCTTAGGCAGTAGTCTGAGTCACAAACCAACCATTAAGTGGATTATTTCATTCTGCACCAACTTTGAGTCATCAAAGCCTCTATGATGTATCCAGTATCTGAAGACTAAATGTTACAGAAATAATTTGGCTTGGACCACAGCCTAACACCCTTAATACAAATTTCAGCAACATCACAAATGTCAGCCGTGACAGCCTTAATTTTATAAATCTTACACTTTCACCACCTTTACCCTGATCTCATCCATGTACACGGTAATATGTAGTGCCTTTGATGCACATATTAATGAACAACTTGTTTGTATCAAAACAAAAATTCACTTGAGCAAACTATAAAATTACAAGACAGAGTTGGCCACGAACTACATCCAGGAGGCAAAATGTTTAGTACTGCCAAACATAAGAAGTACACAGCACCAGCATAGCCTTCATAACATAGTTCTTTCCTTGAGGAGGGAAAGGTTAAAATCATTTTCTGCTAGTATAGCTATAAGCTATATATTTCGACAAAACAAGCCATCAACGGTGGCAAGTTCCATCACTGGTGACATCAGAGTCACTTTAATTCACTGGAATTCATCTGCAAATCACAATTCAGCATGGATTAAATAATGAACTTACTGGTGATGATGTTCATAGAAAGCAACTCTCTTGAAAGACTGTCCCAGATACCAATTTTGGAACAGTCTGATAGGTAGAAGAGAGCTACACCTGTTATTGAAAAAGCTTGTATCCTATGTCCCGTTTAAGTACCATATTAGTTTCAAAGTTATGACTTCATAATAATCAAGAATAACACTCAAACCAGATTTAAAGTACCTGAAGTTATATTTAAGGGGCCTAAAACCCTACAAGTCATTTGGCCCCTTAAATATGGAAAAAAAACCTGCACAATATTTATTAATGTACATAGGTTTGCCCCAGTTTCAATTCACTGTTTCTACCAATGAATGTCCAGTTTGAGTTGTTCCATATCCCTGAAGGCTGTCCTTTAGGATGGGATTTATGGAACTATGTGGAATAAATGTACGCGACAAGTGTTTCCTACAACAAAAAAAAGAGTACAATACAAGGGCTGTATTGATGAAATTGCTCTAACTTTTGACACTATCAGCAATATCTCTCTATTTTTTTCCTTCAAAGGACTAATCTGTACTGCACCAATGTATACCTTATTTTGAACATCAACAGTTTGCTTGTGAGATGGTGAAGAATAAAGAATGTGTCAAGACAATATGAGTACATTCTCCATTCTGTGGATCTGTTTATGGCCCTAATGAAAATCCCAAATTTTCCAATTTGGTCTGATTTTCAAATTTTTAATCTATCTGAAAGCACCAATAACAATAACACCCTCATTTAAATTTCCTACACAGGTCAGACATCGAGAGTGTAAAAATGTGTGACCGATGTCATAATAGCACCACTGGTCTACACCATCAGGTGTCTTTTCCTTCAATACTTAGCAATATATGCATTACAATGCCTCAAAATTATTATTTAGATGTTCAAAGTTCTGAAATTATGTTTAGTTGCAAATCAAGAGCCACTGCTATGAGAAACTGACGGCAGATCTGATTCAATAATTTTTTTTACAACACAGCTTTAAAAATAATGAAACGCTTATGCTGTGTACAGTAGGCCTAACAAAATTACCACTAACGAATGACCTACACATTCATATGTGAGGCGATTAAAAGCTTCGCTTATTTAACCAGTGCATCAGCAACTCGTATACAGTCACAAACAGCACTTAAAATTGTCAAAGCACACAACATATACCTACCTTTCCAGCACTATTACACAAAAAAAGGGCTGAAAGTTACAGAATGTCCACATATATTTCTTTTAAAGAAATTTCGGCTACCTGCCAGATCACATGATTCTTGCACTGATACTTTATAGACAAAGCCAGCACTATTCAGTTTACTTAACTATTGATATATTCTACCTACCTTGTACCCCATTGGCCAGTGGATGAGATAGAGATCCAAATAGTCCAAGCCTAGATTTTTAAGCGTGTTTTTCAGAGCAGGGATAACACAGTCTGGGCGATGGCATGTATTCCACAGCTGAAAGATTTTCCAATGACTTTTAGATTATGTTCAATTTTACCAGATAATGGTATAATTTTAAGTTACAAGTTTTGGTATAACAAATTCTTTTATGCCTACCTTACTGGTAATGTAGATATCTTCTCTCTTTACAGTGCCATCGGCTATCTTGGCTTTTATTGCTGCTCCTACTTCAGGTTCATTCTGATAAATAAAAGCACAGTCTATGTGCCTGTATCCAACATCAAATGCATGTTTAACAGCGTCTGTTACTTCACCAGGTTTTGACTGTAAACATAAAGACAAATAGTTTGGTTAAATTAGGAACACTTTCACACAGCTGCCACTACGCATTTGTCGCCAATACAAACTGAAATACAATTCCTTGGGATTTAGTGAATACACAAACCTGGTGCAAAAATTCACTTCATATTTTAAAAATTAGTTGTCAAATCGTAGGCTCACACGCGTTGCATATACTAATGCATTATATTCTTACACCGCTCGTTTACTGCGAAACAGCAAGTAAACGCAGACATGCGGTACCTCACTTGACAGCACTATTGTGGTAAAACTAACAACAATATCTGGTTCGAGCAGCGGTATTACTCACTTTCCAGGTGCCTAGGCCAAAAATAGGGAACTCTTGTCCGTTGTTGAACTTCACTTTCGGTACTGCCATTGCCGGTACGTCTTTCCTTTCGTGGTGTGACTGTGATACTGAACTTCTGACCAGCACAGAACAGTTCCACAAGCGACAGCTAACCGGCACGTCATGCGCGCAACCATTTATAAACGCGCAACTTCTCTGCAGGCCTGCGCGCCACGTTACCCCCACTGCGCACCACATCGCCGGACGTTGTCAGCTATTGGTTCGCAGCAGCTTCGGCGTCAGGCAGGTGCTGCCAGCGAACTCAGGAAATTATTAGCAGGCTGTGTACTTTATGTTAATGAATGGCGTTATCGCTGTTTTCATTGGCGCTGAATTTTACAATTTTGATGAGGTGGATTTACAGTTTGTCAGATTTCATGTTCAGTATTCTCTTACTGCCGTCATTTTAATAGCCAATACATAAAAAATCTTGCACTTTCACGTCGAAAGATAACTTGGTAACCAGCAGATTGGCAACCTCGTTAACAGATGTTGTACTACTACTCTCGTCTGGTCGTCAGCATCTCGCCGCTGAGAGAGCAACGTATTTTTTAATTATTATTATTTACACAAAAACCACAGCCGACTTTACAACGTTATGAAGACCACCGACACCGATGTGCTCTGCATACTGCTTATTTTTGTGTATTGCAGTACTGACTGTGTCAAGAGAAATAGAAATTGGTAACGTTTTGACTTCGATTGTTATGAGATGTGCAGCTGTGGTACAGTACTTCCCTAGATATTAAAAGACCCGCTGATCCGTCTATAAGCGAGCTCTCTTGCTAATTTGTTATTTTAGACCCGATAGTTACAGAGAGCGTGATTGTGTGAAGTCACGTAATAGGCTAAACTGTATAGACTTCACGTTCTAGTAAAAAGTAGAGTGCATGTGCATTATTATTAAATACACAACACATTTCAAATGAGAGACAAATACTGTGACCCAGGATAGGTAAACAATAATCACAACAGTTGGTGTTAAGACCTACATCACGGTATTCCGGTTCCCAATAAATACAAACACGAACAGAGAAATTCTGAGGAAAGCCTGGATAATTTCCAAGAGATCTGCCGTCTATTCAAAACATTTTGAAGCAGAGGACATACCGATAATAACAATTGATCCTTTCAAAGATTTACGAGGAAACTGTCAGAGACACCCACGGACTCGACCATATTTACGTCAAGGTCAAGTTCAAAAATTTTCTCCAGTTCACCACATTATTTAGGTAAATCTACTGTATATGAGTCTGGGAAAGACTCAAATAAAAGAAGAATAGTGAGAAGAAGATATTCGTAAGAGAAATGAAGAGTGGATTGCAGAAAATGCGATTAAAAAATTAACAGATGTGTGTGATAAAATAGACACGCAATCCAAGTTGACACTGCACGACAGCTGACTGGGAGCGACAGTAAGTGGTAAAATGCATTTAAGGTCGCTCCAACAAGCCATCGCGCCAGTTGTCAATGTAAGGCCTCCGTGTACGGTCAAACTTGTTTGTCAAATTCGCTCTTTTCTATCAACGGTTTTTTTAAAACAAGCTCGTGCACGTATCATCAAAATTTGTCAATTTAACCTCGCTTTTAAAGCAGACGCTATTCGAGTCGTGAAGTATTTTGACACTAATGCGAATGGGTGCCAATGCAAAGCAATCCTTGCACTGATTTCAGTGCAAGTAGAAACAGAAAAGGAGACACTAGTCCAGGGTATGAGAGAGAAATATATCCATAACAATCTGTTAAAGGAAACATTACATTCAGAAGACGATGATTACGTCACTTTCTGAGACTGGAGACTCGAACTTTTAATAAATGGTTCAAATGGCTCTGAGCACTATGGGACTTAACATCTGAGGTCATCAGCCCCCTAGAACTTAGAACTACTTAAACCTAACTAACCTAAGGACATCACACACATCCATGCCCGAGACAAGATTCGAACCTGCGACTGTAGCGTTAGCGCGGTTCCAAACTGAAGCGCCTAGAACCGCTCGGCCACTTAGACCGGCGAACTTTTAATAGTTGTAGGCAATTTCATAAGTAGGGCATCCACAGCTAAAATAATTATACATAGTGAAACGAAAACTCAAACAAATTAAAACATATCTGAGCCTAGAAATACTGGTAAAACTGATTGAGAATCCAATTTTCCGCATTACCAGTCTCTGTGCGACTACAATAAAATAGCTCCTGTGCTAAATTTGACTCTCAATCAGTTTTGCCAGCATGCCAACACCTAAGTATATTTTAATTTGTTTGAATATTCCATTCGCTATGTATTTTAACAACTAAGCTACTTCGTCTGTAATTGTAAAAGAAGCCACAAGTATGGGAAAATTTATTCGCTCCTACATGGCCATCTAATGACAGTTGATTAAAGTATCGTAACGAGGGAACGCACACATCATCCGTGGAAGAATCGGAGAGCTTTGATTTTTTTAGTTTTGCTGCACTCTCGCTTTCATATTGGGCCTAGAATATTAATTTTCTTCTCGACATCTTCCTGCATAACATATGGCTCGGGAGGCACAACACCTCTACCATTTTGGTAATTTCTAGTGCTGTTTTGTTTTTAGGGTTACGTACCTCAATCGGCAAAAACGGAGCATTTATAGGATCACTTTATTGTCTGTCCGTCGGTCTGTCTGCCCTACTGTCAGAACCCTTTTTATAAGGAACGGGTGGACTCATCAAGCTGAAATTCATATCACATACTAAGGTCTACAGACTCTTGACGGTACAAAAAATTGAAGCTTTTAAGTGAATACATTCAAAAGCTACAACCTTTGTGTCTTGTGACAGCCAGAGCGAGAGCACCAGCAGCAGCGAGTACTGTTTGTATAAAGCGTTTATTTTGCATTTTGTTTACGACCTTCCACTAAGGAAGGGATTCTATTTGTGTTTATCTGCTCTGCATAGTAACTAACAGTTCTTGATAAAACTTTACGTAGTTTTCGTGTTAGATTTCTTAGTGTTTTCTTGATCGTTTAGAACAGAAAGCGCCCTAAAACCGTGTTTTGTTTGTTTCGCGGCCGTTAGCCACTAGTCACTTGAATCAGCAGTTGTCTTGTGACAGCCAGAGCGAGAGCACCAGCAGCAGCGAGTACTGTTTGTGTAAAGCGTTTATTTTGCATTTTGTTTACGACCTTCCACTAAGGAAGGGATTCTATTTGTGTTTATCTGCTCTGCATAGTAACTAACAGTTCTTGATAAAACTTTACGTAGTTTTCGTGTTAGGTTTTTTAGTGTTTTCTTGATCGTTTAGAACAGAAAGCGCCCTAAAACCGTGTTCTGTTTGTTTCGCGGCCGTTAGCCACTAGTCACTTGAATCAGCAGTTGTCTTGTGACAGCCAGAGCGAGAGCACCAGCAGCAGCGAGTACTGTTTGTATAAAGCGTTTATTTTGCATTTTGTTTACGACCTTCCACTAAGGAAGGGATTCTATTTGTGTTTATCTGCTCTGCATAGTAACTAACAGTTCTTGATAAAACTTTACGTAGTTTTCGTGTTAGATTTCTTAGTGTTTTCTTGATCGTCTAGAACAGAAAGCGCCCTAAAACCGTCTTTTGTTTGTTTCGCGGCCGTTAGCCACTAGTCACTTGAATCAGCAGTTGTCTTGTGACAGCCAGAGCGAGAGCACCAGCAGCAGCGAGTACTGTTTGTATAAAGCGTTTTTGTACTTATTTGCTGCGCTTAGCTTTTAAATAGTTTTTCTGGGAAAACCTAGCGTAGTTTTCGCGTCTCGTATTTCAGTGAGTGTTTCTTGATTATCAGAGTAGCTCATCAGAAGATTATCTTGGGAATTTGTCACCGTATAGAGTAGGGTAAACATAGTCATGTGTAGGGACTGTGGTTGTTGTGAGCGGACGCAAGGAGAATTGGCCACTCTTCGGGGGCAGGTGGAGGCTTTGTCTGTTAGGCTCATCGAGCTCGAGGCGCAGGCGTCGGCTCGTAGTGGCGTTGGGGCAACTGTGGTGAGACCTATGCCTACTTCGGTGGCCTTGGAATCACATGGAACCCCTGATGTCGCTGCGCCTTCCGGCAGTGAGCATCTTACCGCTCAGCCATCACTCCAGGGTGAATGGCGGACAGTGGTGGGCTCGCGCGTGCCTGGCCGAAAGGCGAAGGTGGGATCTGGCCGCGTGGCAGCTGCCTTACCCCTTTCCAACAGGTACGGGGTGCTTCCTAGTGGTGATGACATCGTTTCCGAGCCACCACAGGATGCCTCGCCTGTTGGGCCAGTGGCCGATTCTCCGGCAAGGTCCCGACAGTCACAGAGGGCGGGCCTATTAGTTTTAGGGAGCTCCAACGTTAGGCGGGTTATGAAGCCCCTTAGGAAAATAGCGGGTAGGTCGGGGAAGAATGCCAGTGTGCACTCGGTGTGCTTGCCGGGGGGTCTCGTCCGTAATGTGGAGGAGGCCCTTCCGGCAGCTATTGAACGCACTGGGTGTGACCGGCTGCAGATAGTAGCACATGTCGGAACGAATGACGCCTGCCGCTTGGGTTCTGAGGCCATCCTTGGTTCCTTCCGGCGGCTGGCTGATTTGGTGAAGACAACCAGCATCGCACGCGGAGTGCAAGCTGAGCTTAATATCTGCAGCATAGTGCCCAGAGTCGATCGCGGTCCTCTGGTTTGGAGCCGTGTGGAGGGTCTAAACCAGAGGCTCAGACGACTCTGCGACTATAATGGTTGCAAATTCATCGACCTCCGTTATTGGGTGGAGAACTGTAGGGCCCCCCTAGACAGGTCAGGCGTGCACTACACACCGGAAGCAGCTACTAGGGTAGCAGAGTACGTGTGGCATGCACACGGGGTTTTTTAGGTTAGAGGGACCCCCCCTTGGGCGAAACGATAAAATACCTGACGGCTTACCAGAGAGGACATTATCATTGTTGATAAAGAACGTCCGTCCTCAGAGACCAAAAACAGGAAAAATTAACGTAATATTGGTAAACTGCAGGAGTATCCAGGGCAAGGTTCCTGAATTAGTATCTCTTATTGAAGGAAATAGTGCGCATATAGTATTAGGAACGGAAAGTTGGTTAAAACCGGAAGTGAACAGTAACGAAATCCTAGACACAGAATGGAATATATACCGCAAGGATAGGATAAACGCCAATGGTGGAGGAGTATTTATAGCAGTAAAGAATTCAATAATATCCAGTGAAGTTATTAGCGAATGCGAATGTGAAATAATCTGGGTTAAGTTAAGTATCAAAGGTGGGTCAGATATGATAGTCGGATGCTTCTATAGACCACCTGCATCAGCAACCGTAGTAGTTGAGCGCCTCAGAGAGAACCTGCAGAACGTCGTGAAGAAGTTTCGTGATCATACTATTGTAATAGAGGGAGACTTCAATCTACCAGGTATAGAATGGGATAGTCACACAATCAGAACTGGAGCCAGGGACAGAGACTCTTGTGACATTATCCTGACTGCCTTGTCCGAGAATTACTTCGAGCAGATAGTTAGAGAACCAACTCGTGAAGCTAACGTTTTAGACCTCATAGCAACAAATAGACCGGAACTTTTCGACTCCGTGAATGTAGAAGAGGGTATCAGTGATCATAAGTCAGTGGTTGCATCAATGACTACAAGTGTAATAAGAAATGCCAAGAAAGGAAGGAAAATATATTTGCTTAACGAGAGTGATAGGGCACAAATCGCAGAATATCTGAGTGACCACCATCAAACGTTCATTTCTGAGGAAGAGGATGTGGAACAAAAATGGAAAAAATTCAGAAACATCGTCCAGTATGCCTTAGATAAGTTCGTACCGACTAAGGTCCAAAGCGAGGGGAAAGATCCACCGTGGTATAACAATCATGTACGAAAGGTACTACGGAAACAAAGAAAGCTTCATCATAGGTTTAAGAGTAGTCGAATCATAGCTGATAAGGAAAAGCTGAACGAAGCGAAAAAGAGCGTAAAGAGAGCAATGAGAGAAGCATTCAACGAATTCGAACATAAAACATTGGCAAACAATCTAAACAAGAACCCTAAAAAGTTTTGGTCATATGTAAAATCGGTAAGCGGATCTAAATCCCCAATTCAGTCACTCGTTGACCACGATGGCACCGAAACAGAGGACGACCGAAGAAAGGCAGAAATACTGAATTCAGTGTTCCGAAACTGTTTCACTGCGGAAAATCGTAACACGGTCCCTGACTTCAGCCGTCGCACGGACGCCAAAATGGAAAATATTGAAATAAACGATATCGGAATTGAAAAACAACTGCTATCACTTAGTAGCGGAAAAGCATCCCGACCAGACGAGATACCCTTAAGATTCTACAGTGATTATGCTAAAGAACTTGCCCCCTTTCTATCAGCAATTTATCGTAGATCGCTGGAAGAACGTAAAGTACCTAGCGACTGGAAGAAAGCGCAGGTCGTTCCCATTTTCAAGAAGGGTCATAAATCAGATGCGAATAATTATAGGCCTATTTCGCTTACGTCAATCTGTTGTAGAATAATGGAACATGTTTTGTGTTCTCGTATTATGACGTTCTTAGATAATACAAATCTCCTTCATCATAACCAACATGGATTCCGCAAACAGAGATCATGTGAAACTCAGCTCGCCCTATTTGCCCAAGAAATTCACAGTGCCGTAGACACTGGCGAGCAGATTGATGCCGTATTCCTGGACTTCAGGAAGGCATTTGATATGGTTCCGCACTTACGTTTAGTGAAAAAAATACGAGCTTACGGAATATCGGACCAAGTTTGTGATTGGATTCAGGATTTCCTAGAAGAAAGAACACAACATGTCATTCTTAACGGTTCAAAATCTGCAGATGTAGACGTAATTTCGGGAGTACCGCAGGGAAGCGTGATAGGACCTTTATTGTTTACAATATACATAAATGACTTAGTTGACAACATCGGTAGCTCCGTGAGGCTATTTGCAGATGACACGGTTGTCTACAAGAAAGTAGCAACATCAGAAGACTCGTACGTACTCCAGGAGGACCTGCAGAGGATTAATGCATGGTGCGACAGCTGGCAGCTTTCCCTAAACGTAGATAAATGTAATATAATGCGCATACATAGGGGCAGAAATCCATTCCAGTACGATTATGCCATAGGTGGTAAATCATTGGAAGCGGTAACGACCGTAAAATACTTAGGAGTTACTATCCGGAGCGATCTGAAGTGGAATGATCACATAAAACAAATAGTGGGAAAAGCAGGCGCCAGGTTGAGATTCATAGGAAGAATTCTAAGAAAATGTGACTCATCGACGAAAGAAGTAGCTTACAAAACGCTTGTTCGTCCGATTCTTGAGTATTGCTCATCAGTATGGGACCCTTACCAGGTTGGATTAATAGAAGAGAGAGACATGATCCAGCGAAAAGCAGCGCGATTCGTCATGGGGACATTTAGTCAGCGCGAGAGCGTTACGGAGATGCTGAACAAGCTCCAGTGGCGGACACTTCAAGAAAGGCGTTACGCAATATGGAGAGGTTTATTATCGAAATTACGAGAGAGCACATTCCGGGAAGAGATGGGCAACATATTACTACCGCCCACATATATCTCGCGTAATGATCACAACGAAAAGATCCGAGAAATTAGAGCAAATACGGAGACTTACAAGCAGTCGTTCTTCCCACGCACAATTCGTGAATGGAACAGGGAAGGGGGGATCAGATAGTGGTACAATAAGTACCCTCCGCCACACACCGTAAGGTGGCTCGCGGAGTATAGATGTAGATGTATTTTGATACTCGAAAACTCACTGTTCAAAACCTATATAGTACTTTCTGTTGACTTGGAATCATGAAATTTGTCAAGAAACAAGGATTCACAGTACAACCAAAGGAAAAAAATCTGAAACTTGTGAATCTGTATTTATGTCGCATGAAAAAGAAATTGTCACTTATTACCTGTCTGTCTGTCTGTTAAGCCCCCTTTTTCTCAGGGGTGGGTAGAAGTATCAAGTTGAAATTAATGTCACTTACTGACATCTGTGGTCCTTTGCTGGAGTAGCAAATTTAACCTTCTAAACCAATGCAATCGAAAGATATGGTCACTTATGTCATAAATTTTGATACTCGAAAACTCACTCATTAAAACCTAGAGGGTGCTTCCTGTTGATACAAAATCATGAAATTTGGCAAGAAGCAAAGTTTCAGAGTACAAGCAGGAAAAAATCAGAACATTTTAGTTTGTAATTATATCACACAAAAAAACATTTCTCATGTCATTTGTATCTGTTGTCAAAATCGAAATTAAAACATTCACTAAAGTCTTCGAATCCCAGGGACCGATATCGTGCTAGTACCAATGCCGATAACAAGGAAAAGTCATAGAGATTACTGATTCCAGCAGTGGATGTACTATATATATGCAATGAAGTTTCTATGGGACCCTCAGTGAGCGAGTTATACTCGCACCTGACCAATTTTTAGCCTTGATCATAACTTCCATAGTTGTGGAAATTCAGTGTGCAATGAGGAAAATTGTAATACAATTCCTTTTCGCTGAACACTAACTCCAACAGCATCCTCCTTCATGTCAAATCTACCATCAATGAAACTTTATTTCACACACACCCTTTGTGTCCATGGACAAAGCTTTGACCAACATAGTGAAAAATGTCAAACTATTTGGTATTGTGTCGAGGTTGTAAGGCCATCATAAACGATAAACACGTTTGTCAATTTGTTTTGGTCAAACAACTTTCGATGAGCAAAAATATTTCACACGCACACGCACGCAATTTTCTTAGTCTCTATGATGAAAATTATTTTTTGTCCGAAAATGCACACGATATTATCGATTACGTAAAAAGAAATCTCTTCACTTCTTAGCTAATACTGTTCTTTTTTACCTTTTTTTGTTGTTTGAAGTGAAGGTCGGTAGACTCGTGGCATGCTGAAAAACGTTTAATTTGGGTTTCTATAATCTCAGGTAAATTACTGTTTTCGCGCCTTGCGAGAAAATTCAGACTAGTTTTAATTTCGTATGTATCGCGTTGGCAACGTAAGGGAAATATGTAATAAAGCAAAATCTGTAACATTTATAAATTGGGGATTGATGATCGTTAATATGAAATGCGCAAAAATGCCAAATTAAACAATTATTATCTAACGAAAGACGCTTTTTATACAGACATCTGGCATCTCGTGCATTAATCTCACAGTTTTTAACATAACAAAGAATTTTTTGCCGTATTGCAGCAAGATACAGTGAAATTACAATGATCTTAGCCCGACTCTGGAGCGAAAGAAAAAAGCATTCATAGTAAAGTCATATCAGTAATCGCAATTGGCGATAATAATGGCACAATTAAACAAATTCCTAACAGGAATACACTTTTAGTTCATTTGAACAAAATGGAAAAAAATAAGAGTCTGGCAGCATAAGATGCTGTCTGAAAGGCGCGCGACTAAAGAAGAAGAGAGAGAAAAACGACCTCGCATTCTTATATAGAACAAAATACATTTGATAATGTTACGCCGCTCTCATTATCCTGAGTGTACATATTCGCTGACTTGCTGCGCAGTTCATTGACTCATGGTTAAATTATATCTTTAATTCTTGGTATTTCGATAGGGAAAGAAAATAGTATGTTATTACTTCGCGGGCAGGTCAAAACTCAAAATATTACACACTATCGGGAATAGCTACAAATACAGATAAAGCATTGCTAACATTGACTGCCACTGTGTTTATAGTAGAAGAAGAAAACTAGACGCAAGTCCAGGGAATGGTTTAAAATAAAAGGGAAGTATACACAATTAAACTTGTTGAAAGAATGGCTACAGTCAGAATGTGATGAGTACATCAACTTCCTGGGACTACACAGTGAAATTTTTAAGAACTTACTTCCAACGTTGGAACTGACATGGCCAATCTGAACGTAATAACATGTTTTAGAAACAGGGTCAAGGGAATGTGGATTGGTTAGGCAAGATACAGGAAAAACATCATTCACCCTTTAGTTTAAACATTTTATTTATTATTATTAAACATTCCAGTATTTTAATAAATGTGATAACAGGGTTTAAAGAACTTGAATAAAATAACTTGTAGTGTAATTACATGTTTGCTCAAGCATTTGAGAAGGGTTTACAGTTGCCCAGTTTGAGAGATTCCATGCATTTGTGGGTTAAATTATTATTATTATTATTTTAGTGGTAGGTGTGGACTAGTACAATTTTTGTGTCAAGTCTTATATGGGGTTTTTACTGTTATATTTTTGTTGTTGTTGATGTTCCGTGAATGAATGTTCACTTGTAGCAGGGCATGACTGTTGTAGAACGCATCTCAAATAAATAGACTGCACATGATGGAGCTAGATCAGGGTAGTAACAGGGTTGAGCCAGATGAAGAATTGTTGAGTTTTCCTATGGGATGGGAGGTGTGGAACACAGGCGTTAGAGGCAAATCGGAGGCAGACCGAGAACAGCAGGATCTGAACGGTGAAATCAGTGAGAAAGAAGGGGAGGTAAAATTGAATAGGCATGTGGAGGCTCTTGTTTATATAAATAAGAACACAGATGAGAACATAGCGAGGAAAATCCGGCCTCGACAGTACAACAGTGCTCAAGTGTATAGAGTAACATCACCAATTGCTGAAGACGGGCTAGCCATCCCAGCACCTTACTAGTTCTTAAAGGAAGTGTTAACCACATAAGAGGAAAAAAAACAATTTAAGAGACTCCCTAAAAATGTGTTTTCAAATCCTGTAAATCTGCCAATGAGTTCATAATGTTTAGCAATGATCAAGCAACAGGACATTTTTTAAAAAAATCTATTAACTATTTAAGGAAATCAGTCATTTGAGGGAAACCATTAACAAGTTTTCAAGGCAAGCTTCCAATTGTGTATAATTACTTTAAAATATTAAAGTATCAGTGATTCCACCACACTTAATAAAATCTTACAATCTCTTTAAATTAAACAAACAAGAAATTTCTTAAGGTATTAACCATATAAAAAAAAACCTTTGAGAGACACTCCCATACTCTGCTTCCAAAGCAAGCTTCCAATAATGTACAATTGTTTTAAAATATCAACATCTCAGTGGTAGCACCACACTTATTAAAAGCTTACGATTTCTTTCATTTAAACAAACAGGAATATTCTTTAAGTATTAACTTGCTAAGAGAAAAAACAACCATTTGAGAGACAATTTTGCAAATATGCATCAAATGCTTTACATAACTCTTGATTCGGCGAGCCGTTTGTGGAGCTATAATCCTTCAATTGTTGCATGCCTGAGCGTACTTCCACACCATCAGACCACCGTCATCTTCTGCAAGGCATGAGCTCACCATGGCAAAACTAAAACACACTAAGGCATGTGTTAATGACTGGTTTATACCACTCATCCAGAAGTAGTTTTAATAAATACATGGTTGCGGGGGGGGGGGGGGGGGGGTGTTAATATAAGTCCAGTGCAAAATAGCACAGTGCCTTTGTGATGCCACAGTTAATATGAAAGCACTGAGCTATCAAGGGCTCAAAAGGCAGTGGGCTGAAACCAAGGCCCACACGGCCATATCAAACCAAAACACAGGAGACACCCTATGGAGACCCAGAACAACTCAAGAGGTGGCAAATAGATTCAAAGGTTAAACCAACTTAGGTCAGTTCTGGGGAAGACAACAACTTGCACAGTTCAAGCATGGAGTTTAGGGATACACACCCATTACCTCAAAGATCTCAGGAAATATCAAGAAAAGAACATCAGGTGGTCTTCAGATTAACTGAATAGATATGAAACAAGTGCCACCTCACCAAGTGGACACTGTCTAGGCTCCTTCTGTTGGGAATTCAGCTAAGCCGTCAGTCAGAGTTCTATAACTAGGATCAAAATTCATGTCTGAGATCACAGCACTATAGTCACTCCACGGAATACCAGAGGTTGAAGAAGATCACAAAGTAGTGGAAAAACGATATGGACGGATGATTATCCCCTTCAACAACATGTAAACACCTGTGGACCTCTCATTCTGAAAACCAGTGGGGCCTCCTCCTGTCCTTTCTGGCAGTCGCATGCTAACTCTCACTGCCACTTCAGTCTGGTCAGAGCCACTCCACCCGACTGCCTTGCCCGCCCCTCCGTCTGCTGTACTGCCGACTGCGCCTTCTTGCAGCCCACCATCGCTGAAATCGAGCTGTCGCTGCGAGTCCAACAACTCCACCAGAACAAGAATAAACAAAGGACATACAGACCACAGGAATTTGAAGGAAGCTGAGCCACATGGCTCATAACATATATATTGTCTGTGAAAGTATTGAAGTGCTTTGATTTTTTTACTTTTTGTTGTGCAAATAATTTTGATTTTCTTCTTAATGTCTTCGTGTATAAAGGGTGATTAGGTTCCTGTACAGGTGAGAAAGACATGATACCCTTACCATTTGATAAATGCCAGTGCTATTTTGTTTTTATCTTTAATTATAATTTCTCTGATAGTGGAACCTACTGATACAATGAGATAAATTTGCAATAAAACTATTTTTCATCAAGCAAGTGAAGCAAAAATCGACACAAACAACATTCGCCATCTTGTTAACTTTACCATCCACCAAAATGTCTGGCAGACATGTCAAACACACTCTTTGCTTGACAAACACTTCAAGGAACAAAGTATTCAGTCAACATATTTGGCGTATCAGAATATTGTAAAATTTGAGAAATTGTTTGATCGTTTATGGGGGCCTTAAATGACTAAGCATGTTTGTCAAATTTGATCTTTTCTAGACACAGTTCTGTCAAACGAGGCCATAAACGTAAATACCAAGAAAGTTTGTCAATTTAACCTCACTTTTGAAGTCGATGTTTTCAAGTATACTGTGCTTTGGCACTAGTGAGATTGGCTACAACTTAGATAAAGCATTTCTGACACTGACTCTGGAACTGTGTTTAAAAAAGAAGAAAAAGAAAAGAAGACGTGAATCAAGGAATGGTTTAAAATGAGAGAGAAATACACACAAGAAAACCTGTTAAAGGAAATGCTACACTTGGAACGTTATGACTACATCAACTTTCTATGAAGTGACAGAGAAACTTTTAATAGCTTGTTAAGAGTTATTTACTTCCACACTGAAGAAGAAGACACAAGTATGCGAAATTTATCCTCTGATAATTGGTCCTCTAATGACAATTCATTAAAATACCACAATGTGGGAACATATAGCATACATTATCCATGGAAGAAATGGAGAACTTTGATTTTTTTTACTCCTACTTCTATGTCGTGTATCGAATATTGATTGTTTTCTTATCTTCTTCCTGTGAAGTATATGGTTGGGAGAGATGTGACACCCCTACCATTTTGGTAATTGCCAGTCGTATTTTGTTTTTATCCTTGACCACAGTTTCCTTAGTTGTGAAAACTCATCGCACAGTGAGACAAATTGTAATAAATCTGTTTCTTACTAAATGTATATTGCAAAACAACAACATGAACAACATTCGCCATCTTGTCGAATGTTCTGTCAGTCAAAATTTCTGTCAAACACATCAGATACACTCTATGTTTGACAAACACATCAAACATCCCCATACACAGCGAAATGTTTGGAAGCATTGTAAAATTCGACAAATTGTTTGATCGTTTATGGAGACTTTTAGATTGTGTGAGGGTAGGAGTGTGGGAAGTTTCAAGTGGTACCATACTGTAATAAGCGATTCATTATAATTTTCAAAGTTAGCGATATAATGAATTAAAAATTCAAACCAGTATAAAGACTGACAGCTATAAATGTATTGCTTTCTTACAAATTTCAGCTGAAAACAAGTCAAATAAATCTTTTTCCCTACTGTATGTGTCCCCACGTGGAGGACAGTGGAAAGTTCTCTTTAGATTCGCAATGTAGGAGGGAAAGAAAATCAAAATCCAACACATAAATCAAAATACAAAAGTGACTGCCGCAGTTTGGATGGCCTTTGAGCGGTGTCTGTTCCACAGGCTAGGGCAGCTGAGAAGAATCTTCAGGCCGAAGAACTATGGTTGTAAACCAGTGGCTTAAACAATAAAGGTCATTGCATACATGACATTTTCAATCATGGAAGAATGTGATGTGAAGCAAATTAATGCTTGTGGACAATCCACTGCACCAAAGTCCACAAGGAGACAATCAGATTTTGGGGAGTCTTGAGCATTATACAGAGACAAGTTGGAGCATCTTGGAACCTCATTCAAGGTGAAGTATAAAAAACCCAAGTTGCACAGCTACTTTTTTCAAAGTGAATTCTCTGCTAAAATCTCGAAAATTAAATCATTTTACAGCCCTCCTCCACAAAAAACAAAATTCTCATACAAGAAACGAGATTCACGAATGGAAACAACTTTGATTATGGATGTTTCATAATATAGAAAGGAAATGCAGGCCAAAAAATTTGAAAAACACTTCACACTGTGGAACTGGCTTCGTAATTCACAAAAATATTTTGAACTCCATTATCTATTTCTAACGACGATCTGAAAGACTCTCCTTACTCACTTTGAAATTTGCTAACGAAGCACACAGCACTGTGAATATACTGAAATGGAGACAACAGTAAGAACAAAGAAAAGGTGAATCGGTTTGGGAACCTTCTAGATGATGTCGAGGAAAGAATTCCAGAAAAGCACTATGTCTGACTTATTGGGGACTCCAATGAAGTGAAGGAAAAGAAATTTAAAAAAATGGAATTTACCTGGCATGTAAGAAAACTAAGCAAAATGGCATAAGATTGATAGGGTTATGCCAAGCACGCACTGTGATCTGAAATCCACAGTCTTTAAAAACCTACTTAGAAAACGGAAAATATGCTTCTCACCAAATTCATACCTATTATGAATTCAAACTCGATCATGTGGCAATCAAGATGAAGTTCCATAAGAAAATACAAACTTTCAAAGTCCTCAGAGGAGCCAACCTAGATTATAATCACTACGTTTCTAAAATAGTACTTAAAATCTTCCCCAAAAAACAAAATCCGAACCAACAATTCCAAAAGCAGAAAATAGGCTCAGAAAAGATAATGAACTCCAAGGAGTTTCTCTGTGGAGCTGATGACATGCAAAACCAAAAATGGGATGAAATAATAGAAAGCCTAATAACTAAAACCGAACAATTAGCTCCCACAACCGAACAAAAGAACCATGCCTGGTGGACGGAAGAATGCGACAGAAACTAGGAAGAAGAGCAGTGACAATAACAGAAAAATGAACATAACAGACAAAAATTCTTAAGTGTAAGAAAATTAGTGAGCAGAAATATCAAAAATAATGAAAGACATGGAAGAAGAACAATTCCTCCATCAAATCAATGAAAATTTCGTTAGAAACAACACAAGGAACATTTATATGTGAGTTAAACAAACAAACAAACAAAAATCAAATTCAGCCAGCTGACCCTACAAATTCAGCCAACCGACTCTACAACTCCAACACAAAAACGGAAATATTCTCACAACAACAGGGATAACTGCACAATATTGGCAGAATAATTCAGATACCTCCTCAGCTGAGAAGAATACATAGAAAATATGAACTTTAGCAATTCAATAAAAAACAGTCCTAACACTGAACCACCTAATGCCAAGGAACTACAGTCATTTCAAATCTAAAATGCTGTAAGGCCTCGAGAGACAACCAAATCGCAACCGAACTTTGGAAAAATGAAAAGAAGGGTGCCTCAGAAACTCTTCAAAACATCTTGGAAGAAATCTGGTAAACGAAAGAATCCCAGATGGACGGAAAACGGCCCTCATCCACCCACTCCATAAGAAAGAGTTCAAAACAGATCCCCAAAACTACTACTTCTTGACGTAACATACAAGATATATCCTAAGGCCTCGTCCTACGTAAGCGACAGAAGAGACTGACAGCACGCGACAGCTTCAGACGACGAAACTCCCGGTAACGGAAGTGTGCTACGTGGGAGACGTCCGAGGCGCTGCCTGTTATCTGCTACAACTAACCACGTTTGAATTCAAACGTGTCTGAATCTCGTTGTTGCAGCGCGCGCGGCAGTGGCAGCGACAGCTACGAGTCTTATCGGCAAAGCAGTGGAGCGGACGCGCCGGCAACTATGAAATATTTGTCATCCGATTTTACGAAAACTATTCGGTGAAAACATTTGGTTCTTCCGTATTTTACAGCGTGATATCTTTGCTCGATAAAGGTCTGAATTTATTCTCGTTATTCGTTATAGTTACTGTGCTGCACGAAACTGAGTGCATGGCTACACGAAATTTTTAAGAGTTTGCGGAAGGTAAAATCACATTGCGTAGATATTTCGAATAGTTCATTTATGGCCACGCATTATTGCGTATGAAATGTAACCAATGTATCTAAATTGTATTTAAAGTTGAGAACGAAATTATATCTCTTTTCATTCTTGAGATATTGGTTGTTATATCCGCGGACGGGTCTCTCACGGCGCGTCCTGTGCTATGACAGCACTGAGAAAGGACTATTTTGCCGTATGATTAACAACCGATACGTTTTTGTAAAGGCGTGGGCAGAGTGAAAACAAGACTCCCTATAATTTACACCATGAGATATTGTCAGAATGTTCATAGTCAAAGAGAGAGAAACAGGCAAACCGGATATGAAAGTGACCAGCATGAGGTCTAGTTTTGCGTGCAAATGTTTAACTCCTCCAAAGTAATCAGGGTAATTAAGGAAAACGTAATTAATGAGTTGAGGAAAAATTGCAATATTACACGAAAAGCTGCTGCCATGCTATCTACGTAAATGAAATGCCAAAAAGTTCATCTGCTCAAGGACTAGTTATTTAGTACATAAAAAGAAACATTGGTGCGGTATTTAAATGTCAAAAAGGCTTCTTTCGAATCAAGTAACAAAGTTAGGATTTTCGAGAACAGAAGACATTAGGAAGGCAAACGAGGAGTCAGTAAGGTCATGCTTTCTGAATAAAACTTCAAAATAAAAAGTGAAAAAATCGGCCAAATATTTTGTGAAATGATTTGTGTAAACACAAATAAATAGATCAGAGAAACGTTCTACGTGCCTTTGAATGACGCTCGAAATCCTGAACAGAAAATAAGGTGCACCAACTATTTCCCTAATATTTTTTATTTCATACTTTTAGGGAAATCATTTCAGAAAACGTTTGACCTTCTTTTCAAAAATTTTGTACGCTTTACTTTTACAGACTATTTAGATTAACTGAAACGCTTGGCCTTAACACTGACTGCTGCTGAATTATGTTCACATGAAATATCTGTAAAATTTAATGGTTCTCCTTTGTTATTTATTATACCTCACGATACAGTGAAAAACTGTACACAAAACTTAGTATACAGAATTGTAGTTGTGTCAGTTAAAATACAGGAAGTAGCTGGGATCTAACCTATGACCTTTTTGTAGCATACTCTCAAACCGGGAGCATTACCATTACACTACAATTAGCTCTTCTTTGCTGCTTGTTCACGTGTATTCGGAGAATTTGTCTGGTAATCTTCGCAGTTGATGATATAAATTATGAAATTCTCCATGAAGAGTCCTCCCTTTGGAAATTTCATGCACGGCATCAGTTTTCGCTTTATTTTCCTAAGTAAAGCTGATTTTGTAGCCTTACTCACCAGCTACAGCACTCTACAGTTTAGGGGCGCCGTTATATAGAAACAGCTGGTCGGCACTAACCAGCCATCCTGTAGAGAGAGATAGTTGCTCGCACGCAGGACACCCAAGCTTTTCGCCTGATACTGCTGCTTGTCGCTGGGATGTCACATAACCAGACGTACCTCCCTGTCGATCGCTTCTGATGCTTACATGGGACACAGCCTAAAGTCCTACTAAACTGAGCAGAACCCCAATTACATCGACAATTTTGAGAATACCAAGAGGGTTTCAGGAAAGCGAGATCCTGCTTCAGAGTAAATGCTGCCCCTGAAAAATCTGACGACCTACAAAACATCAAGAAAAAGAAACCATATGTTATCACTTTCAATGACTTCCAAAGAGCATACGACTCAAGAGACTGGGAACACCTCACTTCTTTACTAAAAGAATTAAACCTAGTCAGGAAAACCACAAACCAAGTCAGTGAAACCCTTAGCCGCGCGGGATTAGCCGAGCGGTCTCAGGTGCTGCAGTCATGGATTGTGCGGCTGGTCCCGGCGGAGGTTCGAGTTCTACCTCGGGCATGGATGTGTGTGTTTGTCCTTAGGATAATTTCGGTTAAGTAGTGTGCAAGTTTAGGGACTGATGACCTTAGCAGTTAAGTCCCATAATATTTCACACACATTTGAACATTCAGAGAAACCCTTACCATCACATACACCAAAGTCAAATTCACGGTAGAATTCTCTAATCGTTTTGAGATAAAAACTGGTACATGACAAGGAGATGACCTTTTCCCTCTGCTACTAAACTACGCCCTAGAAAAAGTAGTCAGGGAATGGAACACGAATATCCATAGTGGAAGCCAACTAGGAACAAAAAACAAAGGCATCAAAAGCCAATTTTCTAGCCTTTGCAGAAGATATGGCCCCACTACCCAACACCTGGGAAGAAACCAAAGAACACTCTCTTGAACTATAAATACAAGCAGAAAAGATAGGTCTCAAAATCTCCTTCAGGAAGGACAAGGTAATGACAAATATAAAAAACCCTGTAAAACTGTTTAAAACAGGAGAAGTCAATGAATTCAAATATCTTGGAGAATGAATCATCTAGAACAGTCTCGAACAAAAGGCAATGAACTCTAGAAGAAGTAAAGTTGAACTGGCCTTTCAACTCATAAAAACACACACAGGGTGGTCAGAAACAGTCTGAAAAGCTTGTAAGTGTGCTACAAAGGAGGCTACACTGAGAAGTAACTGTTAAGAAAAAACTCGATACGTTACGAAGTTTCCAAGTTATTTAGTATTAAAGTTATCCAATTAGGTCGTTGCATGCGAATTCAAGCACTTGCACGTGCTAAAATGCTGTAAAGCAAATACATCTGTGGCTCTGAGTTACCACTTGTTCAAACTCTCATTACCAGTCAAAATGTGCCTTCTTCTGTAGTAATAAATTTAAGCTACATTTGTTCTGTCTGAGGAACCAAACGAAGAACAAATCTGGCGACACTGTTTGGCAGGCTGCTTGAATTTGCGCATGTGACGACCAATTGACTAAGTTCAACGCTAAATAACTCGGGAACGCTAAAACGTGTCGACTTTCTTTCTTAACAGTTAGTTCTCAGCACAATCTCCTCTGCAAAACCTTTGGAAGCTTTTAAGACAGTTTCCGACCACCATGCATGACAAAAAATCGATGTCATGGAATGCCAAAAGTAGACATTATAACACAGTAATCAAAGCGGAAGACCTATATGCGCCTGAAACACTGTCCATCACCAAACGTGGTCCAGTTGAAAGACTGGAAAACATAGAAAGGAAGATATTAAGAAAAATCCTTGGTCCCAGATTCCATATCAACAAACTAATATACATCTGAAATGAAACCCTTTATGAAACTACCGAAAAACTTTAAGCCACAATGCGGAAATAAAAATTGATTTTTATGGTCATATCCTCAAGATGAACCCAGCTAGATTAACCGAAAACTTTCTGACTACTGCTGCAGCGAAAACACCAAACCAAGTTGTTTTAAGGGAACGGAGAAGCACTCAAAAGAACTCCAAATCACAGGAAACATGCTCATAGATAAAACTGAAAGGGGAGAAAGAGAGATGTACCAAGTCAAAATGAAAACCGAACGAATGATTGAAATCACTGAAGAAGAAAGGAAAACAAGATCAGAAAGAATGAAACAATACCGGGTTAATAGAAAGCACAGAGCATTAAATAGTGATTGATTTTCAGTATCCCAAAGACAGGTGAAACGAAAGACGAAGAGGTAACCCATATCCAAGTAATCTCATAAGTTTCTCTTGTGATCCTAGTTCTTATGTGTCGGTTTTACTGATTACGACACTGGTCTGATAAAAAGTAGAGTGAAGTAAAGGATATAACGTACCAATTTCAAACAACACCATGAAAAACGTTATCCCAATGCAAAACTTTTAAAACAGTTATTTAAAGGGAAGCTGTGTTCACACTGCGCATTTTTTCTCGCGTTCCTCAATTTTTGAGATTTCTTTCTGAGGGTTCAGGAATAAAGCTATCTAGATCATCAGAAGTGTATTGTTATGTAATCAATGTAAGCAAGTGTTTTCGATGCTAAATAGAATACAAACTGTGGAGTCCAATAAAACAAAGCGAAATGAAACCGGTACATTGTTTCTTGAACAAGTCATCTAAATACCTTACTGTTTACACTAAGGAAACTGATAGTATGTAGTGAGATTTCTTTGAATTAAACGGTTATACAATAACATAACAAGCCAGTTGGTTATATTACTTTTAATACGTGACAGAATATTGTCATTATCTTTCACATTTGTTGATGTGAAATTTAGAAAAAATAAACACTATTTGTGTGCATGTTGTACACACTACACTACACTTGACAGCGCACAAAATTTTTTTTTGTGTACCTGTGCAACAGTTTTCAGCAATTTTTGAAACTTGGAACATTTAAACAGGAATGGTATTACTGATTCAATCTTGTAAGCATCTGTTAACTGTAGCACTGCACTTATCTAATGTACTTACATGTTGTATGGCCTATTGGTGATTGACTTCCGCAGACTGTTCTGTTTTCCTATTCCATAACTTTTGAAACTTGTTAAAATTCCGTTTGTGGTAATTTAAATGGGACGGTATCAATAATTCGTTCTTGTGTAGATGTGTTCAATGTACAGCTGCATAAATTAGAGGTTCAAACGTAATTGCTTTTAGTGTGCGACAAGATGCACGTTCCAGACGTTTGGGCTTATATTTGACAGTTATGTGATGTCTTATTAAAGGCTCTGACTTGTGTAGAGTAGGTAATGCAAAAGCACATGATCCTGAACATAGGGACTTTTGTGATGCTATAAAAGTAAAACGCTGATGTATTATTGCAGAGGCGATATTGTAGTTTGTTGTGCGACTTTGAATAGCCATTATATTTTCCATATATCACGTATCAATAACATCCCATTGACATCTAAGTTGGCAATGAAACTGCAAGTTTCCATCATGTTCCGATAGCAGTCACGTGGGCTCTGTTGGACCCAGACATATGTGCCCTCTGAGCCACAACTCCAGTGGCTCCGTATCATGAACGCCCTCTGCTACCACGATACAGGACGGCTTTCTTCTAGCCTCGTAATATTTTGCAAAATAGATTGCATCCTCATGATGTCTTTTACAGCTTGACAGGAAGCTAAATAAATCACTTATTTTGTTGGCAAGGCCACCATCTTATGTCCCTGAGAGTCCCATGGTGGCTTCACCAACTTTGACAACAAAACCTGTGGTTGATTTTCGAGTAGGAACACCTTGCACGTAGTCTGAATCATTAAAAACAAACGAATATCCCCACTCCTTTGATAAAATAAGCCATAAGTGATTTTCCTATGATGTACATTAGATGCTCTTCATAATATTCTAATATGTGGTTTCTGGTTTTTCAAGATACTGACTAGCATTGTGCACTACAAAACTGATGTGAATTCTATTTGCTACTTGTAGAAGGAGAAAACTTTCAACAGGTAGATCGCTTGGAACGCTGATAATTTTTGACCTGAGTCCCAGATCAGAGTAGACTTAACCACAAACAGCAGTTACTGCCACAGCATTGGCATTTTCCATACTGTGCCATTCCATTGCACATGCCCTTTGGTTTAAGAAGATAGAGCCTTTTTGAAACTGTCCTATTTCCAACCGAGATAATGACTAGCACTGTTTGCAGTTGCGTCAAATTTCTGCTGGAAATAGTTCAGCAATCATCTAGCAACAGATTGATGACTTCTCTTGACTCAGGGCACATCATCGTAGATGTAGATAGCTAGGACGGTCAAGAGTTCAGGCTCGTCATTTACAAAAACACAGGGATCTGTATCTGTTGCTATCAGAGCGAAATCTTTTAGCACACCCATGAATCGTTGAATCCAAAGTCTACAGGCTCAGCTGAGACCATAAATACTTTTCTTCAACTTGGATGTCCTTTTTGTATAATTCAAAAACCCATCCGGTTGATGCATATACAGCATGTCTACGCAAAAATGTCCTATTTTTGAGACATTTTAAAAATAGGAAATCCTTCTGTCTTTTTTAGTCTGACTTGTCATGTATGTTGGCTACAGGAGGACCTAAAGCTACTACCTAACCTTTTGTCAAC
Source organism: Schistocerca americana (assembly GCF_021461395.2). Lineage (NCBI taxonomy): Eukaryota > Metazoa > Arthropoda > Insecta > Orthoptera > Acrididae > Schistocerca > Schistocerca americana. Next base: position 606,892,839 of record NC_060119.1, on the reverse strand, counting down.
ATTTGATGTATCTTTCTTGTTTCACTATTGCCTGTCCAAGCGAAAATGGCGCCAATTCAGTAAATGGCACAAACAGTGCTTTGGTACACAGAGTTTAAATCCACTGTTATGGTGCAAAGGCAGTTTCGTTCATTTACACGAAGTAGCACCAGATGCCAAGAGGAAAAAGTCATGGCATTTTTGGACATTGCCTGCTTTTTGATGTGGTTTTCAGGAGGTCGGTGTGTCCCTGAGAACAAGATGAAAATTTTCGCCAAGCTTTTCAATGAAGTCCATGAAAATCAATTCGTCAGTCTTCATAGGAACTTCAAATGTCATCTGCAACAATTTACAAGATTCTCAAAAAGTAGTTCCACCTGTATCAATACAAGGTGCAAATTCTTCAGGCTATAAAGCCTGATGTCAAGTAATGGTGATACGGATTTGCGTGTGAAATGCTTAACTGAGTCGACCAGACTCCTGCTTTCTTGTAAAATGTACAGTTTTCTCAAGAGGCCACATTCCACATCTCTGGAACTGTAAACAAGCATAAAATTCGCATTTGGAGGTCACAGAATCCTCAAGTGCGACAAGATAATTCAACCACTCTTCTCTACTGAGGAGAATGTCACAAGAATGACACACCTCGACATGTTGGAGATGTTTGCTTTCCCCAGGTTGAAGACTTGCGACCAGATCTCTGGTCTCATTAAGGTCATGCTCCACCTGCCTGGTTATTGGATGTTCGGGAAACTCTGGATCGAACATCTCCAGGACGCTGGATTGGATGATGTGGACCCATGAATTGGGCTCCACATTCTCCTGATATCACACCTTTGGATGTTTTGCTCTGGGGCTATATGAAGGACAGAGTGTTTGCTGCTGCAGTGTAAGACCTTCAATACCTCCCTAATGAGATTGTGGAAGTCATAAGTACCATTCCTCTGGACATTTTGTAGTGGGCCTGAATGGAAATGGAATACAGAATAGATATTTTTCGTATCACTGCAGCGTCTCAGGTGCAAGTGTTTTGAATTGGTGTTATAATTGTTTTTGGAAACTTAACTTGATATACAACTTATTTTTGAGAAGGAAATAATTTATCACATTTAATTTTGTGTTGAGGGCAAACCGAAAATACGTAGTTTCGATATAGGCACTCTGTATATCTTGGTATCCATTTCACTATATAAAAATGCAGTTTTAATATCAAACTGACTCATGTCTATGGCTGTGGACATTGCAACAGATAAGATTATTCTCATAGAGTCAAACCTTAGAACTGAAAAGAAAGTTTCAATACAGTGCATAGCTTCTGTCGAAATCCTCTAACGATACGTCAAGCTTGTCAAAGTTCCATCTGTTTTTCTCTTGACTTTGAATACTCACCTATTGTTGAGTATTTCTTGGTTTTCTGGTGGTTTACTTATGGTAAAAGGTTCGTTAGATTAAGTACATGCATTTTCTGTTGCATGGCCTATTTCCAGTTTTCTGAGTTGTCACACTCCATTGCATCTTAGTATCAGATGGGTTTGTAACACTGGATCATACATTCAGAGTTCACATTAAATATAAGAATCTAATAGCCTTTTTGATGTTTAGCCTCTTCGTAAGCTTCTCCCTACATGATTCATGTATTCTAAGCCAACTTCATTGACATTCTGTTTAATACAGTCGATTTCAGAATTTGGTTCTTCCTCGGGTGATCTAATTTCCTCTTCTTCTGCTTGATTCATGCTCTTCATCCTCATTGATGTCAGCTTCTCCTTGAGCAAGATGTTCATAAGATTTTATCTCTTTCTTTAATTTGTCTGTCTTTCAAAATCTATTTTACATGGGAAAAGTTTCTTTTGGTGTGCAAGCTTTTTGTGCCAGATTTTAAGATCTACCTAGGCATATCAGCCCGAATAATGTCATTTTCACTCATGAAATCTTGAAATTCATCCTATACAACTTTTCTACACGAACTCCCACTGTAACAAATTTTCTCGCTTGAAGAGTCTGCATGTTGTCTAATCAGACTTAAATGTTATTCCTTGTCAAGAGATTGTCTACGTGAGAATAAATTGAATCGAATCCCTGCCATCTCCACAACATCTCAGAGATACTTCTCACTCTATATTTCTTCATCAAAGTCTAAAATATTTGTGTCAGCTTTTCTTTGTGATGAAATGAAGTTACCATCATCAATCAATACCGATTGGGACTTCACTTTCAAAAAGACTGTAATTTATAAACTATTCATTTCGATTACACATGTGATCAGTAGCATAGGAATCTGAAAACTTTGCATTGTTATCTTATTGCTTGCCTGCTACCAGTGAAAAACTTTGCTTATCACAGTGTCTCCTCTCAATTTACAGTTATCCTTTGACATATGGTTTCTGCACTCGTTTTGCATAACGACCAGGTTCATTAGATTTCAAGCAAACGTTTCTGCAGTCTTTTGCCCAGTGACCAGGTTTATTACATTTGAAGCACTTACCTGGTTTTCTCGAATTTTTATATCCAAGATACGGGTTTTTCTTAAGGCCAGTGTTTGTATCCTATTTACCTGCCAGAAACGCCTCCTCCTTCGTATACATGGTAGAGAAAAATAGTGTCACGACATTTTAACCCGGGATAGCTGATGCTAGTAGGAGCCAAAATTACTAATGTTGTGTAAGTCGACAACGCACCATTTTTAAACTACGGAATCTAGGCGCCACGCTTTCCGACTGGACGTGAGATTGCCCTGTTGCTGTTCGTCGGTTGACGGGCAGCGCTATGGTTGTCGGTTCACACTTACAAACGTCCCTCGCCCTGTCACTGCCCCAACGTGATACGCACGCATATCGAACAGGTCTTACTGTTTGTCTCCACCCCATGTCAGAGACATTCACTCGTAAGCTTCGCTCGGAGCACGCACACGTCACCTGCGGATTAGTCATACAGTAAGCATGGCGCCACAGTATTCGTTTGAAGAACAACGAGATATGTTTTTTGTTTATTGACTAGCCGACGGTAATGTGCATGAAGCTCGAACGTTGTATGAGGAACCGTACCCAGCAAGACGCCACCCACACCTACAAACGTCTACAGCAATTCACCGGCGACTTGGCGAAACAGGCTCGTTAGCGGGATCTCATGGTGATACTGGAAGATCTCGAACACGATGGGATGCTGAATTTGAAGAGACTGTTCTCGAGTGCTCCAAGGAAGCACCTACGGCAAGTACTCTAGCGGCTGGACACGACATGGGGGTAACTAATCAGTTACTCTGGGAGGTTTTCAGGGATGGTGGCCAGCATCCATTTAGTTTACACCCTGTGTAAGACCTAAATCCTGTGGCGGACTAAGAACAAACTTTAGGGTTTTGGTGGTGGCTTCTGCGACGTGTTGCACGAGATTCCGACTTCCCCTCCATCGTGTTGTTTACCGACGAGTGCACCTTCCATCGGGATGGCCGTTACAATACTCGAAACGTTCATTTCTGGACAGGGGAAATCCTCACGTCACGTACGTCCACGGACACCAGGAATGAGTTTCGCTCATCATTTGGGCAGGCATTGTGGGTGACCATCTCATTGGGCCACTCAGTCTACCTCCTCGAGCTACTGGGGCAAATTACCTTCACTTCTTGCAAGAAACTCTAACTGGCCTGCTGGAAGATGTTCCCCTGGACATACAGTGGCAGCGTGATAACGCGCCCGCAAATAACAGTGGTGTTGCCGCGGATATTTAAATGAACTCTTTGACGACCAGGTAATTGGCAGTGGCACTCGTAGCACATGGTCTCCACCTTATGGCACTGGGCTTTTTCCTGTGGGTATTCTTCAAGGTTCTAGTTGACCCACCTGGGCGCGAACCACCTAGAAACGAAGAGGAATTAATGGATCACATTCAACATGCCGTCAACCACATCAGGGTAATGCCGAGAATCCTTGAAAGAGTTGGGCAAAACACTGTTCGACGTTATCAAGCTTGTGTGGCATCAGAGGGTCGCCAGTTCCAGCACCCGCTTTAAGTAAACAATGTCCTAGCTACAAGAAAGGTTCTTTTCGGGGCCGACACAATTTGTCAAAGACTTTCTGTATGCGAACTAACAGCTGTTGACGGGTTTGTTCCCGGTAAGTCTTATCATGAAACTACAATGGATGTGTCGGGACTCTGGCGGATTCGCTCCCAGGCCCCCAGACCGGAAGGCTGGTACGCTACCACTGAGCGTGCGGGCCGCCTTGGTTACACCGCGATCTCCAGCAAGCAAAGCATTTGCGGTCAAGCGTTGTCGAGAGCATCCGGCAACAGGGCAATCCAGCGGCGAATCGGAGCGCATGGTGCCAGGTTTCCGTAGCTTAAAAATTATGCCTTGTCGACCTACACAACATTAGTAATTCTGTTTAAAATTTCCTGACACAGTTTTTCTCCACCCTGTATTAGTGGAGGTATAGGCGTTTTTCTTCTATCAACAACTTTGAGGTCAAATTTGCTAGTGTTTTTTGATCAGGATCCGTTCATTCCTAGGAACTTAGAAAAAGGATATAGCTCAGTTTTGTGATCGCTCTTGAGTTCGAAATATTGTCACCTTGATTACTCAAGCGATGTACAAGGTCTTCTAATTGTGAATTACATGTAGACTTGTCACATAAAACAGCCTTTTTTTAAGTTCTGCGATTGCTGCTGGAGTAAATGTATGTTTACACTGTTTTTCTCTTCATAGACTGAAAACAGTTTTGTGCAACTGAAGATTCACTATTAATAAAGTGTAGCAATGGCTTGACCTCAATTGACGTTCCGACAGTTTCTTAAGCTGCGTCGTCCATCTTTTCCCATGCTGTGAGACCATTTTTATGTGGCTGGACTGCTGTAGTGCTCATTTCGCCATTATGTATAGGTTTAATTGTTTGTTCAGTGACAACATCCCAAGCTCTTATGGCACTTAAGATCACACACAGTTACGTACCTGAAATTTCCAGGCTGGTCAGTTATCGACACGTTTGTATTTTGTAGTTCTTTCAATGTTGCTTTCGATATGTTAGGGTTACATTTCTACTTGCGCAACGAAGTCCAACACTTTTTTCTCACAAACGTTTTTGTATCCCATATTGGGTTTTATTTGCGTTACATAGAACTCGTCACTCACACTGAGTGATTACTGAACCCATTACCTGATACAGCAGACACAGTAAAACGGCGCTGATTCTCACTGTAGGATAACGAAAAAGTTTTTTCACTAAATAGGAATGAAAACGTGATACATAATGCACAGAGCCCTCCGACCTCCACACATACACATTACAGGAAAAAGGTGGTCTTTGTACTAGAAAGTTCACAGCTTTAGTTCCAGACGGCAGCACGGTACATGCAACTGGAAAGTATGCCAAATACAAATGCGAAAGTATAGTATTGTTTACGAATATCGGAGAAACAAACATAACTGAATACTGTAATTGATTATTACAACATTGTTTTACAATATAGCTTGTGTGCCTTTTGTAATGTCAGTTGTGATAAATATGATATTAACTGCAAACATTTTGCACCCATATGGGATTTAAAATATGATAAGTGGGTACTTTGCACAGTCTACATCAGCAAAGTTCACAGCGCTCTAGGAACTGAGATGTTGTTTTTCTATTTATTGTTATTTAATTTCCTCAATCCCCAACGCCAAAGGTGAGCATGGGCTGACAGTGGTACAATATCCCTCTCTTTAGGCAAAAGAGTTGTAAAACACAGTACAGTGCCGATATAAAATATTTGAAAGGCTGAAATACTTTGCTCGTTTTTAAAATTTTCATTGTTGCAGTTGAAAGGATTTATAGTTTCCTTTTTTTGAAATCGACGATGCTGAGGCGGTGAAAATGTTAAAAGTAGCACTGCACTCTATTAAATCAGAGGCAACTCCAGTGGGAGAGGATAAGATTTGGAGAGAGACAGTTGATTTTAAGGAGACGTTGGAGATAGAAAGTCAGTGAATCAAGTGAGTTGAGATATACCAGTAGTAATAATTGGAATGTGGAATGTAAACTACAAGAAGAAAAGTGGTCACATGAGGATATGAGACATCACACAATCATACTGATAAGATTTGTATCCTTCAGGCAGAGTCAGACTACACGAAGTTCGAATTATGACAGCTGAAGAGAAGAAAGAGAAGGGGATATGGCGAAAGGTGGCAAGGGAAGGGCCAACAGGACAACATTTTACTAGCAATTTCTAAATTGAGTTAAGCAATAGACTTCATGTGCTACTGGGGTTAGAGAAGGAAGACACCCACACAAATGTACAGAAATGTAGGATTCAACAGAACAATGCTAAGAAACATAAACATGGGTTGGCTGAAAAACAGAATAGGAAAAGAAAGGTTTGCTGGTAGGAAGCAATCATGAGAGGGGTGTTGGTCAGCAGCTACAAGAAATATTAGGTACAGAGTACCAGGTCATATGTTTTGCAAAACTAAGTGCCAGCCTAACAGAGAACTTTGGAGAAACGTGGAAGGATTTTAATAAAGAAGATCAGATGTTGACAGTTGGGGCAGCTAGAAACAACGATATCACATGTGTCTGGTCAAAGTAGGAGCAGTTACTGACACATAAATGAGGATATTGCTGATATTCTGTGTAACTGTGACCAGCACTGGGTTAACTCTGCTGCATAGCGAGTAAATATAGAGCTGAGAGGGCTCCTTCAGGTAGATACAAAATAACATGTTGGTGCTATTCCAGTAATTGCTATAGGAAGGCGCAGATGTACTTTTTATGGCCTACACCTGAGCAGGAGGCCCAAAAGTGCACAATGGCAAATCCATGTGGTTGTTGGGGCTCAGGTGAGAAGCCACATTAGGTCCAGTTCAGAATTCAAACAGACAGCGTAAAAGTTCTCCTGTAATAACAGGGTGAAAAGTGAAATCAGCTTGCTTCATTAGAATATTTGTAGGGTGAAAAATAAATAAATGAGTTGGTAAATTGCTTGCAAGAACTTTGTAGATGCAAAGAAATTGATGTCATTTGTCTGTCTGAACACCACGCAATCACAGGGTGGAAAATGTTAATGTAAGTGGTTATATGCTAGCTACATGTTTATGTAGATCCAACATGGAAAAGAGAGGAGTGGTTACATTCATAAAAATGGATTTAAATGCAAAAATAAGTAAATTCATCATAGATCAAGATATAAAAGCATTTGTTTGTGACTTACTATTGGGAAGTGTAATATCTGTTACTGATATAGTATAGATGTCTCCGCTGGTTATTTGGGAAATTTTAATGAATTATTGCATTTTCTGTCAAACAGAAGGAAGGGCTTATTAATTATTGCTGGATGTATTCCAATCGCTGTCTTCTCGTACAGTTTTTACACTCCACAGTTTCCTCTAGTATCATGGAGTTATTCCCTGCTCTCTTGACACGTCTTATTATAATGTTCCTCCTTCTTGACAGTGTTTTCCATATATTCCTTTCTTCGGCGATTGTGCAGATAAGCTCCTCATTCCTTACCTTATTAGACGACACGATTTTCAACACTTTTCTATAGCACATCCCAAACGCTGCGACTCTCTTCTGTTCTGGTTTTCCCACAGTCCATGTTTCACTACCATACAATGCTGTGCTGTGAAGATACATTCTCAGAAATTTCATCCTCAAATAAAGACCTATATTTGACACTAGCAGATTTCTCTTGTCCAGAAATGCCCTCTTTACTCATGCTAGTCAGATTTTTATTTCCTTTTTTCTTCGTCTATAATGGGTCATATTGCTTCTAAGATAGAAGAATTCCTGAACTTCATCTACTTTTTGCCCACCAATTTTGATGTTAAGTTTCTCTCTATTCTCATTTATGCTACTTAAATTACTTTTGTCTTGTTGCGATTTTCTCTCAGTCCATATTCTGTACTCGTTGACAATTGATTCCATTTAATAGATCCCGTAATTTTCCTTCACTTTCAATGAGGACAGCAATGTCATCAGCGAATCTTATTACATATATCCTTTGATTGTTAATTTTAATTCATCTCTTGGACTTTCTATTGTCATTGCTTCTTCGATTTGTAGATCGAATAGTAGGGACGAAAGACTGCACCCCTGTCTTATATCCTATTTAATCTGAACACCTTGTTCTTGGGCTTCCAACTTAATTGTTCCTTTTTTGTTTTTGTAAATAATGTACATCATCCATCTTTTCCTGTAGATTACTCCTATCTTGCACTGTTTCACCATTGTGAAACGCTTTTTCTTGGTCGACAGATCGTATGAGTGAGTCTTGATTTTTCTTCAGTCTTGCTTCCACCATCAAGTGCAACGCCAGAACTGCCTCTTTAGTCTCTTTACCTTTCCTAAAGCTAAACAGATCGTCAGTTCGCAGCTCCTCAATGTTCTTTTCCATTCTTTCTTATGTTGTTCTTGTCAGCAGCTTGGATGTACGAGGTACAAAGCTTATTCTACGATAGTCTGACCGCTTATCTGTCCTTGCTATTTCTGGGATTGTGTTGATGATAATTTTCTCAAAAGTCAGATGATATGTCGTCTGTTTCGTAGATTCTACACACCAACTTGAGTAGTCGTTTGGTTGCTACTTTCCAAAGTGATTTTAGAAATTCTGATGGAATGTTATGTATCACTTCTGCCTTTTTTGATCTCAAGTCTTCCAGTGCTCCTTTAAATTCTGACTCTGATTCTGTATCCCCTTTCTTATCGGCTCCAATTTCTTCTTCCAACAAGTCATCAGGCAAATCTTCTCCCTCATAGAAGTCTTCAGTGTACTCTTACCACCTATTCGCTCATTCCTTGGCGTTTGACAGTGGAATTCTCATTGTACCCTTAATGCTACCACTATTGTTTTTAATTTTACCGATGGTAGTTTTGGCTTTTATGAATGCTGAATTAGTCCATCTGACGATAATTTCTTTTTCGATTGCTTCACATATTCCCTGCAGCGATTTCCCCTCGACTGCCCTGCGCATTCTATTTATTTCATTCCTATGTTGTTTATATGTCTGTATTTTTGTAGTTCCTCCTTTCGTCTATCTGCTGAAGTATTTCTTCTGTTACCCATGCTTTCTTCGCAATTACCTTCCTTGTACCTATGTACGAATGTCAAACATCTGTGATTGCCTTTTTAGGGATGTCTCTTCAGGTGAACTACTTACTGTGATATTCCTTACTGCAGTATCCACAGCCTTACTAACTTCAGACACATCTCATCATTTTTCAGTTTTTTCAATATCCTACTTCCTTCCACACTGATTCTTCTGGATGATTCTCGTAAACTTCTGCCTACTTTTCATCATTACTGAATTGCGAGTTAAGTCTATACCTACTCCTATGTAAGTCTTACAATCCAATATCTGATTTTGGAATCTCTGCCTGCCTGTGATGTAATTCAGTTAGAATCTCCCTGTTTCCCCTGATCTTTTCCAAGCATATATACCTCCTCCTCTTGCCATTCTTGAACAGAGAATCCGCTATTATATCTGAAATTTACTGCAGAACTCAATTAGTCCTTCTCCTCTTGATTTGTACTGCCAAAACCATATTCTCACGTAATCCTTGCTTCTATCCCTTCTACCACAACTGCACTCCAATCCTCCATGATTATTAGATTTTCATTGCCCTTTATATAGTGACTTACCCGTTCAGTATCCTCATATACTTCTCCCATTTCTTAATCTTATGCTTGCAACATAGGTATGTTTGCCTGAACAATTGTCAATAGCTTTGGTTTGTTGTCGAATCTGATGAGAACAACCATGCATTGAACTGTTCTCATGTATCTGATTCTACATTTTACATGTTGCATTTTTTTGGTTAAGAAACTGTGGTGATGAAACAGAACAAAGTAAAGAATATACTAATTTCAAACAACACTGTGCAAAATGTTATCCTACCACAAAATATTTAAAACAAATACATAGAGGGAAATTTTGTTCATATTGGCATTTTGTCCTGAATTCTCTAATTTTTGAAATTTCCCTTTGAGTAATTGATTCTGGATACACAGACATAAGAACAAATCTATCAAAATAGCACATCATAAATATGTTGTTTGTAGATTCAAACATCTCACTACGTCTTACTTTTTATACTGAGGAAACTGACAACATGAGTCCATTTTGCCACTTGTTAAAATTTCATTAGCGTTGTGCTTATGTATGTGTATATGACTATTTGGCTTCTGCACAATATTCCATTTTCATGTTTCATTGTTTTTTACACTTGATAACATTACTTTTGTGACTATTTCAATGAGGAGATGTTCCAAAACTGAACACATATGTTACATGGAGTTATCTGCAGTCTTTATTTATGCAAAATAGTTTTATTTTCTGTATATCTATTGCTATCTTTATTTCAGAGTTGCCTATCGTTAGATCTGCTACACAATAAAAGTAAATTATAGTTGAACTGTAATCCAGCAGTTACAAAGCTCAATGTTTTTAAAATCTCATTACAATACAAAAATTTTTTTATAATGTACAAGGCACATTCACAAAATAAGTTTACTAAATTTTTGTATATTTTAAGAGATTGGGTATTTGAAAAAAAATTCCACATAATCGCCATCCCATTCAATGTATGTGATGAGTTGTGTGGCACAAGTTTATTTATGCCTTTCTTGAAGAACTCTCCTGTCAGACCCTTCCCCACTTCAGAACCTCTTTCTGCATCTGCTCGTCAGTTGAAAGTTTAATTCCATTCATGTGTGCCTTCTGGGAGGTGAAAAGATGATAATCTGAAGGCTGACGTGCGAAAATCGGAAGGGGGGGGAGGAGTGAGTTTAAACCATACCAACCAAATAAGTGTGCATTGGTGACTAAGGCTATGTGAAAGTCATGCAACAGGCACACTCTTCTTATTAGCATTTACTTGCTTTTGTTTTAAACGCTCTCACAATATCGTTGTGCATTGATGGTCTCCCCTTTGAGCCAGAAATTCGACCAAGATAATGCCTTTTAGGTCCCAAAACAATGAGACCATTATTTTTTGTCCAAAATTGTGGTTTTGAATTTTTTGGCGTATGGGGAATTGGTGTGATGCCACTGTGACGATTGTATTTTTGCCTCATGCGCGTAATGTTTCATCTCTAGTCATAATAGAGATCAGAAAATCCCCATCCTCCAATTCAAGATGCTCGAGAATCTCGCACATACTATTAACCTGATTTTTCTTGCGCTGCTCTGTCAGCTGTTTTGAGACCCATCTCGTCCACAATTTACCGTGTCCCAGTGCTTCTGAGGATGTCCCATATAAGAGAGTTCTGAAAAGTTATGGAAACATCACAGGAATTTCATCCACTGACAATCTGCGGCCTTCGCGAACTGTTTCCTCGATTTTCTGCACCAACTTATCAGTCAAAATGGAAGGTATTACACTGCTCTGTTCATCACGAACATTTTTATCTTTCACTAAACTTCCTACATCACTTAAACATACTCGTTCTGTTCGTAATTCACCATAAACTGTTTTGATTCGCGACAAAAATTCGATAGGCGTAATTCCTTTTGTGAGCAGGAATCGGATCATAGCACGTGGCTCGCACTTGGCGGGACTTCTAACTGACGTCTTTCATGCAACTCGAGGCTACATGAGTTTTCGTATTACTGTGTTCTTGCAAGCTCACTCTGGTCACTAAGTCTTGCCAATCCTAAAAAAAAAAAATAATAAAATAAAATAAAATAAAAGAGCAACGAAGACTATAAAGCCAGTAACAGTAAACTTTCTTTCTGAACAGGCCTTGTACCATACCTCATAGTTACAGAGCAACTTGTCCTAACGGAACTATCAGCTCATGGTCGTATACCAAAATCATAACTGCACTCAAACATCGCAGAAATTTCATCCACTGCTAATTGGCAGTCTTCAAGAACAGTTAGTTTCTTCGATTATTTTGCACCCACTCATGAGTTATATCAAAATTTTAAAAGAAATTTGGTTAGTGCAAAACACCTGTAGTGTTAAAAAGTGCCCTCTACATGTACTGAAATGCAATACTTAAATTATTTGCACATAAAACTTTCCAAAGTACTGTACACAGAACATTAAAGAGAAGTTCCTAGTTTTGCAAACATATTTTACTAAAAGGAAAACTAAAAAAACTGTTGTAAAATATGTTGTCTCTTCTTTCCATTAGACGACTGCTGAGGTAACTGTATAAGTACCAGGCTGAGATTACCACCCCACTGGAGTTTCCTCTGTTGAGTCAAATTCGCAAATTCGTAAACACAGGATTAGAACACAATTGCAATTTATTTTTACTGTTTAACAGATCGGAAGATGGGCAGGATTGCCCAAAACCAATCATTTTGAAAAAGTAGCAATTGACAGACAGGAAATAAGCCTATTTTGCATAAAAGAGAAGACATCAGTGTTTTGTCCTTGTGTGCATGTGTTAAACGTACAACTTCGTATATTAGAGATTAAAACAACATTCTTATTAACATGCAATGTGACATCCATTCTGGAATTTCGGTCATCTATTTGACAGTTATGTGGCTGGTGTAGAGTAGGCTATGCTTCTACATTTTAATAGCCATTCAACCATATTCCTCACTTGGAATGTTCTCAAAAGCAACTGTAAAACAATTACAGTCCTGCAATTATGGATCATGTGAGTGTGAACTGCTCACCATAACACACATAAATTCCTCCAGAACAAACAAAATAATCGAAAATAAAGCAATTTACTTTATTTAGCTAATTTTGCCTTGTATCTGTAAAGAAAAAATTCATTTAATATTTTAGCTCAGTATCTCAGTGAATATATCAGGCCAGTGTACCTAATTCTTCTCTTAGTATATTTTTCATATTTAACAATTCTCTAATGCTAACATCAGTTTAATCAGGCAGCTTCTCTTTTCTGTATCTGATGAGATGTAGAATTTTTTTTTCAATTTTTGATTAAGAGTTTACTGGACTGTATAAGCAAAATTTCACTATTTAAGTAATGCCATAAAATCATAGTTAGAATCTAAGTATATCACAAAAAGAAGTTGAGGTATTAATTTATTTTATAGGGGATTCGCCAACATTGTACTATACTAAATTCTAGTTTTAGAGTAATTTGGTGTTGACAATGTAACTATAGTACATGATGAATAACACACCCTATATGAAATCTGCATTGTTCTTAAAGCATTTCTCTGTAGGCTTACGTATTTTAATTCCTTTTGCAGTATCCTCCTGAAATTACAATATTATCATTCATGAATTTCTCTAGTGAATAATACCATTTTTGGATTAGCGTCTTGTACATTTTTCTCTTTCGCAAATTACTCTCAATCTTACTTATAATTTTACATTTTAAGTTGTTATAAATCTTCCTTCCTTTGTACTGCGGAGTTTGGGCAAAGTACACATTGTGGATAGGAAGCATAAATTTCTCTTTCTCAAATCACTGATAGCTACATCATTTATGAGAATGTTTTAACTCTGTCCCCAGGATTGAGTGAGTTCATAATTATTCAGTTTTTCAGTTATACATGTAACATAACTAGGGCTGCCAACTGCTTGAGAGTAAAATAACGTATCTTATTTCAAGGAGAGCCAGATAAAAGGTATATTACTACAAATGACATATTTTCTAAATTTATATACTGATGATGAGAAGCAATAAAGCGCCAGGAGAGCAAACGATCTATACAGAAATGTTGAACTATGGAGGAATTGGACGACAGATCGAGCTTTGTGAACTTATTCAACTCATTTGGAAGGATGAGAGATTGCCAGGGAGCTGAAAGATAGCAGTCAGTTGCCAAATATAGAAGTAAGCAAACAAAATGGATTGCTCCAACTACTCAGGAATCAATTTCCATAATATAGCATACAAAATTATTTCTACAAATATTTTAGAAAAGCTACAACCATTTGAAGAAAATACCATAGGGGGATATCAGCCTGGATTCCAAACATACTGTGCAATTATTGACAATGTGCTTGCTCTTTAACAAATTCTTCAAAAATTTTGGAAAAAAGATAGAAAAATCCAGATTCTGTTCATATGTTCATATATTTGGGCAGGGCTTATGCCAGTATTCATTGAGACAGGTTCTATAAAACTTTGAACCAGTTCCAAATCCCTAACAAACTAACTGAAATGATTACAATATGTATGAGTGAAACAAGAGCAATTATAAGAATTGGAAGTGTGTATTTCCCTGTAAGAGATGGTTTTAGACTAGGAGGTGCACTGTCATTCTTACTGTTTAATCTCACTCTTGAGAAAGTGGTAAGCAATATAGAAGATGGTAGGTTTCAGACATTTGCTTAGAGTGAGAGTAACCAAGATCTTGGAGAGATGTACAAAAGAGTCGCCACTGCAGAAAGTAAAGCAGAACCAAACATCAAAAAACAGAAAACAGAACATAATAGGTACAATTAAATATGCACAGGAACATTTAAGTACTGACAGAGACATGTCCATCCATGAACGTGAGAAGTTGGTATAGTTATAATCAAAAACCCATAGGTGCAAATGAAAGAATTTCTCATGGCTCTAGATGACTATATACTCTCAGAGATATGTTCAAGTCTAAAGCCATATCACATGCTGCGAAAATGAAGATCCAAAGCCATTTCTGTGGTCCAGAAAGCTGAACACTAACTAAAAGGGAGATGCAAAAGCTCCTAACATTTGAAGGAAAGGCAATGAGAAGAATCTGGGACCCAGTGAGCGACAGAGGTAGTTGGAGAGGAAGAAAGAATAATGAAATTTGAGAGATCGCAAACCACCCCAAAGTTTTAAAATATCAAAAAAGTAGATGATTCAATCCATTTGTCAGAGACCCGACTTCCTGAGTAAGTACCTATCCCGGTTAGGCCAAGAAAGAGATGGGAAGATGATGTAAAGAGAGATGTATAAGCCTTGAAAATAGCAAATTGGGAGGAAACAGCAATAGAGAGAATTCAGATGAGGCTGACTGTTGACACAGTGCCTAGGATATGTCCAGCGACTGCAGGATAAGTAAGTAAGTAAGTTTGTATTTATTTACTTGACTATCAATTTTCCACACATCTGGAATTAAAATGGATTTTTGATTGGTTTTAGAGGGTTAATAACACAGATAGCAAATAACATACAATTTTCAAAATAGTTTTTTGACTTGCTTGCATTTTATTAGTATACTGTCACTTATTGAAAGCATTTTTTGGCGAGAAAATATTTGTCATCATTCATCAATTTTATTGACATTTTTAAATGAACATGGTTTCAGAATACAAATCACCTTAAAACTGAATTTAACGTGAGGATCACTTTTTATTCATGCACCCCTCGGGCTCAGTTTTTTACCACAAGCGATACTCCAGCTCAATTAGTTATATGCTAATTCTGTCGGGAAGACTTTAAACAGTAATAATTAGTTTTAAATTATGAAAAGACTGGTTTCACTTAGAAGAGTAGCTGGATAGTTCAGTCAACTAAAATACTAAAAAAGTGGTTTCAACTGAAATAAAGAATATGTAGTTCAACTAACAAAAGAAACTACAGACTGGTTTTACCTGGAAAGTGGTAGCGTTCAGGGAGGAAAAATCGTGAAAGCTTATTTTTGAAATACAGTCCATTGCTATATATCAATTAATTTCTGTTTTCTTACTTACTTCCAAAGAAGTTCCACTGAATTCAGTGACAGTGTACATTTATTGTATGAGCATTTACAGGTGCACTGTAATTGCCAAATTGTGAGGGGTTGCCACATAAAAGATAAAAATCATCTAAGTATGAATAGCTTTAAGCCTTGTAATTTAGGTAGAGATGCACAGTGCAAGCCACTTTTGCCTGTCCATTAACACGTAATATGCATTGAGAAACCACTGATGTCGCGCTCTTTGACTGGGAATTGGAGGTTAAAAGCTGTGCAGTCACGCATCATTTATAACCAAACAGCCCCAAGCGTCATATATATAGCCCTCAAACGCCATGCAAGCCACAGTTTGTCAGAGTTCGACTTCAAGAGTTGGAGAATTCCAGTGAACGGAATATATTCAGTGACAGTAACCTTGAACGAACGTGCCTACAGCATGCATGATGTGACTGACCATGTAAACTCTATCAGTTCTGTACACTAAGAAAGACTAGCAAAAACTTAAACTGTTCGAACCTTAGGAGTAGGATTATTGGTTTTCATCTCACATTTGTCAATATGTACCTATGTGTCCTCATCGTTTTCATTACGACACGTTCTTGAGCCTAAGGGTTCGATGAGAAGAACATAATCTGGGACTTCAATGGCTCGTGATCAGTAGTGCCATATGCTATTGCATTTAAGAAAGTTGTAGGTTTTGGTGACCATTTACTCTAGTAAGCCACATCTGTGTAAAAGCGGAACAGGAAGCCAACTCAGAATCTAATTTCACTATCATCACCATATCTACATCCTTTAGCCCGACATACAAGTCTTTCTCTACTGTCTCCAACCACAGAAATGTGAAAAATCTCAACTTGACCTGGTCACTATTTCATTGATGCACTCAGCAGCTCATGTACCAAGAAACGGATGACAAAAAATCCCACGCCACCACTGAACTGAGAGTGAGCTTCTAAAGTAAGTATGTTGCAAATGATGTCAAGTTACAACAATACATTCAGGGTGGATATCTTAGTATAACTCTAACAAAACTAAATGTTGTCCTATTGGTACACTATTCTTATATACTCTATAATTTCTTCTTTGGTGATTCTTCTCGGACGACTCCTTTCAGCATCTATGTTGTGTTAGAAATTTCATAACGTTCATGGTGTAACATAAAAGCATCTGCTGATGAACTCCAACTACGACATGCCGCCCAAGGAGCACCACAATCGAAGTGGTTTTTTAACAATTCATTAATAAATCACATGGGTGTTCATTCATAAATGATGACAAGGGTACAGAAGACTTCGCAACTCTCACTTCGCAACTGCTAAAAACCGAATTTTAACGATGCAAAAATTGTGAGCCTTGCATATGTCACTCCATATAAATTTATGTTACTGTTTCTTAAATAAATCTAACACAAACATCAAATATTACAAAAAGAATCAATTACGAGGGTTGAGACTTAAATAGTGGCAACTATTTATTTACAGCTCGTACAAAATAGATATGTTTCAAAGTTTTACTGACCTTTAAAGTAGGCAACAGCATTGTGTATAACTCGTTGCCAGCGATATGGAAGTCGTAGGATACTCTTAGCAGTGCCAGTTATGTTAACAGTTCGAGCGGCGAGGTCTATTGCCCAACGAATTTGTAGCAGTTCTGAAGCGAATGCCGTGAAGTGTTTCCTTCAATTTAGAAATCGAGTCACAAGGGCTTAAATCAGGGGAGTTCAGTAGGTGGTATAGCACTTAGCAGCCCCATCAGTCAAACAAATCAGTATCAGCTTGCACTGTATGTGCTTGAGCATTGTCCTGCAAAATAATGGTCAAGTCCTGCAGAAAGTGTCATCACTTCTGTTTCTAAGCTGGTCGTAGGTTGTGTGCCAAAAATGAACAGCATACAGACAGAATTGATGACACATTCTGCAGGACTTGACCATTGTTTTGCAGGACAATGCTCAGGCTCGTACAGTGCAAGCTGTTACTGATTTGTTTGACTGATGGGGGTGCTAAGTGCTATACCACCTACTGCACTCCCCTGATTTAAGCCCTTGTGACTCGATTTCTAAATTGAAGGAAACACTTCACGGCATTCGCTTCAGAACTGCTACAAATTCGTTGGGCAATAGACCGAGCCGCTTGAACTGTCGACACAACTGGCACTGCTGAGAGTATCCTACGACTTCCACATCGCTGGGAACGTGTTACACGCAATGCTGATGACTACTATGAAGGTCAGTCATACTTTGAAATACGTTTCTCTTTGGTACGAGCTGTAAATATATAGTCACCACTATTAAAGTTCCAACCCTCGTATCCTCCATAAATTCGAACATAATTTATAGCTGCATTATTATTATTATTATTATTATTATTATTAGTATTAGTATTATTATTACTGTTATTACAATGTTGCAGGCTGTAGGTTGCAGTAGGTATTGGGAGATGAAGAAGCTTGCACAAGAGAGAGTAGGATGGAGAGCTGCATCAAACCAGTCTCTGGACTGAAGACCACAACAACAACATTGTTATTACTTTCAATAATTAGTTATCTATCTATTTCAAAAATTCATACTGTTATAGTTTTAATATAAATATTTATTTCTGTTGCAAATCGATTTCAATCACTGTGTGTCCATCATCAATGCTGTAGATAAAACAAGAATAAAGTAATCAGACTGCACTATTAAATACTTCATTTGTCCAACCATACAAGTAAGAAAATATAGAAAGGATTGTTTCAAAATACCTAGTATTAAAGCAGAAAAACTGTAATATCTGCACGTATCAATGAACATTACTTGTCAGACTGAAGGTACAAAATCAACTTGACTAAATGCTTACATAGAACGACACAACTATGCTCATTGCTGAATGAGATGCAACAGTGCCCTCTTTAATGATCATTATTACAAAACCTTTTATTTATGAAAATAGAAGACATAATGTAACACAGTATCTAATCTATGCATGCATCAAGCACTTTAAACGAAAAAATGTATAGAGTTAACAGTAAAATAGTAAAATTGAGAGTGCTCACACCTCCTGGCAGGTACTTCAGAGCCTATGTCCCAATATGTGGGCTAACATGAACTATACTAGAACATAGTATTGCAGTCATTATATTAACATAACATTGAAATAATTCCAGCAAAACCAAAAGAATTTGAAATTAAATTTTTATACTCGTGCAATTCAAAATGCGTATATGACTGACAATGTTTAAAATACAATGTGGGTACCAAAATACACAACGCCGTGTAATTTTTTTTAAAAAAACCTAATTACAGATTCGTCATTATTCATATTTAGATAGAGTGACTGTACTCAAATCCTCAGGCATTAATTTTGACACTCATAAATTTTTTGAATGACGTATGAAAACCTTGTAGATATAAATACATATACAACACCATGTAAAACATTTAAAAAACTTTTAAAACGAGCATAGAAAATTGTCGTAATCATATTTAGGTAAAGTGACATTAACATTATGTATTACTACAATGCGCTCTTAGTGTTTGAATCTGAAGAATAATTACTCCCTTTTACTGCAGTTGCACTTAGTCTACTATATAACATTACAGTTTGCTGTCATGAAATTTTCTTATCTAAACACAGAAGAAAACAATGGGTAATCACGTAGAGTCCTACCAAACAGATTTTCTTTCCCCATAGTGTTCTGCTGCAATGGCATTATGTAGGGGTAACTATGTAAACCTTGTTGCCCATGTACTGGACTGTAATATTTTTGTAAGTATTCCTATTTCATTAATATCTGTTGTGAGCATTGGTGTATCATCTTCTGTTGTAATCAGTTTTGTCCACAGCCAAAGAATTCCATAGGACCTCTTCTCTTGTTAAATATAAAATATAGTATGCACCTTTTGTGAAGTTTGGTAGACAGGAGAACAGGACTGGCACTGGTGGAAGTGAAGCTGTGAAGATATGTCCTGAGTCTTGCTTGCATAAGCAGCACTTCCCTGCAAGCGTCACAGGTCTCATGTTTGGGGCCTTGTATTCTCACAACGAAATTTTTAAATTTCAAAACGTTCATATTACACTGATATATTTATGTTTGAGTTTGGTTAATACGTTGTAAATTAGAATAATGTCACCGTTTATAAATGATGGAAAGTTATTTCAATTAGGATGTGAGTGAGGGAGGAAGATGAAGGAGAGAGAGTTAAACAATGGAAATTACAAACAAGTGGAACTGCATTTGCAGGATGTCGGCTTTAACAACCAAGATATATCATTAGGCCGTTTACTATAGGTCAGTGGAAGAAGCACAAAAATAACAGGAAGTAAAAATTTATGTGTCCAACTTGATTAAACTTGTGACTTCTGAAATTTTCTCAGCGTATTTCTTCTTCCAGTAATTTTCGGGTTTGCAGCCGGATCCCGTCAACATTCTGCCACGAAATTTCGGCCTAGAGACGTCCGGCCATCCTCAGGTGAGTATACAAAGTACTGGAGTGATCTGATGCAGTCATGGTATTTATAGCGAAATCCACGCATGCGAATCGCACTGGCGATTTACGGCGCATGCCTTAGGAGGTGACACGCACGAGGCAGCCAAGTTGTCTGTGCTGCTCTCAGTGGTGAAGTAAGAACAAACTAATTGCTGAGTATCGTCAGGGCATGTCGATTCCTTTGTGACCGCATAATTTTAAAAATTTCATTCCAATTTTCATCCAGATTTATCGAACATCTTCCAGAAATCAACTAATACATCAACTCTACCGCTGCCAAGATACATTGCCTAAAGTGAAACTGCGCAGAAAAATAAGTAAATCACTGACTAAAACATAGCTATCCTACTGTTTCAGATCAAGAATATTTTCCCTTGCTCTCGTATGCTACCAGTACTGTCTACTACTCCCGTCGTTTCGGCGAATTATATTCCTAAAGTACAATTGCATGAACCTTAAATATTCGTAGACGAAACAGATGGATACCAGGAGAAAAGCTTTCAATTTTGAATCCTTGGCTTTTCGCTAACTACATTCAGCACCTATGGAACCATACTGAAAAATACTGCAGAATGCTGCACACGCCTTTAAAAAAACGAAATGGGCATTTGCCTCTAGTCTCTGAAATACGTACATTCTCTCAGTAAACTGAATATGTGGGGTCATAAATACTGCCTCCACACGATGAAAGGAACTTAAAATGAAGTTGTTATGTAGCATGTGATATGAGTAAAACGGGAAAGCGAATTTCGCCTGAAAGTTAGCTATCTGCAACGTCCGAACTTAAAGCTTTTATCGTTCGCCAGCCACTCGAGAATTAACCTACTTAGAATATGTGATCGTGTACCGGTATATCTGACATAACAAAATATAGGCTATACGGAGAAATCATTGCACCGTTGTAATACGACTTATTACCTAAACAGAACATACTCGTTTTAAGGAATTTAAGTTCATGAGTATTCTTATCTAACGTTGCAGTACTAAGTTTTAATTATAGTACAATTGTCTTTTGGATTTATTGAAATTGAAAACGAATTACAATGATTTATAATTACTCCTACGATATATTCGTCTTCTGAAATCAGGACCGCTGTTGAAGGCCGTTAACACGATGCCGATCCGGTGACAAAACTAAATTAATGATTGCATATACCAGCCTTTATCGATCTACGACTGACGTTTACTTTACTATCGAGTGACAGCGCAAAGATGGATTCACCAAGCCGTCCAGCTTGTTACGCCTCTATGTTTTGATACACAGAATATGCTTACTTTTACAGTGTAAAATTTTTCTGCACTCTTTGTTTTCTCCAGCAAGCTAACCTGTCATATTTTTTGTGCTTAAGCACCCCCGTAAACCATGGACCTAATCGAGATGGGGTGGCTTGCCTGCTTCGATAACACAGATAGCAGAACCATAGATACAACCACAGGAGAGGTGTATCTGTAGAGAGGTCAGACAAACACATCGTTCCTGATGACGGGGAGCAGCGCTTTCAATAGTCACAGGGGCAGCAGTCTGGACGATTGATCTGGAGTTGCAACATCAGCCAACAGGGCCTTATTGTGCTGGTAGTGCGAAAGGCTGAAAGCAAGGGGAAACTGAGATCGTTACTTTTTCCCATGGGTAATTAGGACCACTGTGAGGTTATATGATGACGACATCCACTTGGGTAAAATATTCCAGAGGTAAAATAGTACCTCATTTCGATTCCTAGTGAGATCTACTCAATAGGATATCATCATCAGGATAAACAAAAGTAGCCGTCTATGGGTCGGAGGATGGAATATTAGAATCCTTAGCCGAATAAGCATGTTAGAGAATTTAGAAAGGGAATTCTGTAGATTAAAGCTAGATATAGTGGTATGCAGTGAAGAGTAGTGGCAGGAAGAACAGGACTTTCAATCAGGTGAGTACAGGTATTTCAACCCAAACTCAAATATGGATAATGTATAACTAGACCTAATAATGAATAAGCTGAGAAGCTTAAACCATGTCCGCCACCGGTAGCTGAGTGATCAACGCGACAGAATGTCAATCCTGAGGGCCCAGGTTCGATTCCTGGCTGGGTCGGAGTTTTTCTCCGCTCAGGGACTGGGTGTTGTGTTGTCCTAATCATCATCATTTCATCCCCATCGACGCGCAAGGCGCCGAATTGGCGTCAAATCGAAAGACTTGCACCCGACGAACGGTCTACCCATCGGGAGGCCCTAGTCACACGACATTAATATTAGCTTAAACCATTATAAGACACAGATTTCGGAACCAGATTTTAAACTGTGAGACATTGCCAGGGGAAGATTTTGACTATGACCAAAATTTATTGGTTATGAATTATAGACTAAAACTGAATAAATTGCAAAAAGATGGCAAGTTAAGGAGACGGGACCTGGGTAAGAGTTTGAAAGCAAGCGTTGGGCAACTTTTAACGGAAACTGGGGAAAGGATAGCTATCAGAAATTTGGAAATTTTTAGTAAGTTCCAGTGGGACCAAACTGCTGAGGTCGTCGGTTCCTAGGCTTACACACTACTTAATCTAACTTAAACTAACTTACTCTGAGGACAACACATACACCCATGCCCGAGGGAGGACACGAACCTCCGACGGGGGGAGCCGCGCGAACTGTGGCAAGGCGCCTTGACTGAGCGGTTACCCCACGTGGCTAGCTATGAGAGATGAAACAGTGAACACAGTAGAGAATCAAAGAAAGAAAACGTTCAGTAGATATCCTTGGATAACGCACGATGTGTTGAATCTAATTAACAGAAGGCAAAAAAAAAAAAAAAATAGAACTGCAGTAAATGATGTAGGCCACAGAGAATACAAACGTCTAAAAATGATATTGCCGGAAAGTGAGAATGACTAAGCAATTTTGACTAGAGGACAAATACCAGACTGCAGAAGCATTTATAACTAGAGGTAAAATCATTACCACCTACAGGAAAATTAGAGAGACCTTTTACAGAGTTGAGAGACAGCTGTATGTATATCAATAGCTCAGATGGAAAGCCAGTACTAAGCAAACAAAGGAAAGCTGAAAGATAGAAGGAATATATAGAGAGGCTACATATGAGAAATAAACTTGAAGGCAATATTATAGAAATGAAAGAGGAAGCTATGGAATATGAGATGCAAGATAAAATACTTTGAGAAGAGCTTTAGGGAGTACTGAAATAAATAAGTTATAATGAAGTCCCTGAAGGTGACGACATTCCTTTAGAATTATTGATATTTTTAGGAAAACCAGCCAAGACAAAGCTATTCCACTTGAAGCAAAATTCCCTCAGACTTCAAGAAGAATGTAGTACTTCCAGTGCCAAAGAAAACAGATGCCAGAAGGTGTGAATATTACCAAATTATCAGTTTAATAAGGAACTGTTGCAAAATACCGAACACGAATTCCTTATGGAAGAATGGGAAAAGTGGTAAATGCCAACCTCAGTGAAGATAAGTTTGGATTTAGGAGAAATGTTGGAAGGCGAGAGGTAATACTGACCCTGTGACTTATCTTAGAAGACAGGTTAGGGAAAGGCAAACCTACATTTATAGCGTTTGTGGACTTAGAGAAAGTTTCTGACAATGTTGACTGGAATATAAATCTTGAAATTTCGATGACATGAAGGGTAAAATACACAAAGTGATAGATCTTTACTGATTTACAATTTGTACAGAAATCAGATTGCATTTACGAGTCGAAGTACAACAGAGCTGGCTGTATTCCTCTAGCTTTACTATAGCTTGTGTCACGTACGATGGCGCTTCCGTGCTTTGAGGCGAAGCAGCAGGGAAGCTTGGAGGGGATGAGATCTGCACATACGTGACAGTAGAGATCAGGCAAATGAAATCTATGTTGCTGAACAGCAGCAGTGACTACCATTCGTAAATGAATGCTGTCAGTTTCGTTCCGTGGTTCACAGTTCTTATCATACCTTGCTTTGAAGTCAGTCATTGCCAGTTATTCAGCTGTTACAGAGAAAACAACAAGTACAAACACCAGAAAAACGGATGTTTTTCCCTGGGTTAAAAATAAAAGTATTTCGCAGAGTATAAACCAGACTCATGGCGATCTCCTGCAGCCCATTAATTCATACAAGTCATGCAACAGACTGTATAAACTTGACTTATTTGCACATGAATGTTTTGCTTTTAGTCATGTATCACTGTCAGTATAGACCCACGGAATTAATTTGGGCCAAAGATAAAAGATAGTGGGAGAGAAAAACAAAACATTCAAGATATCAGACACTGAATCGTTTCTGCATGATGGAATAGACAACATCCCCCCTTAAGCGTGGGCACAGTCTGTGTGGCATGCTGAAAAGGTTCAGAAAGAAGAATTTGACAGGAAAGTAGTAGTAGTAATAGTAGTAGTATATCTTTATTCATCTGTAGATCTTTTTTTACAAGGTTATAGGACATGTCAAAGTATTTACAAGTTTAGATCAATTTAAAATAAGCTGATTCATATACACATATATTTGCAGACTTCTAGTTAGAGACAGTCATTAGATTTACTACTGGTATACAATACTTTTTTTACAAATAACATATTAAATAATGTAATGCCACACAGTTCACTCATATCTCACTATCAGTCACTGCATCAGTGATGATGGGTATAAGCCTTGAACCTATTATCATAAATTTGCAGTCAGATGGTCTGGTCAGATACAGATAGCAGTGACGATGGTATTGCAATATAGGCTTTGGAACAAAGTAAAGTAATAATATTTCTTAGTTTTAAGGACTCGTGATTTAAAAAATGTGCTTGTCAACATATCAGTTGCATATCTAGTAATGAGCACTTCCTAGCCTTTATTGATTAGGACATTGTATTCTATGAATTATGCAGACTATAATGTTCAACATTTTGCTCAAGGAGAAGTTAAGCTTCTCCCAGCATGTTGTATGCTCCAATAACAAATGAGAATGCAGCCAGATAAATTCATCAAAAGTTCGATATTTCCACATGTAAACTCCTATCATTTTCATGGCAAAAATTGGAAAATGCCTTAACATGACAGAATCTGTTAGTTGTCGAGATATCAGTTGTTTCCGATGATATCAGTCAGCATTCCTTGGAACTGTTCGTAGATGATGGTTAATTGTTTGCTTGTTCAATGGATATAAATGCAGTCTGTCACTGTAAGTTAGTTTACACTCATAATTCCCATTGACAGTGGAAAATATGACAACTTACTGACCATTTTCACAATAGTCTTTTACATTTGTCTTTTCTAACAATAACTTTTTTTTACACACAATGATTACCCTTGACTGCAGTCAAACACATTCACACCTTATTATAAATGATAATTATTGAAGCAGTTTCAATAATCTTGTCATAAGACAATTGTCATATTGAGAAAAATTTTACTTCATGTTTTCACAATGCTTTGTCAGCTGTCCTCACCTCCAAATTTCATTCAGACTAAATCTGCGGAGCAGTGCACCCAACATTGAGACATAAATTAATATCTCTCTCATGACAATTGCTTGAAATCGTCATGAGAGAAATATTAGTTCATGTCTTGAGGATGTTGTGTTTACTGCTCCACAGATTTGAACGTATAATGCTAGGTACTGTACGCAAATAAACTGATTGTTGTTCACAGTAGTACAGTTTGGCAATGTTTATTTTGTTTGCCTGCTCTCTGCTGTCACACATGCACAGTTCTCATCCCTCAATGTTTCCCTATCACTCCGCCGCAATGTGCGGAAACGCCATCCTACATGATGCGGGCTATAGCTGCTCCAAAGGAGAATGGATCTTATTGGCTACCAGTAGTTAATGAAGGGGGATGTGTAGAGTGGCCGAAAAGTGAGCCGCCTTCGTACATGACACGGAGGTGTGTCTCTGCAACTGGATAATTATTCTGCTTGCTGTGGTGAATGTACGACCTAATGTTCCAGTTTTGGCTCAATAACGCAATAGGTGCTGGATCTACACTGTTGCTTTTAAGCCTAAATAGTATTCATAGAGTAAAATTAATCCTGAAGGCATTTTACTAATATAGATGTTAGCGAAAAAAACTGGCCAGGTGGGAGTAGGACTCGCATTCGTAGGATTCTGTAGAAATTTGTTTATCTGTATAGATAGTTCATCCATCCTGGGACTCAAGAATCTCGATGATTTTTGCTTGTTATTGACATTGATACTGGCAAGATTCTGGTCCTGGGAATTCCAGACTTTTGAGAATCTTTTAAGTTCAAGTTTGATTCAAATGACAGACGAGAAAAGAAATATTTCTTTCTGTGATATAATTACAAATTCAAAGTTTTCCAATTTTTTTCCTTTACTTGTCTGTCGAATCTTGCTTCTAGCCAAATTTCATGATTCTAGGACAATGTTTAGGTTTTAATGAGTGAGTTTGCGAGTATTCAAATATATGACATAAATGGGTGTATATTTTAACTTCATTAGCTTAGAAGCTTAGGTTTATTGCAACGCCAAGGACGATATACCTTAGTATGTCACATATATTTCAGTTCAATGTGCCTACCTATTTCTGATGAAAATGTATCTGAATAGACAGACAGAGAGGCAGAAGGTCGGATAACAAATGACAAATTTCTTTTTTCGTATGATATCATTAAAAGTTCACAATATTCGGAATTTTTCTTCAGTTGTGCTTTGAAACCTTGCTTCTCGCCAATTTTCATGATCCTAGACAAATGGAAAGTACACCATAGGTTTTAGATGACTGAGTTTTCGAGTATGAAAATATGTGACTTAAATGGCTGTACCTTTTAAGCTAATTGTCTCAGAACTTTAAATTTTTTACGAAGCCAATGGACTATATACCTTAGTAACTGACGTAAACGTCAACTCGATACGTGCAACTGAGAAAAAGTTTTATTAACAGTCGGACTGATGAACAGACTGACAACAAAGTGCTCCTACGAGGGTTTCATATTTACCGGTTGAGGTACTGAGCTGTAAAAAAAAACAAAAGAAATGAGCAGCAAATAAATAATTTAATGCAATGGTAAAGATGTGAAAAGGATCTCGTAGATCAATGATGTTGTCTACTCCGCGACGTTTTGAATTTCAAGCGGAAGTTTATTTTAAATAAATACACAACTCTGTGTGAATTCTGGCCTAACATCAGACCAGCAAAATTCAAATCAGTAAAGCAAATACAGTTACGAAATTCTAGAAAGATGTTTGCAGGCGGTGGAAAGAGCAGAATAAGAAGAACCACTAGTAAAATCCTAAAAGTTCAACATCGCGAAATTTTAATAGTATTCGCAGCGAAATCTAAAGTTCTTAAGCAACATGACTATCACAACTAACATAGAACAAGTTAGTCACACAATTAAAATAAAAAAATTATGCAACAGTTGTGAACACATTTTGTTTGGCACTGGAATTACTACACTGTTCTTGAAGTCTGAGGGTATGTCGCCTGTCTTTTATATCTTGCATCTCATTTGGAATAGCTTTGTCGTGGCTGGTTTCCCTATGGATATCAATAATTCTACGTGAATGTGGTCAACTCTAGGGACCTTGTTATGACTTAACTATTTTGGTGCTCTCCAAAATTCTTCTCGAAGTATCTTACCTCCTGTCTCATATTTCTTTACTACTTCTCCATTTCTGTAATACTGCCTTCAAGTTTATTTCCCTTGTATAGCCCCTCTATATATTCCTTCTATCTTTCAGCTTTCCTTTGTTTGCTAATTGCTGGCTCTCCAGCTGGCTGTTGATATTCGTAGAACTGTTTCTCTATCCTGCAATAGGTGGTAATCATTTTGTCCCTAGTTATACATGCTTCTGCAGTCTTGCATTTGTCGTCTAGTCAAAACTGCTTAGTCGTTTTGCACTTTCCGGCAATCTCATTTTTTTAGATGTCAGTATTTTCTGTCGTCTGGATCATTTGCTGCAGTTCTATATTTCCTCCTTCCGTTAATTAGATTCAACACATTGCATGTTATCCAATGATATCTACTGAACATTTTCTTTCTTTGATTCTTTAGTGTATTCATCATTTCATCTCGAAACTCCTTCTTGTTCCACATCTCAAACTATATTTAGCTGTAAATCGTCAACAGTAAAAATATATAGTTTAATAGTCAACCACGATGCTACTGCGCCTGAGAGTGAGGGCGCTTTGAATGGTTTATAGTGAGTTCATTCGTAAACGGGGTTGACAGCATAAGCACGCACTTCTGACCTGAAAGCATTGACAGTGCGATGCGTTTTCCTTTGTCACCACTGTACCTGTTTATTGCAATGTCAACACTTGTTTCCGATAACGGCCTAGTGTTGTAATATCGTGGTTGAGCAGCATGGAGGTAGAATAAGGGGAGATGGCGCTACAGACTTACACTGTACCTTGTTTTGAAGCCAGTAGGCAGGGCCTGCCGCCATCCTGGACCCCCAAAACATTAGCAGACGAGTGTCTATAATTGCTTCTTCTTCGTTATTTCTGTCGTGTGCACGCGATATTTGTTTTATATAGTTAATGTTACACTGTTTTAGTGAACAACACAGCATAAGGAACGCAACTTCAAACGTTTTTCTGGTCCTAAATGCGTATTCGATACAGTAATACGACATGAAAATATGACGCTTCTGGCCTCAGTACTGTAATTCCTTTTTGATTACACACTTCGAAAAACCGAGAAGAGAAGTATATCCTATGAAAAGCGTGCTTTCGTAATCCTTTTCTATTCACTTTCATTGTGTTTCTGTCGATAATTGATAATGCCAGAACTGCAAAAGCAATGATTGATAGTTTAGAGGCAACGATTTGCATTCGTTGCATTTTCAAGTCGAATGCAAATTTTAAATGTTCAGATTTGCAAGAAACGTACCTATTTCCTTTGGTGTCCCATAGATGTATGCAGGGATAATATAAACAAGCCAGCTGTGATGTCAACAAAGTGAAAGATTCGTTAAATTAGGAAGGAAAATAATGGAATTTAAGATTGTCAGGCCCATTGTAGTTTACACATCTGCTTTGTTTTTAAATTGTACCTACCAAGTGACATTCAGTGCGGCATATAACAGCAATTTACAGGGTAACACGACAACATGGTGATTAATGTAATGATCTAAGTAGCCTGAAACTTTGCTTTAACAAATACATAACCCTTTAAGTACTTACAATCTAACCACTGTAACAGGTGTTCCACACATTTTACTGATGATTTAATTAACTACATGTAGTTACATTACTTTTATATTAAGTTATTGCATTTTAAAACAATAGTCCCCATTTCCAGGATATTTCTTGCCAGGACTTTTCAGTTACTTAGGAATAACCAAACAATGAAAACCAAGTGTATTGCTCATCTCCAGAGAGCTCTTCGGGTTGGATTGATAGGAAATCTAACGTCAAATCACAGGAAAAAAAACCATAATGCAAAACTTTACAGTGCATCATAATTTCAAGCATATATAAGGAAATAGCGCTTTAATAAGTCCAGTTACGAAAGAAGTGTGATTTGTTTAAACTTTAGACTGCAATCAGAACTATTAGTACACCCGTAAGCAACGCAAGACGGCATTTTTTATCAAAACACTTCACGACTACATGGAAACAAACCACCAGAAGGGAATGTTTTGGGGTAGGTAACATGGCGAATCTTCACTTGGGTCGACTTCAAGTTTGTGACATCATGACAACTCTCATTTTTACCTCCATGTTGAGCAGTATGCAAGGTAACTCTTAGGACTATTTATAAAAAATCGATGTGTCGATGTGTTTACAGAACATATTGATGTACACATAAGCGATGTCCTTCCAACTGATATATCGATATCGACATTGCGATATCAGGTGACAATATTTTTATTTTGTAGAATTTTTTTCACAATTTTCGATAAATATTTGAAGTAAGTCTTTTAAAACTGTAGCAGAACGTAATTTTACTTTCACTGTGTGAAGGAGTCCTACTACTTTTTAAGTTTTCATCACGTCCAGTTTTTCTCCTTGACTATGTGAAGCAAGTACAGATGGCACAAGAAGAAGTCCGATTGCATTGCGGTGTGGCGGAGTGAATGGAATAACAAAATATCCGATGTGAAGAAATAACTCACAAGTTGTGTGAAAACACAATTTTTAACGCAACTAGTGTGCTATATTCTTCACATTGGTATTCTTTAAAAACAGCTGCTATAACTGATGAACAAAAATTTAAATGACAATATTGGTCTTTGCGATGGGTGGAGACATGTGAGGGGAAATGCTGACGTGATAGCGCTCGTCGCTACCAACAGAAACTGCAACGCTTAACTTAACCACGCAATTTTGACACTACAACTGCTAGGTCGCTAGCCCTTGCAGAAATGAAAAAACGGGGAAGTCGACACGAGGTGTTGCAGACAAATCCGATATGTGACGAAGCCGAATGGCTGACCCACTGACATCTTTTATTGTGCCCCTTACCAGGAGTTAACATTGTTAGCAAAGTAGTTATCACCAAACGTGAGTGTGCATCGTTTTCCTTTCAGTTCTTGCTATAAGGGGGACAAGCAACCTACTAGCTTGTTCATATACAGAATATCTAGTAATAAAGAAATACCTAAATATATAGCTCTAAAACTGGCAGTATATTTATAATATGCAGCCCATAATTTTTTTTTTGGCCGATAAGTCTATATTTTTTCCGTCTATATATCGGACCTATTTTTGATATATCGTTGGCCGAAAATCATTTTTTTAAATATCTGATATTTTTAAAAATATCAACTGTCCCATTTGTTATTTCTAGAAACAATTTATAATACCAGATTTCCAGGTTTTACATCTATGCAATTTTGTCATATGATGAGATGATGGAAACTGTGGCTGTTGTTTGAAGACAAATGTTGATGGTGTTAGGACAGCAACCAGCCGTAAATTTACTTTCAGTTCCTTTATTCAAAGGGTACGGTCCCGGTTTGGAATCGTTGTGATTCATCCTCAGACCGTTTACACGCTTTCTTTATGACATGTGGTGTGTTTTTTACGGATTAATTGTCCTAAAATATAAATAATACATAATTATAAACACGCCACACACAGATGGTTGCGTTACAGATTTTCGTTGCATGTGACTTACGTGAAACGTTAGTTTGGAGTGTTTGTTTTCATAATATTCGTCCAACAGATGTGAATACATTCCCACTGCATTCTTATTGTTGCACATGAAAATTGTTCTCACTGAACACTTTAGATCTGTCACTGAGAAGGTTTCTACCATGCACATTTTTTGATACAAACAAAGAGCTTACAAACGTATGGGTATCAAAAATGCTATGATATATCGTAACATTTGACAATGATGTCCTATGTTTCGAAAGGATCATATATTCATTTACGCAACTGTAATGCCTTTTACATTAGTACAGGGACATTAAATTTTTGAGTTGATATTGTTAAATTAATTATAAAATTATTTTTTAATATATATATATATATATATATATATATATATATATATATATATAGTACTGAACAAGTAAAATAGTATATTATTTAATTACATCTAGCATCAAGAGAATTATAGTAAAATAAATTTGTTACTTGATCTGCAGATAGGCATACTAATATTATTTGCTTTGGAGGTTGGAAAATAATTTTTGGAAATTTTTCAGGAAAGGGGTGTTAGCTAACTCTGTTTGTTCATTAAGGAAATAGTTTGCAGTGGTGTTTTTGTGTGTGTTCATTTCTATTTCTTCTCATATATTCATAGTGGCTCGTTTTTATGCTAGATGTAAAATTTTTAAGTTGTCCTCACTGTTTCTCACTGAATGGTTATCTTCAGCAATATGGGCTGCAAATTCTGATTTGATCAAATTACCAAGTCTTAAAGCATCAATATCTTCTTTGTATATAATTTCAAAACTTCTGTCTGTCTGTCCAATGTAGAATTTTGGCATGTATCGCATTTGAGTTTGTATATTCCTGATTTACGGTAGGGACTCTTCGAGGTATTTACATCATAGAATACTTTTTGTTGTAATTTATTATTTGTTGAAAAGTTGATTGTGATATTTTTCTTTATAAATAAGTTTGCTATTTGGTATGGAAGTGGGCCTGTGTATGGGAGAGTAGCATATTTAGGTTTGGCTTCTGTGGCACACTGATTTGACTTGAAGTGACTGCTGTGAAGTGGATCTGTGGTTTTTGTCTGCATTTTGATGTGGAGTTTTTCTATTATTGTGGGTTTATATCCATTATTATGAGCAACTGTTTTAATTATATTGATTTCATTTTGTTGGTCTGTGTCACTGATTGGTACTTTTTTAATTTGGTGTAGCATCGTTTTGAAATATGACCTTTTTGGTTGGCGGTGGTGGCAAAATGAGTTGTCAATACTGACATCTGTGGTGGTAGGTTTTCTGTAAATACTAAATTGATGTTTATTGTTACTATTGAAAATTTTCAGGTCAAGAAAGTTAATGCTTTTATTAGTTTCATGTTCAACTGTGAATTTAATATTTTTGTGCATTTTGCTTAGATCTGCTGCTAATGTATCTATTTCATTGCTTGTACCATCAAAAAAGAAAGATTGTATCATCAACATATCTTCTGTAGTAGATTATTTTGTTTGAGATGTGCTGGTTGGTTGAGAAGAATTTTTGTTCTATATGGTTGATGTAAATGTCAGCCAATATCCCAGTTTTACATCTACTTTCGTAAACATTTCAGAACCTGCTATGCTTCACCACATTCTCAGGATGATCACTAGATTTCACTGATGATTAACTGCTGGAATTCGATTAGTCAGAGTAGAAAAAAGGATGTGTTTCAGAAGCCATAATCTCTAAATCATTTTTCCCCTTTTTTCCTTGCAAGCACTATATCTAAAGAATAACACCAACATTAGTCGACTGCTCTACCACATCTTCATTAGACTGAGTGGACACTCATAACAACAAATTATGAAATTTGATATTATGGAGGGTGAATGAGAAAATTAAAACATTTAACACTATGTCAGATATGAGTAATCATCTGCCATTAGTATGCAATGTTGCTCAAGTTGAATCGGTGTGTAGAAATGGGACTCGGCACTGGGAAATTCCTGAATGTGCTTCATATATCGTGCTATTTTATGAAACTATAGGAAAATATTTCAGATTGGTCGCTAACTGGAGTTTTAGTTAGAATACTGGAGTTCTTACATTACTTCCCATACTCATAAGGTATTGCTATTAACCATGTCTACTATGTTAGGAAATGCACCAAGGTAAATAGTACTGAAAGAGATAAAGTATTTGGGCACAAATGTGTATGTTGTATTGACAATAAACTAACACTACATTGTGATGTACTTCTTGTACTTACAGTACACATGTTACATCTAATGCACCACAATTAACTGCAAAAATGCTATTTGGAAAAAAGGTTACTTTCTCACTTGAGTTAAGTAGCTACTATTTTTCTTCTACTACTAGGGTAATATTTTCATGACACCATTGTATTTACCAAAAATTAAGAGTTGTCTGCATTTGCAACACTAGTGAACTATTTATGTTACCACCGGTTAAGACACCAACAGGAGTCTTCAGTCCTCCAATACACTTCGTCAGATTCTTTTGGGACATGTGTATTGACAGATAAAGTGAGTTACACAATAATTGTGTTTGGCAAAGTAATTGCTAAAACATTGTAGCAAACACGGATTCCTCCTTTAAAAATATGTTTTGC
Source organism: Schistocerca americana (assembly GCF_021461395.2). Classification (NCBI taxonomy): domain Eukaryota; kingdom Metazoa; phylum Arthropoda; class Insecta; order Orthoptera; family Acrididae; genus Schistocerca; species Schistocerca americana. The sequence goes on along the minus strand of NC_060119.1, from coordinate 606,859,185 downwards.
CGCATTCAAATATATTGTAGAGGCAGTGGGGTAGAAATATTTTTAATTTCCATTTCAATTTGTAGAATTCCTATTTTCTCATTTCAATCTGCTGACCCCGTATAATACCACACTAGAATATAGAATCCCACCCTGAGGTCTAGACGAACAAATGAAGTCGAATTAAAGTTTTTATATGGTTCATACTGAGAGTGTGTACATAACAGCTTGCAGCAGATATTTTTTGTTAACAACAAGGATAATAAAGGTTGTGGTCTGACAGTTGCTACTGTTGGCATTGTAAATTGCCCCGTGAATTTGAGCAGTTTGGTTTACATGGTATCTGTACTGTTCAAACAGTTACATTCGATAATTAATTTTGATGACCAGACAATTACTTGGTTACCGTTCTCAACGATTACACGCGGGGGGGGGGGGGGGGGGATTACGCTATGGAGGCAATTGGCTAGTCCGTCGCCCCTCTATAGAAAGTGACAAGCCCTCAGGAGGAGAACCAAGGATGACCCATGAAACTCTGCACGGCCATGAGCTATACAGGTAACCTTCAGGCGACCTTGTGGTTATCGAAATGACAAGTGCTGATAACGCAAGTGGCATCATACATAAATAACACCATCAACAAACTTTTAATCCCAAATCGATTACAAAATCGATAATGTTCATACCATTCGCTATTTAGATCTCCAAAGTGTCTTTAACGACTTACGAGACGTGAGTTGAAAGAGTGAGAGAATTTCGATGAACAACAGTAAAGTTCCAGAATGAGATTTTCACTCTGCAGCGGAGTGTGCGCTGATACGAAACTTCCTGGCAGATCAAATCTGTGTGACGGACCGAGACTCGAACTCCCGAATTCGAGTCTCGGTCCGGCACACAGTTTTGATCTGCTAGGAAGTTTCATATGTGCGCACACTCCGCTACAGAGTGAAAATCTCATTCTGGAAACATTCCCCAGGCTGTGGCTAAACCATGTCTCTTCAATATCCTTTTTTCCAGGAGTGCTAGTTCTACAAGGTATGCAAGAGGGCTTCTGTGGAGTTGGAAAGTAGGAGACGAGGTACCGGCGGAATTAAAGCAGTGACGACGGGCTCGTGAGTCGTGCTTAGGTAGCTCAGTTGGTAGAGCACTTGCCCGCGAAAGGCAAATTGTTCGAGTTCGAGTCTTGGTCCGGCACACAGTTTTGATCTGCCAGGTAGTTTCAACAGTGAAGTCCCTTTATCCGGGAAGAGCAGCTGGAACCGAACTCTACACACTACTTCAATACATGAAAACCTATGCGAGTGAACTTCTACAGTATGATGGGTTAAGATCTGGTCCATGACTCTTAAAATTTATTAAGTTATTTTAGGATCAGTCTGAGCATTTGGCATTTGATATAATCCGACCAATCTACTGCTTAAGGACTTCAAATTGGTGTCACATATTTGGCTAGCATTGTGTGTAATTGTACAGTTAATGAACAAATTCCCAGTATTTAGTCAAACTGTTTGCGGTACACCCCCCCCCCCCCCCCCCCCCTCCTCTCTGTGTTTACAAGTTGTGGACTGTTACTTGAAGAGCAGATCCAGTGAACCAAGTACATTAACTTTCATAGTATACGGATCTCCTAGTAAGAAGGGGACAAAATGTAAGGGTCTGCGATTTACCTTTACGACAGCACAGACGACCCATCGCTTTTGAGTTGGGGATCACATGATAGCCCAGCAGTGTAAAGGTTGCGCTTACGAGGTGTAGTTATGCTTGCAATTCTAATATATTTGACGAGGTCTCCTCAGAACTTATAATTATTCATACTTCTCGACTTCGTTGAACAAATGCTTAATTTATTTACAGTATACCGGAATACAATGTAGAAACGACCATAACTATTTATTTCTCTTTCTACTAGGTGACTCATATTTCTTCCGAGTTTCATAATATGAGAGCCCGTGTGATTAAGTTTGCTGTGAACTAGCTGAAAACACGTTCTGCTTTCACCTGTGGTGTGTCTGGTGAGGTTATGTTTAAGCTCTTCATTGGTACATTGATAGCCTTACGTTATTAGAAAACATTACAACTTTCGGAGTGGCCTTTAAAGTCACTGAAAGGTTGCTTAAGCGCTTTAGGAACTGGAGAGGACTCACAGCTGAATCTGTCGGATTGCATACTTTATGCCAAATGCGAATGTTCCACTAATTCCTAGGATCGATGTACTAGTGCACGTTACTCAGTTGGATTTCATATGAACGATGTGGATATTCCGTAGAATAATAAAGTATCTTGCTCAGTTACTGTGTAAGTTTGATAATGTATCTGATCTCACAAAGTCTCTGTTCAGAAAATCAGTCCTTTCTCTTCGCGATTCTCTTACGCTTTGTATAACAGCAGTTACGTGGCTAAGAGGACTGAACGTTGTACAAATCACTGGGGTGTTGTGGATGAGTATTTGAACGAGCGACCAACATGAAATGTCTAGCAAATCTTGCTGCATATTTTCTTGTAACGAATCAGCGCAACCGCCAGTTTTATTCTCGTATTCTCCGCGTTAGTTAGCGCCAAAAGTGCACAATGTCTAGATGTCACTGTATGAAAGGCTTCAGATAAATCTTAAATTTGACTCAACATGTTGTAATGTAGCAGCCAGTTTTACTCGAAAACTGTACATTACCTCTCTTGCAACGTCACCAAATACTGATTAAGAACACCAGAAGTTCACCGGTGCAATTGGTCAAGTGTTCAATTTAATCAACGATTTAGTGTTATTCGACCACAAAGGTTCGAGTCTGATGTCGAACTATTGATGTCAAGAAGGCACGGTGAATTAAAGTAAGTATTACAATAGAGGCAGCCGGCCGTTGTTACCGAACGGTTCTAGGCGCTTCAGTCTGGAACCGCGCGACCGCGACGGTCGCAGGTTCGAATCCTGCCTCGGACATGGATGTATGTGATGTCCTTAGGGTAGCTAGGTTTAAGTAGTTCTAAGTTCTAGGGGACTGATGACCTCAGATGTTAAGTCCCATAGAGCTCAGAGCCATTTGAACCAATAGAGGCACGAACATGTTATCTAATTCGCCCTGTTTAGCATTAACAGAGACCAAGTTTCGCAGCTCTTTTGCTTTCGAACTTGTCACGGATCGCAAGTGTGTGGTATTGACAACAACAAAAAATCATCCCAGAAAGCCTCGGTAGCAGTACTCACCTAAAACGCAGATCGATCCAAGTTCTATCTCCTGTTTAAAGCCACATGTCAGTCGTAATCAACATGGCCAGTCTTGTCAGTTACTGCGTATTTGACACTTCAGTGTAATCTTTATTAATTCATTACGCCGGTATCTGAGGCCAGTGTTGTTCTGCAGACAGATGATAATGGCAGATTTCAGAAGAGGAAACATGTGATACGAAGGAAGGGAGAGACGAGTTTTAATGACTCGCGGACAGCAAACCATCAGATCACACAGGGAAAGATGGAGAAAAGAATCGCGGTCGTAGCCTAATTGAAGAAACCATGCCGGCTTTCACCTGCAGTAATGTAACATTCCGGATGGCAGAATGGGAATTTCAATTCTGCCCTCCTCTACTCATTATCTGTAGCACCCCTTCACTCAGAGGGTGACAGGAGTCGGAGAGTAAGCAAACGAAGGTATACGTGTAGCAGTGTCATGATAAAATGTTTGGGTATAATCTGCAGCTTATTATTGTTTATGCATTGTCTTGTTTTTCGTTTTCAGGTCATACACTGGAACAAACAAAGCCATTTAATGGTAGTAATTCGTTTCTGTTAATAGCAGCTACATTATTACGTTTAAAATGTAGCACATTTGACAGTAAAGCACAGAAATGAAGGCTAAGAGAATCTGCAGTGTGTTTTATTAAAAGTGTTACCAAAATTCAGATAGGAAGTAATATCAGAAAATGTTAGGTATCGAAATAATTGACCCCTGGATACAAAATCAGCTAAAATCTCTCAACAGAGGAAAGGTGACTGGACATAATGGGACAGCTATCAAAATCTACAAAGAGTATGTGAAAGGACTTGCTTTACTTCTAGCAGTAGTTGCCGTAGGTCGCTGGAGAAACATTCCTAATGGTTGGAAAATGCGCAGTTCATCCCTGATTTCAAGAATGGTCGTTGAACAGATGCACACAACAGTAAGAATCGACATGGAGACTGCAACTCTCACTTCCCTTTTTCGTATGCAGACGTAGTACTGGATGTGGCGTAACTGGTGTTCATTCTGTCACCGTATAAGACAAATGTTGTCTTCACACATCTGTGCGTTTATGGGGTCCATGACTAGCTTGCAATGTTTCATTCCTACGAACAAGGACCGGAAAAGGGAAATACAATGGCACATGTTGGCACTACTGTGTCTGCTCACCTCGGGACAGCGTGTGTGTAGTGAGCAACACCGCACTTCGAAGCGTTCCGAGAAATCCAGATAGGTACACTCAAGTGCCGCAGCTCTTTTATTTAACTGGCACTCTTTTAGTTTACGAGCAAGATTATGTGACACAGCTGAAAATGAGATTATATCACAGAGGGAGATAAAACCTGAGTTGGTTTAAAGAAGCAGATAAGAGTCTAAAGCCACATAACGATCGACATTAACAAGTACACTGGAGGGGGTGGGAGGCGGGTGGGAGAGGGATACCTGGTTTGATGTAACGTATTATCATATCGAATTTCGTCGTCGTGTTGTAACATAAATGACCAAAGATTTTGCCTCATCAACCGTTCTGAACAGATAAAGGAAAGGAGACACGAGGACAGGTATTACGTAAGTTACTAGACAATCTGAAACACAAGAGCAATGTGTCAGTATAGTCGTGGTAGTTCAGCGTTCATGAAATAATATATTTTTGAAGTTAACTTTGACAGCTGCGTCGCTGCTAAACTTTTAAATTGCTAAAATTTCTTTAAACTGCTGGGATAGGAGAGAATGGTGGTAAGTGAAATGTATTATGATTATAAACTGAGCAGCTATACGAAGCACTGAAGGAAGATAGGCTCTTCTTTTGCAATATATGATACACCTCTATCGATAGGACGTATTACTATTCAGCAAGTGTTGCTTCAATACTTTTCGAGAAGATACAGCTAAAATATCTGCTTCGCATCACAAGTAAGTTCTCAGTTATCATCTTAGGATGAAGCTTGGATTCCAGTGTTTGTTCTACAACTTTTTCAGCGTCTAACCACTGTGCAGAAATACGACGGTAACAGTGTAAAATACCCAGTGGTGGTAACATGTCCCTCTGAGTTGCAAAACCAAGGACTTCATGTTTCGGGAGAATAGAGAAAACTACATTTGCTTGTTCAGGGCATAATCGTGCCAGTTTCTCAACGTGTTTCGGCCTGGCCTCCCCCCCCCCCCCCCCCTTCCCGTCGGCGGTTCGAGTCCTCCCTCGGGCATGGTTGTGTGTGGTGTGTGTTGTTCATACCGTAAGTTAGTTTAAGTTAGATTAAGTAGTGTGTAGGCTTAGGGACCGATGACCTCACCAGTTTGAACCCATAAGATCTTACCCCAAATTTCCAATTTCTCAACGTGTTTATTTCGCAAGACCAATGATGTGGGAATAATCTCGTGTCATTGCTGTAGGTGCTACCAATCTCGACAACGGTGGCCAATGTGGTGGAATTAGGCAATGACCGTGTTGCATGATTTCAGAATCTAATATTTCGTATGTGAAGACCTGACTTTCATTATGCTCCTACGATACAGCTCTGAACGAGTAGAAATAACAGTACAGGACTGAGAATGAGAGTAATGTACTTCTTTCTCGCCATTTACAAACAATACGAATAATTTGCCTTTCCTAAGAAGTTACACGTGTTGATGTACGACAATTTTCCAATCAGTCAGTGATGAAACCCAGTTAGCTGATAAGATAACGACACTGAGTATAACACTCATGTATTTTACGAGAGGCCTGTAAATTTCTGTGGCAGATCAGTTTATGAGAAATTAATATCTCGTGCATGGTAGCTTATTCGCGCAGTTGTGCAATCCGTTAAAATTAGGATTGTTATTATTAGTTTCAACCTGTTATCGATTTACAACGATGTGAAATTTAACAAAATCTAAAATCTAATACGCTACTTAAATATTTGAATATAGTAACACAAATTTGCTGTCATAAATGTGTGTAATTACGATGAATACCTAATAAACTAGTCACATCATCTATCAAATTACTATGCAGTCGTATTTACATACACAGTTATCTTCCACTTAATCCACTTTACTTACATCACTTTATACTCATTACTACTCTTCCTTCATAAGGCTCACTTCTCCCAGTTGGTGAGCTGTGATAGTACTGAACAGAAAAAAAACAGAAGAAAACTGTAGTAGAAATAACCATAACTAATACCAAACTAGCTATCCCCCATGGCTTCGCATGGGTAGCAAAAAAATGGCTGAAAAGGCTCTGAGCAGTATGGGGCTTAACATCTGAGGTCATCAGTCCCCTAAACTTAGAACTACTTAAACCTAACTAACCTAAAGACATCACACACATCCATGCCCGAGGCAGGATTCGAACCTGCGACCGAAGCGGTCGCGCGGTTCTAGACTGAAGCGCCTAGAACCGCTCGGCCACCACGGCCGGCCATGGGTAGCAATAAATATCTATGGCTGGAAGACTTGTAAATCGTATACACAAACTTTTCTCGTCAATCAATCTCGATATTAGTAAAAACTGTATCAAAATCCGTACAGTGATAGTGATAGATATGACATTCTGGTCAAACCTTGCTGCTCTCTGGAGTTTCGGCTGCTATTTACTTCTTTTCCCACCAGATACCATCTCCTTTGTAGCTAACCAGCTATATATATATATATATATATATAGGACACTCATCGTTATTCTACACATAAACCTTCCTGGTGGATCAGTCAGTCTACCTTATGGTGAAATCCGTTTCGAAATCCCAACAATTGTTCCTGAGATTAGCTCTCACATAAAAAAAAAAAAAAAAAAAAAAAAACGCGGATGGCAGTCGAGGTCAGAACAGCGTTCTGCGTAGTTGTAAGTGCGTTATGTCGGAGCCATACAAGACTTTATCCAATACACTAAGAAATTTGTCATGAATCAAATCCAAGATGTTTTGTGACTTTCATTTGCACTGACACACTGACAGAAGTCATTACGAGCACTAATGAAAAGTGAGAGATCATCACGCTCTAGTGTACACAACACACTTAAACATCTGTAATTACTGGTTAACTGAACGTAATCTTGCATGTGGCATCAACAGTTAACTGCAGGAATACAGTCTGGTACATCTATTGAAAGTAATGAGAATGTACTTTTTTGTACTATTTATTCCAATAAGAGATTTAGCGGCGCAGGGTAGCCGCGCAGTCTTGGGCACTTTGTCACGGATCGCGCGGCTCCCCACGTCAGAAGTCCTCACTCGTACTTGTGTGTGTGTTGTCCTTAGCGTAAGTTAGTTTAAGTTAGGTTTAGTACTGTGTAAGCTTAGGGACCGATGAGCTCAGCAGTTTGGTCCCACAGAACTTGCCAAAAATTTCCAAATTTCCAATAACAGATTTAGATTCATCAATAAGGGACGCACATTTCCGGTATCATGAATAGTTTATGGATAAAACTGTCTAGATCACTAAATAAAATGTCTTTATTTATTATTACATTTCGGTATCTGGAACACAAAATGGTTCAAATGGCTCTGAGCATTATGGGACTTAACATCTGTGGTCATCAGTCCCCTAGAACATAGAACTACTCAAACCTAACTAACGTAAGGACATCACACACATCCATGCCTGAACCAGGATTCGAACCTGCGACCGTAGCGGTCACGCGGTTCCAGACTGAAGCGCCTAGAACCGCACGGCCACACCGGCCGGCTATCTGGAACACAGATGTGGTCATAAATGCGAAGTCAAGTCGTCCTCAAAGGTATATATATGGCTTCTCCATGTCTATGAGACACAGAATCTTGAAGTAATCTTTGGACGACGACAAAACTGAGAAAGAATTTCGGACAATTATGCAAGTAAGTAGTGGAAATGGGTACAGAAATAGTGATATCATCAAGGTGCCAGAGACTAAGGCCAATTGTTGGTCTCAGTCCCTGGCATGATGTACATGCAACTTACGCAAATATTTTATCCTGTGACTCCTGTTACGTTGACAAGAGCCCCTATCTGTGGGCATTCACTACTGAGCATTCATTCGAAAATACACTAAATGTAATCTGGCTGCTATCTAAAGCCATGGATTTGCTTGTTTTGACAATATTATGTATGACAAGATCCGCTCGGCTTCAGATAATCTAATGTACCATCACTCCTTCTGAAGAAGACATGTTTAGAAATATCGAAACCTAGGCCAAGAGCTAGAAAACCTTTGTTTTACAACTGGCTGGTTTATTTTTTCACCTCTTCTTACATAAACACTACTTCAGTGAAGGCAGCGAGTGAATTTATAGTTAATTTCGTCGTTCTCCAAATATTCAGTACTTGTTGCTTACCCTTTACTATCACCCAGAAATAATGACCAGAATGAATCCACATTCAGAGTAAGTGCAAAACAGCAATGACAGGCTTCATAGAGATGGCACACACATAGCCTCACTATCATCCTCTTGTGTGGCTGTAAAATGTTAGCATTACACAAAACTCAATCAATGAAGAACAATCAAAAGAGGCGAGAATTTCCACTCCAGCGTTAAAGAATGAATTATCAGCAAAACTGATATCTGTAACGGCACAAAACAAGTCAACAGCTCGTTGCCACAATCATACCATTTGCCATAACCCACTGATGAAGCTTTGTGTCACAATACCCACAAAGGAGCCACAGCACGGCTGTCCGGTCAATAACTCATGAAGTTTCTGTAACCTAGAATGCTTTTGCGATGCTGCAGTAAGTGACATACATGACATCTGTGGTGACCACTGAACAAAACCCAACCCTGTCACGTACGAATATAAATACTGGCTGCCAAGTCAGATGGGACTCGTATCAACAAGTTACCAAATTGGCAGTTCATCGTGTCAGTATACCCTGTAGTGCGGGTTTCTGGAGTGAGGCCATTGTTACAGAACCGTCAACCTGACAGGGTCACTTGCCAGGAAGGGGGAGGAGGGGGGCAGCTGACATACTACAAGGCTGAGGGTTGAAATGAGGCTCTACTTGCCACCAACACATGGGTGTGCGCCAACGCCAGATGCCACCAGCCAGATATGAAGGCTGGGGTTTGCACCCCACATCTATTCTTCCATGCCTCACCACGGTTGGGCAGGGCCCCCAGTCGCATTGTTAGCAGTATAGGTAGGCCAGATTACTGTGGCAAAGCCTGACGCTGTGCAGATGACACTGCCCAGGAATGTGTACACCACAAGGTTGTTCCTCTCATGAGCTGCAGTTGGAGCACCATCCAAAGGCGTCTTCATGGTTATACACTAGGCAACATGGTTTATAAGTTTGACATCCGTCATCATGCTCCCACCTGATGTGAATACAAGTCTAACTGTAATAAAGTATGGGGAAATAAATCAATGTTTCAACTGTATTCGAACTACTCATGACTTACCCTGCCCACCTACCTCAACTAGAGAAATCTCTCATCCAGAAAATGATATCAAAAGTACTGGTAGAGGCTAGGCTGCAACAGTAGCTGATGTCTGCATCGATGACGGGCAACAATGGAAGTAGAAGACGAGCAGTTGTGCACCAAAGAGATACAAGCTGTGCAGAAATGTCCTATGCCTAGTCCAGAAAAAGAGAAGTATTTCTCTTTAGGGTTGGTTACTTACTATGCGAAATTTGCGGCAAAACTTGCGGAACTACACTATGTGATCAAAAGTATCCAGACACCTGGCTGAGAATAACTTGCAAGTTCGTGGCGCCCTCCATCGGTAATGCTGCAATTCAATATAGTGTTGGCCCACCCTTAGCCTTGATGACAACTTCCACTCTCGAAAGCATACGTTCAATCGGGAGCTGGATGCTTTCTTGGGGAATGGCAGCCCATTCTTCACGGAGTGCTGCACTGAAGAGAGGTATCGATGTCGGTCAGTGAGGCCTGGCACGAAGTCGGCCTTCCAAAGCATCGCAAAGGTGTTCTATAGGATTCAGGTCAGGTCTCTGTGCAGGACAGTCCATTACAGGGATGTTATTGTCATGTAACCACTCCGCCACAGCCCGTGTATTATGAACAGGTGCTCGATCGTGTTGAAAAACGCAATTGCCATCGCTGAATTGCTCTTCAAAAATGGGAAGGAAGAAGGTGCTTTAAACATCACTGTAGGTGTGTGTTGTGATAGTGCAACGCAAAACAACAAGGGGAGCAAGCCCCCTCCATCAAAAACCCGGCCACACCATAACACTACCGCCTCCGAATTTTACTGTTGGCACTACACACGCTGGCAGATGAGTTCACCGGGCATTCGCCATACCCACACCCTGCCACCGGATCGCCACATTGTGTATCGTGATTCGTCACTCCACACAACGTTTTTCCACTGTTCAATCGTCCAATGTTTACGCTCCTTACACCAAGCGCGGCATCGTTTGACATTTACCGGCGTGATATTTGGCTTATGAGCAGCCGCTCTACCATGAAATCCAAGTTTTCTCACCTCCCGCCTAACTGTCATAGTACTTGCAGTGGATCCTGATGCAGTTTGGAATTCCTTGTGATGGTCTGGATAGATATCTGTTTATTGCATATTATGACCCTCTTCAACTGTCGGCGGTCTCTGTTAGTCACCAGTTGAGGTAGGCCTGTACACTGTTGTGCTGTACGTGTCCCTTCAAGTTTGCACTTCAGTATCACATCGGAAACAGTGGACCTAGGGACGTTTAGGAATGTGTAAATTTCGCGTACAGACGTATGACACAAGTGACACCCAATCACCTGACCATGTTCGAAGTCCGTGAGTTCTGCGGAGCGCCCCATTCTGCTGTGTTACAATATCTAACGACTACTGAGGTCGCTGATATGGAGTACCTGGAAGTAGATGGCAGCACAATGCACGTAATATGAAAAACGTATGTTTTTTGGGGTGTCTGGATACTTTTGATCAGATAGTGTGTAAAGTTTTTGTGAGGAAAGAATAAGGAATTTCTTTCCCCTGTTTTAGGAAAGTGAATTGTTTTCAAAGGTAAGTCACTACTCTAGCACGACTATTGAAATCTGAATCCATCCTGTTGGATCAACACGAAACATGTTGTTTCGATACAGAGTACTTTAAGACAAGAAACCAAATATCGGTAGCGTTCACACCAGGCATAACGTATTTAGTGAATGAATCTGTCTCTAACCAGTCAGTGTATGTCCATTTGTCACCTGTACCCTTCCAACCAATACAGAATAGATTCGTTCAGTAAGCCTCCAGATAATCAACTGATTTAACATTATTACTTGGAATCAATAACTAGAGTAAAACTTGCATGGGTTTATATAAATTGGACTGTTATGAACACATTGTTATATTCTCTGAAAATTTAGTAAGAGCACTTGAAGAAGTAATACTGGTAATTTTGTTGAATTTTTAATATCTTTTGCAAAAACCAAATATTGAAAAGTTGCAAAATAAAATATTCGTACTTGGGTTAATCTATGGGTTGGACACATAAGGTGATATGTCTGCATAAGCAGAAGAGACTAACGATCAAAGTCTGAAAACAATTTATTGGTCTGTTCAATTAACCAAAACAAATTCTCCAAGTATAACACCAACACAAAACAGTGATCCGACTTTGAATCACAACTACATACAAGAATGATATAGAAAACAATTGAAATATTTTCCTACTTGTCTCCGCCAGAGACCTCTCCGATATACCAAGCCTAATCCAGAGATCAGCGAGAAATCCAAGCCGGGCTGCCAGTGCGGCAGCTGTCCACATCTGCTGGCGGTCGATGCACTGCCGATGTGTGGCCGAGGGCCAGCCTTTATAGCGCTTCGGCGGATGAGTACCTTGGAACTATTTTCTATCACGTGGTTTGACATGTGAAAATAGTTCTGGGATCTGCAGCGACCTCTTCCTTATGTTTATGTGGGCCGGTAGTGGCCCCTGGTGGCCGCTGGTGTCTTTTCTGTTGTTGTTGTTGTTGTTGTTGTTGTTGTTGTGGTCATTCATCAATATTGCTTGTCAGTTGTGTAGTGCTTCGGTGTGCCTGTGAAGTGGGCAACCCGCGGCTGCAGGCTGTCAGTTTGGTTGCTGATACTCTAGGCGCCGTGATGTCTGGTGGAGAAGTCCACAGCATAAGGTAACAAATTAAGAGTGATAAACTGTAAATGGTATATCAATCGACTGACCAAATTATAATGAAAAGAAGCGATGACATCAATACAATGGTCATATCAGTATATCTTCGTACTTTGGAAAGTATGTTCGCCATGACAGCAGGAGAAACACGAAGATAGAACACAAGGAATATCTTAGCCCCAGTAATCCCGAGAAAACGTGAATCAAAGATAGAAAAAATTAGGATATCTAAAAGTTAGAGGTCAGTGAAAAGGTGTCTGATATTGTAATAAAAAGACACGTTCGATTTTTGGCTGCACAAACTACAACTTACTGTAGGATCATATACTATGATTCCAGTAATCCTGACATTAGAAACAAAGAAATATATTGTTTCGAAAGTATAAGGAAGGATATAACAGAAATGGTATTAGAAAAAATGTATTAAAGAATAAAAGCATGTTTAGAAATTTGATACAAACGAAAAGAAATAGACAGTTTATAAATAAAGGAAAGGAGAAGAAATGGTTCAAAAGAGTGAATAACAATTGGAAGAAATAAATTGGTTAAGAGACGAAAATTAATTAACTGAGCTGTTTTATGTGAAAGATGGAGGGTCGAAACTGAAAAATCTGATGACCGATCTATATATAATACAAAAAAATCAAACACTGCTTTAAATACTGAAGTTAAAGATTATCGAGGGAGACCACAACCAACTACAAATCTTTTAAAAAAAGTTTTGATTTGTTGTCTCGGCCAGTTTCGGTCCATTATGCTACACTTATTTTGTTACATTGACTGCACCGATATACCGTATGCTATCGTAATCATGGAACAGAAATAAAGAGTTTTAAAAGTATCTGTGAATGCCTGCGATCTCTCTCAAAAATGAATAACATCCATGTTCAACAAAATCTCACAGAAAATAGTATTATAAAGTATTTAAATTACTTTTCAGTGACTTAAGAATCTCTTCTAGTGTCTGTAAGGCTTGGCAGTGCTTTTCAGTGTTCTAGTATGTATGCAAATTATGACTTACTTTGTTATCTTGGACGAGATACCATGCCGTAATGTTGTCAGTACTGATAATTTGTGAAAAACTGTTACGTTAGTGCTATAGAATTGGCTTAAAACTCTTCAAAGAATTTAGAATTTTAATGTTGGTATGTCTCCTTTGTGTATCTTGTTACACTATCATTTACGAGATACAGTACTTGCGTATTTGTGTGAGTGTGGGTTTTGTTTCTTTGACAGTCACTTATTAATAACCGACTAAATGTTGTCATACCTCAAAATAGCCTTGAAAATTGACGGTGATAAGAGTGTGACTCTACGTTCTGGGGAACGATACGCAATACTTTACCTAGCGATGGCCGAGTATATGTTGTTGACCACTCTGATGTGTTAAGTCCCTCAATCTGGTCTTCTTGCTAATGGTTTGTCTGATAGTATAAGAAATGGGGGAACAATCTGTGACTGACTCGTTCATTGTAGCAAAGGAAGTAAGCTTAAGAGTTCAGCGTTGCGGCAGTGCCTGAAGTAATGCGCCATCTCATTTACTGTAGCACCAATAAAGTGACTGGGTTGAGGAAAGTAATGTGGTTATTGCGTTAGCTGAATTTGCATCGTTTCGCAGCCTTGCAGGTCATCCTATACTCTGTGAACTACAGAGAACGATGTACTCTTATGTATGGCGATGTTTGCATGGCATTTCTGTAATCAGGCCGTATGGTATAAATGAAAGAACAAATAGAAAAAAAATGCGCGGAAAGAAGGTAATTTTACCGTCAAGTCGAGGCCGCAGGAGAGGAGGGAGCACTTCCTAAGATGGGGACGGAACTATGTCGTCGCTTGATTAAGGGAAACCACCAGCAGTCGATTTCAGTGGTCTATCAAAGGACAGGAAACATTATAGTATTTGACCACTGTCTCACTAGAATAATAATCCATCGTTTCAAAAACAGCTCGCGTTAAACTGGGAAGTAACATACAAGCTATTACAACTAATAGCAAAGGTATTCGGAAAAGTGTGAATATACATTTGGGACAATGGTTCTCAGTTGTCAGAATAACATTAGGATGTTATTAAATAGTGGTGTTATAGTGTTTACTTTGGCTACTGTCGTAGTCACAAGCACAGAACATTGGTCGATTTGTCCGATGCTCCACAATTGAAGTTTTGGAAACAGTGGAGGGGTGTGCCGCCGCTGCAGCGTTGCAGAGCGCTTTTATTTTGATGTCTTCAGCCTGCGGAAGAGGTTCGATTTAACGTAGAATAATGCCTCGCGGAGTTACATATACAGGATGGTATTTTTTCCACCGCGTACAAACTCTAATGACTGATGGATGAGAGGGTACTGAACAAAAAATGCTAATTAACTTATGTACGGAAATGCATGGTTTCCATGCTAGAGACCATTTATTCAATCGTACATTGTTACTGAGACAGCGGTCTAATACGCGCTGTACCATGCAGCCACAGTTACAGTATGTGCTGAAGATGGTTTCCATGTGCCTCAACGCTTGCGTGTACGCGCCGTAGCATGTTCACATCGGCCAGGTTGCATCCGTACAGTGTCAAAGGCAGCATGAATGCATTGCTCCAGTGTCTCCACATCTGGAATGGGCTCTGCATCATGATACTTTTGAGATGGCCCCGTAGCCAGAAATCGCACTGGTTTGAGATCCAGTTAACGAGCAGGCCACGTAACTGGATCCCCTCGTACAATTCATCGATCAAGAAAGACACGTTTGAGATGCGTCCGGACGTTAATGGTGAAGTGGGCTGGAACACCATAATGTAGCAGTCACATAGGCATTCGAATCATCAGTGGCACTTCTTCCAGCAGGGGAGGCAAATCACCTGTAAGAAACGCCGATGCTTTCGGACTATTAGGCGACGTGGAAGGATGACTGGTCCCAAAATACGGTTACCAATTATCCCGGCCCACACATTCCGGCTGCACCAATGCTAATGATTCGCTGTCACCATACCATGGTGGTTCTGCGTACTATCCCACAGATGACTGTTATGAAAATTGACCTTACACCGCTTATTGCCCGAATTGCCCGTTTCTGTTCCACAAATGTCTTTTGAGAGTGGGAAGAGTTACCCCAAAACATAATACCATATGACATAAGCGAATGAAAATAAGCAAAGTATACTAATTTTTGTGTCGAACGATCACTTACTTTGAAACTTCCTCTTTGAACAATTATACATGACTGTGCTTAACCTGACACACAATATTTTGTTGGCGCAACGCAATCTGACTTTCAAAATTCCCTACAAAAGAATGGCCCTGACGAACATTAAACTATACCTTTCACAAATCACTTACCTCACAAAAATCTTCGCTGCTCAAGCTACTGCAATACAGCGAGTGCCACTACTGCCAGCTAAATAAAAGATTCAAACTATGGAAGGCACTAACTACTGATAGGGATAGTTAGCAAATGAAAGAAATTAATAGAGAACAAACAATGTATTTACCTTGATATCATCATATATAAATATAGCAGTTCATGACAAATTACAAATCTCCACCATCTCTCTCCCCACATCCACCACTGCTGGCGGCTCACCTCCAACTGCGCAACGCTACGCGCTGTTAACATCCAGCTGCCCCTCTACAATGGCAGACAACAATGCAAACTAGCCACAGACTGCACACAGCACAGCCAGTGATTTCATTTTCATACAGAGAGCGCTACGTGGCGGCGGCGTTACCAATATAAGAACCTAAACAGCCTACTTACATAAAGAAAACATAAACAGCCTACTTACATAGCCCCCATGCTCCCCACAAAAATTTTACAAATTTTTTTTGGGCAGTGGCCAATAACGATTTCATAAAATTTTTCATAAATACAATAACAAAGAAATCAAATGCACACACTTATTGATACAATGTTGGTCAGAAGCTAAAATTTTCTCACAGTCCATAAAGACAGTCCTAATCGTACATAACAGTAGAATAGCAGTGTTTTTCTCAAAGTCTGAGCAGTAATAGAAAATGCACACGGAAGTAGTGGATTTCCATGCAGTCTTGAAGAAGTAGTGTTGTCCTTCCAACGGAAAGACAGTGCTGACTCTTGACATGCATACAGGTAATGGTCCACAACAGAGCAAACCCACAGCAGAGTCATTCGAAGTTCTGACGAATATTGGTAGGTAGGTCATCACAGAGCAGACCCACCGTAGTCCTGGTAGAGATTACGATATTGGTGGGCCACCAGAGGTGCAGACCCACTGTAGTCCTTGTAGAGATTGCCAGCAGCCATCTGTTGCGATTGTGCAGGTGCACATTCACCATCGAAGAGTCTTGCAGAGAATATAGCAAGTCCATAAACCACCACTTGTGCACTCACAAAGTTTTTTGGAATTGTCCTTAGAACCAGCAATGCTGTTATCCAGTCCCTTGCTGAATTAGTAACACACGTGCAAACACTAACAGTCCCAACTTTTCACATATTGTCCATATACTATGACCAACAGAAACGTGTGCAGTGAAATGTAACTAACAAGTTAATAATATCATGAACTGGTGACAATTACAATTTTATAACATAAGAATACAATAACAAAGGTACAAAATACATCATTAAAGAACATAACAATATAGATAACATTTGTAGTACAGGCTTTACAAAAGAATCGAACTAACATATACATCAGTGGAATTATGACATGAGTACATACATAAAAGATCACAATAACTTTCGAAACATCAACTTCACACATGAGCATTAAACAGAATAAATAATGTGTAAGCATATTTATAAGGTAAATAACATATTATGAATGCCAATTATATTTGAGGATAACAGTATTCCTCATCATAGTGAATGTAGCTTAATATTAATAGAAGAAAAAATTCTATGAAACTACACAGAGACAGGAAGAAAACAAATACACAAGGGTACACACACACATAATGGGATAACACCAATAGGAAAGGACAGGGTTCGTTTTCAGTGTAACATTTGGTACTGCAGTCCAACCCAAAACTTCATATATCTTTCCTCTTATTTCATCCTTTGTTTCCACCAAAAAAAATTCTAACTAAGCATGCTTTCTGTGTTTATATGTTCACACATCTCTTACCTCATTTTTATTTTCCATTATCTTACCTCATCATTTATTTCCAAGAAAATCCTACCTAAAATACTTTTTTTTTTTTTGGCCAAACCATTTTCTTATAGCGTCTAAATGCATTTCTTCCAATTCATCATAGTTAGTTTCTTATATAGTCTACCCCTCTTAAACTAACTTAAAGCTACTGAGCTCAGATGCTAAACTAAGGGACGAGGCAATGCAGCATCACATAACAATTAACACAAACAGCAATGAGAAAAAAAATGGAAATTTGCAAAGCAAGCTACAGTAAATCTAAATTAACAAGCAATGCAACATTACAACTAATATGAGTCAATGCGCAGTAAACAAAATATTAAATCTGGCTTAGCAGAGTAACACAAATTAAAATTCAGTAACACGATGCCTGGCAAACAGCAGTAACTTATACCTAAACATGACATAGCTCAAGCAGAAAAAATAGTACACTAAAGATAACAATGCAGATAAGGGAAATGTATAATCACATCTTAATGTCTAAGTAATTAAAGTGGTGCACCACAAGAAGTTATTCTACCAAAAAGTTACCAATTACTTGAAAAGAAAATTATGAATGCAGTTACTAGTTCCTTCTTATTGTTCTTTCCTTTCCAAGTGCTCCTTTTTTAAAGAATGTGGATCATAAAATAATTATTTAATAGATCTGTTGACAGAAAGTGTTCACATTAGCAAATGCATTTCATTTTATAAAAGCAATGCTGCAACACAGCTGGAAACCAGACATCAAATGAAATAAGCAACTATGAAAAGCAAAGTATAAAAATATCATTCAGTAGTCATGTGACATTTCATAAGTTAGTAGAAACTCTCTCAACTCTCGTAGAAAGACGCTTGTCATAATCAGGTGTGCAGATGTAAAAATATTTCTTGTCATTTTAGTAGGCATTTCAGTCAATATCAGAAAGTACGATATGTTTCCAAGTAATTAGCGTGTCGGATTTGCGATGCTTTCTCTAAAGGAATGACAATGGCCAGGATAATGGCCTCCCTTTTTTTTTTTTTTTTCCTTCCTGTGCTCTGAAAGGCACGCGCTAATGACTTTTTCTCCAGGCGTCTGACACAGCTGGGTGCCCGCGACGCATTACGTGCAGGTGGTCACTTAACTTTCTTACGGAAATATTTACCGCTACAGTGACAGTCTCATATAAAAATATTTCACAGGTCAAGAATTTGCGTTACAAATCTGTAGAAACAAAATGCTATTGATATAACAGTGTCCAAAAAAATTTTCGTCTGCATTGTAATACATTCACGAATACACACACACATTTCATAACTCTTAAAGTACGTTTCTTGGTTTCCAACATCCTTTTCATAAATCAGAGTCCCTAAACACTACTCATTATTCCTTACCTCATTATACATATACATATTCGTCGACACTTCTTCAATATTTCATCATGAGAAATACGTAGCATAATAAACATTCCTCAACAACATAATACACATCGTCGTCGTAATAATAACATCATAACACCTCAGTCAAATCTCAAAATCGTCGTAACTTCCTCCAATAATTTCTAAGCCTAAAAAAATTCTCTGCTCATGTCAAAAGTGTCAGCTGCCTCAAACGTACTTTAAAAATCATGATCTCATACCAAATACATCATTCAAAGCTCTCATAGTATCACAATGGTTCCGAAAAAATATGAAGAGTTCACACAGTACAGACAAAATACAATTTCGTAAGTGTGAAGTTATCCAACGGTGTAATTACGTAAACATCTGTCACTGATATAGTAAAATAAATGTCTGTCTCTCTCAGTTACATGATCAGATAGCTGTGTAATTATGTGTTAGAGAAATATGGTACCGATGTGTAAAGTTGTGTAAGCAAATACCATATTAGCTAGGGCTTCTTGTGGTTGCCACACACATGGTACACAAAGTAAGCGTGTACCCCCTGAGGATTAATGTAATTATACCCTCAGGTGTTACAGATTACACCAATGGAATGAAATATATCACGGAAAACTTTCTTTGTAATTCAAAAATCTTTAAAAATAAATGTTTTAAGTATAAAATTGATCACTGAAATGCGTGTCCTGTAGCGCTAAATGTGGATCTTGTTGTAAGATAATCTCTGTGGAAGTGTCGTAGTTATTTTCCTCCGAAAGCTAAGTTCTGCAGAAGCCAATGTACTTACCTCATGATAAACAAAAGTGAAATGCTTTGCGTATAGATATCGTAGTTATTATGCTTATTGGCGTGATGAAGAAAGTACTGTACAGTAACGTATTGTTGTGCCATGAAAAAGCTGTCTCATTGTTGCTATACCACAAAAGTTACTACTAAAACATGTTTTTCTTTCCAGAAGAATTCAGAAAACTCTGCAGATATAAAACAGAAACACCGCAAAAGCAACATTGTAAATTGTCACTCATTAGTAGCGTCGTGATAAAAATCGTGTAGCTGTCACATAAACTAACCTCTGTCTCATCTGGTATCTCTCAGAAAGCACTTTAAATACAGAATGTATTTTCAGGTAACCAAAATGTTGCATTAAAATCTCATTAGCAGTACTGGTAAATGTTCTAAGTATGTGAGCCTTATAGTCGTTACGTAATCGTACAACTAACAAGCAAGAATGTACAAATACAGCACTGTGTCGTCTGTTCACTATAACAATGCATTCGTCATTTCTGTTTAAATAAGTTCTCTTGGTTCTTGATTGGATATTTAACTTCAAACATTGTTGTATGTTAACAGATTCTAAGTCTGACAAAGCATATTAGTAATGTGAAGCGAAAAGTTTTATGACAAAGACTAAGTTAAAAAGCTGATTATCTTTCAATAAACGGTTTTACATGTGAAATGTGGTGTAAACCTTTACTCTTCCTACTATGCAAAGCTCGAGCTTCAACGGAATTATCATGTCGTATACGTCGGTAAAGAATACTGGAATTTTTCTCAAGGTTAGCGTCTATGTTATTTTTCTCTGAGCCAGCCGGCGCAGGTGGCTGCCTGCGGCGCGAGTCATTGTCTGTTTCTTTGTTGGCGCGCGTCGTTATTGGGATTAGGAGACCTAACTTCTACAAATTCACCGTGACGAGAAGGCCCTGCTCTGTTTGAATCCCGCCAGTTCTGATGCAATTCAGGTCTGTCTTTACGATCACATCGTCTGTCGTCATGTCGGTAGTTCCTGTAGAGTCTTTCTTGTCGGTTAAGTGGTGGAGAATTTCTCCCTGAATCGTAACTGCGCGCTGGACCATTGCGTCTGGAGTTATTCTGTCTCCCTTGATAATAATCGTTTTTGATCCCATATTGTCTGTTTCTATGGTAATCTCTGTCATATTCATTACTACGGAAATGCGATCTTTCTCTGTAACTATTACTCTGCCAGTGGTTGTCATACGGGTGGTGTCTGTTTTGGTCACGATTTGTGTTGTGAGAATAACCTTGTCGTGTAAAGTTATTACTTCTTTCATCGCGGAATTACGACGGATGTGACCTGTAATTGCTGTGTTCCTGGTTTCGCGTTCCGCGATTGTCAGTGTCAATTTCTAATTCTTGTAAGAGTCCCTGAAATGCTTCAATGTCGTCTTTGCAACGTCCTGCCAAAATAATATGTCGTAAATGTTCAGGCAGTTTGATTAAGCAAATGCGGATGAGTTCTGAGGGGCTGTATGGGTTTGAAAGATACTGATTCTTATGCAACATGTCTTCAAAATATTTCATAAGACTGGAAAATTCAGATTGTTCGAAACGTTTCATCATTATGATGCTATGTTTTACGCGGTCTTGTGTGGCTTGAGACCAATATGCTGAGAGGAAGGCATGGTAAAACTCTCCTTCACTGTGGCAATCGTGAATTACCGATCGCATTCTTACAGCTGGTTCATTCTCCAAGTAGCCACACATAAATTCTAATCTGTGTTCTAACGACCAGTTGGGAGGAAAACAATGAGAGAATTGATGGAGCCATGCTTGTGGATGAATGTCGTTGCCAGAATTCTTAAATGTTTTGAATTTACGTGTAGTAATGAACAGCTTATAGTCAAAGTCATCATGTCGGCGAGTCGCATGTCGGTCATTGTTACTTCGTTTCGGCGGTTCCATCTCAAAATCCAATGCGCCTTGCCAATTTCTTTCATAATTTCCGAAGTGTCCTGTGTTATTATTTTGTGGTTGTTCCGTATTTCTATGTCCCTCTTCCCGTATTGGAGCGCGAGTGTCCTCTGAAATACGTAATTCTTGTATTACCTGTGTCAGCTGATCTTGTACTTCCCGGATTTCTCTTTTGTACTGTGTATTGATTTGATTTTGATTCTGTTTGAATTTTCTTATTTGTTCATACTCTTCTGTGTCAGTGAAGGCTACGGGTCTTGTGTCATTCAGATCATCATCTACCTTTGTAGATAAGTTAGTGACCTGATCCGAAAGTTCGGCTACTTTCTCCGATAGTGTACTTATTTCCTCCATGTGTCTTTCTGAACCAATTTTCAGGGTATCTACTGTGTTCTTTAAGTTTTCCTGAGTTCTTGCAAGTTGCGTAACCGAATCGGTAGATGCAACTGAGTCAATTTTAGCTTGCAAGGTCTCATGATTTTCATGAACAATAGTTTGCAGTTCTTTTATGGCTGCTTCGTGCTTCTGTAATACATTTTCATGACGCGAAAAAATAGGTTGGAAATGCTCACAAATTTGTGTTTTTACGTCATTACAGACTTTTTGACATTTCGATTCAATGTGATGTAACTCAGTAGTTAAATCTTCACGCGTTTGTTCAAGAGTTTGTTCCAATGAGTCTAACTTTTGAAGCTGTTGCTGTGTTTGTCTCTGATTTTGTTCCATTGTGTCTAACTTTTTGAGATTTTGTTCCACTGTGTCTAACTGTTGCTGTGTTTGTCTCTGGTGTTGTTCCATTGTGTCTAACTTTTCAAGCTTTTGCTGTGTTTGTCTCTGATTTTGTTCCATTTGTTGCATTAATTGCAATAATAATGTATTAGTGTCTGGAATCTGTTTCTCTACGCTTTTCGGCAGTGCATTTGCACCGGCAACATTCACATTTTGACAAGCAGAAAATGTGTCTTGACTTATTTGAGAAAACGGTGATGACCCAAAACCTGAATCTACAGTATTTGCGAAATTGTGTCCTGTCATTTCGGATTCCTGAGGCGAGCTGTTGCCGACCGATCGATCGATAATGCTTCCCTGTTCACTACCTGTTTCACTGTCTACACCATTGTTTGCAGCCCGCTCCATTTCCCTATTCACAATTACCAAATTACTACTTTGAACATCAGTTAATTCACTACTCGGTGGCGCTAACACACTGCTTTCGTCTTCACTGTCATTTCTCAGTTTACTTTGGAGCCTAGTATTACGTTTTTCACACGCCATAATTGTCACAATATTTCACACGATAACACAGAAAAACACAATTTGAAGATCAAAAATAAGAGAACACATTAAAATAGCACTGAAAATAATATCTAGTTAATTGCAGCTGCGAAATACTTGGTGCAAATCTACATGCATGCCACAGCTGTTTTACTGTACAACAATGAAAAACTACAACTACAAAGGAAATTCTCTCTATAATTACGCGCTAGCAATAAACAATAGCTACACTAATTACACAAACTACAAGAAAAAAATCAGAAGATTCCAGTGAGGTATCCTCGGCTAAGGGTCGACATATGAAACTTCCCCTTTGAACAATTATACATGACTGTGCTTAACCTGACACACAATATTTTGTTAGCGCAACGCAATCTGACTTTCAAAATTCCCTACAAAAGAATGGCCCTGACTAACATTAAACTATACCTTTCACAAATCACTTACCTCACAAAAATCTTCGCTGCTCAAGCTACTGCAATACAGCGAGCGCCACTACTGCCAGCTAAATAAAAGATTCAAACTATGGAAGGCACTAACTACTGATAGGAATAGTTATCAAATGAAAGAAATTAATAGAGAACAAACAATGTATTTACCTTGATATCATCATATATAAATATAGCAGTTCATGACAAATTACAAATCTCCACCATCTCTCTCCCCACATCCACCACTGCTGGCGGCTCACCTCCAACTGCGCAACGCTACGCGCTGTTAACATCCAGCTGCCCCTCTACAATGGCAGACAACAATGCAAACTAGCCACAGACTGCACACAGCACAGCCAGTGATTTCATTTTCATACAGAGAGCGCTACGTGGCGGCGGCGTTACCAATATAAGAACCTAAACAGCCTACTTACATAAAGAAAACATAAACAGCCTACTTACAACTTCAGATACCGTTCGAACAGTAAAAGTGGCAACATTAAGTCTCTGAACAAGATCCTGAACATGGGCTGAACACCTAGAAATTTGAACCGTTCAGTTTCACTAATCACATGCATTCATTCAGCATTTGAGAATAACAGTAGTTAGTGACTTGCAGTCAACTTTACACATAATTTCAAACTTTTACAAGACTTTTTCTCGCTGAAATCCCTCACAGATGACGAAAGGAAAAAAGGTTATCACTTACTACACTTTCATTTTCCACGCAGTAAAACTGCCAGATCAGGAATGACCTTTTAACTTATTACTACTTTACTACTTACTTTATTTGCAACACGTTTTTCAGACAGTATTCATACACACCACTGCGTATACCTGCAAAAATATATCATTGTAACACATGTAGTTCAGGAGAAATAACGTCATAATCATTGAGTTGCACGAAACCGAAACTGCAGAGATGCACGTGAAATATGTGTACAAACACGTGCGAAATATGTTAAATATGTGTGAAATGTGCGTACGTGGGCAAAGTCACAGGTAAAAAGCTCTTCCTAAACCTCTGAATCGATTTCAACCAAACTTACTCTTTGGAAAGAAATAATGTGTTGATAAGAACCGGCAACCTGCTATTGGAGTGGGGTTGATAATGTGGAGAGGGGACTGGGAGGAAGATATGGACAGAAGGGGGGGAGGAGGAGATGGACACAAACAGTGCTCAGGAGGAGATGGAAAGGGAGAGGGGAGGGGAGCTGGAAGCTGAGGAATTTTCTAAACATAAATAACGTATTAATATAAAAAAAGTTAATAAAATGATTGAAATTTAAAAGGTAGCTGTATTCAACTCATCTTTAAATGTAATTCCTCGTGTGACTTCTTTGCTTTAAGAGTTTCATTTACTTATTTATTTATCGTATGGCAACAACAGCAACCATTGACACGTACTTGAAGTTTTATTTTACATGTATATCTAGTTAAGTATTTGCATATAGTTTAGTTTCACTTTTTGGCACAAATTTTATACACATTTGTAAGTTGTGAAAATTACTAACTCAATATTACTGACTACTTTAACTGATATAATTGCAAGTTAAAAAAAGAAAGATACATTTAATCATAGTTCAATATCTAATGATTGAAGCCAACTACCAGTATAGGAAGTAGCGTTAATAAAGTCACTATATGGCCCAAGATACTTCCTCTGAAGGCAGTGTCTAACAATATGTTGAATAGTTTGTTCTAGGGCCCCACTATCACAGGCTGCAGAATCTCGGAGTCCCCACTTGTGCATCATAGCGTTGCACCTGGCGTGGCCAGTTCTTATTCTGTTCTGCCTCGTCCACTCACTTCTCTGCAGATGAAGTTCTGGTGGGCTGGCAGGTGGGTCTTGGACACCTTGATGAGCTATTCTTGCAGCATTCCACCTCTTGTACTACTCTTCTCTAATGTCGAACTTCTCATCGTTCCTTCCATTATGCCACAGTGGATTGCGAGATTTTAAGCGGTCTGTGGGAGGGTTGTGTAGGACTAAATGAATTGGGAGGTCCTCTGGGTAGTCGGGTTGGTGTAGTTTCCTCCATTCTCGATTGATTGCTTCTTGGCGTCGTAATTAAGGTGGTGAGATGTTGCTGATGGTTTGCAGTCAGGGGATCGGGGTGGATTTTAACGTGCTTGTAATAATCCTCGTTGACTCGTTCAGGTGTATGTCCAGGTTCCTCGTGTGGGCACTATGTTGCCGCAGTGGAGTACAATATTCGGCAACTGGGTCAACAAGCATAAGTACTGTAGTACGTAGAGTCGATGCGTCGGCATCCCATGATGTACCAGCTAGTTTCTTTACGATGTTGTTTGGGGCCTTTCTTTTTGGTCTGTTTTTCCAAGTGTTTTTTATATGTTAGAGACCGATCTAGTGTCACACCAAGGTATTTAGGCTGGAAATTATGGCCGGCCGGAGTGGCCTAGAGGTTCTAGGCGCTACAGACTGAGGCCGCGCGACCGCTACGGTTGCAGGTTCGAATCCTGCCTCGGGCATGGATGTGTGTGATGTCCTTAGGTTAGTTAGGTTTAAGTAGTTCTAAGTTCTAGGGGACTGATGACCTCAGAAGTTAAGTCCCATCGTGCTCAGAGCCATTTGAACCATTTTATTTTTGGAAATTATGTCTAACCTTTTGTTGGCAGAAGCTCACATTAAACTGCTGGTTTGCAGTTCCGTTGTTTACATGGTATGCGCAGACTTCTGTCTTTGCTGCGTTTGGATCGAGTCTCCAAGCCTTGTTGTATGTGATGAGAGATTCTAAGACTCTAGGTAACACAGCTTCTGCTTCCTCAAGTGTGCTGGTTTGTACGGCTATGGAAGGTCGTCGACATAGCAAAACTTTTCGATAGAAGTGTTTGGCATGTCACTGGTGTACAAATTGAAAAGTAGGGGTGCTAGGACGGACTCTTCGGTGGAGCCCATTTTTCAAGGTAAATGACTGGCTCTGTTTTTATCCCACGCTAACCTTGAAGTAGCGGTTGGTTAACATATTTCCCAAAAGTTACGTCAGTTTCTTACTTGGGATATGCTTTTTTAACTTCACCTAGCGTCCATCTAGACACACAGTGTTATATGCTGCTGACAGATCAACAAAGGCCACTCATGTCTAGTTTCTTTTGAAATCCAGCCTCAATATAGGATGTCAAGGCTGGGACCTGCTCAGAGCAGCTCCGCTTGCTTCTTAACCCAGGCTGATATGTTCAGGTTATGTTGTTTATTATTCCCTGCATTCTGTTATGGATGAGTCGTTCCAGTAGTTTGAAGCATAAGCTCAGCAGTGCAACTGGCCAGTAACTTGAGGGATCATTTACTGGCTTTCCAGATTTGAGGATTGCAAATGTGTGTGCGATCTTAACCTGTTGAGGCACGCTTCCGGTCTTGACTATATCATTGTAGAACTTCTTCAGCCAAGTTTTTCCATGTTCCCCTATGTGTTTTATAAATTCAGGGACTATGCCATTCAGTCCTGCGGTTTTTCTCATTTTCAATGTTTTGATTGCCTCATTTATATCTCTTTCAGAAAAGGGGTATGATAGTGTGGTGTTATCATGGAGGTGCCTATTGACTTCGTTCAGTTCGTTCTTTATTTCTTCTTTCATTGTTGTGTCTTCTTGGACCTTCCAGCTGTTGATTTTATGTGTAGTGTCAATTCTGATGGCGTTATCTCGGTTGCTGATTCTAGACGTTGTTTGCAGTGCCAAATTTTCTTAATAATCCCCATGCCTTTCTGCTTGAAGAGTGGGATTTAAAATATATGTTATGTCCATCCATTTCTGCTTTCTTGCTTCATTTAGCTGTTCTAGTATTATTTTACGAGTATCAGGGTTTTTCATTTTGTTGGTATTCTGCATACAAGTTTTCTATTGTGTCGTCCCAGCAAGAGATCTGTTGTTTCCTGAGCCCTCGAGGTATGTTGGCTACACCACCGTGACTTCCACGAATCTTTTGTAGTTTTCAGCTTTTGGGGCTACCCAGCGTAGGTTGCTGTCAACTTCCCATGTTTGCTGGTCCCAGTTAGCTTTCTTGAAATTCCATCTTGGTTTGTTAATGGAATTTATTATAGGTATTTCCAGCCCTGTTTTGATTATTGGTGGGTGGTGTTGGCTTCTTGGGAAGCCCTTTAGGACTTCCCTTGTATGACTCAGGAGGAGTGTGTTTTCATCGGTGGAGAGGAAACACAGGTCAGGATCAGTGTCAGTGTGCCATCTAACGGAGCGAAGGTTTTCGGTTCTTTGGCATCGTAGCTGAGATAGAGTTTTTCTCCTTCTTCCCATTCCACTAATTCGTGTGATGTCGCTAATCGCTCTTATATTCATCAAAGTGCTTTCTTTAGATCCTCATGTTTACAAGGAATGTTCTCTTACCTCAGTCTTACTTCATTTTTTATTGCTGTTTATAACTTGAGGTTGAACGTTTATTACGCAAGCAAATTTTAATTTTTCAGTGCAACCATACTTTTAACTTATGAAAACACTTAATAACTAATTTATGAATCACATTTTCTTATAGTACAGTTTTTATTGTATGGCTTAAGTGAACAAACCTTGCACCTCTCGCCCTTCTGTTAATATTATGGGTTCAGCACAGGTGTTTTCTGCTATTTTTATGCCTACTTCCTCATAACTTTCAGAATTTTTCTGCTTACCTTTCATAGCAAAATTTTTACCAGAATTTTACTTCAGCATTATGTCATAATCCAATAAGATATTAAATCGCTATCTAATGGCCTTGTAAACAAAAATGGAGAAAATAAATAAATATTATGGAACTTTCAAAGTGGAGCACATTAACGTGTGAGACCTGCAGGTAAGCCAGGGGAGATGATCTGCGTAGTCCAGAAAAACTGGCAAGTACTAGTACCTAGTAGGACGCTGGGCTCAGTTACCTCCTCCTTCCATCCCCCCTCCCCAGCCAAATCATCTACTTACGACTATCAGGCGCGAGTTTCTCTAGGCCAAGTAGCAGTACTTCGAGCAGCAATCACGTAGAACTACAACTGCCCTATACACTAATCCGAATTGTATCCATTCACCGGTGTAACGACTGTTGATACCTGGCACAATGCACAGAATGAGCATATTTTGGAGGTATCCCACAACTGTCTGGTCATAAATCTCGGCCCTAAAAACGGAACATAAAAACACTTGGAATAAAATATGTAACATTTCTCCAACGATCAGGTCTGCGCGATTTTCATCACTTTCGATGTGTGATGTTTTTATGGCGATAAGAAACACATTCGGCCATTAAAATAAAATACATAATACATCACATTATCGGTTCATACCATGGTGGTATGAATGGTAAAACAAAACCTTAACAGTTTATATTTCTGTTTTAAATGTGAAATTGGTCTGCTAAGCAGTGACGCAGAAATATATTAATGTCATGTGGCATTGTAAGAATACCAAGAGTTCAGAAAGCAAGCCAGTACCAAGTTACGAAGGGAAGTTTGAAAGTGGAATGGAATGAACAGGTTACACAAGAGAAACGATTTTTAGAACAATGTTACGGAAAGTTAAGAGAAAGTCGATGAAGACAAGGTGGGAGGTACGATACAGCTAAGAGAATCTGACACTGTATGAGACTAGGGCTGCGTGCTCAGCATACTCCTGTGATGCTAGTAAGACTTTACCTGGTGACCTAATCACCAACAAGATCGCCTTACACATAATACCACGTGAAATTAATTAATAAAATGTCGCACAATAGAAACTACTGTAATTTGAAATGACATAGCAACTCGACAACATTGATCCATATCCCACATAGATATATTGAAGAAGGGTTTCATCTAGCTACTGTATAAAACTAAAGATCCCACTCAAGTTAAATTTATTATAAAAATCAAAGGTCCTTTAACAAACAAAGACTGAATTTATAGTCAGTATAGAATGCATATTGATTCAATGAGATTCACAAAAGCACATGAGTGGGTGGAAACACGACAGCGAATAAAATGATTAAAATTCCATATGTAAACGCCAGTGATCGCGAATGCAACCAATCAATGGAATTGAAGAGCATATCAAAAGCAAAAGACCCAGGAAGCTTCCAAAGCCAATTTTTTGTTTTTCCACCGTTAGGTCGTTATCTGTGTAAATAGCATTCCTAAGACTCCGGGCAACCTTGAACTTTTACAGTCTACTAGTTTCTTCAGGACACCCCTGTCGTTATGGCCCCTGGACGGTTTTGGCATCCTTCTGCTCCTAGCTGTGGTAACTGCCTCTTCGCTCAGGGATCATCATCATCATCATCATCATCATCATCATCATCATTTAAGACTGATTATGCCTTTCAGCGTTCAGTCTGGAGCATAGCCCCCTTATAAAATTCCTCCATGATCCCCTATTCAGTGCTAACATTGGTGCCTCTTCTGATGTTAAACCTATTACTTCAAAATCATTCTTAAACGAATCCAGGTACCTTCTCCTTGGTCTGCCCCGACTACTCCTACCCTCTACTGCTGAACCCATGAGCCTCTTGGGTAACCTTGCCTCTCCCATGCGTGTAACATGACCCCACCATCTAAGCCTGTTCGCCCTGACTGCTACATCTATAGAGTTCATTCCCAGTTTTTCTTTGATTTCCTCATTGTGGACACCCTCCTGCCATTGTTCCCATCTACTAGTACCTGCAATCATCCTAGCTAATTTCATATCCGTAACCTCAACCTTGTTGATAAGGTAACCTGAATCCCCCAGCTTTCGCTCCCATACAACAAAGTTGGTCGAAAGATTGAACGGTGCACAGATAACTTAGTCTTGGTACTGGGATTTCAGAGAAAAGTGCATTTACGACGCCATATCAAGTCCCTGCAGTGAAATATCTCATGATAGCTCACCTAACTTCCAACATCCACCCATATTCACTGACATTAAAGTGAAGCCTCCACACATCCATACAATTTACTGGTGGTAAAGCGAAAGAGTACCAGCTCTTAATTAGTCATTCGCATTATACAGATAGGAAAGTGGCCTTGCAATGAACCTGCCACTCATTCTTGGATGACTTCCTACACCAAAAGTATTCATACACAAAACAGTACACAGATTACTTTGTCAACGTTTGAGCATATTAAAAGATAATCGTAATTCCTTCAGTCTTCTGGATTTGACATATATTCACTTGAGATGAGATTTATAAAACCGACCCTAACACACATGCTCAAAGCATGGGTGTTGCTCTACAAAGAAATACAAGTAAACATTTATTGATATTAATGGGTACATGTGATATCTTAATTGTAATACACATGATATTGACACTTGAACACAATTAGGCGAACATAACGAAACAAATTATAAGATATTCAAAGAATTACAACATGATACAAATTATAACACTACTCATGTCTAGCCTCAAGGTTATTTGATCTGTTTATCATCTTTCTCAAGAGTTTTTCTCATAGACATACAGGTCAGTCCCTGAAAATACATTGACTGACACAAGTACATATTCACATAAGGAAATCTAAATATCGTCCCTGAAAGTGCGTAATACGAAAATACGAAAGAACATAATACACTGAGCTGTTTGAGGTTTGGTGCATAATGTATCGCACATATGGTCTTTCTTACACCGTCTGACACGAGAAACGTCAAGTGCAACAGTTTCATGTTCGCACAGTCTTATGACTGAGTTCCCGGAAGCAGGGGCTGATTCATGAATTTGCAGAAGAAATAGTTTGTTCACGGTATCGGCCATTCATCCATACGTCTGGTTGCAAGGGTTAGTAACGTTTCTAGCCTGCCTATTACATCAAATACTGGTCAATCTTCTCATCACTACACGAAAATAGTCTTACGTCGATCATGACTACAGACTGCTCATGGATCATTGCTTTATCTGTAATAGTTATTTGATGTGACTGCGCAGGGATACTTCAGTCAGTTGTCCCGCAGTGTCTTTCCTCACATACGAGCACGTGAAATGAATCGCAGGTGTCTTTTCACAAGATGAAATTGTTCTATTATATCAGGATCATTCACAGTGTCCACTGAAAAGTTGTTCCAACTGAATAAGTAATATCCTTAATGTTATATGCAATGCATCAGTGGCACAGGGAATTTTGCCAGACAGGTTAAAATATGCAATTTTTAAAGCGCTTTAAAAGAAAGTAGACAAGACACACTTAAACAATTATCGTCCAATTTTCTTACTGATATATATGCTTGACATTGTCAAATTACAGGGAGATCCAGATTAATGCAGAAACAGAAGAACAACTTCAGACAGTCAAGATCCCTATTGTACAGCATTTATTGTTATGACCGGTTTCGGCAAACTACATTGCCACCATCTGGTCTTCTGCAGTCTTGGAAGCACACGAAATAACTTCCTGGTATATTTTGCGTATTCCCACTGAATAACGTCTTAAGACATTTTCTTAGGTAACTCATTACTTTGAAAGGCAATATTGATTGCACAAAAGCAAGCAGTACGACGAAGTTTGGTGTTCACCTATACACGTCACGTAGGTTTCACTTCAAGAAACTAGGCATTTTAACTGTGCTGTCACGATACACAGATTCTCTAATGAAATTTGTCATAAATAATACAATTTGAGAAGAACAGTGAGATCTGTACACAATATAAAGAAAAATGACCTTTATCACGCATTATAAAAGCTGTCAGTGGCTCGGAAAAGAGTTCAATACGCAGGAACAAAATTGTTTGATAGTTGGTCCAATGACATAAAACGTCTGACTGGTAACAAAACAGTTTTAAATATAATTTAAAACCATTCCTCCTGGACAACTCCTATTCCATTGTCGAATTTCTACTCAAAATCTGGTAGCAAGTTAAAAAAAATTGGCTGTAGTTGCATAAGTAGGATTGAAAATAATAATGTCTTCATTAATGTTAACACTAATCTTGTATACATATACTGTAAACTGACTCGTTCCACAGCATTTCGATAAAATAATCGTTCAAATAATGTATGGAACATGTAACTAGCTAACAAATACAGGAGTTCAATGGTTGTAGTACATGGTCTTGAACACTGTATTGCAGTGGCGAATCATCTGTGCAGTACGGTAATGAAGTCTATAGTAGTCAGTACCGACCCCACGCTAACGCTCCCAGATCGAGTTTGGCCTGCTTGGTCCTTGCAGCTGCAGCAAAACAGTCACCCACAGCGTTGCGCATTGGTTTTTTCATCA
This sequence comes from Schistocerca americana, assembly GCF_021461395.2. Lineage (NCBI taxonomy): Eukaryota > Metazoa > Arthropoda > Insecta > Orthoptera > Acrididae > Schistocerca > Schistocerca americana. The sequence continues at coordinate 606,826,899 of NC_060119.1, read as the reverse complement.
TCTCTCGGGCGATGGGTAGTTCAGAAGGGCTGTTGGCCGGTGCCCTGTAGTCGCGATGGGTACAGTTGCCTGACGGCTGACGGCGTTAGCCTTGTGCATTTCTGTTGTCTCCAGCCACAGTATTTGCCACTGGAGCTGAGAGCTGTAAGCTATCCCAGGCCATGACAGCCCACTACATCAAGTGTGAGAGTGGTCTCCGCTTGCTGTGCCTCTGCAGGGATGATTAGTGGCTAGGTCCCCAGAAGAACTGGTCTCTGGCGTGCTGCAGTCACAGTGGTTGCGATTCCAAGTCACCCTCCAACAGCTGTCTCTCTGTCGGTATGGGTCTCACAGACACTCGTCTTCTTCCAACATGTGTTTTACCCTCGAAACAGTGTTGCAAACATGATCTCAGAAAACCAGAAAAACAAATATTTCATCAATAGCTGTGCTGGCACATCATGTGTGTTGTTTCTTACACCAAATAAAGTTAATACGAATAGCTCTCACGCACTAGACCAGTCAAAAATAAAACAAAGTTAACATTATTGTTTTTTTTTGTGGTCTTCAGTCCTGAGACTGGTTTGATGCAGATCTCCATGCTACTCTGTCCTGTGCAAACTTCTTCATCTCCCAGTACTTACTGCAACCTACATCCTTCTGAATCTGCTTAGTGTATTCATCTCTTGGTCTCCCTCTACGATTTTTACCCTCCACGCTGCCCTCTTATACTAAATTTGTGATCCCTTCATGCCTCAGAACATGTCCTACCAAGTAGTCCCTTCTTCTTGTCAAGTTGTGCCACAATCTCCTCTTCTCCCCAAATCTATTCAATACCTCTTCATTAGTTATGTGATCTACCCATCTAATCTTCAGCATTCTTCTGTAGCACCACATTTCGAAAGCTTCTATTCTCTTCTTGTCCAAACTATTTATAGTCCATGTTTCACTTCCATACACTTCCGTTCAACTGCTCTTCCAAGACCTTTGCTGTCTCTGACATAATTACAATGTCGTCGGCGAATCTCAAAGTTTCTATTTCTTCTCCATAGATTTTAATTCCTACACCGAATTTTTCCTTCACTGCTTGCTTAATATACAGATTGAATAACATCGAGGAGAGGCTACAACCCTGTCTCACTCCCTTCCCAACCACTGCTTCCCTTTCATGTCCCTCGACTCTTATAACTGCCATCTGGTTTCTGTACAAATTGTAAATAGCCTTTCGCTCCCTGTATTTTACCCCTGCCACCTTCAGAAATTGAAAGAAAGTATTCTAGTCAACATTGTCAAAAGCTTTCTCTAGGTCTACAAATGATAGAAACGTAGGTTTGCCTTTCCTTAATCTATCTTCTAAGATAAGACGTAGGGTCAGTATTGCCTCACGTGTTCCAACATTTCTACGGAATCCAAACTGATCTCCCTCGAGGTCGGCTTCTATCAGTTTTCCACTCGTCTGCAAGGAATTCGCGTTAGTATTTTGCAGCTCTGACTTATTAAACTGATAGTTCAGTAATTTTCACATCTGTCAACACCTGCTTTCTTTTGGATTGGAATTATTATATTCTTCTTGAAGTCTGAGGGTCTCATACATCTTCCTCACCAGGACTGGCTCGCCCAAGGCTGTCAGTAGTTAACATTAATTACTGCTAATTGCACAAAATTTCATTTCTGGTTCATAACCAATGAAATCTCAGCCAGATCTTTCATGACACATTATTAGAAAGTAATCAACTTTCGGTTCCTTGGCCATATATGATGCCTGACGAATTTACACGGCTCTTTACTCTATACAATTTGTAAAAATGAATGAAACTACCAACGACGAACATAGTGGTACGTATTCCGTACTTAAGTTTACACTGGAAGTTCTGTGTGTGTGGGAAGGGGGGGATGTCATTTTGTGTATTGGTTAGTATTCATGCAGTTAATTTCTTATCATGCAGTTTACTTCCCTTAACTACAGAGATTTTCCGTCGATACTGAACAGGTCCCCTTCAGTTACCATCTTCATGCAAAGCTAGGTTATTTAGTTGTTCTCCACAATACCAAGTATTGTCTATGCAGTGTGTGTGTGTGTGTGTGTGTGTGTGTGTGTGTGTGTAGGTATACTTAATTCCTGCAGGCCTGACCCCCATCATTTATCCTCATCATAATTTCGTTTGGTAGACTGTGTCCGTCTCATGTTAGTTAATTCCTGCAGGCCAGATTCTCAGCATACATTCAGTTATCCTCATCACAATTTCCTTTTATGCACTGCATATGTTTCGTATCAACTACAACTGATGGCTTAGCTTCTCTGGAAAGCATAAAATCTCCACACAATAGGTGACCGACAAGACAAAGTAATACACATTATAAAGACCATTACTTGATTAATTACACATGAGTAACTATAATACCGTATATCGAGATAAGAGTGTTACACTTTACTTCAAATTCAGTTCAGATTTTCTAATCCTACCAGCCAGATTCTCATCATCCATTCAGTTACCCTCACATTAATGCCTTTGGTGGACTGCGTATGTTTTGTATCAATTACAACTGCTTCTCTGGAAAACAGAAAATTTCCATGCAATAGATGACGGACAAGACAGAATAATACACATCATAAACATCATCACTTGATTAATTACACTTGAGTAAGTATTATTCCATATGTCGAGATAAGCATATTACCTTTTACTTCAAATTCAATTAAGAATTGCTAATTAGTTACTTGTTTCCTTACATGACTTCATGATCAAAATTTTCGTATATGTATTTCCTGCAGCTGTTGATTGTATTACTTGTGGACAAAGTAACCAGAACACAAATCTATTGTCCGCAGCTCGTGGTCGTGCGGTAGCGTTCTCGCTTCCCGCGCCCGGCTTCCCGGGTTCAATTCCCGGCGGCGTCAGGGATTTTCTCTGCCTCGTGGTGACTGGGTGTTGTGTGATGTCCTTAGGTTAGTTAGGTTTAAGTAGTTCTAAGTTCTAGGGGACTGATGACCATAGATGTTAAGTCCCATAGTGCTCAGAGCCATTTGAACCACAAATCTATTTAGTGTGGTAGGTACTTTGGATGTGCGTACTTTTCCGTAGTTTAGTGTTTCTGTCATTTGATAATAAAATTCTCTGATAACTCGGAGCAATATCGCGTCTCTAAAATTCATACAATAACCAATCTTTCTTTACATAGCAAGTTGCATGACTGCGACCTGCAGCTACTTTTCCCCTTCCCTAACAGCACAGAGCGACCTCACTTCTGGCATCTTCCTTTTATTTGCAAATATGGCTCTCCCTCGAGCCCAGCAACACGACTCAAAATTGTTTTGCTCAGTGCGACCTCTGCACTATCTTAATTTTCTCCGGTTTGCTAACACTATGCCCAAATATAATGTCGTCCACATTTATGGGCCAAATCATTGCTCGCCTCTTCACAAAATCATGTATGCTCTCTAAATCCCACTATTTTATCCATTTCAAATGCCACACACGCACGCACGCACACACACACACACACACACACACAGACAAACACACACACACACACACACACACACACACACACACACACACACACAACTTACTAATTTAAGTACACACACTTATTTTACTCTTTACTTATAATTTTAATTTGGGAAATAACCCTTACTTCTTAACACTAAAACGTCCTTCACTTAATGCAGATATGCGCTTCAGATGCACTCCCAACATTTACACAAGGGGAGGCCACGACGTTGGGATCACAAATTTCCTTCAAACTTTGTTCAACTTTAGGAGGCTATTAAAACAACATAATGTACAAGTAGTAAGATGTACTACACTCACAATTCCGAGCAAATCGCAAGAGAAGTTTTCGCAGTTATTATGTAACTAATGTATCTCTGCTAAGGTGCCAGCTGTAACAAATCATCGTAGTTAAGGGGAGCCGGCACGGTAGCTCCGGTCAGAGCGCTGGGTGGCCTCAATAAAAAACTGAGTGGAACGTACAACAAACGAACTTAAATGGATGTCATGTGGCGTCTGCAACGCCCAAACCCAACGATGAACAAAAAAAAGGGGGGGGGGTTATCGTTCGTGCTTTGCAAGTGGGTTTTGGGTGAGTCGACTGTTTCGAATCACGCTATCGCTTATTTTTTAATCTATAGTTTTTTTCCATCACTGGTCCATTATTTAATTTATATGACATTTGAGAGGTGATAAAATGAGAAAAACCCACGTGCATTTTCATGAAGTTGGAGGGAGTTTGTACGTTGTTTGTCTATTTAATATTTGCAATTAAATTTTCAGGGACGAAGGACAGGCTTGAAAAACCTAAATCATACCTCGATAAATAACGATGCGAATGACATTGTTCACAATCAATAATAAAATAAGTCACAATGTGCCAGACTACAAGAGTAATGGACAATTACTCGACGGATGTGCTCTCGACATCACATGTTGCACGATGGTTTCTGTCATACTGACATGGAAAATATAAACTGAAACTTCATTCAAGTATTTCAAGCAAAAATACGTGTTTTTTCATTATATTACCTCTCAAATAGCATACAAATTAAATAATATGACCAGTGACGAAAAAATAGATCAACGACTAAGTCTGAGCGAGAGTTAAATTATCACTTCATACGCCTTCACATTACGAAGCTCGAACGCTAGTCACTTGACCACTACGAACTCTAACGGCTGGCACTTACGCACAGATGCATAAGACGCGTGATAGACGCTTAAAAATTCTCTTGCGATTTTCTCAGGATTGCCAGAGTAGTGCACCTCACTACTCGCACATTATGTTGTTTTAATCGCCTACTGAACGTGTACTAAGTTTGAAGCAAATCTGTGATGCCAGTGTTGTGGCTTCCTCTTGTTAGTAATGCAGGCACAGCAAGTCCTCTTTACTTGTCTCATGCCCGTACACAATGAATATCAGTAACTCTTTAAACTTGACCCCACCATACTTCCCTCATCTGGCCAAGGTTATCTCTTTCTTTATTCTTTAAGGCAGATTTACGAAACAAATCCATATGATGTACCTTGCTGAACAGGGTTCATCTAACATATTGTTTTTCATGATTATATCCATAAAATATCCTACTGAACTCAGCGTTCAAGTGCTTCAGAACCGTCAGAATTTTCTTCTTCTGGTTCTCCCATTGCACCTGTGACCAGTACTGCTTCAAAAGTTGCCTTCAAAAATCTATGTGCATGTTGCACACCTTCGATCGAATTTGCATGTTTGTAGCCAGTTCTCCTCACAGATGTGAGGTTACAGAACTTATCTTATCGAGGCGGTGTCCAAGACAGCGGCAGTACACTATCAAATTGGCTGATCTACGGTTTGGGATGGATGCCACCTCTCTGATCCAAAAATGTTTGTTACTCTCTGTACTTCCTCCGCATCGTGTCTTCCTCCACAACGGATTCCTGCACATGTGAAGTGCGACAAATACTATCACTGATATGATTCTTCTCGCGTGCACTTTTGCTGCTAGTCTCTTTTATTTCTTTAACAGTCGTTGTGCATTCTCGTTCAATATTTACGAATCTGTGTTAATTTCAGTATACCCTATCAGCATGTTTCTAACTTTGCTACATAACTCAGCAGTGGCATTCTGGTGTCCATACATCTTCGTTTCCGATGCAGCTTCCTTCCTTTTCATCTGTTCATATAGTTTCACTATGACTTCTTCTTTGGCTGAAATCACTCAGTACTCTTCCTTTCTAGTTCACTATTATTTTCTTCAAATTTCCTGTCACTTTCTTTCAACGTTCTGTAGGTTTTCGTGACTTGCTCCACGGCCTATGCTACAGGTTTGGCACTTCGATTCCTACGCAATACTCTATTTCACTCATGCAGCTTTCCATTTCTTCTGTTCATTAAACATTCCATTAATTCTGCGAATGTGTGCCTTGCCTTGTGCCTTCAGTTTCGACCATGCCTCTTCATTTTTTTTCACGTTTCCGAGATTTGTTTCGAGTTGCTCCTACACTATCCACTATAACGCCTTGCACAATAGTTTTGATCCCTGAATTCGTTTGTAAAATTGTATTAGCCTGTGTTTCTGGTAAAATATCGACAATACCTATCTGATGACGTTCTTATTCCATTGGTGTTCGAAAGCTTTTTTGCACAGTCTTCTTGTTTTTCTGTTTTCCCACATCTGTTCGTTTTGAACAGTTGATCATGATTTTTGGACTTCTCTGTTTTGGCTAAGTTTCCTGTCTATTGTTTGTTTCCCATCTTCCTTAGTTACTCTTGTCCTTCTTTTGAATGCTACACTACACGTCTCTCACACAAGAGGCATTAGCCATCGATATTCCATTCCGTTTTCTTCTGACAGTCGCGGTTTAGCTGTTTCGCCTCTCCTTTCGTTTCTGCCACTACTCTATGTATCAAAACTCTCTTCACACGTCAAATGTTGCGTTAGGTACACTCCTCCCTGCCATTATCAATAAAAAACAACAACGCCACGTAGCCCAAGATTCCAACATTGCACACGATGTGCAGCATCTCAAATCTGAGTAAGAATACATCTAACAAAATATTGTCTACTCTTAATTCAGGCCCAAGCGCTGGTTTCAACATATACAAATCACCATAAAGAGTCTTACTCATTACTAAATTTTTTTTAAAAATCATTATCTTTTGTCAGTAGTCAGTCATGGTCTACTGCTCCCCTATGCATCTCTCAGTCCTCAATTAGATAGTAGGAAAAGGGAGAGAAGGAAACGTAGTAGGTGAATATGGATTGGGGGGAAGAAATGAAAGAGGAAGCCGCCTGGTAGAATTTTCCACAGAGCATAACTTAATCATAGCTAACACTTGGTTCAAGAATAATAAAAGAAGGTTGTATACATGGAAGAAGCCTGGAGATACTGACAGGTTTCAGATAGATTATATAATGGTAAGACGGAGATTTAGGAACCAGGTTTTAAATTGTAAGACTTTTCCAGGGGCAGATGTGGACTCTGACCACAATCTACTGGTTATGAACTGTAGATTAAAACTGAAGAAACTGCAAAAAGGTGGGAATTTAAGGAGATGGGACCTGGATAAACTGAAAGAACCAGAGGTCGTAGAGAGCTTCAGGGAGACCATTAGGGAACGACTGACAAGAATGGGGGAAAGAAATACAGTAGAAGAAGAATGGGTAGCTTTGAGAGATGAAATAGTGAAGGCAGCAGAGGATCCAGTAGGTAAAAAGACGAGGGCTAATAGAAACCCTTGGGTAACAGAAGAGATATTGAATTTAATTGATTAAAGGAAAACATATAAAAATGCAGTAAATGAAGCATGCAAAAAGGAATACAAACGTCTCAAAAATGAGATCGACAGGAAGTGCAAAATGGCTAAGCAGGGATGGCTAGAGGACAAATGTAAGGATGTAGAGGCTTATCTCACTAGGGGTAAGATAGATACTGCCTACAGGAAAATTAAAGAGACCTTTGGAGAAAATAGAGACACTTGTATGAATATCAAGAGCTCAGATGGAAACCCAGTTCAAAGCAAAGAAGGGAAAGCAGAAAGGTGGAAGGACTATATAGAGGGTCTATACAAGGGCGATGTTCTTAAGGACAATATTATAGAAATGGAAGAGAATGTAGATGAAGATGAAATGGGAGATATGATACCGTGTGAAGAGTTTGACAGAACACTGAAAGACCTAAGTCGAAACAAGGCCCCAGGAGCAGACAACATTCCATTAGAACTACTACATCTACATTTATACTCCGCAAGCCATCCAACGGCGTGTGGTGGAGGGCACTTTACGTGCCACTGTCATTACCTCCCTTTCCTGTTCCAGTCGCGTGTGGTTCGCGGGATGAACGACTGCTGGAAAGCCTCCGTGCGCGCTCGAATCTCTCTTATTTTACATTCGAGATCTCCTCGGGAGGTATAAGTAGGGGGAAGCAATATATTAGATACCTCATCCAGAAACGCACCCTCTCGAAACCTGGACGGCCTCTCTTGCAGAGTCTGCCACTTGAGTTTGCTAAACATTTCCGTAACGCTATCACGCTTACGAAATAACCCTGTGACGAAATGCGCCGCTCTTCTTTGGATTTTCTCTATCTCCTCTGTTAACCCGACCTGGTACGGATCTCACATTGATGAGCAATACTCAAGTATAGGTCGAACGAGTGTTTTGTAAGCCACCTCTTTTGTTGATGGACTACATTTTCTAAGGACTCCCCCAATAAATCTCAACCGGGCACCCGCCTTACCAACAATTAATTTTATATGATCATTCCACTTCAAATCGTTCCGTGCGCATACTCCCAGATGTTTTACAGAAGTAACTGCTACCAGTGTTTGTTCCGCTATCATATAATCATACAATAAAGGATCCTTCTTTCTATGTATTCGCAATACATTACATTTGTCTATGTTAAGGGTCAGTTGCCACTCCCAGCACCAACTGCCTATCCGCTGCAGATCTTCCTGCATTTAGCTGCAATTCTGGAATGCTGCAACTTCTCTGTATACTACAGCATCATCCGCGAAAAGCCGCATGGAACTTCCGACACTATCCACCAGGTCATTTATATATATTGTGAAAAGCAATGGTCCCATAACACTCCCCTGTGGCACCCCGGAGGTTACTTTAACGTCTGTAGACGTCTCTCCATCGAGAACAACATGCTGTGTAAAACTCTTCAACCCAGCCACACAACTGGTCTGATATTCCGTACGCTCTTACTTTGTTTATCAGGCGACAGTGGGGAACTGTATCGAACGCCATCCGGAAGTCAAGGAAAATAGCATCTACCTGGAAGTCTGTATCTAATATTTTCTGGGTCTTTTGAACAAATAAAGCGAGTTGGGTCTCACACGATCGCTGTTTCCGGAATCCATGTTGATTCCTACAGAGTAGATTCTGGGTTTCCAGAAACGACATGATACAAGAGCGAAAAACATGTTCTACAATTTTACAACAGATCGATGTCAGAGATATAGGTCTATAGTTTTGCGCATCTGCTCGACGACCCTTCTTGAAAACTGGGACTACCTGTGCCTTTTTCCAATCATTTGAAACCTTCCGTTCCTCTAGAGACTTGCGGTACACGGCTGTTATAGGGGGGGCAAGTTCTTTCGCGTACTCTGTGTGGAATCGAATTGGTATCCCGTCAGGTCCAGTGGACTTTCCTCTGTTGAGTGATTTCAGTTGCTTTTCTATTCCTTGGACACTTTTTTCGATGTCAGCCATTTTTTCGTTTGTGCGAGGATTTAGAGAAGGAACTTTAGTGCGGTCTTCCTCTGTGAAACAGCTTTGGAAAAAGGTGTTTAGTATTTCAGCTTTACTCGTGTCATCCTCTGTTTCAATGCCATCATCATCCCAGAGTGTCTGAATATGCTGTTTCGAGCCACTTACTGATTTAACGTAACACCAGAACTTCCTAGGATTTTCTGTCAAGTCGGTACATAGAATTTTACTTTCGAATTCACTGAACGCTTCATGCATAGTCTGCTTGCGCAAACTTTCACGTCGTTTAGCTTCTGTTTGTCTGAGAGGTTTTGGCTGCGTTTAAACTTGCAGTGAAGCTCTCTTTGCTTTCGCAGTAGTTTCCTAACTTTGTTGTTGAACCACGGTGGGTTTTTCCCGTCCCTCACAGTTTTACTCGGCACGTACCTGTCTAAAACGCATTTTACGATTGCCTTGAACTTTTTCCATAAACACTCAACATTGTCAGTGTCGGAACAGAAATTTTCGTTTTGACCTGTTAGGTAGTCTGAAATCTGCCTTCTATTACTCTTGCTAAACAGATAAACCTTCCTCCCTTTTTTTATATTCCTATTTACTTCCATATTCAGGGATGCTGCAACGGCATTATGATCACTGATTCCCTGTTCTGCGCTTACAGAGTCGAAAAGCTCGGGTCTGTTTGTTATCAGTAGGTCCAAGATGTTATCTTCACGAGTCGGTTCTCTGTTTAACTGCTCGAGGTAATTTTCGGATAGTGCACTCAGTATAATGTCACTCGATGCTCTATCCCTACCACCCATCCCAAACATCTGAGTGTCCCAGTCTATATCAGGTAAATTGAAATCTCCACCTAAGACTATAACATGCTGAAAAAATTTATGTTAAATGTATTCCAGATTTTCTCACAGTTGTTCTGCCACTAATGCTGCTGAGTCGGGAGGTCGGTAAAAGGAGCCAATTATTAACCTAGCTCGGTTGTTGAGTGTAACCTCCACCCATAATAATTCACAGGAACTATCCACTTCTACTTCACTACAGGATAAACTAATACTAACAGCGACAAACACGCCATCACCGGTTGCATGCAATCTATCCTTTCTAAATACCGTCTGTGCCTTTGTAAAAATTTCGGCAGAATTTTTCTCTGGCTTCAGCCAGCTTTCCATACCTATAACGATTTCAGCATCGTTGCTTTCTATCAGCGCTTGAAGTTCCGGTACTTCACCAACGCAGCTTCGACAATTTACAATTACAATACCGATTGCTGCTTTGTCCCCGCGAGACCTGACTTTGCCCTACACCCTTTGAGGGTGTTGCCCTTTCTGTGCTCGCCCGAGGCCATCTAACCTAAAAAACCGCCTAGTCCACGCCACACAACCCCTGCTACCCGTGTAGCCGCCTGCTGTGTTTAGTGGACTCCTGACCTATCCAGCGGAACCCGAAACCCCACCACCCTATGGCGCAAGTCGAGGAATCTGCAGCCCACACGGTCGCAGAACCGTCTCAGCCTCTGATTCAGACCCTCCACTCGGTTCTGTACCAAACGTCCGAAGTCAGTCCTGTCGACGATGCTGCAGACGGTGAGCTCTGCTTTCATCCTGCTAGCGAGACTGACAGTCTTCACCAAATCAGATAGCCGCCGGAAGCCAGAGAGGATTTCTTCCAGTCCATAGCGACACACATCATTGGTGCCGACATGAGCGACCACCTGCAGATGGGTGCACCCTGTATCCTTCATGGCATCTGAAAGGACCCTTCCACATCTGGAATCACCCCCCCTCCCCCCCCCCCCCCCCCCCCGTATGCACACGGAGTGCACATTGGTTTTCTTCGCCTCTCTTGCTGCCATATTCCTAAGGGGCCCCATTATGCACCTGACGTTGGAGCTCCCAACTACCCCTTCCGTTCAGCCCTCCAGAATGTCTTTCACCCCCTGCTACACCTCGAGACGACCTCCCACTCTACCACGGGTGAGGGGTCAGCCTCAGTGTGGGCAGTATCCCGGGCAGCTACAGCTGTAGTCCGATCGGGGGATGCGTGGGACGAGTTGGCCGTACCCCACAAACCCCCATCCATAACCCCCAAAGTGATGCCGATTGGCAACAGCCTCAAGCTGTGTGACCAAAGCCAACACTACCTGAAGCTGGGAGCAAAGGCATGCCAACTCAGCCCGCACCTGAACACAGCAGTCGCAGTCCCTATCCATGCTAGATACTGTTGTGCAAAGAACGTCCGAACTAATCTACAGAGAACACAAACAATTCGACACAAAATTTAAACGGTTACTAAAATACGAAATTGCCTGGTAAATGCAGTAATGCTGCTACATGCTGCTACAACTCTCAAATACTATAATACGCCCGAAATTTATGAATTAAACAATGCAAGTACCCAAAAGCACGCAAAGAAATTAAGAATTAAACTATGTAACAATGCGACTTGCTGCTGGCAGCTGCTTATCCAACAGCGACCTCTTCGAAAAACAGTCTGTCCTTTCAAGACATCAATCAGAACGGACGATTTGATGTTCATGTTATACTCAGTCTCCACATCCAAAATAGATTTGTAAATCGTAGGCCTCCATCGAAAGACATGATGAACCCTGCGACGAGGCATACTGCCGACCATGCGTCAGCTACCGGAAGCACGCTATTTATAGCCACAGCGTGCTTGCTCACAAACAAGTTGACGCCTGTCCAAGGTCACGTTTGAAAAATCTGCGGCTGGCGACTCGTTAAAACTAGAGTCGCCAGCCTCTGGCACACACCCAAGTTCAATTCAAACTTCGCACGCAGTGCACACAAAACATACAAATTACAAGAATAAATAAGTTTTCAAGAATGGGTTGTTTGGGATGGGTCATTCATGCTGACCCAACAGGACTCTTCATTTGCTGTCACGTGTATATTATAATAAAAGTACTAATATAAATTAATGAATAAATAAATTTATTACATAGTATTATATACACTCATATCACCAACTATTGAACATTTCATATATCACCCCTACTACGCACAAAAATACAACTATTATCATCATGCAATAGTTTACAAGACTTCCTTGTCCTAACACACAATTCTTTGTGCATGATGATAATATTTGTATTTTTGCGCGTGGTAGGGGTGTTAATATGAAATGTAAAATAGTTGGTGATATGACTGTATATAACAGTATGTAATAAATTTATTTATTCATTAATTTATATATTTTTTTTATAATATACACGTGACAGCAAATAAAGAGTCATGTGTCCTGTCCAAGGTGACGTTTGAAAAATCTGCGGCTGGCGACTCGTTAAAACTAGAGGCACCAGCCTCTGGCACACACCCAAATGCTATTCGAACTTCACACACAAAACACACAAATTACAAGAATAAATAAGTCACATGTATATTATAATAAAAAAACAAATACAAATTAATGAATAAATAAATTTATTACATACTATTACATACAGTCATATCACCAACTATTTTACATTTCATATCAACAGCCCTACCACGCACAAAAATTCAAATATTATCATCATGCAATAGTTTACAAGACATCCTTGTCCTAACACACAATGGTTTATCAACAAAAAAATTTGTTGATGTTTCTCCAACACCACGAACTTGAGACATAGTGATCATGAACGTCCGATAACCGAGAACATCACGAGGAGGTACCTGCTCCAAAGACGTAGCTGTAGACTTAGTAGTACTATCAATACGAATTATTGCAACAGTCAACCAACATTGACTGATTGGATTGTCAGTACCAGAAAAAGTAAAATCTAAACAACCTCCTCGAAAAACAATCTGTCCTTTCAATACATCAATCAAAACGGACGAAATGACGTAGCGGTCACGCGGTTCCAGACTGAAGCACCTAGAACTGCGTGGCCACACTGGCCCAAACCTGCTTTCTTTAGGATTGGAATTATTGTATTCTTCTAGAAATCTGAGGGTATTTCGCCTGTCTCATACATCTTGTTCACCAGATGGTAGAGTTTTGTCAGGACTGGCTCTCCCAAGTCTGTCAGTCTCCACATCCAAAATAGATTTGTAAATCATAGGCCTCCATCGGGAGACACGATGAACCCTGCGACGAGGCATACTGCCGACTATGCGTCAGCTACCGGAAACACGCTATTTATAGCCACAGCGCGCCTGCGCACAAACAAGTTGGTGCCTGTCCAAGGTCACGTTTGAAAAATCTGCGGCTGGCGACTCGTTAAAACTAGAGTCGCCAGCCTCTGGCACACACCCATGATGATAATATTTGTATTTTTGTGCGTGGTAGGGGTGTTGATATGAAATGTAAAATAGTTGGTGATATGACTGCATATAATAGTATGTAATAAATTTATTTATTCATTAATTTATATTTGTTTTTTATTATAATATACACGTGACAGCAAACAAAGATAATAAATAAGTTACTGACAATCAAATCACTCAATGTTGGTTGACTGTTGCAATAATTCGTGTTGATACTACTACTAAGTCTACAGCTACGTCTTCGAAGCAGGTACCTCCTCATGATGTTCTCGGTTTTTTTATTGTAATATACACGTGACAGCAAATAAAGAGTCCTCTTGGGTCAGCATGAATGGGTCAGCATGAATGACCCATCCCAAACAACCAATTCTTGGAAACTTATTTATTCTTGTAATTTGTGTGTTTTGTGAGCGCTGTGCACGAAATTTGAATTGATTTTGGGTGTGTGCCAGAGGCTGGTCACTCTAGTTTTAACGAGTCGCCAGCCGCAGATTTTTCAAATGTGAACTTGGACAGGCGCCAACTTGTTTGTGCGCAGGCGCGCTGTGGCTATAAATAGCGTGTTTCCAGTAGCTGACGCATAGTCGGCAGTATGCCTCGTCGCAGGGTTCATCGTGTCTCCCGATGGAGGCCTATGATTTACAAATCTATTTTGGATGTGGAGACTGAAAGAATTGGGAGAGCCAGTCCTGACAAAACTCTACCATCTGGTGAACAAGATGTATGAGGCAGGCGAAATACCCTCAGATTTCTAGAAGAATACAATAATTCCAATCCCAAAGAAAGCAGGTGTTGGGCCGGTGTGGCCACGCGGTTCTAGGTGCTTCAGTCTGGAACCGCGTGACCGCTACGGTCGCAGGTTCGAATCCTGCCTCGGGCATGGGTGTATGTGATGTCCTTAGGTTAGTTAGGTTTAAGTAGTTCTAAGTTCTAGGGGACTGATGACCACAGATGTTAAGTCCCATAGTGCTCATAGCCATTTTGAAAGCAGGTGTTGACAGATGTGAAAATTACCGAACTATGAGTTTAATAAGCCATGGTTGCAAAATACTAACACGAATTCTTTACAGTTGGAACGGAAAAACTGATAGACGCCAACCTCGGGGAAGATCAGTTTGGATTCCATAGAAATGTTGGAACACGTGAGGCAATACTGACCCTACAACTTATCTTAGAAAATAGACTAAGGAAAGGCAAACCTACGTTTCTAGCATTTGTAGACTTAGAGAAAGCTTTTGACAATGTTGATTGGAATACTCTCTTTCAAATTCTGAAGGTGGCAGGGGTACAATACAGGGAGCGAAGGCTATTTACAATTTGTACAGAAAGCAGATGGCAGTTACAAGATTTGAGGGGCATGAAAGGGAAGCAATGGTTGGGAAGGGAGTGAGACAGGGTTGTAGTCTCTCCCCAATGTTATTCAATCTGTATATTAAGCAAGCAGTAAAGGAAACAAAAGAAAAATTTGGAGTAGGAATTAAAATCCACGGAGAAGAAATAAAAACTTTAGGGTTCACTGATGACATTGTAATTCTGTCAGAGAGAGCAAAGGACTTGGAAGAGCAGCTGGACGGAATGGGCATGGTCTTGAAAGGAGGATATAAGATGAACATCAACAAAAGCAAAACGAGAATAATGGAATGTAGTCAAATTAAATCGGATGATGCTGCGGGAATTAGATAGTAAAATGAGACGCTTAAAGTGGTAAATGAGTATTGCTATTTCGGGAGCAGGATAACTGATGATGGTCAAAGTAGAGGGGATATAAAATGTAGACTGGCAATGGCAAGGAAAGCATTTCTGAAGAAGAGAAGTTTGTTAACATCGAGTATAGATTTAAGTGTCAGGAAGACATTCCTGAAAGTATTTGTACAGAGTATAGCCATGTATGGAAGTGAAACGTGGTCGATAAATTAGACAAGAAGAGAATACAAGCTTTCGAAATGTGGTGCTACAGAAGAATGGTGAAGATTAGATGGGTAGATCACATAACTACTGAGGAGGTATTGAATAGAATTTGAGAGAAGAGAAATTTGTAGCACAAGTTGACTAGAAGAAGGGATCGGTTGGTAAGGCATATTCTGAGGCATCAAGGGATCACCAATTTATTATTGGAGGGCAGCGTGGAGGGTAAAAATCGCAGAGGGAGACCAAGAGATGAATACACTAAACAGATTCAGAAGGAAGTAGGTTGCAGTAGGTACTGGAAGATGTAGAAGCTTGCACAGCATAGAGTAGCATGGAGAGCTGCATCAAACCAGTCTCTGGACTGAAGACCACTACAACAGCCGCAACAACAAAGCATAAATAAGCACACCTCTCACATTCACATGCTGAGTGCCCACACTGGCTGCATGTTGCACAAAATTCCAGTTTTGCTCAATGACATGGCTTGCTGTGCCCAGTCAAATGTTGCTGAACTCACCTAGTAGGATGCAGGCTACCTGCTCCTTATGAGTTCCCCTTGAATTGGCTCAAATCCATTAAACCAGTCTCCTGTACTAAAGTCACTCGAAATACTGTATATTGTGACACACACATGTTGTTAATACACACACATATGTCTGAAAACTAGCCCCAAAACAATCCTACAACTGTTAGCTGGTCCCCAATATCTCCACCTCCGTATTCTCTTTTCATCTCTTCATTCCTCTCCCTTTGTCCATTTCCTCTGCCCCTCCTCTCTGACGTTATCTTCCTCTCTCTCCCTCTGACCATACCCTCCTTCCCCTTTCTGTTTCCATCTCCACCTCCCCCTCATCCTTTTTCACCTGTCTACTAGTATTCTACACCTTTCACCTGCCTCATATGTTTCCTCCTCTTCCCCTCTCTCTGCCTGTTTCTACCTCCACATCACTCTGTCCATCCACTTTTGCATTCATCTCAATCTGTCCCCAGCCCTGCTCATTGTCATGTCTAGCCCCTGCAATACAGTTAAATAAACCAGGCTGATATTACTCCAACACGACACATCTGTCATGTATAGCAGCCTACATGTCGGGGCCAGGAAAAGCATTGCTTGCCACTGACAAGTAGGCTGCTCTGCAAAGCATATTGATTTGGGAAGCTGATACTGTTCCCACACAACATGCCTATCATGCAGTGTAGCCTACACACCAGGTGCATAAAAACACTTTTTGCCCATATCTTGCTCCTATGGAAGCTAGGAGGTTATAACCCCCCACAGTGCTGATACCCATGAGGCTGCTATTTCTGTGCCACATTGGGTTGAAATCAATCCACAGGTTACGGAGGAGATCCCAGACATACACATATATGACAGATTAAAGTGAGTAATATAATTTTCTGGTCCAAAGTATAAGAAACAATGGTTGAAATGATTGAAATTGTAGATGAGATTTTCACAGAGAACAGAAAATCCTGAAAAATGTTCAAAACATCTTATCTCAAGAATTAGTTGACCTATACATTAACTGTGCAAATCAAAAGGTTGTGGGACTTTGTAAATTAATCCTGGGCAGGAGTTGTCAAAATCTTATGTGAGACTATGGTTGAGTGCTGAGCCTGCCTCTATGATGCTAGTACGATGTATAACTGGTGATCTAGTCAGAAAACGAATCGCCCTACCCATGAAATTAAGTGAAATTAATCAACTAAATGTCACACAACAGAAACTACTGCAGTATGGAGTGAGAACAGGGGTGATCCTAACAAACATGACAACTTGACTCCATAGCTTACACAAGTATATTAACGAATAATTTCATCTAGCTACTGAATGTAAGTAAAGGTCACACCTAAGCTAAATTTCGCATGTTGCTGGGTATGATTTGATGTTTGGTGATAAATATTTTGGCTGGAAAAATTCTTATTCAGCCCCAAGTTAAATTTATTATAAAAATTTAGAGGTTTGCTAATGAACATTGAATTTACAGTCAGCATAAAATACATAGTGATTCAATGATTTTCACAAAAAGACACATTATGATTTTCACATTAATGGGTGGAAACAGGATAGCGAATAAAATGCTTCAAAGGCCCCATATAACTGCAAATGATTCCAAATGCAGCTAATCAGTGGAACTGAGATGAGACCAGAAATAAAACACCCCAAAAGTTGTATGTAAGCACCAGTTGCCTCGCCTAAGACCATAGTAATCCAAATGAACTGCCAGAGTGTGTTTCTTTAAACCAAACCAATCTTGCAACAAGCAAATTCGTAGTCCCTCGTTAGAATGTGTGCAGTGCCTGCACTTTCCCACCACACTCACATAGTTCTGCCACTGCAGATGACTGAAACGATGGCTACAGTTTCTGTCTGGCCATGACATCCGTGTCCAATTTGCAACAGAGTACAGACTCTGCAGGACAGAGGTGAAGATGTCTGCTGAGCTTACGAAGGCAATGAGTTATCAGGGCCCACCTAACATGATGTGTTCTCTGCTCGCAGTTGCAGTTATAAAAACAGTGTGGTTCTACCAGTGCCAGAAACTCTCTAGCCCACTACAGTAAAGAGTAAGAGCTTCATCCAACGAAAAATTCAGAAATATCTTTAAAAATCCCTTCTCTTACGTATTTGGACTTTATTAGGAAATGATATTAACTGCCTCTAAAAGTGGGGAAGAAGTTCTGAGTTCGCTCCCACCAAGTACATGATTTTTCATCCTGGGCAATGACAGGGAAGGCAAGTATACACATGCCAGCCCTTTCTGTGGCTATCTCAATAATTTTTGTGAACCATCAGAGTTCATCTTACAACCTTCATTAAGAACAACTCTCTGCCTCTTTTATGGTTATGGGGTCTTTCTTCGCTTTCATAGCATATTGTATGTTTTTCACCCCTTAGATCCCTATCTGCCTAAAAAGCATTCCTAAGACTCCATATATCCCTGAAGTTTTACAGTCTCCTAAATTTCTCCATGCTGCCTCCCGTTGTTATGGTCTCTGGATGGTTCCAGCACCCCTCAGCCCCCAGCTACAGCGACTGTCTGTTCGCGCTCGTTCAGGCCTTACAGAAAGAATCACGTTTATGAAACCACATTTATGATTCCCATATCACATTCCCGTGTGGATATGTCCCACGCACGGCAGTTCGCCTAATTTGTTAGCGGAAAGAAAGGATTCCAGAGTGTGTATATAAAAAAAAAAAAAAGACAGACAGGAGCTAAATGGATTTGGAACCATTGTGATAAAGTGTGCTACCTATTTGGACTTTATGGGGTCTCCTATTTTAAATAAACAAATGATGATTAGGTTACAGGTCAGTTTCGGAAAAACTGTCACGTAACAATTGCATTAAAGAACCTAAACTGAAACAACCCATCTGGAATAGACGACATACCCTAATAATTATTGAAATTGCTGGAGAAACAAACACGATAAAACTATGTCATCTTGTATACAAGACATATGAGACTTAAAAAATAAATGAATACTAAAGAATGTACATGTAAACAGGTGGGTAGATGATGCAGAACTATCAGTTTAATGAGTAATTGTTGCAAAGAATTAGCACACGTTATTTACAGCTGAGTAGAAAGACTAAAAAAGAATAGTAGAACCTCAGGGAAGATCAGTTTACGTTCTGGTGAAATGTGGGCAACACTGACTCTCCTACTTATCTTGGCAGATGAGATGAAGGGGGTGCCTGTGTTTATAGCATGATTTGGAGAAAATTTTGACAAAGTTAATCCGTAAGTGCTACTCTGAGACAGAACGGTTAGCACAGGAAGTCGTTGCGAGCCGTGGGACATGAAAAAAAATAATAATAACTTGGACAGAAAATAGATTCCATTTAGAAGAGTCAGAGGACATGAAAGGGAAGTGGTTGTTGAGAAGGGATGAGATATGGTTGTATCCTATACCATAGGTAATTGAATCTGTACGACTGACAATTGGCAAGCAGCAAAGCAAACCTTAGAAAAATCTTGAAAGGGAATTACAGTTCAGGGGAAAAAAATAAGAACTTTAAGGTTTACCTGTGACACTGTAATACTGTCAGGGTTGAGAGAGAACTTAAATCAGGTCTTTGAAAACAGTTTATAAGATGAACATCTGCATATAAAAAGAAGGGTTGTTGTTGTTATGGTCTTCAGTCCTGAGACTGGTTTGTTGCAGCTCTCCATGCTACTCTATCCTGTGCAAGCTTCTTCATCTCCCAGTATCTACTGCAACCTACATCCCTCTGAACCTGCTTAGTGTAGTCATCTCTTGGGCTCCCTCTACGATTTTTACCCTCCACGCTGCCTTCCAATACTAAATTGGTGATCCCTTGATGCCTCAGAACATGTCCTACCAACCGCTCTCTTCTTCTGGTCAAGTTGTGCCACAAATTTCTCTTCTCCCCAATCCTATTCAATACTTCCTCATTAGTTACGTAATCTACCCATCTAATCTTCAGCATTCTTCTGTAGCACCACATTTCGAAAGCTTCTATTCTCTTCTTGTCAAAACTATTTATCGTCCATGTTTCACTTCTATACATGGCTACACTCCATACAAATACTTTCAGAAATGACTTCCTGACACTTAATTCTATACTCGATGCTAACAAATTTCTCTTCTTCAGAAACGCTTTCCTTGCCATTGCCAGTCTACATTTTATATCCTCTCTACTTCGATTATCATCAGTTATTTTGCTCCCCAAATAGCAAAATTCCTTTACTACTTTAAGTGCCTCATTTCCTAATCTAATTCCCTTGACATCGCTCGACATAATTCGACTACATTCCATTATCCTCGTTTTGCTTTTGTTGGTGTTCATCTTATATCCTTCTTTCAAGACACTATCCATTCCGTTCAGCTGCTCTTCCAAGTCCTTTGCTGTCTCTGACAGAATTACGATGTCATCGGCGAACCTCAAAGTTTTTATTTCTTCTCCATGCATTTTAATAGCTACTCCGAATTTTTCGTTTGTTTCCTTCACTGCTTGCTCAATATACAGATTGAATAACATCGGGGAGAGACTACAACCCTGTCTCACTCCCTTCCCAACCACTGCTTCCCTTTCATGTCCCTCGACTCTTATAACTGCCATCTGATTTCTGTACAAATCGTAAATAGCCTTTCGCTCCCTGTATTTTACCCCTGCCACCTTCAGAATTTGAAAGAGAGTATTCCAGTCAACATTGTCAAAAGCTTTCTCTAAGTCTACAAATGCTAGAAACGTAGGTTTGCCCTTCCTTAATCTAGCTTCTAAGGTAAGTGGTAGGGTCAGTATTGCCTCACGTGTTCCAACATTTCTACGGAATCCAAACTGATCTTCCCCGAGGCCGGCTTCTACTAGTTTTTCCATTTGTCTGTATAGAATTCGCGTTAGTATTTTGCAGCTGTGACTTATTAAACTGATAGTTCGGTAATTTTCACATCTGTCAACACCTGTTTTCTTTGGGATTGGGATTATTATATTCTTTTTGAAGTCTGAGGGTATTTCGCCTGTTTCATACATCTTGCTCACCAGATGGTAGAGTTTTGTCAGGACTGGCTCTCCCAAGGCTGTCAGTAGTTCCAATGGAATGTTGTCTACTCCGGGGGCCTTGTTTCGACTCAGGTCTTTCAATGCTCTGTCAAACTCTTCACGCAGTATCGTATCTCCCATTTCATCTTCATCTACATCCTCTTCCATTTCCATAATATTGTCCCCAAGTACATCGCCCTTGTATAGACCATCTATGTAGACCTTCCACCTTTCTGCTTTCCCTTCTTTGCTTAGAACTGGGTATCCATCTGAGCACTTAATATTCATACAAGTGGTTATCTTCTCTCCAAAGGTCTCTTTAATTTTCCTGTAGGCAGTATCTATCTTACCCCTAGTGAGATAAGCCTCTACATCCTTACATTTGCCCTCTAGCCATCCCTGCTTAGCCATTTTGCACTTCCTCTCGATCTCATTTTTGAGACGTCTGTATTCATTTTTGCATGCTTCATTTACTGCATTTTTATATTTTCTCCTTTCATCAATTAAATTGAATATTTCTTCTGTTACCCAAGGATTTCTACTAGCCGTCGTCTTTTTACCTACTTGATCCTCTGCTGCCTTCACTACTTCATCCCTCAAAGCTACCCATTCTTCTTCTACTGTATTTCTTTCCCCCATTCCTGTCAATTGGTCCCTTATGCTCTCCCTGAAACTCTGTACAACCTCTGGTTCTTTTAGTTTATCCAGGTCCCATCTCCTTAAATTCCCACCTTTTTGCAGTTTCTTCAGTTTTAATCTACAGTTCACAACCAATAGATTGTGGTCAGAGTCCACATCTGCCCCTGGAAATGTCTTACAATTTAAAACCTGGTTCCTAAATCTCTGTCTTACCATTATATAATCTATCTGAAACCTGTCAGTATCTCCAGGTTTCTTCCATGTATACAGCCTTCTTTTATGATTCTTGAACCAAGTGTTAGCTATGATTAAGTTGTGCTCTGTGCAAAATTCTACCAGGCGGCTTCCTCTTTCATTTCTTAGCCCCAGTCCATATTCACCTACTACGTTTCCTTCTCTCCCTTTTCCTACTACCGATTTCCAGCCACCCATGACTATTAAATTTTCGTTACCCTTCACTATCTGAATAATTTCTTTTATTTCATCATACATTTCTTCAATTTCTTCGTCATCTGCAGAGCTAGTTGGCATATAAACTTGTACTACTGTAGTAGGTGTGGGATTCGTATCTATCTTGGCAAAGAAGGATATGTGGTCGAATTAAAACCTATCATGCTGAAGGAAATACATAAGGGAATGAGACAGTGAACGTAATAAATGAGTTTTGCTATTTGGGCGGTAAAATAAGTGACGATGGTCGAGGTAAATAAAAACGCAGACTTGAAAAAACAAGCAAAACGTTTGTAAAAAATGAGAAATGTTTTAACATTGAATATAAAGTTAAGTGTTATGAGGTCTTTTCTGAAGCTATTATTCTGGAGTGTAGCATCGCAAGAAGTGGAAAGTGGACAATAAAACGTATAGATAAGATGAAAGCAGAAAGTTTTGAAATGTGGTGATACAGAGGGATGCTGAAGAATGGATGGTTTGATCGTATAATTAATGAAGAAGCAACTAACCCCTGACTAAAATCAGGGTTTGGTTAATAGAACATATCCTGAGGCACCGACAAATAATTAATTTGGTAATGGAGGGAACTGTAAGGAAGTAACAATTGTAAATGGAGACGAAAACTTGAGTATAGTAAGCGGGTGCAGCTGGATGTGGGCTTTAATAGTTATGAAGCGGTGAAGTCTGCACACGATAGACTAGTGTGGACAGTTATATCAGACCATTCTTCGTGCTGGACGACAGCAGAAACAGCGTTGTTATTGCATAAATATAGCTACATAGTTAATATTCCGTATTGAATTGCAGACATAGACTGAATGTTTTGTATCTGTAGATTTGCAGAGCTAAGCTGAGACTGACATCGTCACGGACACGTTAGGAATGGCCAATAACAGCTCAGTCATAATTTTCGATAAACGTTGTCGGCCTGACAGCAGTGTGTGAACTAGTGGGCTGTTTCGACTGCAATTTGCAACTTGTTTTGTTACGTAAGCACGCAGCGAGCTTGGCCTCTGGCCAGATAGTAGCAGTACGTTATCACCGTGACCTACAGCAACGGAGGGAAACAGGCTGCGCGAGACAACTCGCATGTGGTAGTAGGCTAGACTCAGAGACCACTACTACAATTCATACATGGGCAGCAACGGTGCCTGACTGTTATGATGTAACAGAATGGGTAAAGATAAATCACATGGAGGAAAAAAGTTCACCAGAGACGGCAGGAGTAGCCACTCAATGCTGGTTTTATTCAAAAACAGCTTATAAATTATGTCAATGCACTAGACGAGCACCCTATCATTTTCATATGCTGCCATGTTCTCTTTTATGAGTTGATGCCAAATTAAGTTTATGTTTCCAATTAGGCTCTTACGAAATATTTCAATACAATAGATGTTTGGTTTTAGTAAAATGACGAATTAGGCTATGAATTTTCTCGACAGATCCTTTTTTTTTTAAATTTATTGTTATGTTGTAGCACGTCTTCTCACGGATGACAGAGGGCTAGAAGCTGTCGAACATGTTGCTGTTCAGACACTGATTTTCCGAATTGAAAACATAGTTTTTTCTTTTGAAAAGATGAAGAAAGCAGTTAATGGTGAAATGTTTGATAGGACTCCTGGTAACTGTGTAATAGGAATTATGCTTGGTATAGGATATATTTTATTTGTTTTTGTTTATTTATTTATTTAACCTGGCAAGATTAGGGCCATCAGGCTCTCTCTTACATCTAAACAGGCATTCTACTTATTTTGCTTTCATGTGTTTTAGTAGGCATGTTAAACTACATTTAGTACAAAAGTGAAATAAACACTTACAAAGGTACACTTGGAAAAATACATAGACATACAGTTTATATTAGCAGATGATAAGTACTGCTATAATTATGCATTATGATAGAGAGAGATTTTAGATATGACTGCTAGCAGCAGGGGGTATGACGATGACCGATGGTGAAGGGAGGAGAGATATGATGAAACACAGTTAAGGAAATATAAAGGAAAAGAAGATTGCTTGGGTAATGGAGTTAGATGAAGAGGAAGGAGAGAAAGGAGCAAGATAGGAGACAGTAGCTTTGCTATTTGACAGAGGGGAGGATTGGACTTGTACATTAATTTTGTCGAAACGTTATGAAGATGATAGTAGGAAATGCTTCAACTTCTTCTTAAAAGCAGCAGGGGATTGAATTTTGTGCAAGGTAAGGGGCAGTGTGTTCTAGAGGCGGACAGCGGCAACAGAGTAGGAGTTTGTAAATGTTTTTGTTTTGTGAGTGGGAACAGTTAGGATACCAGATAACAGCGACCTCGTGTTTCGATTATGATGACATGGAAGGTGTCTAATCCCTGAAGCAAGCAACTGGGATGCTTGCGCGACGAGGAGCCGGTGAAGTAGACATAGTGTGTGGTAGTCACGCAATTTGTCTGGCCGCAGCCACCCTAGCCGGGAGTATGAAGCACTGACATGATCATATCGGCGAATGTTGCAGGTGTAACGCACACAGTTATTCATGGTTAGTTCTAACCGTCTTTTGTTTTCACTACACATGTCCTGTCGGATAACAACACAATAGTGGAGGTTCGGTAGAACGAGTGCTTGCGCGAGCTGGCGTTCCACGTCTTGTGGAAATACGTTCCGAAACTTTTTGAGAGCATAGAGACGAAAGGACATCTTCCGACACACTGCGACTGTATTCTCTGCCCAGCTGAGATGCTCATCCAAAATTACACCCAAGTTCTTAACTGTTTTCTGATATGGCATTGGAATACCGTCGAGCAGAATAGGAGGCAGCCGTTCGCGGTAATCTGAACTTATTAACTTCTGATGAGCTATTAATATTACTTGTGTCTTCTTTGCATTTAGTTTAAGCCCCAGGTTTTTCGCACATGTCACCACTGAATATAGATCGTCATTCATCTGAGCGACTGCAGTGTTTATATCTTCAGTTCTGGCGCTCAGGTAAAGCTGAAGGTCGTCGGCATAGAAATTATATTTACAGGAGGACAGAACCAAGGAAATATCATTGACGTATAAAGAAAACAAAAGTGGCTCTATGACTGATCCTTGTGGCACTCATGAGGAGACATGTTTCCCGGAAGACTTTTCATTTACACGGACAACACATTGCTGTCTGTCTTTTAAGTAGCTTTCAAACCACCTCATAGCACTATCTGAGAAATTAAGCTGTCCCATTTATATGAGCAATATGTCAAAGTTAACAGTGTCAAAAGCTTTGCTGAATTCTAGTAGCGTCAGTATTGTTGCTTTTCGGCTGTCGATGACATATTTCAGGTCATCCGTTACTTTAACTAGAGCAGTGTTTGTGCTTTGGTGTTTACAGAACCCGGATTGAAATTTGTCATATAGGTTGAGTTCATGCAGCTGTTCAGTGATTTGATCATGAACAATATATTCAAGTGCTTTGGAAACAGCAGGCAGTATGCTAATTGGTCGGTAATCACTAGGCAGTTGCGGGTTTTCAATCTTAGGGATGAGTCGAATTATGCTTCTTTTCCATGCAGTGGGGTATATTCAATTCATGAAGTAAAAATTAAATATGTCATTTGAGACAGGTACTAAGATATCCGCAATATTCTTAATCATGGTTATATTGATACTGTCACTGCCTGTCGCATCAGAAGAGATTCTCAGTGTTGCTTTTTTTTGCAGTATTTATTGTTATATGTTTTAGATGGAAGGTATCGTGGTTAGTTATCCAGTTAGGGGGATTCTTGTGGATGGTAATTATCAGCCGTATGGGTATTCAAAGGTGCAGAGAAGAATTCATTTAATTCGTTAGCTGAGACATGAAAAGCAGTTTCCGATTTTGCCTTTCTGACCTCCAAGCCACGGAGTTTCTTCCACAGAGTCGTGGGTGTCGGATTGCTGCATACAAGGGAGCGAATGTGCCTGATTTTAGCATTGCGACTGCATTGTTTCACTCTGTTCCGTACTTTTTTTGTTCTTCGAAACACTCGGGTTTCGGATCTGCCTTGACACGCCTGTGGGCAGCATCCCTATTATTCGTCATTTGACGTAATTCATTTGTCAGCTATGGAGCAGGAGATTTTCTTACACGGATTGTGTGTACAGGTGCATGTTTGTCATAGAGGGCAGTGAGTTTATCACCAAGTTCATTAATTTTGCCATCGATTGTAGGTTCTTTCTGAGCAATCGGCTGTTAGAGCGTCAAGATCAATACGTTGATTTGATGTTTGGGGGCTGCACAGAGTAGGCCAGGAGTATTACATCATGTGCTGAGAGGCCTGGGGCCGACGTTTGACCAACATCTCTTACTTTGTCAGTCTTTTCGTGCGATTACGTCTATAAGAGTATGACTGTGCGCCGTATGATGTGCAGGTTGTAATGGAAGAATGTTCATGCTATTGCAGGTAAACAGTCTTCTTAGGTTTATTGTGGAGGAAGTGTCTCTTAGCAGGTCTATGTTCATGTCTCCCATTACGATGACATGTTCGTATTGACGCTGAAGAGAATGTAATTCCGACTGAAAGGAGCTCATTGAGATTATTTTTGGCGGCTTGTAGACGACACCGATCAAGCACTTCCGACTTTGTATATTTGTTTCAGTGAAATGAATTGAGCCTCTTTTTCTTCAGCAGGGTTTGACGTACATAAGACTTTCGATTTGAGATCTGTTCGTATATACGCGCCGCCACCACCTCCTCGCTTTTTTATCTGTCTACCCTAACAAATGTGTACCCTGGGAGATGAATGGATGCAGAGGATATGTGTGGTTTTAACCACGTTTCGGATAAGAGGATTACGTGGTAGTTTAGTTGGTTGAAGAGGAGGCTAAGCTCTTCGTAATGTGCAGATAAAGACTGGATGTTGCAGTGCGCTACTAAAAGCTCAGACACGTTCCGCTGAGCAGCCTCAAGTAAGGTGGTAGACTGGTTTGTCCCTTTGTTAGGCACTACCTCCCGAGAGGGGCACTGGCCGCTGCTGCCGCGATGTGACATTCCACAAGGGTGTCCGAGATTTTGCGCGCCCTGTTTGCGACTCCGCGAATGCAGAAAGAAAGGTGATCGCAAGAGATTTCCTGAGGTTGCAGGGGTGTAGAAAATGGGGTAGCAGTAGTCGGTACGAGGGGAATATGACCGAACCAGTGACGGCTGTGTGTGACCTTGTACCCTCTGTCGTAAAAGATGAAATGTAATTAGTGTATTTGAAACAGCTTAGAGTGGAAAAAAGGGGGGGGGGGGAGTGATTTAGAAGGCCGATGCTGCCAGCAGAGAGAAGTAAGCTTAATAACTAATATATTATCGTAGGAAGCTACAATTAAATTGAAATTTGCTAAAGTGACACTGATAGTGATTTTTGTTATGAACAATATAAACGGAAGAGATGGGTGACTAATGAACTAAAGGAGAGACTTATAATTGCGATGGTACTATTACAGAATGGAAGAGAATATCTTGAGCAAATAAAAATAGTATTAGCAGTAACTAAAATTAAGTAAACGTTATAGCTACAGGTACAAAAAATAATACAAGGTTAATACAATTACAAAAACAGTTAGTAGAACGTACAAATATGGGGATAGTTAAAAAGTTAATACAATTACAAGACAGTATATCTGAGTGTAGGGGATGTTACAGTTTGTTTGTACTTAAATAAGCAAATGGTGTTAAGTTTGCACTTTTGGCTCGAGTAGCTTCACTTAATACTATTCAGTTCTGACATGTTTGTGACCGTCTTCTTTCCAGCTGTTGTCTTGATGATTACCCTGTCATCCTGTGTCCACACATTCTGAAGACCGAAATGGGATATCGCACTGTTTAAAATCTTCAGCCGTTCGCGTGTCAGGTCTTCCCTTATTGTAAGCCCTGTCCTTGCTACTCTCTTCTTCTGTGTAAAGATCTCTGCCCTTTTTTGGTATGAGACAAATTTAACTATTATTGAAGTACATTTGGTAGCACCTCTTAGTTTTTGTTCCACTTGATGGCTCCTTTCAATGTCTGCCTTAGTCACTTCAACGCCTAATTTTTCACGTGCAACCTGTATAAGCTGGTTGTCTGTGTCTTCTTCCTTATTTTCTGCTACTCCAAACAGTCGAAGACTATTTCGCCTTTGGTACTGTTCTAGCTCGTCTGTCGCGTGAGACAGTTTTACTTCCAACTCTCGTGTCTTTTTCTCGTACACAGACTTTTTTAATGCTGTAATTTCGGCAATATTAGCCTCAATAGTTTCACGCATTTTGGCCAGTACTGCTGCCCTTACTGTATCTGATACAGTGCCTGCTATCAGATCGAGACTGTCCCTATCACGAAGCGCAGCGTTTGCCTCAGAGCGTACCAGCTCCGCTATACCGGGAGCAGCGGCCACACCTTCCTCCAAGAGCAGGCCCGCTGCACCTGCTGCTTCCCCGCTGCTGTTGACTCTCCTGTTTGCCAATTTACAAAAAAAATTATTCAAATGGCTCTGAGCACTATGGGACTCAACTGCTGTGGTCATAAGTCCCCTAGAACTTAGAACTACTTAAACCTAACTAACCTAAGGTCATCACACACATCCATGCCCGAGGCAGGATTCGAACCTGCGACCGTAGCGGTCGTGCGGTTCCCGACTGTAGCGCCTTTAACCGCTCGGCCACTCCGGCCGGCGCCATTTTACCAGCGTAGATATTGGTGTAGGACAGAAAAAAATGACCCTGCTGCACAGAACACTGTTGTTTACACAATTTCGATTGGTACTAGAGCCGGCCGGTGTCGCCACACGGTTAAAGGCGCTTCCGTCTGGAACCGCACGACCGCTACGGTCGCAGGTTCGAATCCTGCCTCGGGCATGGATGTGTGTGATGTCCTTACGTTAGTTAGGTTTAAGTAGTTCTAAGTTCTAGGGGACTGATGACCTCAGATGTTAAGTCCCATAGTGCTCAGAGCCATTTGAACCATCTGGTACTAGACAAAAACACCTGCGATAGCACCTTAGAAATCAACAACATTTCGCGAGCCGAACTTAATACATGCTAGACTGCAGCCGCCATCTTTTACACAGAATGTTTTTTGGAGGATATTTTGAATGAGAAAAAGCCCAAATGGATGGAGTATTGGTGGCTCACTGGCAGATTTGAGTAGGATTGTGGCTGAATAGTGGTGGAGATTGGGATCTTATTAGAGAGAAGGATACAGTAGACAGGAGGAGCGGGTTCCATAGATGAACAGGAGGAAGGTATTGTTGCGTTATGAGAGTTGGGCCAATCTTTCAGTATTCAGTATTTTCACTGTTCGCCGTCTCCTCTCCTTTCCTCATACGATAACAATATATATTATCTATAATAATGTGTTTTGAGAATTTTGACGCTATAGCTACAATGTTACAAACCTTGATAACCATCAGGAATGAAAAAACCAGAAGCGATGGCCCTCTATTGCTCTCTGTCTTACAGGTGCTCCGAAAAAATACTCCCTAATGTCTCTCAGCTGCCGAAGAAGAAGTCTTCAAAGACTTCGTAGTCCTGTTTATAACCGCATTATATCGGTGTAATTGTGAATTTTAATTTTTCATTATGTCAGGATGTGTTTCGCTTTTCTCTTCTTTAGGTGCGTGGG
Organism: Schistocerca americana; assembly: GCF_021461395.2. Lineage (NCBI taxonomy): Eukaryota > Metazoa > Arthropoda > Insecta > Orthoptera > Acrididae > Schistocerca > Schistocerca americana. The sequence continues at coordinate 606,797,388 of NC_060119.1, read as the reverse complement.
TTGGAATTTTAATAGTGGCAACTATTTATTTAAACCTCGTTCAAAATAGATACGTGACTCAAAATTTTACTGACCTTCAAAGTATATACCAGCATTGTGTATAACTCGTTGCCAGAGATGTGGAAGTCGTAGGGTACTCTTAGCAGTGCCAGTTGTGTTGACAGTTCGAGCGGCGCGGTCTATTGCCCGACGAATTTGTAGCGGTTCTGAAGCGAATGCAGTGAAGTGTTTCCTTCGGTTTAGAAATCGAGTTGAACTTACGAGGGCTTAAGTCAGGGCAGTGCAGTAGGTGGTATAGCACATAGCAGCCCCATTATTCAGACAAATCAGTAACAGCTTGCGCTGTACGTGCTTGAGCATTACTCTGCAAAATGATGGTCAGGTCCTGCAGAATGTGTCATCACTTCTGTCTCCATGCTGTTCATTTTTGGAACACAACCTACGACCAGCTTAGAAACGGAACTGATGACGCTTTCTGCAGGACCAAAGCACTGCTAGTTACAGTATATGACACAGCTCCATGCAATAATGCAAAACAGTCCTCCAAAATAGTGCGTTCAATTAACGATTTAATAATTGCAAATTTTAGGGAAAGCTTGCAACAGTCAAATTGGGATGAGGTATACAGGCAGCCTGATGCTAATTTAAAATTAACCTATTTCTTGATACCTTTTCGAGAATATTTGAAACCAGTTTCCCTAAGGAAACAGTGAAATACAATTGTAAGAAAAAAGCCATGGCTTACTGAAGGGATAAAAATATCTTGTAAACAGAAAACGGAAATGTATCATAGCTAGACATAGTAATGCTCCAGATATAGTCAAACATTATAAAAACTACCCCACTGTATTAAGAAAAGTTATTAAAAATTCAGAAGTATTCTGAGATTAGCAACTGTGATAACAAAATTAAAACAATCTTTAAATTGTTATATTGTTAAAAGGGAAACAAGTCAACTGAGAGCACAGGAAGACTATATTTCTATCAGACTCAAAGAAAATTTGTTAACAAGAAGTCAGAAGTAGAAAATATTTTTAGTAATCATTTTTAAGTGTTGTAGAGAAAATAGGATCCAGCTATTCATTAGAAAAGTTTGACAGATAGCCAACCAACGTTTAATGTTAAAGTGGCACGTTCCACATCATTACGAAATGTCGTATTCATGATCTACGGAACAAGTATTAATGTAATGTGATGTAATGTAAAATACTAGTTGACAAACCTAGAATTTCCTGTGTCTTCATTTTGCCAATTTCCTGTTAGAAACGAGAAAAAAGCTGTCTGTAGTGTAGTATGGAAAAAACTTCATTTCCGTGTATTCGTGTAAACATCATTGAAATTATGCAAAGGACTCGATGTGAAACGATCTCTGGCAGTGTTTGTACGCCAGGCGCAGCTGCTTCGCTTGTCTACAATGCGATTTTGTAAAGATGGCGTATGTAGATACTGTCTGCAAAGTGTGTTCCAGTACCAAAGAAATAATAAGGACCGTTTTTCTCGGATTTCTCTTCAAGGCGATTCATAATGCGTCTTGCTTAGTGTTTGGCTAAATCCTGTACGCCACATCCCATAGCGTCCGAGCAACGGCCCGGACCATATGCCGAAATAACAGCGTGCGTAGCACTGGTGTACTGGTTCCCGTGCAGCGCCGGACACAGTACTTACGTCATACGTCAAACGCACCGAAAATGCCGCCGCTTCACGGCAAGTAAATTACAAAGACAACCCATACCCTCATATACCTACAGCTGTCATTACAGAAAATTAGGTTTCGCACTACTGCTAAATTTTTCTTTTGTATCATTACTTTCATCACTGTAGTATATAAGACGTAAAAACTTAATATGACAATTTCTAACGAACATTGTTTGATCTGGTATCGCATAGGGTGGTAGAATCTCCGAACCTCGGCTTCGCTAATACATCCGCATGCAGGGAGAAAGAGGTTGTCTAAATGTACAGTCAGGTACGACGAACTTGTATAAATTCGCATATATCCTCTTTCATTTTGGGAGATGTAAACATTGTACTGTCTCAATCGTACACAATTCACAGTGATAAAGAGTAGCAGAAAGATTCGCCTGCCGCTGCTAGCCAGCCTTTCTTGTATGTTTACCATTAAGTACGATATTCTTACTTCCTGTGAACATTAATTATGATCACCTCCTTTTTCATTCAAGTTTAAAGATGCAGTTCTAACCTTCCATCACCCCATTCGATCTACACACAATTGTAAATTTCCCTTTGCAGAAGAATATCGCTTCGTGCACACAATTGTAAATTTCCCTTTGCAGAAGGATATCGCTTCGTACCGTGTTCTGAAACTAATGATACAAGTATAATCTTTAGCAAACGCTTTAAATTATCATATTCTGGAATATCCTCTAAATATTCCAATACGTTTCTCTTTACTACGCTTGCCATAAGTGTTAAAATTATCCCTCGTAACCAAATGAGATATTCGGATCGTGTAAGTATGTCCCACTCGAGGATCAAATAACGTTATTTTCTTATAGTGCCCTTAAAGTTACAGTCGAAATATCTCCAGGAACGACTGCAGTGTGTTAAATCTATTCTGAAAAGAGTAGAGCGGGAGTACGCGGACGGCTGTTGGCGTTTTCAGCAACTTCAAGGAAACATTTTGAACGGTATTATCAACAGCAGTTACTTCCTTATACTGTGAATATGACGTAATTCACATTACACGTGTGGACAATTCTCCTGCCGCTGCGCAATAAACGCTGCTGTTTGCTATTTCGGTACGCCAAAGAGAAAGTCCGTACCACTCCCACGTTTGTCTCCCAGTCTCTTTCAACTCTAAACGCGTATACCAGCTCAGTGTGAAAATGTTTTGTTAATGGCGACTGCTTTGTTAAAGTACTGCGTGCAGCTACAGTTTCGTTTAACTGCTTACTTCGAAGTGTACTATGCATTAACGTTTATGAACATTGCACCACTATGAAGTACTCAGGCGAGCTAAGCTTACTGGACCAGACAGTAATCTCCCTCTTACAAGAACACTCTGGTCGTTTTCTAGCTCTGTAGATGGTGTAGCAGGTTGCCAGGTCACTCTGACATAACTAATGTCAATGAAATGGGGTGTGTGGAATCAGCACAGCAAGATGGAGACGAGACAGAACAGCAGGGAAGAGCTAATGTGTTAGGGCTTAACCTTGGCCTCAGCATGAATGAAGCTTCCCCTATTTGTCGGTGTATCAAAGCGGACTGCCCAATGTATCTATGAGGCATGATGTACCATCACCAGGACACTGACATCACCTCAAGCTGCTTGTACTGTATTTTCCACATCATAAAAGAATTTCCACTGATCAAGACCCCATTAAACACACAAATAAAATCAAAGTACAAACGGCTTCACCTAACATATGGATACCAACTAGTCCGCTCAACTTCCTTCAACCTATCCCACACAACACATCAATCCACACTTCTCAGCAAAGCCCCTGCCCCCGTCGACAAAGGTTTATCAACTCTCTCAAAGCGATCGAAAATTCCATCCCAAAACATTGATTCATGGAGTCCAAAAAAGATCCAACTAGCCACCAAATCCTCCGAATATTCCCCACATTCTGTCCTTATAAACTCTTCGGAATCCCGCCTCCACACAATACTCTTCCATCTTACTAATTCAAAACTCACTCAGTTGCCTATTTCCATCCTACCAGCCAGCCCTCAATGCTGTAGTCAAGAAAGTTGATACCTTTGAACTTGGTTCAAGATGTCGTGTGAGAAATAAATTTCAATCCCGGCCTTGATACCCTTATCAGCATCTACATTTGCAGTAACAATGATTTCACTTACCTTGTCCACCAGTTTACCAAATGTCCTTCCACCATTCAACACTCCTCCAAAACAGAGAATTTATTTAACTCCAGCGCGATAAAGTTGGAACCACCCGCCCGTCCTCACTGCAAGTTCCACCATCTTCCTAGTGACTTCCTCTAATATCTACAATGTACCTCATCCCATACAAGTACAAAAGTAGAAAGCAAACACAACACCAACAAAATATGTACACACCATCCACCTTGCACTCAACTGACAGCTCAATCCGCTCCAATAGTTCCCTCTGTCCACATTCCCGAGTTGAGGATATTACTTACTTCGTCACAGTACACCCTCAAACATCCAGCCTTTTCCAAGTCCTCAAACCCTCTAACAAATTTCCCTAGCTGCACAATCAGCCCTGTATTCCATCTCAATGTAACAGCGACTTGATTTCAAATACAGGCACGCTTTATCTTTGTGTAATTACGTAAGTTCAACGATTCTCAACCTGTGGGTCATCCCTCCCTCCCCTGGGGTGCGCGGGCTTATCGAAAAGCATATGAATCAAAAATGGATCAAATTATGAGGGTTGGAACTTTAATAGTGGCAACTATTTATTTACAGCTCATACAAAATAGATACGTGTTTAAAAGTTTTACTGACCTTGTTGGATCTTGTGAACTCCGTGGCCGTTAATGATTGTTGGTGAAGAACGCAACCAGCCATAATTACATTTAAAATGATTTATTTTAATGCATAATACTGGACAACACAGTGGTATCATAGGTACGAACATGTCCAACATTGATCAGTTCTGGGTATTGCGCAATAATATTGACCTTTTGATTTCAGTATTGACAGTTTGCGCAATATGTCGAAGACGACTGCAGAGCTTTAAAAATATTGACACCCACTGAATGTATTACGCAATACAGTGTATCGTATAAGGATGGTACAAACTGAATTCACTCAGCACGAATTTCCTCAAAGAAACGAAGTAAGCAAACAACGTAAAATCAGAAACTAGGCTGGAAGATGAGTATGAAAGTACCTTAAAGAACTCAGCGAAATGAAAGCCCTGACTGATCGGGAAACGCCGGATACTTCGTTGTACTGGAGGTCATCGTGTCATGACAGTAAGAAGAAATGCTTATTCGGCTTGTAGCAGTTCTCACAATTGACAAATAAGATCGGGTCAGCTGTCCAGTGAGCGTAGACGTTTACTTTTCTTGCAAACAGTCGTCACACCACGAACATAACACCACGTAACCTTGTAACTAGTAATCAGTGAATAGTTTTGTATTTGAGAAACAAACAAAAATGGTGTTTCTTTTTTTACAGTGCACGACCGATTTCGAGAATGCCAGTACAATCTTCAGATGTTCACATATCAAACTTTTTCGAAAATTACTCACATACCTGCATAAAAACATAACAGCGCTACTTATATACTATTTGGTACAAGTTATCAGATCTACAGGCTGTAAGATCAAAATCAAAGTTCTTGTGCATACTTCTAACTCTATATGAAATTAGAGTGACTCATAGTCACAGACCAATTGTTTAACGAACAATGTTTGCTATTGTAAATGTAGTAGTGTCATAATATGTCGATGATAATCAGATTACATTTAAATTGACCTTTTTGAGGTGAGAATGTTCAAAAGTGTGTGAAATCTTATGGGATTTAACTGCTAAGGTCATGAGTCCCTAACCTTACACACTACTTAACCTTAATTATCGTAAGGTTAAACACACACACCCATGCCTTCGCTGGGACCAGCCGCACAGTCCAGGACTGCAGCGCCTGAGACCGCTCGGCTAATCCCGCGCCGCCGAGGTGAGAATGTTTGATTCACGGTGTCAGTATTGTAAAATCGCGAACGAAATATTAATACAGTAATATTTTTTACCTTATGTGTACTAAATGTCGTCATGTAATGTTTGCAACCATTTGTTTATGGCTGTGAATAATTGTAATTTACTGTAGAGTCAGACTTAATGCTCAAAACTTTGATTTTGATTTTATAACCCGTAAAATTGGTACCTTACAAGATATATTAGACGAGTAATGCCGTTATGTTGTTTCGCGTTGTTGTAATGTTCTGAAGATAGGATAGGCAGTCCCAAAATCGATCATACATTGAAAAAAAATAGATGCCATTTTGCCGTCAGTGGCTATTTATTTACAAATATAAAATCCTCATACGTCCTACTGTCCACTATGCTCGAAAGTCAAAACAATAAATAACTGTTTCATTTCATTTGGAACAGTTGTTGCAGTGGAAAAATACTTGGGTGTGCTGAAAAGTAATGCCCCCGAAATTTTTATGTGAAAACTGTCAAAGTTTTTTTAAAAAATTAACTTTATTATCATTCTACATCTTTATTCTTCATGTCTAGATATTTATTTATCAGCATAGTCATCCTGGCGACGAAACACATTCTCCCAACGCGAGCCCAGTTTGTTTACACCATCAGTGTAGAATGTTTGACTTCGTTGACTGAACCACAACCTCTCTCTGCTTGCATCGCTTCATCACTACCAAAATGAAGTCCTAGAAGGCGTTCTTTAAGTTTTGGAAACAGACGAAAATCGGATGGGTCCAACTGGGAATGTATGGAGGATGACAGATGACAGTGAATCCAAGGCGCCAGATTGTTGCAGATGTCTCGGCGCTCGTGTGTGGTCTGGCGTGGTCACGCTGAGGGCGAAGGCGCTTTAAGTGTGGACGAACTCTTCGAATTCGTGCTTTCAGTTTTCTGAGGATCTCTCAGTCCCTTGCAGAAATTATGGTGGTGCCTGTAGGCATGAATTCTAAATGCATCACATCTTGAACACTTCAGAACACTGTGAGCGTGACTTTGCCTGCTGATGGCGTGGCCTTTAACTTTTTTTGACGTCGGTGATCCATCGTGACGGAACTCCATTGATGCTATCTCGTTTTCGAGGTTAAAGTGGTGAACGCAGCTGTCATCATCTGTCACATTGTTCTTAAGGAACCCATCACCATTACGCTCAGAATGCAAAAGACGTTGTTGACAGAAGTCCCGTCTCCTCTGTTTCATGTCGGGAGTGATCATTCGAGGCACTCCGATGAGTCTCGTCGGTTGCCATACACAGTCGTCCACTCCGAGCTTCGCCACACACGTTGACATTCGCTCCACCGTCTCCTTCTATACGAGAACGAACACCCCAACGACGCTCATTACTGATTTTGATACAATCATCAACGTACACAGCTTTCATTTTCCTGGGAATTTCAATCGGAAGAACGTTTTCTACCTTTACAACTCGATCACAGCACGCCCTTTTTCACGCGTCTACATAGTTGCGTTAAAATGGTTCAAATGGCTCTGAGCACTATGGGACTTAACATCTGAGGTCATCAGTCCCCTAGAACTTAGAACTACTTAAACCTAACTAACGTAAGGACATCACACACATCCATGCCCGAGACAGGATTCGAACCTGCGACCGTAGCGGTCGCGCGGATCCAGACTGTAGCGCTAAGAACCACTCGGCCACTCCGGCCGGCATAGTTGCGTTACACGCCCCCATGTTACCCACTAAAATTCGAAGCCGTCAAATGGCAGAGGGTTTACAAGTTGCTTCAGCGAAATGGGAAAGTTGAATAGATAATATGCGTGATATGTAATACGTGAATCGATAATGAGAACAGAGTAAAAAATTCGGGGGCATGCCTTTTCAGCACCCGCTCCTACGTGCAAAATAGCACTTGTACATGATAAATTACACAGTTCACTAGTCTAATTTGTAATTGCTTGTTGTTGTTGTTGTTTACAAACCTACGCTGCCTTGATTGAGCCCGTGGTCCATTGAAACGTTCACTAGAAACTTCTCGGACTTGCTTCGCCCGTTATGCACAATTTATATTCGTGTTCTGCAAGACAAGCAACTCAGTCGCAATACATGCGAATTTTACATCGACGACATGTTCACTAGGAAGGCAGGATTCTAACTGTCGCTTTCGGGGCATAAATATTACGCAATATTACTGTGACGCTCTTGGCCTCGCATTCTCGCGCAGTATATGGACACAATGTTATTCGTCTATCCTCGGTGTCAATGTTGTCGTGTCTAGGAATCCTGCCTACGCGGTTCGCTAGACAAACGAACAACCCGTATTAATGATTTTTATTACAATAAGAAAATTACCGTACTTAACTTTGGCAATTACACAGATGTTTCGCGAGCAAGGTGCAACATACGAAACAATCAGTCTTTGCAGTGACTGCTGATGTCTAACTGACGAAAGTCTGTGCTGAGCTGCTATAGAAGTGCCTAACGTTGACGCTGCTATCCAAGTGGGCCGCCAACAGTCGGGCGTGGCACTTATGTCCTCTTCACCTAGGGGGCGCTGCTGTCGCGTTGTCGTCCTGGAAGGCGGTCAGTCAACGTGCGATTGGCTGACTTCTCTTCTTTGTCGTTCCCAACTGGCATGCCGGCGCTTGATTTCACGCCGTATGTGTCAATCATGTTAAGAGTGTGAAGGCCACTTAGAGTGCTACAAATTTGCTACCGTAATGGTTTCCAGTCGACTGATCGGTTTTCATTATCCATCCAGTCTGTTTCGTAACGGTCAGGCTGTGTCTGGATCGGCTAACTGGCCAGACTATTATCAACCGGCATGCTCTGACGTCATGCCAGCTGTTGGCACGAGGTCCCCGGACACGCCAATACAGTACTGCGCCGAGTTCCCCTGTTACGCCTCCCACTCACGTGTTAACACGACACGGGAAACGGGTGCTAGGGTTTCGCAACGTTTTGAGCTGCCTCGTTCAATACACGAGTACCAATCCTCAGTCGCATCGACAGATGTAACCGTGCACTTCCTTCTTCTAGCGCCCACCGAGTGAAGTGACGCCATTTGCTAAAACAATGGAGTTTCACTTAACGATGAAAAAAACCGACCGATTAAAATTGATACCGGTATTTTAGTTCTGAATAACCGGTATTTTTTTGTGTGTTTCAACTCCGTTAGAACAGATATTTTTTACTAATAAGCGAGTAAAAAATATACGAAGTATCATTAGCCACAACAGCCGTCCTAAAATGTTTCGTTTTAAATAAACTTTTTTAAAAATGTGGTTTTTATTCATAAAATTTGCATTGGTTTGAAATATTGCGTTATTATGGAAAACTGGAAAAGCGATCGGTGCTATTTTAATGACCATACCGACAGAAACGAGTAGCATATACCTGACGTAAGGATTGGTACAGCATTGTTTAGACAATAACGTTCCTGTTGCCAAGCGTCGTGGCTTAAAGTACACGTATATGTGCAGACTTTCCCCTACATGATTTATACAGTAGTTTCTCGCTGTCGTCGCCGGACATCTGTTGTTTCAGGGAAGTGACTTAGCAGTTAAGGGCAATACTTCATTTTCTTTAAAAGATTAAAGATTTACGTACTAAGATGGTATCTGTTCTTTCGGACATGTCGAACCCTGGATCTCCTGCTTACATGGCAGACACACTATCCATCTGAGCCACCGAGGACACAGAGGATAGGGCGACTGCAAGGAGTTATCTCTGACACGCCTCCCGCGAAACCCACATTCTCAACGTACTGTCCCGCACTACATTCGTAGTGCCCCCGCCGATTATACTCATTACTCGTGGCGCGTTGCCGATTCCCGTAAGAGTTCGGGCACTGTTTGTACATCCGCACAGAAGAAGAAGATGGTCAAGTGGCCGGTGAACCTTAACTATATACATGTCCGAAAGAACAGATACCATCGGTGACCATGCAGCTCGTTAGAATGAAATTACAAAGAAATGAACGCCCTTAGCTGCTTACAGGCGTTGATATACGTCAACAGGGACAGATGAAAATGTGTGCCCCGACCGGGACTCGAATAAAAGAGAAAGGATATTATGGTAACAGTAATAAATTAAAAATTTAATAACAATTTATTCGTAGTATACAATATAAATAGAAAGTAGTTGATCTGCCGTCTGTGAATACGTAATATGTCTCCATCTGTTTGTAGTCCTTGAAAATGAACAAATTACACGAAAAATAAAGTTCTTCTACTTCGGTTTTCACCCTTTACCACTGACTATTCGTAAATCCCAAATGGTGGTATGATCCCCGATTACAATATGATTCTTGACCAAAGTCGAAGGATTCTGGTAATTTTTTGTTTTATTCAACCGTTTATCACTTTTCCAGAAAATCAGTGAACGGTGGGCGGACTTAATTTGCTTTCAGTTGCCTGTTAAACGCATTTTTTTATTCTCTATATCTTGAAAATGAGTGAATATTTTTGAACCTGTGTTCGATTTCTACGTTTATCACAGGAAATAATTCAAATAAAAAAACGGAAGTCGGTTGTTTCAAAAACTCGTTATTTTGGGCGGTTTTAACAGTCAGGTTAAACTGGTGTGAAAAGAAAACCATATATCTGAAAGCCGGTTGTTTCAGCGATAGCCGTTGGCCCTTGTTCCACTTGGCCGTTCTGGCTAAGGCTTTCTGCGATTTACTTAAATCTTTTTGAGCCCTGCATGGGTAATCATTAAAATAAAAGTCACAGACATCTGCTTCCTATCTTTCCGTCCATCTCTCTAAGTTGGAATTCCACCGTTCCAACGGCAGGCGACACGTTGCCGCAAGTAGCACGCTTCGTGTATCTACAGGATGCACTTCCAGTCCACTGGCAAAATTTCTGATGTAATCCAGAGAAATTTTCCTAGTGTTTTCTCATAAGTGACTCGTTAGAGAGTAAGCGCATCTGCTTTCATTTATAACACTCTTTATCTTTGTATTGCACTAAAAATATCTACTTAACAGAGCAAATGTAGACGATATGTCCTGTGTGTCATATGCAAACAGATTTGTTCCATTCATTCACGGTACTTGCTTTTGGCGCCAGTAATGTCCATTGTACTGTTCGCTCTCAAGTATGTATTTAGCACTGCTCGGTTTCGTCATAGGTTTGTGTTTCCAGCAGTTTTAGCTGTATATTTACAGTAATTAACACAGCACTAGGAATAGGATTAAGAGTAAAAATGGGATTCCAACATTAAATGCAGAAGGGAGAGCAGATAAGTGGAAAGAGTACATCGAAGGCCTCTATAACGGGGAGGACTTGCCCAATGACATGACGGAAGAAGAAACAGGAGTCGATAGAGAAGGGATAGGGGATCCAGTGTTAGAATCAGAATTTAAAAAACCTTTTGAAGACTTAAGATTAAATAAGCCATAAGAGATAGATAATACTTCATCGAAATTTCTAAAATCACTGGGGTAAGTGGCAATAAAACGACTTTCACGACTGGTAAATTACCATCAGACCTCCGGAAAAACATCATCCACATGATACCGTGCAGCAACAGCCGCCAAGTGCGAGAATTATCGCACAATCAGTTTTAAAGTTCATGCGTCCACGTTGCTGACAAGAATAATATACAGAAAAATGGAAAATAAAATTGAGGAACTGTTAGACTCGCAACAGTTGTTCAGAGTGGCGTCCTGTTCCTTCTACGCAGTCAATTCATCGTCAGACAAAATTTTGAAGTTTGCGTTCAAACAACCCCAGTGTTCAGCCATTAAATTTTGGGAGTGCAGTCGCTAAAACTTTATTTCTTCTTTTTCCAATATTTCGGGCGTACGTCTTCGGGCCAGGTACTGTAGTACAACTGATCCCATAAAAAGAAGAGAGTTAAATACGAAAAAGTTTTGCTGTTTTAATATTCTTTCGAATTTTGATTATTCGGAAGCCTGGACGCGTCACAGTGACCGCCACAAGAATCAAGTACGTAACTCAGAGTTAAATGCTGATGCGTTACAGTTTCTACTGTGAATGGTCTACCGGTAATCAGATGCGGAACCGTTGTTGACGAGCAGATACGTTTGGTGACTTCGGACCGTGTTTGTATTAAGCGTAATGAAACACATGATTTGACATTAGGTGAAGCAAATTTAGATCGCAAATGTTCGGATTTTCTGAGGTGTGGAGTTGCACACATAATGACGCCTGATTGGCGGTCAAATCGATACGTCACCTATTGATCTCCTTCCAACTTCAATTACTCTGAACTAGAAAAATTTGTTATCATTATTGTCGAGGCTTAGCACAGTGTTCTGAAAATGAAATACCGACAAAGGTTTAAATTACAATTATGATTACCCAACTAATTCAATATTAGTACACGGAAGCTTACATGCTAAGCGGCTGCGAGCAGGTAGCCTAACTAAGAAGAACTGGTAACAAAAGATAGGAGGTGAATCGTCCCCCATCTTACTTACAAAAGAATGCCGTAATTCACATCAGCTGTAGCCATGCCTTTTAATAGTACTAAAAATCTTGCTACAGAGAGTCAACTTGGTAGCTACGTAAAGGGCAGTCGTTAAAAAGTTATCTTCCCATGGAAAACAAAGCAATGGTAATGCCTATGGACTTTTAACACTGTTATCAATATTACATATATTTGCCTTATCTGACTCCTTTGTCCGTGTTTACTTAATGTGACTTCAGTATCACCAAGCTCTTTGATATAACATCTTTGTAAGTGTTTTAGCTGTTATTTATGTTAATGTAATTAATCTATAGATGTAATTTTAATAATAATGTTCTGTAAAAGACTGTAAGCGTTAAAACTTTATTTCCAATACTGGTTCTTGCACACGGAAAGTAGGTTTGTAATCTTGTAGAATTTGGAAAAAAGTCCCTCCGCAGCTAAACTGGCTTGGCGGGAATACAAAAGGTGGATTTGGCTGGTCGAACGGCAGGGCTCCTTTGTGGCAACAGTTAGTCAGTGGATAGCAGGCAAAGTACAGGGTTATTACAAATCATTGAAGCGATTTCACAGCTCTACAATAACTTTATTATTTGAGATATTTTCACAATGCTTTGCACACACATACAAAAACTCAAAAAGTTTTTTTAGGCATTCACAAATGTTCGATATGTGCCCCTTTAGTGATTCGGCAGACATCAAGCTGATAATCAAGTTCCTCCCACACTCGGCGCAGCATGTCCCCATCAATGAGTTCGAAAGCATCGTTGATGCGAGCTCGCAGTTCTGGCACGTTTCTTGGTAGAGGAGGTTTAAACTCTGAATCTTTCACATAACCCCACAGAAAGAAATCGCATGGGGTTAAGTCGGGAGAGCGTGGAGGACGTGACATGAATTGCTGATCATGATCTCCACCACGACCAATCCATCGGTTTTCCAATCTCTTGTTTAAGAAATTGGAAACATCATAATGGAAGTGCGGTGGAGCACCATCCTGTTGAAAGATGAAGTCGGGGCTGCCGGTCTCCAGTTGTGGCACGAGCCAATTTTCCAGCATGTCCAGATACACGTGTCCTGTAACGTTTTTTTCGCAGAAGAAAAAGGGGCCGTAAACTTTAAACCGTGAGATTGCACAAAACACGTTAACTTTGGGTGAATTGCGAATTTGCTGCACGAATGCGTGAGGATTCTCTACCACCCGGATTCGCACATTGTGTCTGTTCACTTCACCATTAAGAAAAAATGTTGCTTCATCACTGAAAACAAGTTTCGCACTGAACGCATCCTCTTCCATGAGCCGAAAATTCAAAGCGTTTGACTTTGTCATCGGTGTCAGGGCTTGTAGCAATTGTAAACGGTAAGGCTTCTGCTTTAGCCTTTTCCGTAAGATTTTTCAAACCGTCGGCTGTGGTACGTTTAGCTCCCTGCTTGCTTTATTCGTCAACTTCCGCGGGCTACACGTGAAACTTGCCCGCACGCGTTCAACCGTTTCTTCGCTCACTGCAGGCCGACCCGTTGATTTCTCCTTACAGAGGCATTCAGAAGCTTTATCTGTGCATACCATCGCCGAATGGAGTTAGCAGTTGGTGGATCTTTGTTGAACTTCGTCCTGAAGTGTCGTTGCACTGTTATGACTGACTGCTGTGAGTGCATTTCTAGCACGACATACGCTCTCTCGGCTCCTGTCGCCATTTTGTCTCACTGCGCTCTCGAGCGCTCTGGTGGCAGAAGCCGAACAAAACTTTATGAGTTTTTCTACGTATCTGTAGTGTGTCGTGACCATATGTCAATGAATGGAGCTACAGTGAATTTATGAAATCGCTTCAATCATTTGTAATAGCCCTGTATTCGCATCTTGTGATATGAATGAGGCAGGAGGAATAGGAAGATTATAGCCACGGATGTGAAGAGATAATTTGACTTATTATTAACGGTATACTTTCGTTAGCTCTGTTCTACGAAAATTCGACGCTAAGAAGAGAATTTTCAGAACTAGTTAAACAGCAAGAGCTATGGATACTTTTGCCACCACCCTCATCTCAAATTATCAGTTGAGTTTATATAATTCCGTGGACCAGTTAAGCGTTTTCTTTTTCAATAATAAATTTGTGTTCTTAAAAGCTTGTGTTGAGCACCCGAAATTTATCCTAAGTCGTTTACCTAGACATGGGCCTGTCCCAAGTGCTACGATATTTCCAATTATCCTATTTTATTGAGCTGAAAAGTGATTTCAGCAAAGTTTCACTGTAGATAATAAACTTTGTGGAGTAGTAAATTTCATACTTATCGAATGAGCGTAAGTTTTCTAGTAATCCACGTATTTTTCATAAAAGGATGCTTCAAGTTTTACTGAAGTACAATTACAAAAAAAAGATTTCAAGTATTCAGCTTAAGGATTGTTCTTATTGACATCTCAGTACAGTATTAGAGTTATCTGCAAAAACTGTGATAATTGATAGTAGTTACTGGCTAGAAAACTTGAAGGATCAGCTTAAGGATTAACTACTGTGAAGGTCTGAAAGTAACAGTGTTTATTATTTCATGTGAGTATAATTAATAGTATGTCTCATATTATGCATTGTGACAAATGTTCAGTCTAGATCTGAGTCTACTGATAAATTAGATTCTGTGTCCCCATGCTAACTGTATGTTTTGACAACAACTGGCTCTCAATAATGAAGCAGCAAAGTGATGATCATTACACACTAAAGATTACTTATGGTGGAACAATACTAACCTGGACCTGTTGTTCTTTTGTTAGTAGAATTATTGGAAAATACTGTCATGGAAATGGTTCTCGTATAATTATGTTGTTTTTACCGATTATTATTTCTATTCTCAAGGAACCATTCACTTCCTTATCCCATATGGCTCAAATGGGACATGTGATACCTAGATCTGGTACAGTTGGGGCACCACAGTCATATAGAATTTCTTGAAAGAAATTTCTGCTATTTGTTGTTAATTGTTCATTTTTGTACACAATCATGACTAGTTAACTTTATCTTTGTTCGTTGGAACCGAAGAACATCTCCATGTGCACGTCTTAGGAAGCAGTAAATGATATTTCCTTCATCGGGGACCACAGTCATACAGAACTTTTTTGAAAGAGATTTCCGCCATTTGACTTAATTGTTCATTTATTGTACATGATCATGAATACGACAAGTGGTCTATAAGAATAGAAATTTGTATTTTCGACGATGACATGTCACAGACAGGTCAGACATGTTTTTGGAACATGTAAGTAATGTTTGCCAATACTTAGTAAACGATTGTTTCTGCGCCCTAAACTGTATGATATGTAGGCTTTATAAATTTTCAGTTCAATGTGCCCTTGAGAATAGCTATAAACCCGAAATCATGATCGTGTACAACAAATGAACAATTAACAGTCAAATGCTGGAAATTTGTTTAAAAAATTAATGTTAATAGTTAACTTCATTTATGAACAGTGATAGAACTTGTCCCAACTCTGCCAATTAGGCTAGCGACTGTATTCTTTTACGTGATTATACTCATTTAATTACTAATAGAATCTTGTTTCGGTTTCCCTTTCTTCTGCCACTGCTTCTTTCCAACAGATATATTTCGAGAAGCGAAAGTAGTCCGATATATTAACCATTGTATATACAATCACGCTCAAATTAAAATCCTTTCACAAGAATAACATTGCTAATTTAGTAGTAGTCGGTAGTGTTATGGACAGAAAAAGTAGGCTAACGGTGCTTCCGAACTACATCATGCTCATAAATTAAGGATAATTGCAGAATGTGGTGCCACACAACGTGGCACTACACACAACTGGCGCTAATAGCGTAGGCACATAGGGAACACGCACGACACAGATCTGTAAGTCCACGGTATTGGTGATAGGTTGAGAAAACCGCCCCGAAACACATGTGCTACAAAACGCCACTGTTTCCTGCGCATGTACCCCGACATCAATATGGGATATGATCACCATGCACACGTACACAGGCCGCACAACGGGTTGGCATACTCTGGAACAGGTGGTCGAGCATCTGCTGGGGTATAGCCTACCATTTTTGCACGAGTGCCTGTCGCAGCTCCTGAAGTGTCCTTGGGATATGACGACGTGCAGCGATCGTCGACCGAGAGCATCCCAGACGTGCTCCATGGGGTTTGGGTCTGAAGAACAGGCAGGCCACTCCATTCGCCTGATATCTTTTGTTTCAAGGTACTCCTCCACTATGGTAGCTCGGTGGGGCCGTTCGTTATCATCCATCAGGAAGAAGGTGGGACCCACTGCACCCCTGAAAAGACGGACATACTGGTGCAAAATGACGTCCCGATACAGCTAACCTGTTACAGGTCTGTGCAGGGGTACACGTGCACCAATCATAATCCCACCTCACACAATCAAACCACGACCCCCATACAGGTGCCTTTCAAGGACATTAAGGGGTCGTTATCTGGTTCCAGGTTCACGCCAGATGAAAACCTGGCGAGAATCACTGTTCAGACTATACCTGGACTCGTCCTTTAACATAACCTGGGACCACGGTTCCAATGACCATGTACTGTGTTCTTGACACTAGGCTTTACAGGCTCTCCTGTGACCAGGGGTCAGTGGAATGCACCTTCCAAGTCTCGGGGCGAATAAACCATGTCTGTTCAATCGTCTGTAGACCGTGTGTCTGGAGACAACTGTTCCAGTGGCTGCGGTAAGGTGCTGAGCAAGGCTACCTGCAGTACTCCGTGGATGTCTGCGGGCACTGATGGTGAGATATCGGTCTTCTTGTGGTGCTGTTCACTGTGGACGTCCCGTACTGTAGCGCCTGGATACGTTTCCTGTCTGCTGGTATCGTTGACATAATCTTGAGATCACACTTTGTGGCACACGGAGGCCCCGTGCTACGACTTGCTGTGTTTGGCCAGCCTCCAGTCACCCTAGTATTCTACCCCTCACAACGTCATAAATATGTTTTCTCTGAGCCATTTTCAACACACAGTCACCATTAGCAAGTCTGAAAACTTCTGCACACTTACTCGCTGCACCGCACTCTGACATCCACCAACACACCTCTGCGTATGTGGACTACTGCCAGGTCCACCGTGCGACGACCGCAGGTCAAATGCACCGCATGGTCATATTCCGAGGTGATTTAAGCCCGCAAACCGCCCATCAGAGCGTTGTTTCACCATGTATCAGCATTATCCTTAATTTATGAGCATGAGTGTAAATGGTCGGTCTACTAGGCGGCAAAACGTGCTTAGGCAGTGAAACAAATACACATCTTTAAAAAATATATATTAGTTGTTCCAACACAGGAAGCTCTGAAATTAGATCTCTATTATCAAATCCAACACTCAAAGCCGAAAACCACTTCAAAATCTCTGAGGCCGTGTATTTCAGTTGTATGATACCTCCACCTAGTTATTTCAGAAATTTACGCAAAAATAGATAATAACATCAAAATAAGTGCAGCAGGAACAGTGACAGTGGCACAGTGATGTAGTGACAGTGACGTGTGATGTGATACGTCAAACTAATCGAAAACTGACGTTAGTAATAGACGAGGTAAACTGGAGAAGCTTTTTATAGATTTCTACTGGGATAATAATCGTGTTGCTTATAATCACGGATGATTAATAAATTACCGTGCGTCTGGAAGACACATGTGGAGACTCAAATCACAAAAATAATTCATGTACTGAAATAATGTTACCATTTTGACAAGTATCATATTCAATACCTAGGTTTAATATCGAATACAGAGCCAATTTTCATGAGATAGCCAAGCAGAACGTCACAGGTCAACCCGGGAACTTCGTTCCATTGAGAAAATTCACATAAATTAGGGCTTAGCTGTATATATCGGAAGCCAGACGCTGTGGATATTGTACGCAAGGGAATTCGATGGGCAGTTTAGATTAGATTTGATTTACTTTCATTCCAATTGATTCGTAGTGAGGAGGTCCTCCAGGATGTGGAACCTGTCAGAAAAACAACAATATATGACAAATATTTACAACTAAAACAAATATGCTAATGTACCATTCCACAGGTCCCTAGTGGAATGATTGTCATTTTTTAATGAATACTATATAAAAGTCATTTTACAAATACTAATGCACTGAATTTAAAATAAAAAAGTTTTTATTTATTTATAAGGTAATAAACATGTAATACAACTACCATAATACTTACTTACAATGAACACATTACTGCACTGAAATGGTGCAGAAGTTAAATTTTACTTACACAAACACACATACATTTACAATGAGCACGTTACTGCACTGAAATTGTGCAGAAGTTATTTTGTGTGTGTGTGTATATATATATAATACAAATCAGTTGGTTTTACTGAGAAATTCATCAATGGAGTAGAAGGAATTGTCCACCAATAAATCCTTTAGGCTTCTCTTAAACTGAATTTCATTGGTTGTTAAGCTTTTTATGCCTGCTGGCAAGTTATTGAAAATGTGTGTTCCTGAATAATGCACACCTTTTTGTACAAGACTAAGTGACTTTAAATCCTTGTGAAGATTATTCTTATTTCTAGTATTGACACCATGAATTGAGCTGTTGGTTTGAAAATGTGATATATTTTTAATGACAAATTTCATTAAGGAATAAATATATTGGGAAGTAGTAGTTAGTATCCCTAGTTCCGTAAACAGGCTTCTGCAGGATGTTCTTGAGTTCACACCACATATAACTCTTACTGCATGTTTTTGTGCCCAGAAAACTTTAGCTTGGCTTGATGAATTACCCCAAAAAACAATCCCATATGGCATTATGGAATGAAAGTAAGCATAGTATGCCAGCTTTTTCATTTTTATATCCCCTATGTCTGACAAAATTCGCATTGCAAACAGAGATTTGTTAAGATGCTTCAGCAGTTCTGTGGTGTGCTCCTCCTAATTGAATTTATTATCAAGTTGTAATCCCAAGAATTTAACACTGTCCACTTCTTCTATCTTCTTGTCATCGTATGTTAGACATATACTCGTGAGACACCCCTTACAAGTTCTGAACTGCATGTAGTGTGTTTTTTCAAAGTTTAGTGACAAAGAATTGGCTAGGAACCAGTGATTAATGTCCACAAATATTTTATTAGCTGATCTTTCTAAGACTACGTTTGATTTGCTATTTATTGCATCGTTTGTATCATTGGGAAACAAAACGAGCTTGGCATCTGGTAATGTTACTGATGAAAGGTCATTGATATACACAAGAAAAGTAAGGGCCCCAAAATGGAATCTTGTGGGACCTCACATGTAATTAGTTCCCAGTTGGGTGATGCCTGATAGCTTGATACATGTCTCTTTCCTAATAACACCCTTTGTTTCCTGCCAGAGATATAAGATTTGAACCATTTTGTAGCATTTCCTGTTACACTATAACACACTAATTTACTTAAAAGGATATTGTGATTTACACAGTCAAATGCCTTTGACAGATCACATAATATACCAGTTGCCTGCAATTTTTTGTCTAATGAATTAAGCGCATTTTCACTGTAAGTGTAGACAGCATTCTCAATATCAGAACCTTTTAGAAATCCAAACTGTGACTTTGACAGTATGTTATTTGAGATAAGGTTATAAAGCCGACTGTACTTTTTCGAAAATTTTTGAGAATGCTGGAAACAGTGAAATTAGACGGAAATTTGATGCTATTTCTTTATCTCCCTTCTTAAACAGTGGCTTAACTTCAGCATATTTCAGTCATTCAGGAAATATTCCACTGATAAATGACTGGTTACACAGATAGCTTAATATGTTACTTAGCTCAGAATCACATTCTTTAATTAACTTTGTTGATATTTCATCATACCCACTAGATGTTTTTGATTTTAAAGATTTTATGATGGACAATATTTCTGTTGGGGTAGTGAGGGTCAAATTCATATTATGGAAGTTGCTTGAAATTTCTGGTCTGAGGTATTCCATAGCAGCATCTATTGAACCTGACAACCCCATCTTTTCGGTAACAGTTATAAAATGTTTATTAAAAAGTTCTGCAACACTATACACATCTGTCACCAATGTATCATTTACTCTTAATGCTATTTGTTCCTCTTCATGTCTGGTTCTACCGGTCTCCTCCTTCACTATACCCCATATTGTCTTTATTTTGTTATCTGATATGACTATCTTTTCCTTGTAATATATTTGCTTTGACATCCGTATTACAGTCTTTAATATTTTGCAGTATTTCTTGTAATGTACTATAGCATCAACATTGGAACTGTTTTGGGTTGACAGATACAGTTTTCTTTTTGTTTTACAAAGCTGTTTTACGAAGCTGTGAACTTTCGGAAGTTTCAGAAGTCCTCTGTCAAGTCTAGTCATGTTATCTTTCATTCAAAGTGGCCAATCTGGAGGCAGGGGCAGTAGCAGGTGAGTACTGCACTATAATGTCTTGCTCAAACTTACTTGATTTCCCAAAAATAAAAAGTCTAAGTCGCTAAATTGAAATTTTATCTTTTTCAGATGGATAACACACAATTACGACGTGTTAGGAGAATTTACGAGATCATCACCATCATCATCATCTTGAAGGATTATGCCTTTTGACCTGTTCCGCCTCAAATGTTGAAAAGGCTAAGTGGCAATGGGTGGCCTTGTTTAGCTCCTTTAGTTTTTGTTCCATTCCTTACACTTCGGATCTTTAGTTTACAGTTTTTGTATTTTGATTGAACTGCCTTAAGCAGGTGTGCTGTTAATCTTATTTCCTCTTGACTCCAATAGCATTCTCCGAATAACATTGTCAAACGTCTCTACATAAACGATCAAAACATAATATTGGAAATCTGAATTATATTCTTTTTGCAGTTGCTTGTACCACAGTGAAACTGACTGTTCAGAACATCAACTACGTTTTCTAAAACCATGTTGTGCCTTCAACAAGTGTGCTTCCACTACTGGTATTAATCTCTTATTTGCAAGTTAAACATACAGTTTGTAACAGGAATTTACCAGATTTTATCCTCGGTAGTCTGTGCATTATGATGTATCTCCTTTCATGTAAATAGGGCACATTAAAGCTTCATTCCATTTGTCTGGCACATATCCGCTCAACCAAGAAACATTCATAAAATTTAAAAGTCTGTATTTTAGCTAATAAGACACCTATTTAATTTACTACGTGTTTACATTATCAGTGCCCAGTGACGTTTTGAGTTTTGGCTCTTGGATCACTTGGTGTAGTTCTGCCATTGTAATCAGATCTACAAGTAATTGATGTTGGTGTTTTTTCTGGTTCTTTTTCATTATCAGTGGATAAACTTTTAAAGTTCTCGATCTTGTTACGAGAGTTAACTATAAAAAAAAGGATGCACAGCAGAACTATAGAGAACTAACAAAACACAAGGATTATAAGTAGTCAAGAAAGTATAATAATAATAATAATAATAATAATAATAATAATAATAATAATAGTAATAATAATCTATAATAATAATAATAATAATAATAATAATAAACCCCGTGGAGGCCCGGGAAAAAGAATAGGCCTCCGGTATGTTCTGCCAGTCATAAAAGGCGACGAAAAGAACAAAACACTAATAGGGCTAACCCCCCTTTTAGTGTGATTAGTTGGTTCAGGACAGAACTAAAGAAGCCTCGGACAAGCGCCGTCATGGTCGGGGACGACGCTTGAACCCTATGCCCGCCCACAATGGTAACGACACTGCTAGCCAACTGGAAAATGATTTAAATCCAAATAGAGGTGTTTTGCAGGATATGCTTCCTGCAACCACCCTAGAAGGAAAACAAAGACAGAGGATGAGATGGTCAGATGAAGTTAATCGACACCTCATGTTCTGTTATTACCAAGCAACAAACCTAGGAACCAACACAACTGGATACAGATCACAAGTATACACAACATTTATTACCAGATACCCAGAATTAAAATTTTTAACAGAACAACGACTAGCTGATCAGATCCGTGTAATAATAAAAAATAACAGGATACCCCAGTCAGAATTAGAAAACATCAAACAACAAGTACAACAAATACTGGAACAAAATAATGTGCAATCAGAAGAAGAAGAAAATACAGTAATGGACTCAA
The DNA here is from genome assembly GCF_021461395.2 of Schistocerca americana. Classification (NCBI taxonomy): domain Eukaryota; kingdom Metazoa; phylum Arthropoda; class Insecta; order Orthoptera; family Acrididae; genus Schistocerca; species Schistocerca americana. The sequence continues at coordinate 606,775,279 of NC_060119.1, read as the reverse complement.
ACATCCCAGAGCAAACAAACAAAGAACAACACGCACCAATTAAACAATCAGAGGAAAACGAAATCTTAAGACAGCCACCAGAACAAGCACAAATAGAACACGAAGTGACACAGATGTTAGATATAGAAGAAAAATTTCAGCTAACATATATAGAATACAAAGACACAAATACAGACATTAGACCATTCTTGCATAGACCACCAAATAACCCACAAGTCGAAACAACAATAAAAACTATCAACACAATCATACACAACAAAATAAATGAAAACACAACTATGGAAGAGTTGCAACTACTGGTTTATATAGGAGCACTCACTACACTAAATATACACACTAGGCAGAGATCAGAACCAACCAACACACAGAAGAAACCCACAAAACCAGCATGGCAACACAGGCTACAGATCAAAATAGAAAAACTGAGAAAAGACATCGGACAGCTAACACAATTTATAAGAAATGAAATCTCGGAAAAAAAACGAAAAAGGTTAGGTAAAATCTCACAACAAGAAGCGACAGAGCAATTAGACGAAAAGAAGCAGAAATTACAAGCATTAGCCAAACGACTCAGAAGATACAAAAAAAGTGAAAATAGAAGGAAACAAAACCAAACATTCAACACAAACCAAAAGAAATTTTACCAGACAATAGATAACACACACACATTAAAATAAACAATCCACCAAACATAACAGACATGGAACACTTCTGGAGCAACATATGGTCAAACCTGGTACAACATAACAAGCATGCACGATGGATACAAGCAGAAACAGACACATGCAAGATGATACCACAAATGCCTGAAGTGATAATTTTGCAACATGAAGTCACCCAAGCAATTAATTCTACTAACAATTGGAAAGCCCCTGGAAATGATAAAATAGCAAATTTCTGGTTAAAGAAGTTCACCTCAACACATTCACATCTAACTAAATTATTTAACAGTTACATTGCAGACCCATACACATTCCCTGATACACTTACACACGGAATAACATATCTGAAACCTAAAGATCAAGCAGACACAGCGAACCCAGCTAAATATCGCCCCATAACATGCCTACCAACAATATACAAAATATTAACTTCAGTCATTAAACAGAAATTAATGACACATACAACACAGAACAAAATTATAAATGAAGAACAAAAAGGCTGTTGCAAAGGAGCACGAGGATGTAAAGAGCAACTGATAATAGATGCAGAGGTGACATATCAAGCTAAAACTAAACAAAGGTCGCTACACTACGCATACATTGATTACCAAAAAGCTTTTGATAGTGTACCCCACTCATGGTTACTACAAATATTGGAAATATACAAAGTAGATCCTAAATTGACACAGTTCCTAAACATAGTAATGAAAAATTGGAAAACCACACTTAATATCCAAACAAATTCAAATAATATCACATCACAGCCAATACAGATTAAGCGTGGAATATACCAAGGAGACTCATTAAGTCCTTTCTGGTTCTGCCTTGCTGTGAACCCACTATCCAACATGCTAAATAATACAAATTATGGATACAATATTACTGGAACATACCCACACAAAATCACACATCTGCTATACATGGATGATCTAAAACTACTGGCAGCAACAAATCAACAACTCAACCAATTACTAAAGATAACAGAATGATTCAGCAATGATATAAGTATGGCTTTTGGAACAGACAAATGTAAGAAAAATAGCATAGTCAAGGGAAAACACACTAAACAAGAAGATTACATATTGGATAACCACAGCGACTGCATAGAAGCGATGGAAAAAACGAATGCCTATAAATATCTAGGATACAGACAAAAAATAGGAATAGATAATACAAATATTAAAGAAGAACTAAAAGAAAAATATAGACAAAGACTAACAAAAATACTGAAAACAGAACTTACAGCAAGAAACAAGACAAAAGCTGTAAATACTTACGCCACACCAATATTGACCTACTCATTTGGAGTAGTGAAATGGAGTAACACAGACCTAGAAGCACTCAATACACTTACACGATCACAATGCCACAAATATAGAATACATCACATACATTCAGCAACAGAAAGATTCACATTAAGCAGAAAGGAAGGAGGAAGGGGATTTATCGACATAAAAAACCTACATTATGGACAGGTAGACAATTTAAGAAAATTCTTTCTAGAACAAGCAGAAACTAGCAAAATACACAAGGCAATCACTCATATCAATACATCGGCTACACCACTGCAATTTCATAACCACTTCTCCAACCCTTTAGATCACATAACATCAACAGATACGAAGAAAGTAAATTGGAAAAAGAAAACACTTCATGGCAAGCACCCGTATCATCTAACACAGCCACACATCGATCAAGACGCATCCAACACATGGCTAAGAAAAGGCAATATATACAGTGAGACAGAAGGATTCATGATTGCAATACAGGATCAAACAATAAACACCAGGTATTACAGCAAGCATATTATTAAAGATCCCAATACCACAATGGATAAATGCAGACTTTGTAAACAACAAATAGAAACAGTAGATCACATCACAAGCGGATGTACAATACTAGCAAATACAGAATACCCCAGAAGACATGACAATGTCGCAAAAATAATACATCAACAGCTTGCCTTACAACATAAACTTATAAAACAACATGTTCCCACATACAAGTATGCACCACAAAATGTACTGGAGAACGATGAATACAAATTATACTGGAACAGAACCATTATAACAGATAAAACAACACCACATAACAAACCTGACATCATACTCACCAATAAAAAGAAGAAATTAACACAACTAATTGAAATATCGATACCCAATACAACAAATATACAAAAGAAAACAGGAGAAAAAACTGAAAAATACATCCAACTGGCTGAGGAAGTCAAAGACATGTGGCATCAGGATAAAGTTGACATCATACCAATTATACTATCAACTACAGGAGTCATACCACACAATATCCACCAGTACATCAATGCAATACAGCTACATCCAAACATATACACTCCTGGAAATTGAAATAAGAACACCGTGAATTCATTGTCCCAGGAAGGGGAAACTTTATTGACACATTCCTGGGGTCAGATACATCACATGATCACACTGACAGAACCACAGGCACATAGACACAGGCAACAGAGCATGCACAATGTCGGCACTAGTACAGTGTATATCCACCTTTCGCAGCAATGCAGGCTGCTATTCTCCCATGGAGACGATCGTAGAGATGCTGGATGTAGTCCTGTGGAACGGCTTGCCATGCCATTTCCACCTGGCGCCTCAGTTGGACCAGCGTTCGTGCTGGACGTGCAGGCCGCGTGAGACGACGCTTCATCCAGTCCCAAACATGCTCAATGGGGGACAGATCCGGAGATCTTGCTGGCCAGGGTAGTTGACTTACACCTTCTAGAGCACGTTGGGTGGCACGGGATACATGCGGACGTGCATTGTCCTGTTGGAACAGCAAGTTCCCTTGCCGGTCTAGGAATGGTAGAACGATGGGTTCGATGACGGTTTGGATGTACCGTGCACTATTCAGTGTCCCCTCGACGATCACCAGTGGTGTACGGCCAGTGTAGGAGATCGCTCCCCACACCGGGTGTTGGCCCTGTGTGCCTCGGTCGTATGCAGTCCTGATTGTGGCGCTCACCTGCACGGCGCCAAACACGCATACGACCATCACTGGCACCAAGGCAGAAGTGACTCATCGCTGAAGACGACACGTCTCCATTCGTCCCTCCATTCACGCCTGTCGCGACACCACTGGAGGCGGGCTGCACGATGTTGGGGCGTGAGCGGAAGACGGCCTAACGGTGTGCGGGACCGTAGCCCAGCTTCATGGGGACGGTTGCGAATGGTCCTCGCCGATACCCCAGGAGCAACAGTGTCCCTAATTTGCTGGGAAGTGGCGGTGCGGTCCCCTACGGCACTGCGTAGGATCCTACGGTCTTGGCGTGCATCCGTGCGTCGCTGCGGTCCGGTCCCAGGTCGACGGGCACGTGCACCTTCCGGCCACCACTGGCGACAACATCGATGTACTGTGGAGACCTCACGCCCCACGTGTTGAGCAATTCGGCGGTACATCCACCCGCCCTCCCACATGCCCACTATACGCCCTCGTTCAAAGTCCGTCAACTGCACATACGGTTCACGTCCACGCTGTCGCGGCATGCTACCAGTGTTAAAGACTGCGATGGAGCTCCGTATGCCACGGCAAACTGGCTGACACTGACGGCGGCGGTGCACAAATGCTGCGCAGCTAGCGCCATTCGACGGCCAACACCGCGGTTCCTGGTGTGTCCGCTGTGCCGTGCGTGTGATCATTGCTTGTACAGCCCTCTCGCAGTGTCCGGAGCAAGTATGGTGGGTCTGACACACCGGTGTCAATGTGTTCTTTTTTCCATTTCCAGGAGTGTATATACAACTACAGAAATCCGTAATTATTGATACATGTTCAATTACCCGAAAGTTCCTAAATGCAATATAACACATACCGTACAGTTGAAAGGAAGTGACGCTTGATCAAGGTCCGCGTCACTCCATTTTTAACCGGACTTAACGTCTGAGAGAGGTAAAGGAAATAACGATAATAATGATCGGTTCTCGGCTATCATGAAAAGACGCTGTGGCCACTTTCCTGCTAATTTTATTTCTACGTCCATAAATGTATTATAATTTTAACGAAAACTAAGAACTGAATTTGCCTGGAAACACTAAAGATACTCCGAGGGTGTTTGAGAGGCTATCTCACATATGATGTGCTGTGGAATTTTTGAAAGTGAAAAAAAAAGAAAATAAACCGATCACAACGGAGTCTGACATATGCAGTTGGGCACGTAAGATTTGTTTGCAAGGAGTCAGAAATTCCACTTCTCTTCATAAAACTGCACGGAGCCACACGAATTATGATAACGCATTGATGAAATGCGGTTACAGATGTTACCTTTTTTATGCTCTTCCCGACTGTTTTTCATTCATTTAAAATACCCCACAAATATACTCTGTAACTTTCACTTTCACAGGGCATACTCTCTTTAGAAAGCTAAAAAGCATGCGTTTCATAATACATTTTTAATTTCCTCTGTAAGATGTGATCTCGCTTTCGTATCATGGTCATTATTTCACACCTCAAAAGCACCATTTTAGCTCTTTTACATTTTGTTCTGGTGGCTCAAATATAAGAGTTTGTACTGCATTTACAAATAACTGGGAACTTTTGAAAAAAACTTAAAGGAGCGGTCTAGCCATAAGAGCCATGAGGAGAAGTCAATTGTGAGACCTTCAAATAATATTTTGAGTGTTGACGTGTGACTATCAGATTTGGCGACTACTTATATACTGCCACAATTGAGCGTCATATCTTGGGAACTACACAGTCTAGAAGGCTGTGAATTGCTTTATTTGTGCCTACTGCTGCGTCTCAGATTACGAATAAACAAATCATTCCTTTGTTTCCGATACTAGTTTTCGTTGAAAGTAGTGCGGTCATCGGTTATTTTTATAGTAAGCTAACTTCTATTGCTTTTTATGTGTAAATAAAATGGCTAAGCGTAAAAGTAACACCAAGAAACGCAAATCTTCAGGTAACAGATATATGAAACCTGCATTTTCTTCTGAAGTACTTGAAAACACGTGTGCTAGCAGTGAAGGAAACCACAATGTTTCTGAAGTAACCACGCCCCCTAGTGCATCGAAAAGGAAAATAGCTTTAGAAACCAGTGACATAGGTAAAAGTAATGGTATTATGGACAGTAATGGAGGCAATCAAACCTATTTATAGTGATTTGGCAAATCCCGAGTTACTAAAGAAGTGTTTACATGGGAAGACCAAGAAAGTGAATGAGTCCTTCAATAAAGTTGTGTGGTGCCGTGTGCTTAGAAATGTATTTGTTGGCCATATGACTCTAAAGTTAGCAGTGTCTGATGCTGTAATAACTTCTAATGGTGGGAACTATGAAAGACACAACGTTCTGGAGAAGTTAGGGGCAAGACTTGCCCAGAACACAGCTAAAGGACTCCGGGAACTGGATGAGCTTCGTATGTGTCAAGCAGAGTTAGCTGCTCAGCAAATGACAAAAGAAGCAAAAAATAAAAGGAGGAGGCAAGCACTGGGCTGTTGTGACACTGAAGACACAGACTTTGGGGCAGGGCAATTCTAATGCATAAAAGACGCAGAAATGTAAGTATGTATAATAATTTGCAATTAAAAAAGTTTTAAACCTCACTATCTCTGAACTACATTTTTTTAATAAATGACCTGTTTTCTAAAAAAGTATTGATGGTAGAGACATGAAATTTTCACAGCATGCCAAGTGTCAGATTCAACTGATATGGAACTAGAATAATTAAAATATCCTGAGTTGTTTTGTTTTTATTTTCATTTTTTTTACAAAATTCTGTCAAAAAAGATAACATGACCCACAATACAATTTTAGTAATAATTCTAATTCAGTGTATCTAGAAAGGTGCATTCAATAATTAGCGAAAATTGAAAGCGGGTGTATTAAAAAGTTTCCAAGATAATGGGTCACAAAATTCGATAATTTAACATTGGCAGCTTAGGACATACAATGTCCCCTTAAACAGAATATCATTTTTCCATTGGACAGTAAAAGGGCATAATATCGGCGTCTCGGACTGTTTTAAGTTTTCTATCTCCATTATGCATCGTACTCCAGGTTCAGATTGTATTTCAGCCATTTATGATGACGGCTGTTGCTGTCACATGATCTGCTTATGCAAGAGCGGAAACAGCCTGATTGTTAGTCACGCGATTCATTTGCCGTCCGCGCCAGATGCTCCAAAAATAGATCGTGTCGTTCATCTGCCGATGGATATTAAGGCATTGATCTATCGACCTGATAAATCCTTCAATCTGCAGGACGTTGCTAGCCTCAGTGAGAGTTAATCGCCCACTATCTAATTAATGTATAAGCGTAGCTTCATCGATGCCTCATATTTTCCGTTCTCATCATACTTTGAGGTGGACTTTCGATGATGATGATGATGATGATGATGATGATTAGTGTTTTAGGGCGCACAACAGCGAGGTTATCAGCGCCCGTTCCCAAAAGTTCAATTCAGAGCCGAATCGTGAGAGAAGTGGTATTGTTCAAATTGCAAGATTGGACACAGCACATCAAAACAGGGAGATAAAACTAAAAATAAAATAGCAGTACAAACAGGGAAAAATAAGTAACGGTGGCTGAGTGACCACTTACAAATAATGGGTGACCAAACCACTGGACAGCACATTAAGACTTCAATCCCAATATTTTGGGAAGAAGGCCAGACATCACACAAAAACGTAAAACTCTAGTGACACTCGCCTCATTATTAGTTAAAAGAGAGGGTAGGTCTGGTGGGAAACTGAAATCTTCCCTCAAACCTGCATATAAAACACACTCAGTTAAAATATGCCGTATCGACAACTGTGTCCCACATGTCTGACACGTTGGTAGCTCCTCACGACGTAACAGAAAACCATGTGTCAAAGGACAATGTCTTATTCTAAGCCGTGTAAGGGCTACTTCCTCAGCGCGTCGTTGTCGGAAGGAGGTGAGCCACGGTCGGACAGAATCCTTCACCGCTCGCAACTTATTATCCCTCACGTCCGTGGACTTTCGAGTGCTGATAGAGCACTTTCGTGACACAGGACGTGTCGCGGATAGCTGTCATCAATCCAGTACTTGATAAAGACGTAGGGAGAGACGGCGAGAGAGAAACAGAGGGAGGCGGGGGTGGAGAGAGAGAGAGAGAGAGAGAGAGAGAGAGAGAGAGAGAGAGAGAGAGAGAGAGAGAGAAAGAGGGAGGGAGGGAGGGAGGGAGGGAGGGAGGGATATGACAACGCCATCGTCTCTGCCAAAACGTTTCAAAACACCAAGTCCACACACTCACCGATATATACAATGCCCGATTTCATGCAGTAAGAACGCCTCCTAAATTTCTAAATTTGCTGCCACCTGTGTAACCAGTTGAGCGCCTTTTCAAGGGCCAGTCTCTCACAAACACAGGTTTTCAATGGGTGATAGATCTGGAGAAAGTGGAAAGTACCAGTCTGGCCAACAGTTCGCAACAGTCCACTTACACACTTTTTTTTCTTTCCTTTAAGCGTTGTAACACTCGTTTCGAATATAAAGCTAGTAAAACACAAGTACTGATTTCAAACTGTTGCTGAGTGATGGGAGAAGAAAGATACATGGGAAAAAGTCCTTTTATTAATAATTTTTGGAAAAGATGTTTCATGTAAGTGGCAAAGAATGTCGAATACCATTACCGAACTTCGAGCACCTGAGAATGCAGTACCCAGAGGTGTGTGATATACGCGGTGGGGCGCGGAACAGTGGACTAAGAGGCACGGAATCCACAACCCACCATTGTGTCTATAGAGGAATTGTTATAGCATCCTTCGCCGCCAATACTGATATGATTAAACTATATCTAGTAGCGGCCAAAGACCATAATTAACATGTCGCAAGCAGACTCAGTTTTTTATCGCTACCCGATTTCAGCTATTTTCAACGCTTATCTGTTTTCTCCTCTCGGCAGCGCACAGCGAGTTCAAGGTAATCTCTCTCCCCTGTTTTGGCTGAGATAGGATATAGACGTGCAATCGTGGCCGTCCTTGGTTATGGGTATTAAATGATATTTTCATAGTACTTGACTGTAAAATCGGCCATGGATACCAGCTTCTGTTTAAAGATTGACATTTCCACTATAGGAGAGCAAATTTTTCGTTAAATAATGGAAGGTAAATTTCACCGTCTAAGTCTTTTCGTTACAGACATTACTGGACGTTCTTAACTAAACATTTATGAATTCCTTCTGCTATGTGATCCTAGAATTAAGAAAAGCTACAAGTTGAACCTGCATTTGTGATACGATGTCTGCCGTTATGGGCACATGGCAAAACACTGAATTAATACAAAAGTACTTATGAATTAAGTGTTAAAAAGACAATTTAGATACTACACAGTCATTGCTTCCTACTCGTTCTCAACTGACCGATATATATTTGTGTCAAAGCTATTGAAGTTGTAATTGATTTCTTTTTAAAAACTTTTGGAAAGTCGTCACTATGAGACACAGTGCTCGTAATGTTGTTGGAAGAATGTATAATTTGTTGTTAATTCTTCTTACACCGGCAACTTAAATTTTTCCGGGATTTTTATTTGAGGTTCCTCATAGCGATAGTTCACCTGAGACAGACTACAATAAGTTTAATTCTTACAGTATTTTAGCGCTTGGCATTTAGTATCAATTTTATTAGAAAGGGAGCCGCCACAAGTTGAACACTCCCTGTCTAGCACCGATAACATGCAGTCTTGTGTGGTCTTGCTGAATAACTTCGAAGATACGGCACAACACGCACATTGTAAATGTAACGGCTGATGTCCAAATTAACAGCTATGCGAACTGGTGGTTTGCCCAATGGCATCCCATGCAAACAGTCTACGTGCTGGGTCCGTATTACAATGACGAATGCAGTCTGCCACATCCGTTTCCTCAGAGCATCGTCCATCGTAACGCTGTACAGAGAACCGAAACATGCCTGAAAAGACGCTTCTGTTACGTAAAAGAGTGTCGCATTGTCTATGTGGATAGTCAGATTGTTGCAAATAAGTCCATTTCCTAATTCATTGCCGGCCGGTGTGGCCGTGCGGTTCTAGGCGCCTCAGTCTGGAACCGCGTGACCGCTACGGTCGCAGGTTCGAATCCTGCCTCGGGCATGGGTGTGTGTGATGGCCTTAGGTTAGTTAGGTTTAAGTAGTTCTAAGTTCTAGGGGACTGATGACCACAGATGTTAAGTCTTATAGTGCTCAGAGCCATTTGAACCATTTTTTGAACCTTGTTCATTATACAGGGTGTACATAAAGTCCGGGAACACTCTCAGTTATTTATTGCACAAGAACTAAACAGTGTACAGATATCATACATATTGCATTTTGAATAGGAATTCTGAAAGTTTTTCTTACAAACATTCGATATGTGAACCATGAGTGACCCGGCAGACGTCAATACGGTAATCGAATTCTAGCCATACCTGCCCCGGCATGGCATCGTCGGCTGTGGCTGTCGCTTCCCGTATTCTCTCCCGGACCTCTGCTACATCACGTGGTAGAGGCGGTACATAAAACAGATCTTTAATGTGTCCCCACAGAAAAAAGTCACACGGAGTGAGATCTGGTGATCGGGGAGGCCATTTCATGAAACAGCTGTCCCCTTCTGTAGCACGGTCGATCGATCGCCATGTTGTGACTAGTGCTGACTATCGGCAAATTACCAAACTATGCTGTGGCGGTATACAAGAAAAAAAAAAAAGAAAAAAAAAAAAAAAAAAAAAAAAAAAAACTTCCAGGTTTTCTCTTCAAAATGACATATGTATGATATCTGTACAATGTTTGTTTCTTGTGCAATAAATAATTGAAAGTCTTCCCGACTTTATGTACACCCATATTTACAGTTTAAATGTTAATATACATCTCCAACCGTGCTTCTGTCGATACTTGCACTGATAGTTTGCTAATAATAACTTCAATAACTTTTAGTCCACAAGTAGAGACTAAGTACAAATTTCAGTAAATGTTAACAGTAATTACTGGTGAAAACTACGGATCAATTACAGGTGCGCCCAGAGTGGGCACATGACAAACCGTTAAGATAGCTCCCTAGGCATCTTTGACCACTTTGAAAGGAGGAAGCGCGTGAATCCGTGTGTAAAATGTGATGTCACGTAAAGACGAAATAGTTTATTAAAATATCCTCGAATGACGTTATGATAATTTCGTATGAATTCTTAAATCGTGTGGCTCATTTTATTGTGGCCTTTTGCGGTGCTGTAGAAATAACTAGCATGCGAAAACTTTGTCATGGATATTGATAGTGGACTGGCTCTCAGAATAATTTCCTTGATTTTACGACTCTATATATAGAAATAAAACGAAGTGGCATCCTTGTATTTCGTAATTTTGTTTTTAATAGCTTTGAAATCTTTCCCATTTGTCACTTCGTTGCCGGCCGGGTGGCCGAGCAGTTCTAGATGCTACAGTCTGGAACCGCGCGACCGCTACGGTCGCAGGTTCGAATCCTGCCTCGGGCATGGATGTGTGAGATGTCCTTAGGATAGTTAGGTTTAAGTAGTTCTAGGTTCTAGGGGACTGATGACCTCAGAAGTTAAGTCCCATAGTGCTCAGAGCCATTTTGTCACTTCATTATGCGCTGTTTACTGCATGAACGTCGAAGCCTGCGGCCAACGGAGAAGAAACCAGTCTGTACGACGGCTACGAGACATCATTACAAGGCAGGAGGCAAGCAAGTTGCCACCAATAGTGCTAGGGAAAGTGAGCACGGATGTTATTTACTGAAATCCATCGTGTTTATTGCTCCTGGCAGATTTTTTGGTGGGAAGTGTTACATTCAGGAACCCACTATGTAGTGTTTTGACGGTTCCGTTTAAAGGATTTATCAGGCCTGGTTAAAACATTACAGATTGCATGGATTTTTGTATTTATGTTCGTGTGTGCATGTGTTATTTTTCTGCATCATCACTGTAAGTGCAGTTTTCACTCTGTGCAGGAGTTGCACATCTTGCGTAGCGCAGATTTTCTTTCTAGCTGTTACACCAATCTGTTGGTTCCTCGGCCGTGATCACTGAGCTGGGCTAATATCCTGGAATATTGATGTCTTCTTATGGCATCTGACTGAAAGATTCATTTTGCAGGATTGTCTTACAAAAATTTGGTCCGTGACACCAATAACTACCGTGCTGTGGGCGTAACTAGTTTACAGCCATTCAGACAGAAACTAAAATCATGCACTTAGTTCAGGTGCAGGTTAACTGTTCGCAAGTATCTTGTGATGGAGACACTAAGTACATCGCTGGTCTCCATGCAGAAATAAGTCATATAACTTACCCTTCACACTGCTGGAGTAATTGGTTGCAAATCTATATAGTACCTTTCTGTGCTGTGAGCTTGTATTAAAAGATATCGCACGCCTCTAGCCTACTGCAAGTCTACGACGCACGACAGTTAAGACTCCATCTATAATTTCATTATCCATGCCTCCTCTTGCTTTGTAAGACCAGCAACGCATCGTGAGTCAACCTCAGACCGTCACGAAGTTTCGTAAAAATTTCTTGTGTTTTATACGTTGCTGGACGTGAGAGGCAAGAAACTGCAGTCGGTGAAGCGTAGTGGCGATCCGTACCTGTCACCGTGCCACACTGGCAAGATGAAGTAACACCGATTCATCTCCAGAAAGGTCTCGCCACCCAACACATGGCTTCATATTCATGCTGAGGACGGACCCCTCCCGCCCGACCCTTTTAGACTGCAGTGCCTGTGCTGAACATATCATTACACGCAGCGTCTAAACAGGTCGCATTTTATACTGTGACAAGAGAGCAGAAGCAAATGTAAGTGGGATTTGGCCTCCATTTCAGCTGATAACGAATGTGGTAAAGCTTTTAGAATTTTATGTAATCTCTGGACTCCAGTCTACGCTTTTAGGTTGGAGATTTTAGTGTGTTTAAGAGTAATTTCCTGATGTCTTTTATTCCAGCAATAAGCCAGCTGCATTATCTTAAATTATTCTTTATTGTAAGTTTTAGAACAGACTAAATGCAAGATTTTTATATTTCAGCGTGCGGGCGTGTGTGTGTGTGTGTGTGTGTGTGTGTGTGTGTGTGTGTGTGTGTGTGTGTTTTGTTACAGTTTTATTATTCTGCCGCTTTATCCATACTCATCTCATACCATTTCAGTATGTGTGCAGAATACTTTGCTGTCGTGCTCTCAGACTAACACATTATCATCATTACCATTATCATCATCATAATCACCTTGTATATGAGCGAGTCTTATTATTTCTAAATCATAAATTACTATAATGTTGAGTTCCATTTTATATTCTGACTTGTTTCGGCATCACGTTGAGATGTTTTAGTTATAAGTGTTGTGCCTATACGGCGGATACTGTAAAATAATCTTAAACGGCTGTTCAAACACGTTATGTTGAGGTTTATTGGCATGCATATGTTTTCTATATTTCAGTCACACTGTTAGTAAGATGATTCAATAAGCTCGAGCCAAATAAAAAAAATTATTATTTCTTACGAGCCTGTGCCAAACATGCTATCACTTTGCTGGCATTATGATATAATGGCATCTTTGCGAGGAAGACCACTGGACGACATTGTCGAAGTACTTCTCCATGTAGCCCTGCGACCTTTCGGCTCCATGAGACATCCGTTAGGCCAAGAAAAAGACATGAGTAGAAAACATCTTGTAGCCGCGCGAGTGAACCACAATTGTCGCGACTGGAAAAATGTGATCTCAAAATTACGTCTACATTATGTCATATACAGGGTGTTACAAAAAGGTACGGCCAAACTTTCAGGACACATTCCTCACACACAAATAAAGAAAAGATGTTATGTGGACATGTGTCCGGAAACGCTTAATTTCCATGTTAGAGCTCATTTTAGTTTCGTCAGTATGTACTGTACTTCCTCGATTCACCGCCAGTTGGACCAATTGAAGGAAGGTAATGTTGACTTCGGTGCTTGTGTTGACATGCGACTCATTGCTCTACGGTACTAGCATCAAGCACATCAGTACGTAGCATCAACAGGTTAATGTTCATCACGAACGTGGTTTTGCAGTCAGTGCAATGTTTACAAATGCGGAGTTGGCAGATGCCCATTTGATGTATGGATTAGCACGGGGCAATAGCCGTGGCGCAGTACGTTTGTATCGAGACAGATTTCCAGAACGAAGGTGTCCCGACAGGAAGACGTTCGAAGCAATTGATCGGCGTCTTAGGGAGCACGGAACATTCCAGCCTATGACTCGCGACTGGGGAAGACCTAGAACGACGACACCTGTAATGGACGAGGCAATTCTTCGTGCAGTTGACGATAACCCTAATGTCAGCGTCAGAGAAGTTGCTGCTGTACAAGGTGACGTTGACCACGTCACTGTATGGAGAGTGCTACGGGAGAACCATTTGTTTCCGTACCACGTACAGCGTGTGCAGGCACTATCAGCAGCTGATTGGCCTCCAGGGGTACACTTCTGCGAATGGTTCATTCAACAATGTGTCAATCCCCATTTCAGTGCAAATGTTCTCGTTACGGATGAGTCTTCATTCCAACGTGATCAAATTGTAAATTTTCACAATCAACATGTGTGGGCTGACGAGAATTTGCACGCAATTGTGCAATCACATCATCACCACAGATTTTCTGTGAACGTTTGGGCAGACATTGTTGGTGATGTCTTGATTGGACCCCATGTTCTTCCACCTACGCTCAATGGAGCACGTTGTCATGATTTCATACCGGATACTTTACCTGTGCTGCTAGAACATGTGCCTTTACAAGTACGACACAACATGTGGTTCTTGCAAGATGGAGCTCCTGCACATTTCAGTCGAAGTGTTCGTACGCTCGTCAACAACAGATTCGGTGACCGATGGATTGGTAGAGGCGGACCAATTCCATGGCCTCCACTCTCTCCTGACCTCAACCCTCTTGACTTTCATTTATGGGGGCATTTGAAAGCTCTTGTCTGCGCAACCCCGGTACCAAATGTAGAGACTCTTCGTGCTCGTATTGTGGACGGCTGTGATACAATACGCCATTCTCCAGGGCTGCATCAGCGCATCATGGATTCCATGCGACGGAGGGTGGATGCATGTATCCTCGCTAACGGAGGACATTTTGAACATTTCCTGTAACAAAGTGTTTGAAGTCACGCTGGTACGTTCTGTTGCTGTGTGTTTCCATTCCATGATTAATGTGATTTGAAGAGAAGTAATAAAATGAGCTCTAACATGGAAAGTAAGCGTTTCCGGACACATGTCCACATAACATATTTTCTTTCTTTGTGTGCGAGGAATGTTTCCTGAAAGTTGGCCGTACCTTTTTGTAACACCCTGTATATGTGATATAAGGTTATTAAGAAATTGCAGATTTAAATCTGAAATGTCTGCAACCCTTAAAAAGTCATCGTGCAGCTAATTTTGTACAATTTTTAAATTACAAGATAGTTCTACAGTTGACAGGTGCGAGAAAACTCTGTTTTCCAAGGTTACGTTGTCTTACGCACGCTTTTACTGTCACTCTTTCAGCTGCACAACGTAGTCCATCGCTTGACGCGTTTTACCTGTTTTTATCACTTCCTGGTAATACCTATTCTTGAAGTATCTTATCGCTGCGATAACCCATTTGTTTCAAGCAAATAAGGAAACCAGGAAATGTTCAGCGAGAAATATAGCCGCAAAAAATAAAATGACAAACTGATTCGAATCTCACGGAGGTCAACAAGTGATTAGAACATGTAATACAAATTTATGGAATAAGTACAGTGATAACCACAATGAAGACTGGTTTGAACATTATACTATGTACATTTCTGATAATGTACGTTTGGAAAAGAGCATTATATGGTGCTGAATCATTACGTGTGGGAAAACCGGAAAAGCATTTTGGATGTTGTGCGGCAGAAGGACGTTGAAAATTAGTGGTACTGATAAGAAATGAAGAGATTCTCTGCAGAACCGCCGAAGAAAGGAACATATGGTTGCAGTGACAAGAAGAAGGTACAGAGTGGTAGGACAACTGTTAAGACATCAGGGAATAACTTCCCTGGTGCTAGATGGAGCTGCAGAGGACAAAAGACGTAGGGTTGGCAGAGACTGGAATACGACCAACAAATAATCGAAGACGTAGAGTGCAAGTGCTGCTATGAGATGAACAGATAGCCACATGAGAGTAAATTGTGACAGGCCGCATTAAACTAGTCAGAAGACTGATGGCACAACAAAAATAGTACAAAATATGGGTAGATCCTTCACATCTTCCACTGACTAGTTAAGATGGAGTCGCACAGGATGCTAATAAATCCCATCAAATAGCTTTGTTTCACACCAGGCGTAATGTCACCGTCACGTAATATTGTATTTCTTAGAAATGAGCCTTCAGAGTGAGGTTATGAGCAAACCTCCGCCACAACGAAAGCAGGCGTTTTGTATCAAAATTAAGGAACTATCAGCAGTAGTAGCTGCTTTTATTAAGAAAAAGCAAAATTAATGAAGATGTTTTTGGAAAATATGCTATACTTACTTCAGTGCACTACAAAGACCTGATTGCACAGGAAATGAACCTTAAAGACAATGTAAAGATATCAAACTGACAACTTTTAAGTTTTCTATAAAAATCTATAGATGTAGAGAAGAGCAATATTTGGAAGGCATATCACAAGACCTTTTGGTCTTGCCCTTTTTGTTTTATAAGTAAAATAAAGGGAAAAAAACTCCGAATCAAGAAACAACGCCCTCTCAGTGCACTTGCCTTTCTGAAAAGGTGCCGTGACATTCGCTTTTTGCCATCCTTTCCGAAGATCATACTTCACATCCAGACAACGGCAGCGAACCGAATTGCCAGAAGACCAGCCTGGCTCTAGTCCGAACGGACCAGAGACACACGCCGCCAGCTTGGCTCCATGGGATTCAAACTCTTTGTCTTACGTCTAGAATTGGCGTCATTGCTCGCCTCCATTATCAGGTAGTGTGTTGAATGTTCATCCTGGGCGCAATCAGAGCGTGTACAACGAAATGAATCTATGAAACAGTGTTTAAAATTCAGTCGATTAGCATCGAAACAGCCAAAAGAAGAGACTAGACGAATCGTAATGAATCGCCCATGAAAAACAATCGATGAGGCTGCGTTGTCTGTCCTTGAGAAAGGCTTAAACTTGACCTGTCGCAGAAATCAGCAGCGGAGTGGAACAAGTTGGTTACACTCTACCACCCGATACGACGGAGTGGTTAACGGCGGAAAGCGTGCAGTACTCTAGCCAGGTTCGCGCCGCCGAGGAATAACAATTCCTGACGGGAAAGAGACGCGCTGCGTTCTCTGCCGTGACGATCCAGACACTGCCGTCCTCCCAACGGATAAGAGGGACCTGACCGTCTTACTAACAGTCGCACAATACAGTGAGAAAATGTAAAGGCTCCTAGGCGAAGAGGCTTACAAAATGATGACGACGAATCCAACCAACCGGATGCAGCGGAAGACGATTGAACTTCTCTGAAGTACTTTTACAAAAGAGACAGTAAAGAAATTTTGGCCATGTTCTGCCGCACGACCTAGGCTCTAGGAGCTTCCGAAGGTACTCAGAGGGCACACCTCGGAGACCAGTAGTGAGTACAATAGGAGTGGCAACATCCCAGCTTGCGAAACACTTGACGTTAATTTTGAGTCCGCTGGTTGGCAAATGTGAGCACGACATCAGGAAATCAGTTCAGTTCGTGGAACGGCTATCGGTAGCCCTCTGTCAGCGGCGGTGGCCAATAGGTACATGGAAGACTTTGAGGACAAGTCACTAGACTCAGCACTATTAAAACCGAAAGTCTTTTGCAGATACGTTGACGATACGTTCGTCATTTGGCCTCAAGAGAAGATTGAGCTTAAGTTTTCTTGTAAAACCTGAACTCTGTCCACAATCAAATTCAGTTCACCATGGAGGTGGAGCAAAATAGTCAACTGCCATTCTTGGATGTTCTGGAACGGAGAAAACCAGACGTAGCACTGGACACAGCGTCTATCGGATGAAAACCCACACGGACCAGTACCTTCTAGTTGTGATCATCCGTCGCAAAGGGTAACAGTGTAAACACTCTGGTCCACATAGCTCTTGTGATAACCGATGAAGAAAGCCTAAAACCGAAACTGAACCATCTCAAGGACGTGTTCCAGAAAAACGGCTATAGCAGCCGCCGAATTCGACGCACGTTCAACCAAAAGACCACAGCATAGTCAACGCCCAACGAACGCCAACCAAAAAAGATGGGCTACATTCCGTACGCAGGCAACGTATCTGCAAAATACTACAAAATTTTGCGACGACAAAATATGAATGTGCGTATCGTCCACTGGCGAATACCAAATCCATTTTAGGAACAGTGAAAGACGACATGCTACTCTGGAAATCAGGAGAGGATTATGGAGTGATTACGCGATTGCGGGAATGCATATGTCGGACAAACGATTCGCACAATTGAAGAAAGGTGCACGAAACACACACGGCACATTGACCACACAATCAGTAATTGCTGAAAATTGCCTTGAAACTAAATACAAAATATAATACAAAAATACAAAAGTTCTTCAAAATGTACCTTGCTATTGGGACTTTGTATACAAGGAGGTTGCCGTAATCCTGCTGCATGAGAATCAAGTCAAGAAGAACAATGGATTTCTAACTCAGTCAAATGTGGTCTCCGACACTGAAAAATCTCCAAACGCAGCGGAAACAGAACACCGAGCACGGGGAACCGAGCGCATACTGAAGACCGCCACTCGATTCTCGAGCCGGCCGGGGTGGCCGAGTGGTTCTAGGCGCTACAGTCTGGAACCGCGCGACCACTACGGTCGCAGGTTCGAATCTTGCCTCGGGCATGGATGTGTGTGATGTCCTTAGGTTAGTTAGGTTTAAGTAGTTATAAGTTCTAGGGGACTGATGACCTCAGATGTTAAGTCCCATAGTGCTCAGAGCCATTTGAACCATTCGATTCCCGAGAGCGAGGTACCCCCACCACCGCGGCCGGCACATCGCGCGATTCACACACGGGCCAGTGAAGGAGGGAGGCGGGCATCCACTTGACTAGGAGCAGGAGTAACCTGATGATGATGGCAAGTTACATTCTTTCTACAACATTCAGTCAATCCATCCGCATGCCCGAGATACTTCCAAGCAGTATATTCGCCGGAAAAACTTATGATCTCAGAAAACTGCATTTCATTCTTCTGCCGGCCGCTGTGACCCAGCGGTTCTAGGCGCTTCAATCTGGAACCGCGCGACCGCTACGGTCGCAGGTTCGAATCCTGCTCGGGCATGGATGTGTGTGATGTCCTTAGGTTGGTTAGGTTTACGTAGTTCTAAGTTGTAGGGGACTGATGACCTCAGATGTTAAGTCCCACAGTGCTCAGAGCCATTTGAAACATTTCATTCTTCTACGGATGCGTAATTATTTTTACTGTTGAGGCAATACTAACTGCGCTGCTGCTACGGTCGCAGGTTCGAATCCTGCTTCGGGCATGGATGTGTGTGATGTCCTTAGGTTAGTTAGGTTTACGTAGTTCTAAGTTGTAGGGGACTGATGACCTCAGATGTTAAGTCCCATAGTGCTCAGAGCCATTTGAAACATTTCATTCTTCTACGGATGCGTAATTATTTTTACTGTTGAGGCAATACTAACTGCGCTGCTGCTACGGTCGCAGGTTCGAATCCTGCTTCGGGCATGGATGTGTGTGATGTTCTTAGGTTAGTTAGGTTTAAGTAGTTCTAAGTCTAGGAGACTGATGACCTCAGGTGTTAAGTCCCATAGTGCTTAGAGCCATTTGAACCATTTGAGGCAATGCTCATGAACAAAATTCTCCGTAAGGTGTCTATCCTGTTGTTGGAGCTCAGTGCAAATTTTGTCTTTGTCCGTTAATGTGCCTTTCACGTACTGCCCTTCTTTCGCTGGAAAATGCTAGCAGATTAGATACAAACACCTCTTTCAACAATCGTAGTTGTACCAAATTATAAATCAAGTTCGTGGGCATAGCTTCTTCCTATTTAACCCCAGATCGTAACACAAAAGCATGCTGCGCTGGATCATGGAATAACATCACACCGCCGTACCATTAAAACCATTGTCTCATTGCTATTGGTATTGCTGTGGCTTAACATCGACGCTTAGAAAAAAATGGTTCAAATGGCTCTGAGCACTATGGGACTTAACACCTGTGGTCATCAGTCCCCTAGAACTTACAACTACTTAAACCTAACTAACCTAAGGACATCACACACATCCATGCCCGAGGCAGGATTCGAACCTGCGACCGTAGCAGTCGCGCGGGTCCGGACTGAGCACCTAGAACCGCTAGACTACCGCGGCCGGCTCGACGCTTAGAGCTGCTCTGTTTTACCAATGGTAATTGTGAGCGCCGCCGTTTGAATTTTTTGATAAGGCGTTCCATGACGTTACGTCCCGACCAGTGCGAGTCTTCTTTCATTCACCTCATCTAAATGGTTATGATATTTTTCATTGACATGTTTTCCCGCCGGCCTGCGTGACCGAGCGGTTTTAGGCGCTACAGTCTGGAACCGCGCGACCGCTACGGTCGCAGGTTCGAATCCTGCCTCGGGCATGGATGTGTGTGATGTCCTTAGGTTAGTTAGGTTTAAGTAGTTCTAAGTTCTAGGGGACTGATGACCTCAGAAGGTAAGTCCTATAGTGCTCAGAGCCATCTGAACCATTTGTTTTCCGGATTTCAACACCGTGTCAAGTAAACACGTAGATAAAAGTAGAGTGATCACTGTAGCAATTTAATATGCATATTTATGATCGTAACATCAGATGACTTGTTTCTGTAGGCAGAAATACTGAATATCTTCGTTTTATCAAAATTGCATCTTAGTGAATAAACCGTATTATTTCTCACATGCTATGCTAGTGAACTCTTTTCAAGGTAAATGTCCTCGATTCCAATTAAATCTTATTTGCGAGAACTGATTGCTGGTTCAGTCAAAGTACTGCACTGTCCTGAATTTAGTACTGAAACACACTGTAGATGTGAATTTTCTTCTCAACTACTTCAGCCCGGCACGTCGTCATCATACCCTCGACGGTTACTACAGCCACACACTCTTTCTTTCATTACTTTACTAACAATGGGACGTAAATTTCAGTAGCTTGTTTCGAAGACATTTATCTGACAATGTTAGCTTTTACGCTTTCTGAAATAACGTCCGTGACTTCTCGCATATTGTACGCTCTGTGGTTGTTACACTGTGAAATTCGTTTTTTATTATCTGTTGTTCTGGAAGTCAATTTTCGCAGGAAGTAGCTCAGTCGTAACCCATGTACTTACCTTTTACATTTAACAGGGGAAGAGTGTAAATATATAAAGATAATCTAAATGGTAGATCAGTTTGGTTTGACTGAAAGATTGATGTCGAGTATGGAAATCGTTTGCTTTTGATAAAGGGCCATCACATCTGGAAAAGTGTGTATACCGATAAAACTAAAGATTTACCAGTAAGCGAGCACCTCACCAACCGACTGCAACTGTAGACGCTGGTGGTAATAATTTTGTTATAATCCATTTTTTAACGTCTCCATGTCAAAGAACGAATTATTTGACGCAAAAGCCTCATAGTTGCACATTCTTCTGCCTATCAAAAACCATTTGGAGATATTCCATGTCCATTTCGGAACGACCACACTACCGCCGGGTTGCAAGTCTTATTTCATGTGCCGCCACACTGGGCGATTTACGCGTCGGCCGAAATTCCCCGTACGGCGAATAATGCCACACAATTTCATTATATTAGTGCCTAACTTTTCAAGGTTTGTGCGCGTCGGTGATGAGATTATAGCGAGAACACAACAACACGCACTCCACGAGCGGAGAACATCGAACCCGGGCCCGCTGCATGCTAGCAAACACGTTACCACTCAGCTAAGCAGGCGGACGCTAACATAAAACTTAAAAACGAGGAGACCTTAATCTCTGTATGGGTTGCGGTACGCTAACCACGAGAATCTTTGTGTCACCAAAGGAGAGTTACGTAACTGACCGGTGGCATTTATGACTGTGCGCCCAATCGACTGATCTAAAATTTTCTAAGAGCGTATACTGTATCACGATAAATTTTCTAGATTTGGAAGTGACAGTACTTGTGCACTAGTGTCAAGACCTTTACTTTTCATGTACTTTCCTCATATGGATGTAGTACGTCTTTATTCCAACGTGGAAGAACCAAGCATTCCGACACAGTTCGTTACGTTTAATAGCGACACTCGCGAATTATATGATGGGAACCCTGTTTCTCGAAATACCCCCTTTCAGCGTAGAGCATACTTTCTTGCTACTTATCGATTGAAGTTTCAGTGCAGAACGCCATATCTGTGTTACTACCAGGAAGTATTTCTCTTCTGTTCCAGCGGAGCTCCTACTTGCCTGCATTACGCTGTCAACATGTATCAAGAAATCTGCACCTATTATTACTCAGAAAATTTGTTTTGTTGCGGGTTATTGTCATATTTGACGAAGAACCACGACCAGCTCCAAACAAAAGGCGTTTGTAGAATCGGCCAGGGACACAAGACCCACACAGAACTCTGAAGTCGCCGTACAGAGATGGAATGTAGGGCAGTTTCTGTGATATTATCATTCCATCAGCAATTTCTTGCTGTGTATAGGAACGCTTCAAACGTTAATAATACTAGCGTTCTAACAGAGTTGTGGATGACACGGGAGGGCCCGTCAACGACTGACCGAGCGGGCGTTCCGAGGAACAAATGTTCAGGTTGAAGTAAGAACCAGAGTTGACTTAATCTGAAACGTAGCATGTTGTAACACCTCCATCTGATTTGACATCAATCCAAATAGAAATACTGTTGCGTAGTATGTGTCCGTCATGTTCAAATTATTAGACTAAAGACATTTTTTCCAAACTTTACATTTATTACACGTTTACATCCACATAGAGATTATATTTGCACATTCAATACTTTGATGCATGCCTCTGTTCTTAATCAACATTTTTATCCTGTTTGGCATAGTTTTTATTAACTTTTCACATGACATTTTAATATCATTGTCATGGTACCAGATTTCCTCTAGTTTCTCCATGATATCTTGTTTGGTGGTTATTGAAAATTTCCTTATCCTCTGTTTCACAATAGTCCATAAATTTTCAGTTGCCTTCATATCAGGGCTATTCCCTGGCCAAGGCAACACTTTCAGTTGCTTTTCTTCCAAGTGTTGCAGTAGGTACTGGGAGATGAAGCTTGCGCAGGATAGAGTAGCATGGAGAGCTGCATCAAACCAGTCTCAGGACTGAAGACCACAACAACAACAACAACAACAACTTGGAAACACTTTTGGCTTTGTGGCAAGGTACCCCATCATGCATAAAAATGGCATCTTTGTTAGGAAACCACTCATTTATTTGGAGGAAAAGTTGCTTTTCAAGGATTTCTTTACATTGTTCTTGTCTATTGTCCCTTGACCAATGAGTAATCCGCAGGACCTTTCACGGGCATCACACTCCAGACCATAACGGAAGTTGGATGCTTCACACATTGCTGCACACACTCAGCTTTGAACTGTTCTCCAGGTCTGCGACGAACATATTGGCTGCTTTCTTCCATCACAGTAAATACAGATTCATCACTGAAGAATACCTGAAGCATATGTACAAAATTGCAAGTTAGAAAAGTTGGGAGCAGTAGCATAGCAGACCTCAACAGTCCCAAAATTCAAATGTACATTTCTTCAGTATCAATAAAACATCATAATTTCAAGCCAACTTTAGAAATCAGACCCACTTAATTTAACATATCATTGGACATACCTTAGCCCAGTCTTCACTTGTCCCCTCCTGAAGTTTTTTGGCCCACTGTAATCTTTTAGTTTTCATGGCAGGTGTGATTTTCTGTTTTTTCCTTGGTCAGCATGCCTTTAAACCATATTCAAACAGCGCCTCCTGACTGTCATAGGTAAAACCTCAACACCCATACCTTTCAGCTGATAGCTTATGTCTGTACAAGTAAGTTTACCGGTTCATTGTTGCCATGAGTCTCCTTATTGTCCTAGGAATGATTTTTCTTTTACGTCCTGATTTTCCTTTCATGTTTGGCTTGTATTCACCCCTTTCTCCACTGAAAGTGTTCTTCTGACAGTTTTCTGTGATATTATCATTCCATCAGCAATTTCTTGCTGTGTATAACGATTTTCAGCAAGAAGTGCTACCACAGCCGAAACTTTCCGAGGTGAAACATCATTTGTCTTCCCCTTAACCCCACTTTCTTTCAAAACCCCACGATTTATTCCTATAGTTAAAATCACGCAATTTCACAAACTATATAATGTCTTGTTCATGTAGCAAGAAGTTGATGGAATAAATAACAAGCTGAAGTACACCACAGAAACGTAAAATATTACTGTACACACAGTTTCAAAGCATGTATACAGACAACAACACCAACACGATTTG
Organism: Schistocerca americana; assembly: GCF_021461395.2. Lineage (NCBI taxonomy): Eukaryota > Metazoa > Arthropoda > Insecta > Orthoptera > Acrididae > Schistocerca > Schistocerca americana. Next base: position 606,751,219 of record NC_060119.1, on the reverse strand, counting down.
GAGGGAAAATGACAAATGTGACCAACTGTGAAAAAAATCAGTACTCTGTAAGTTGCTTGGAAGGAAAATTTCGTGGCATCAATCAACCCACTAAAACAAATCAATTATTACGTTTTTGTCCCCTATTTTTACACCAGAAAACGTAAGAGTATCAAAAATAGTCGTTTAGTCTAATAGTGTGAACACGTCTGTATGTAGATGCGTGCTCAGCACGACTGACTGCCTTAGGGGGACCCAGGTTCGATTGCTGGTACTGCCTGACATTTTCTTCAGGTTATTCGAATGATTAGTAGCGGCTCCAAGGACAGGAAGCCCGACAAGTCTTTTGCAGTATGTACAAGATACATAAAAATTCCCTTATACCCTGTATCTTTACAATATTTATAGTTCAGAATATGAGTGAGACTTCTCTCATGTTAATAACATAAATTATGTACAAAGAAATATTTTTAACGAAATATTTAGAAATTAAGGTTCATTCAAACCATGCACACTTTAAAATTCCGACCCCGCTAGTAAGTATTTGTCTTAGGATTTTCATACCTTTTTTGGAAGCCCTATTTCTCTAGAACGTTTTGTCTTCTTTCATAATGATGTAAATCAGGAAATATTACTATTCAAAAATGCTGATATAATTATTAAAAATTTAATATGTAAGCCTTTCAAAGAGACAATGTTACTATCTTGTAGCACTAACTTTTCTGTAAGCAAAAATGTGTAAATTTATTAGAAACACTTGTTAATGAGTGACAAATTTCAAACATAAAATTTTTGTTTTAGGCTATATTTTGCGGGCTCTACTAGTAAGCGGAGAGAAAAAAAATGTGCGCGTATAATACCTTCCCTGACAATAGGTCATAATATTAATGTCTTTTACAGAATATACAGCCTATAGTTACTTGAAATAACTTCTTTGAGAGACTCTTATTGACTGATCCATCGAGACCTGGCTCACGACTGCCCTTCAGATTTGTTTGTATTCAGTAGCCTTATTATATCCAGTCGCCTGATGCGGTTCAGGTTCATATATCTTAGTTGGTAAGGCCATTGCCTGTGAAAAGCAGGGAACGAGGATCGAAATAAGAAAAGAAGCAAGTTTAGGGTACAACGTCCTATAGACATGTGGATCGTTAGAAAAAGACCACAAACTCGAAATGGACTAGGACATGATGGGAAACCGACCGCAGCTTTTTCATCCCAGCATTCATCTTACGTGGTTTGCGGAAACTACGGTAAACCTAGATCAGGATGGCCAGGCCGGGGTTCGAATGACATTTTTAATCTCTCACCACACCGCACATTGCGCTGACAAGTGACACGATCTCTGTTCAGTATTAATTTCTACAGAGCGAGGTAGAACCCAGGATAATATAGTTGACGACATGGGTATTTTAAACCCTAAACTTCCTTAATTTGTTTTTCCTCTAACAAATGAAACGATAACTACTGATTCCAACACTGCTAGCGACTCAGTCCAACTCTCCACATAACGTTCAGAACATAGTACTATGAAACGCAATTTCAGAGTTTTTTGAAAGTAGCTCTGTCCGTTTAAAATTCATTTCTTGCCTTTAAGTTGTCGTCTAAGCCACGAACACGGCAAATATTACCCCCTCACTCGTTGCTTTGAAAGAAGTTGGACCTTGTTATCTTACACACTTGTTGGGGGACGTCAATAAGCAGACATGGAAGCTCGTTGGGAGTAGCTATTTCAGGAAGCAGATTGTGACGAACTTGATAAAACTTTTGTAAGCGTTTCATGTGGTACTTTGCGCTATCTAGCAACTTTGCGTAGTTTCTTCATCACGTTTAAACCACGGGGATTTACGCCCACTTTGTTCATGAACGTCAGGTTATATGTGAATAAATCGAATCTGTAATTCTTTTTGTAAGTATACTGTACTCATACTTCAATAGATAACCAAATTCTCAAACTCTCTCTTTCCTGGCTATTTTCCCGTTTCTGTGGTCCCAAGATAGCCCACCTATTATTTTCTGAATGATAACATTTTTCAGCACTGGCTGTCATTGGTTGGATTTAAAAACGGCACTTTTCTGCATTCACTGTTGCACAGCTTCGGCTATGGAGTCATTCTCAGGTGGTTGTATAGAGTAACTCATCAAATGGACATACTGGGGTTACAGTACAAGCCTTCGTCAAGTCATAGACTACAGCGGTAAAATAAAGGACGACGTTGGGGACTGGCTGGACTTTACAGTCAAAAAACATATCACTAAGCGGTTCTTGAAGAGCAAAAGCACTTGTGGTTTGAAAGTGTACTAGACTGTGTAAAGGACACCTCGCGGCAAACTTCAGTGAACGCAAAAATGAAAGATATTTTAATCCAACCAGTGGGAATCAGTGAGACAGACTGGTACCATTCTACACCTGCGTTATCGGGTGGGGATTTGAAGGACTCCCCTTGATAGGTCAAGGGTGCACTACACAAAGGAAGCAGCTACTCAGGTGGCAGAATACTTGTGGAGTGCACATGAAGGTTTTTTTTACGCTAGGCAGTAGTTCGTGGTGCTCTGATGAATATTCGCCAGTCGATATACAGCAAGAGAAGTCAAACGGGGGTCAGAATAGACAAGTCGGCTGTCACAGTTTTATCAATAAACTGTCTAAGTATTCGTAACAAAGTTCCCGAATTTACTGCCCTCCGGGAAAGTTTTCGCGCTAAAATTATTCTTGGGACCGAGAGCTGGCTGAAACCCGAAGCGGAAAGCTCTGAGGTATTTAGCGAGTCGTGGAACGTATGTCGCAAAGACAGTTTAGAGGCCATTGGAAGGAGAGTGTTCATAGCAGTTGACAAAAATATTATCTCTATTGAGGTCGAAGTTGAGTGTTGCAGTGCAGTTATCTGTTCGCGTATAATAGGTGTAGGTGAAACCAAGTTAATTGTTAAATGTTTTGAACGGCCACCCGGTTCTGATGTGATAGTACTAGAGTAATTCAAAGAAAGCCTACGATCAATAGCGCGTAAACACACAAATCATGCGATACTTATTGGAGGCGACTTTAACCTGTGGACTCTAGACTGGGATCTCTATGGATTCATTGCGGGGGTACAGACATACAATCATGATAAATACTTTTGAACACGTTTTCTGAAAATTGTCTTGAGCTGCTAGCTCGGTAGCCACACGCAATGGAAGTATCTTAGACATTGTGGCTACAAATAGGCGGCGCTTTATCGACAAAGTCAGTATAGAAACGGTATTAGAGATCATTATGTAATTATAGCAACTATGATTCCAAAAGTTAATAGATCAGTCAAGAAGGCTACGTGAGTGTTTCTGCTAGATAGCGCGGATAAGCAATTATTAACATCTAAGTTAAACAGTGAACTGGCATCACTTAGCTCCTGTAAGATGGATGCAGAGGAATTATGAGCGAAGTTTAAGCAGATTGTAAATCGTGGTCTGGAGAGCTATGTGCCTAGTAAGGGGATAACGGATGGAAAGACCCATCGTGTTTTAATAACGGAATTCGGCAGATGTTGAAGAACCGGAGGCTGTCGCACACTCTATTCAAAAGGGAACGGATAAATGACGACAAGCTAAGGTTAGTAGAGATTCATGCGTCTGTCAAAAGATCTATGCGCGAAGCATACAGTAACTATCAACGTCACACCTTAGCGAAAGATCTGGCAGAGAACCCGAGAAAATTTTGGTCGTATGTAAAATCGCTAAGCGTGTTTAAAGCTTCCATTCAGTCCCTTGTTGACCAGTCAGGTGTGGCAGGTGAGGTTAGCAAAACGAAAGCCGAAGTTTTAAATTTCACGTTCAAGAAATCGTTCAAACAGGAGAATCGTACAAACATACCGTCTTTTGACCATTGGACCCACAAATGTCAGACCAATATCCCTAACATCAGATTGCACCAGAATCCTTGAACATATTCTCAATTCGAATACAACAAACTTTCTTGAGACTGAGGAGCTTGTGTCCACGAATCAGCATGGTTTTAGAAAGCATCGCTCCTGCGAAACTCAACTTGCCATTTTCTCACACGATATACTGACAACTATGGCTGAAGGGCAACAGGCAGATCCCATATTTCTAGATTTCCGGAATGCATTTGACACGGCGCCCCATTGTGCATATAGGACGCTGGTGCGACCTATTCTCGGGTACTGCTCGTGTGTTTGGGATCCGTAACAGGTCGGATTGAAGGAAGCCATCGAAGCAATTCAGAGGTTGCTGCTAGATTTGTTATCGGTAGTTTCGAACAACACGTAAGTACTACGGAGATGCTTTGGGAACTCAAATGAGAATCCGTGAATGGAAGGCCACGTTCTTTCTGGGAAACGCTATTGAGAAAATTTAGAGAACCAACATTTGAAGTTGACTACCGAACGATTCTGCTGCCGCCAACAAATACTGCGCGAAAGGAATACGAAGATAAGATTCGAGAAATTAGGGCTCATACGGAGACATATAGAGGGTCGTTTTTCCCTCGCTCTATTTGCGAGTGGAACTGGAAAGGAAATGACAAGTAGTGGTACAGGGTAACCTCAGCCACGCACCATACTGTGTCTTGCGGAGTACCGATGTAGATGTAAACGTACAAAGTTTCTGCTAACTGTGGATAGTATCAGTTAAAAACAATGGTAGCCCATCATCGATTTGACAACTATTTTCTGCAGCCGAATGTCACTTCTGTCACCAAATCGTTGGAAGGTAAGGACATAGTGCGAGTGGTATGCGAATAGTATGGATTTTTAATAACCGCATTTTGTGTTTTAAACGTTTTTGTTATTGAGACAGAGATGGAGACGCAGTGCGGCATTTTCTAATAGGTTCGGGAAGTCGACTAAAGAATTCTTTAAGATTGGCCGATGTACCTACCAGAACAACGGACTCATTCTGCTGTAGGAATTCCGCCTGGTTCTGGCTCTGTCCATCATTTCTCTACCTAGCGCACTATGTTTAAAACTTGAGGGCAAGGAATCTGGCAAAAGAGTAGAATACAGTATTATTCAAAATGCATTTGGCTCTTTCTGCAGAAATTTAACGACTTTGACATAAAACGTGTAACATAAATATGTTTGTAAACTGCGGGAGTCGTTTGTTCAATCCAAAACGATGAATACAGAAAAATTAAATGATAGGCAAACCTTCCTGGACAGTGTTGAATGTTTTCGCAGACTTAATCGACACGTTGATGAGTTTCCCGGAAGTGTGCACGCTAAGTGCATTTCGATCTTCGGGTAGTGATGATTTAGGAAGGATGTTGTCATCAGTAAAAATAAATTTGGCGCTCTACGAATAAAAGCCTGGAATGCCATATTACTGAATCGGGTAGACAGATTAGAGAATTTCAAGAGAGAAATTTATTGGTTGAAGTTCGATATAGTGGGAACAATTTTATGCGTTCTTCTTCCCGAAACTATTTCACGCTTAAGGTTGAAAAAATAAGCTGCGTTTTGTTCTACTAATGTTTATTTAGCCCGCCTGGCTAGCCGCACGATCTAACGAAATGCTTTCCGAGCGGGAAAGCGTGACGGTCCCAGGCACGAATCCGCCTGGCGAATTAGTGTCGAGGTCCGGTGTGACGGCCAGCCTGTGGGTGGTTTTTAAGGCGGTTTTCCATCTGCCTCGGCGAATGCGGGCTGGTTCCCCTTATTCCGCCTCGGTTACACTGTGTCGGCGACTGCTGCGCAAACACTGTCTCCACGTTCGCTTACACCATAATTACTCTACCACACAAACATTTGGGGTTACACTAATCTGGTATGAGAAGGTGGGGAGGGCGAGGGGGGGGGGGGGGGTGTCCACTAGGGGCCGAACCGCACAATAACCCTGGATTCGGTGTGGGGAAGCGGTGGGGTGGGAGGGAGGACTGTTGTGGCCTGTTGTCTGGTTGTGAACCGCCGAGGGCTACGGCGGGACGAAGCCTCTCCGACGTCTCTAGGTCCCCGGTTCTATGCACAATATCTATTTATTTCGAACCAGTTTTAACTTCAATGGCACATGTCAGGAAACAACTAAAAGCCTTCACATGAGATACTAGTATGTAAGAAATCAAAAATTAGAAACAATGAAACAATCAAGACACACAGAATATGTGGTCATGGCATTAGACGAGGAATCTCAAGTAGTTTCATTCATTTTATACATTAAGCACGTTAAATTACAATTAACAAGGAGGACAATATCAAACACAGTTCGTAACAAAAACATACAATATTTAGGAACACGAACTGTGTGAATATAATAAGAGAGAAAGTTATACCTGGAGCACAGTGTACCTAGAAGCACATGACAGTGTACCTAGAAGCACATGATGTTTCTTCGTGGTCATTGTTTCAATCTAGTGACAGATTTTTGGAACCACATGAACGAATGAAACCGGCGTAAGAGGTTTCCAGCTACTTCCACTGCTTTTGATGTCGTGAGATATGAAGCTGTGTTTTGTGCAGCGCTTGCGAATATTATGAGTTCTGCTTACTTATGTGGCGTATAATACGAGGGGCGTTCAATAAGTAATGCAACACTTTTTTTTTTATCGCAGGTTGGTTTTATTCTGGATTCGTATGCACCATTTATTCCCCATGCTCTGACAAGTAAAACCCTAATTTTCAACATAATCACCGTTCGATGTGACAGTCTTACGCCGTCTTTGCGCGGGGGCCTATATCCACGCATGGTATCAATCTATCAATCGACGTCAATGCCAACGTGTAGCGGCATCAATAAATTACTCACGTACTGCTTCAAGCGGAGTGCATCCTTCATTGGGCCAAACAGATGGAATTCGGAAGATTTGAGATCCGGGATGAAGGGTGGATGAGGGAGAACAGTCCGCTGAAGTTTTGTGAGCTCCTCTCGGGTGCGCAGACTCGTGTGGGGCCTTAAGTTATCATGGATGGGGAGAAATTTGTTCGCGTTTTTGTGACACCGAACAGGCTGAAACCCTGCGTTTCAGGAGTCACACCAGTATGTGTCAGGCTGGCATGCGGGAGATCAGACAGGTTTTCCGCGATCTTGTTGCGATGATGGCGGAAGCTTCGCCCAACGACTCACCGTGCTTTTGTTTACTGTCAGGTCTCCATAGATATTCTACAAGCTCCTATGAATATCTGCGATACTCCGGTTTTCCATCAAAATAAACTCAGTGATACCTTTCGACTTGGAAAACACCTCCGTTGCAAACGACATTTTGAAGGCTGTACATAACGCCGCCACCTATCGAAACTTCATAAGAGTATAGGGGCTGAAACGGGAATACTCCACGATGTCTCACAACAAATTCCGCATTTTTTCAAGGGAAATTGGCGAGAAAAAAATGCGTTGCATTGCTTATTGAACTCCCCTCTATATTAAATGGTTCAAATGGCTTTGAGCACTATGGGACTCAACTGCTGAGGTCATTAGTCCCCTAGAACTTGGAACTAGTTACACCTAACTAACCTAAGGACATCACAAACATCCATGCCCGAGGCAGGATTCGAACCTGCGACCGTAGCGGTCTTGCGGTTCCAGACTGCAGTGCCTGTAACCGCACGGCCACTTCGGCCGGCCTTCTATATTAAAGCTATTAGGAGGACATTGTTAATTCTTCATATAACACAGTTCTATGGCGAGTAAAATTCTGTATATTTTTCAAACTAGTTACGCTAAGTGTGGATGGTTAAGCCATACTTCGACGGTAGAGAACCATCTAGTACGTTCAAAGTCTTTTACCATGGAACACGATATATTTGCAAATGAACTGAATATTTTTAATGGCTTTTCCTGTCTTCTGATAAGATCTGACAGAACACCTGTGCGCCTTCTGAGATAAAACTTCTTTCGTCCGTGTTAAATAAATTTGGACGGTCTGACAGATTAAAGCCACAAAAATCGATATATGCAAAGAATTTCAAAACTGAGTTAAGTACGGCAATAGCATAATGTTGACCTTTTACATCAACCCCTGAACCAAGTTTTAGCAAAAGTCGACTATTGCTGTGTGTATGAACAACTGAGCACTCCAAATCACAAGGTTTTAGAACAAAGTATTATTCTCTAGTGTCTCGGCTCTCTTTCTGCTGCAAGCTTTTGACAATAATGGAGTATACTAGTTGATTTAAGAGATATTACTCATTGTTGTAACAATATTTACTGTGGGGAAAATCGGCTTTATGATATAGTGAAGGAAGATAATCGAAGTGTCATTAGCATTTGTTCTGCAGGGCAGCAGAACCAGCCTGTTCCAAAACTATCAATCAGTATGCTAAACAAGCACGGTTATACCATCTGTGCATCATGATCCATACTAGGAGGCAAAAAAAGGAAAGCATCATTTTCTACAAGTGGTTGGGGACAGAATCTTCAAGAGGATACAGTCAAATTACTCTGACTTTGCTGGTCTTTCCTTCTGACTTAAATAAAAAGCAACCAAATGAGAGCATCAGTACTATACATCTCTTTTTTCCTTTTCATAGCCATTGCTACGTGCCTCCAGACCGAGTGTTTGGTGGAATTGAGAAGACTTACAGAAAAAAAGAAAGCTTCTTGTCGCCTAAAGAATATTATGATAGAAGAGTTTGGTATTCTCAGAGTTATAACACAGATTGGACAGTTAAAAATCTAAATGATAGTGTACAGAAAGTACAAAATTGAAGCTACAATTCAAAACGAACAGCCAGCATGTCACCTAATACATGAAAGCAAAGAAAATTGTTAATGTGTCAGTAAGTGATACATATTCTTGAGACCAGTACAAGTTGACCTCCTGAGACGAAAGAAACCATGCCATCCAACAGTACTAACATCCATCCTTTTATCAAAACATGTTAAACAAAGAAAGGGCGATAGATGTGTGTGCCTTGCTTAAGTATTTTGAAATTCCAGATGATGCAAAGGAGTTTTACAAAGATATCCTATACGAGTAATGTACAGCTGTAAGAGAGAAAACTTGACACTAACAGTGTGATTCTGACATGAAATACTTTTTGTGTTATCCATTTCATATTTCGTATAGTATTGATAATAAAGATATAAACTGAACAATTATGTTAAAATAGATATCATTGCTATTATGGTACTATTATTGTTTGTCTTCTCAATAAAGTAAAAAACTATAAACTTAAAAAATGCTGTATAAAAAATGTATGCAAAAAGATGCATTTTACAACAATGCAGCCATATAATAAGCACTATAGCACATAAAAATATAAGTAGTGAAAAAAACAAACGGGAACTAAAGAAGGCAACATAAATGATACTAGCAATTATTATAAGCATTTATCGAATTTTGAAAGAAACTGGAAAAATCACACCTTAATAGACTTATAAAAATTAAATTTTAATATGCACTGAAGCGCCAAAGAAAATCGTACAGGCATGCGTATTCGAATACAGAGATATGTAAACAGGAAGAATACGGCACTGCGATCAGCAGCGCCTATATAAGACAAGTGTCTGGCGCAGTTGTTAGATCGGTTACTGTTGCTATAGTGGCAGGTTATCAAGATTTAAGTGAGTCTGAACATGGTGTTACAGTCTGCGCACTAGCGATCGGACACAGCATTTCCGAGATAGCGATAAAGTGGGGATTTTCCCGTACGACTATTTCACGAGTGTACTGTGAATATCAGGAAACCGATAAAACATCAAAGCCCCGACATCGCTGTGGCCGGAAGATCCTGCAAGAACGGAATCAACGACGACTGAAGAGAATCATTCAACGTGACAGAAGTGCAAGCTTTCCGCAAACTGCTGCAGATTTCAATGCTGAACCATCAACAAGAGTCAGCGTGCGAACCATTCAATGAGACCTCATGGATGTGGGCTTATGGAGCCGAAGGCCCACTCGTGTACCCTTGATGACTGCGCGACACAAAACTTTACGACTCGCCTGGGTCCGTCAACACCGTCATTGGACTGCTGATGACTGAAACATGTTGCCTAGTCGGACAAGTCTCGTTTCAAATTGTATCGAGCGGATGGACGTGTACGGGTATGGAGACAACCCCATGAATCTATGGACCCTGGATGTCAGCAGGGGACTGTTCAAGCTGGTGCAGGCTATGTAATGGTGTGGGGCATGTGCGGTTGGAGTGGTATGGCACCCCTGATACGTCGACCTACGACTCTGACAGGTGACATGCACGTAAGCATCCTGTCTGATCACCTGCATCCATTCATGTGCATTGTGCATTCCGAGCAATTCCAACAGGACAATGCGTCACCCCACACGTCCATAATTGCTATACAGTGGCTCCAAGAACACTCTTCTGAGTTTAAACACTTCCACTGGCCACCAAACTTCCAAGACATGAACATTCTTGAGCATATCCAGGATGCCTTGCAATGTGCTATTCAGAAATGATCTCCACCCCCTTGTACTCTTACGGATTTATGGACAGCCCTGCGGGATTCATTGTGTCTGTTTCCTCCAGCACTACTTCAGACATTAGTCGAGTCCTTGCCACGTCGCGTTACGGCACTTCTTGCTTGCTCACGGGGGCCTTTCGCGATGTTAGGCAGGTGTTCCAGTTTCTTTGGCTCTTCAGTGTATTCATTACAACGCTTCATTAATGTCAGTGAGGTCTTGTAGTGACGTAAAAATTCAAACGCTCAAACACACCTGTCTAAATGAAAATAGAAAAACTCATTTTATGAAATTCTGTATCTGTTGTATTTATCGAGTTTGGAAAAAATGTTCCCCATATTAGATAGGAACACGGACGTGGATGTCCTTCCTTTAATCTGTCAGAGCGTTCAGTTCAGAGTACACACTGCTACAATGCCGACTCAAAGGAAGTCGAAGCTACTGGCAGTAAAACTCTAAGCCTCTTTCCTCTGCGCAGTAAAGGTTTTATTCCTCTCTTAACCCGTGGGCTCTGAATAACAATGCACAGAAAAAGTCACAAGACTCAGATGAGGTATAAACAAGTGGCAAGATTCTCCGCTTGCTTGGCGGGACAATGGGAAACTGCAGTTTCCCTGAGAAAGGCATTAAGAAACAAACATTTGTGTCACCTGTATTGGAATACTGCTCAAGTGCGTAGTACACTAATAATGCTGGATAAAGTGTACAGTCAACAGCAATGCGAATAGTAACAGTCACAATAATTCAAAGAACGGTTTTTTAAGGTTTGTTTCGGAAATATGGTTCAGCCCCCTACACACCACTCAATCACGTGTCGTGAAGACATTAGACTAACGGCGGCTAGCGTAGCTACATATTTGCAATAATTTTTGCCAAGTTTCATTCCTGAATCTAACGAGAAAAACACAGGATGCCTCTACGGTCTACGCAGACGAGTGCAGAAACTCCAATTATTAGACAGAAGAACGATGAGAAAAATTTAAGGTCGAATAAGTGGCACAGAAGACCGGAATGACGATATCAATTAAAATATAGAAAGAAACATCAGAAACACAAAGGAAAAGAAAAGTGTGATCTCAAGTTTTTCAGCGTGCTTTATTAGTAAAATATTTTCGAGAGTTCATCCGACGTATTAAAACAGTTTTTCTACGTATTTCGATAACCGGCCGAGACATTTTCTTCGTGCTGCGAATTATATTATTCCTACTTGCTTCCTGAGCCCCAACAAGACTGGAGTGTTAATCGTATCACGCCGATGTTTTTAGCCGAGATCGATTCCCAGCTCTATCTACGTCTTTTAGTGCTTTTTTGTAGCGTGCAACGTTATTCTGCTACTGTTTTACGGTTCTGATGGATAAGGATAATGGAATGTAGTCGAATTAACTCTGGTGATGCTGAGGGAATTAGATTAGGAAATGAGACACTTAAAGTAGTAAAGGAGTTTTGCTATTTGGGGAACAAAATAACTGATGATGGTCGAAGTAGAGAGGATATAAAATGTAGACTGGCAATGGCAAGGAAAGCGTTTCTGAAGAAGAGAAATTTGTTAACATCGAGTATTGATTTAAGTGTCAGGAAGCCGTTTCTGAAAGTATTTGTATGGAGTTTAGCCATGTATGGAAGTGAAACGTGGACGATAAATAGTTTAGACAAGAAGAGAATAGAAGCTTTTGAAATGTGGTGCTACAGAAGAATGCTGAAGCTTAGATGGGTAGATCACATAATTAATGAGGAGGTATTGAATAGAATTGGGGAGGAGTTTGTGGCACAACTTGACAAGAAGAAGGGATCGGTTGGTAGGACACGTTCTGAGGCATCAAGGGATCACCAATTTAGTACTGGAGGGCAGCGTGGAGGGTAAAAATCGTAGAGGGAGACCAAGATATGAATACACTAAGCAGATTCAGAAGGATGTAGGCTGCAGTAGGTACTGGGAGGTGAAGAAGCTTGCACAGGATAGAGTAGCATGGAGAGCTGCATCAAACCAGTCTCAGGACTGAAGACAACAACAACAACAACAACAACAACAACAACAACATGGATAAGATGATCGGATATAAAATGAGTGCAGAGTTCCCAGCCTTGCTTAAATTGATAAGTGCGTAGTAGGCATCAGGAGTCGAACTGGGCTATAAACAGCAAAACGACACCAATAACACTTCACAATCTGGTGGAGTTCAGGCAGCGAATACACCTGGCATCGCTGCACGTCAATATATCGTGCAGAAAAATGGAATCAATGACACAGCTAAACACCAGAAAGAACATCAATAATAAAAATGACTGACTGGGACATACATACAGAAAGGACGGCAATAGGCTAACAAAACAGTTCTTAATTCTAGGACAAGAAACTATGAGAAAGGTGGTGTTGTGGTCTTTAGACCGAAGTCTGGCTTTAGGACAGAACTCTACGCTAGTCTATCGTGTGCAAGCCTCGCCATATCTGCATGGCTACTGTAGTGTTAGCAGTTAGCCAACACTACGAACACTACCTGAGTGAGGAAGCCGATATGCACGCGTTAACCCACGCAGGCTAGAGATAGGTCTGACACAGGATACGTAATGAATGCTATAAAGAAAAAGTACGTAGCTGCTGGAATACTTAACTTTCATCCATCATTGTTGTACATCGCTCTTGACGATACAAGTGAGACTCTGTAGATACATGCAATGTTACTAATGGCGCCTTGTTAGGTCGTAGCCATTGACTTAGCTTAAGGCTATTCTAACTATCTGCTCTGCAAATGAGCGAGGCTTCGTCAGTGTGCATCGCTAGCGAAGTCGTCCGTACAACTGGGGCGAGTGCTAGTACGTCTCTCTAGACCTGCCGTGAGGTGGCGCTCGGTCTGCGATCACTGACAGTGGCGACACGCGGGTCCGACATGTACTAATGGACCGCGGCCGATTTAAAGCTACCACCCAGCAAGTGTGGTGTCTGGCGGTGACACCACAGCTACTACAACGTACATCCGCTCGAGCCTTCCTACTGGATTCAGGCCTCCGTCTCTCTACAGTTTTCTCCGTCTTTCCCTTCCGCCGCACCTCCTCCCATTACCAAATTGACGACTCCTTGATGCCTCACGCTTATCCTATCAACCGATCCCTTCTTGTAACAAAGTTGTGCCACAAATTTCGTTTTTCCCAATTCGATTACTTGTCTTATTATAGCATTCTTGCATAGCACCACATTACACAAGCTTCTATTCCCTCCTTGTCTGAATTGTTTATTGTCCGGATTTCACGCCTGTACAAGGCTACAATCCACACAAAACTTCAGGAAACACCTCTTGCCAGGTAAATTTATGTTAGCTGTTAACAATATTCCCGTTCATAAGAAATGCTTTACTTGCTGTTGTCAGCCTATATAGTATATTGTCTTTGCTTTGGCCATCATTAGTTACATTCTAAGACAAAAAAAAAAAAAAAAAAAAAGAAACGATGCACCACGAATTAATTATCCGAATGGGACGGAAATCGGTAGATGTGATATACATGTACAGAAAAACAAATGATTGCAATTTCAGAAAAATTGGATGATTAATTCAAGAGAAAGAACTTCACAAAATAAGCAAGTCAACAACACGTCGGTCCCTCTTTGGCCCTTATACAAGCAATTTTCCGGCTATGCATTGATTGACAGAGTTGGTGGATATCTTCCTGAGAGATCTAGTGCCAATTCTGTCCAATTGATGATTAGATCCCCAGCAGTGTGCTGGCGGGCATTATCGCGCTGAAATGTAAGCCCAGGACGGCTGTCCACAGAGAGCAACATAACGGAGGGGGGGGGGGGTGGCTAGAATATCGTCGACGTACCGCTGTGCTTTATGGATGCTGTGAATGACAACCAAAGTGTTCCTACTATGAAATGACACCCCTGACCATTGCTACTGCCTGTAGGGCGTTACGGCAGGTGACTGACAGGTCGGTACCCCACCACACTCTGGGGCATCTTCACTGGTCATCGGGGCTTAATTTGAAGCCGGACTTATCACTGAAGAAAACTGTGCTCCAGTCAATGAGATTCCAGCCCCAGATGTGTCTGGAGACTCCCCGACAGTGGTGCGATACAAACCTGACGGTCGCCCTTGATATAGCCTGACATCTGGGAGTGACAGTCCGGGGAGCCACTTCATAGCAGATGCCCTTCGTTGTCATCCGCGACACCTTTACAGAACAGCGGTCCATCGACGATTTTCTACGCCCTGTTTTTTTTGCCTTTCATGGCAAGCCATCGTCGGCTTACATTTCAGCAAGATAATACCCGCCCGCACATGGCGAGAGTTTCTGCTGCTTTTCTTCGTGCTTGCCAAACCCTACCATGGCCGGCAAGATCTCCGAATATCTCCACAATTGAAAACATTTGGAGCGCTGTGGACATGGTTCTCTATCCAGCTAGGGATTTTAACGACCTAACGCGCCAGTAGGGCAGACTTTGGCATTATATCCGTCAGGACAACATCCAACAACTCTGTCAATCGATGTCAAACCGGATATTTACTGACCTACTTGATTTGTGATGCTATACATCTACTTCACGTCGATCGATTTCCGTCCCATAGGGATAATTCGTTTTCCTCCTTAGTGTGTGTTTTGCTGCTCAGATAGCAAAACTCATTGATTACTTTCAGTATCTCATTTCCTAATCTAAATCCCTCAGCAGCGCCTGATTTATTTTGCCTATACTACATTACCCTTCTTTTACTTCTGTTGATATTCATCTTATAACTTGTTTTCAAGACACTATCCATTCCGTTCTGTTGCTCTTCCAATACTTTATCATCTATGACAGAATTACAACATCAGACAACCTCAGAATTTTAATACCTTCCACTTAACTTTAATTAACTTGCTCACTTCTCCTTAGTTTCTTTTACTACATGTTCAATGTACTGATTAAGTAACGACAGGAAAAGGCTTCAGCTCTGTCTCAATCCCTTGTCGACAACTGCTTCCCTTTGATTTCCCGCCATTCTTACAACTGCAGTTTGGTTTCCGTACAAATTGTGGATAACTTTATGCTTATTATTTAGAAAATAATATATTTAGAAAAGATCTAAAGAGCCACACACCTTTTAAACAACAATGGTCTTTTTTTTACTCCACTGACATGGTGAGAATCCATTTAGTTGCTTATTTTGTTCTCTTTACGTCGCACCCCCCCTCCCCCTCTCTCTCTCACTCTCTCTCTCTCTCTCTCTCTCTCTCTCTCTCTCTCTCTCTCTCTCTCTCTCTTTTTCAGAGGTACAAGTCCAGAAATATGTCCAAGAGAGCCATTGGCAGATTAAATCTACGTGTCCGGCAATTCGGTTTGACTCTCGATCTGAAATTCAGTTTCAGTGTACGAGGAAGGTTTATTTCAGAGCTCACAGCACTACAACGCGGAAAATTTCATTCACTGCATTTAATGAGAAGATAATTATTAGTTCCAGATCTTCAAAAAGGCAGCAAAAACCCTTGAAATATTTTCTCACCAGGGAAGGAATTCTTCCTTCGCAGAAGAAAACAGTAGAAAGAAAGAATCGTTGTTTTAGCTACGTCCACTGCCGACAAGAAAACCTCGACAGAGGGATTACGTAACAACTGATACTGCTGGCTGTAACAAGCTCCATCAGGGAACGGATTATATAACGACTAACAGCTATGCACAATCCGTATGTCAGGATAAGTACAACAAATTTCAAAAATATTCCTCCAATTGCAAAAGGCTTTATCTTCCACAGGAATTAAAATAGAAACTAGGGATACTTTGTAACTTACACGAAGGGCTACAAAGTTTTTATATTCAGGAGAATCATCACATTTACAAGGGTATAGATTTTACACGAACGCACATACAACCTTCCTATACTTTTTACAGTAACGTTTAAGATCAAAGTCCAGCAGACGCATGTGAAACTTGTTCCGCATTTTTACGAGCATTTCGGCAGTTACTGCATCCACTGCAGATCACCCAAAGTTGGAGATACGTAGACGGAGTCTTTCATAAACTTGGAATTTTTGACACGGGATTACCATTTGACTCAATGGAAATTTCCCACGCGATCCTTGGTCGAAACAAGGGCACTGGAGCAATCTCAACTTCTTGCTGAAACAACATTGTGACTAGAAACGAACGTCAAATTTCTCACATCTCGTGGTTCTTTTTCTGTAGCTGTCAAGGCTTTCCCTTCTACCCACAACAACAAAATCCCGCTGCAGGAACAATGTTGTATCTTCTGCGTCATGTGCAGTGATCTCTGAATGTTAGATTCTAACTATATGGACGTGCCGACCGAAGATCCTCGCACTGGCTGTCATCTTCTGATTAGGCAACAAATAAAGCGTGCTCGTAGATCACAGTTGTCATTACAGCACAAATAAAAATACTTCCGATCCTGCGCCCATATGAGCCAACTGCATCAGATTACTGCAGAAGATATGAATTACTGTTTCAAAATTAGTGCAAAAACGGTGATGATGGTGATGTATCCTTTAGAAGACTCGAAAGGAACCCCATGATCGGCACATCAACAAGATAATTGGAGAACCGGCCTGTGTACTGTGTTCCAAAAAGCCGCGAGTGAATTTTTTCAGGGGGGCATAACTCGGGTTCTGTTGATCGCAGAGACAGGGGCTTAAGTGTCATCGATATCCCTTGGCCTGACGATCATTTGTGTGCCTATCGGGAGAACAGACATACTGTAGCTATACTACAGCACAGAATCAACATTTAAGCATTACACACTACCACCAGCCCAGGCAAATTGAGCAAATCGGTTTCTTCTTTTGAATTAGGTGTGGTCTACGGTGTACCTTAGGTGGCTTATAAAAGCACCGTGTATTCGTAGATGGTTCATGCAGGAAAAAAGACAATTTTTGGTTTCAAAAAGTAAGAATTGTGGGGATGGCCGTTTCTATAATTGCTATTCATGATAGATCGTCGAAATTTGTAACATATATTCTTAAGATGCTGCTCTCGAGGAAAATGCGAGCCTTTTTTTAAATATCAATATCCGTTACCGAAATCCAGAGGTTCAAAGTTACCGTAGTTATGCAGAAAACCGCAAAGACAGTCTTTGCACCGTGGGTCTCAATCACATAAATAAGTAATGATAGCAAATGGTTCAAATTTTAACTGTGCATTCTTTACACACTCACCTACAAACGCCGTTTTTCCGTTTTCGAATATCTCTATCTGTTGTCAAGATACACCCGAAAAACCATGATTTTTGGGTCCAAAAAGTACCAACTGTGAATATGGACACTTTTATAATTACTACTCATGACAAATGGTCGATATTGTAATCATATGTTCTTAAGATGATGAACTCGGGGAATGTTGAAACTTTTTTTTCGATATTATTATCGCCGGCCGGTGTGGCCGAGCGGTTCTAGTCGCTTCAGTCTGGAACCGCGCGACCGCTACGGTCGCAGGTTCTAAATCCTACCTCGGGCATGGATGTGTGTGATGTCCTTAGATTAGTTAGGTTTAAGTAGTTCTAAGTTCTAGGTGACTGATGACCTCAGATGTTAAGTCCCGTAGTACTCAGAGCCAAACATGGAGAACTAGCTTCGTCAGTGCTTATTCAGCTTTTGTCACCAAAAATTTTGGCTTGCGAACATATTCGAGCTTTTTGTGCTGAAAGGGAGTAGCAGAGAGACAATGACGACGGAATAGAGACAAGAGAGTGTACTGGTAGAGAAACAGAGAGGAGACAGTAATGGTGGGACAGAGAAAGTGCCAGTGAAAGAGAGATGGATGAGGTCAGTAGCAGTGGATCGAGACGAGATATTGATGTTATTGAGGGACAGTGGTCATAAAAGAGAAAGAGAGACGGGTGAAGACAGAAGCAGTGGGAGCAAAAGAGGGAGGAGACAGTGGAAATGAAAAATACTGATGAGTGGAGACAATAAATGGATTTTGGGGGTAGTCTGGGCTGTCCCAGGCCCGCGAACTTAAACACTTAGGTACAGGGGAAAATATAATTTGTATGCCCACTCCCCCAAAAAAATTTCTCTTTTTTTGAGCTGTTGGAGTGTGGTGAGGACAGTGTTAGTGGGAAAGAAAGACAAAAGGAGAGAGTGCAAGTGAGACCTGACAAAGCGGCATTAGGAAATCGACTGCAGAAAAAGGAGACAGTGGGGGAGAGACATCAGACAGTGACAGAGAGTAGGAGTTGCCGAGTATGAACGCTTGACTACAAAGAGATTCGGTGAAAGGGTTTAGAATGTTCTGTGTTAAAAGGGTGTGAAGAAGTTCACATGGCAAAATTTCTGTTGAAGGCGGAATAGGGAGTGAGGCAGCTGGTTCCGCATTTGTCTGTCAGAGTCTTTTAAGAGGAACATATTCGCCTTTTTTGTGCCCTCACAGGAGCAGTTTTCAGCTGGTTTGCTCTTATTCATCTAACGAAGTAGAAATCAGTTGCTATTAGTATAGAAAATCAGGTAATCCGTACATGATTCAGATGCCTCTTTCACGAAGTTCACATTATTTACCGTGACATATCACTTCTTTTACTTCCGAGACCAGTGCATATCGTTGATAATAAAACTTAATTAAGAATGAACTGTACAAGTACTTCGTAAGTACTTAATGGTATTAAATAGAAATTCATATTATCACACACTTATGCGAAATAAGTGTATCCCTAATTGGGATCTGAAGTGGTTCATCACATTAGAGAAAATTAAAAATTTTAGGTTACATTAAAGTAGGAGCCCTTCTCGGTAAGAGAAAGGGAGGGTCATATAACGAATGCTGTTCTGATATACTCACACTTCAGATTACTTTTGCATTTAAGTTACAGTTTATAAGCAGAACTAAATAAAGAAATGCAGATATTGCACTCATCCCGGTCATGTTGCACGAGAATCGATCGAGGCGAAACACAGATTATAAAAGCTGCAGAAATTATTGGTAAGAGAGCAATGTAAGTTTGGTAACTAAACAAATGGATAATAATGAAAATAAAAAAACACGTTTTTCTAACGTTTATATTTAAAAACGAACTCCAAAGGCCCTGGTCGTTTTACTCCAATAGTCACTACAGTCTGACTATACTTGATACGACAGTAATTAAAAAGAAACGGATCAACTGATCTAGGCACAACCTCAACAAAGAGGTAGAAACAAACGTCGTTGTGTTCACTTACATTCGGAGACGAGAGTCGGAAAAGAAAATAGAATTTTTGATTACCCCTAATCACTCGCTTGATCGAAGATCTCTGTAACTGCAGTAAGGCAGATGATGTAGAAGGCAGGAACCATTAAGAAGGGGGAGTCCTAACGTCCAATCACAGAGTGCTCTATTTGTGTAGTACAAAGTAGCATCATTGTGTTCAGTTCACTCAGTTGCCAGTTACATGACACTAGCCAACACAGTCGCTGCACCAAGTATGAAAATGAACAAACACTGTCTGGATCACAATTTCTTTTATTAATCTGCTGCTAGTTTCTGTCTGCCATGTAGATCATCTTCAGCTCAAAGCTGGAAAAGGAAAAAGAGGAGACAAAATAAACATTACAAAAGTGTAACATTACAAACAATATTATCAAAGGTAGCACAAGTAACATCAAAACATCATGAAATCCACACATAAATGGCTTCTCAAGGTGCAATTTATCAACAGTGGTATGAATGACATAAAATTAACGTAAAAATACAAAGGATGTAAAGGAAACAATTGTACAATCAGCCACAGGACTTATGTACAAGTAATTGTCTACTATACTGATTTACATCTACATCCATACTCCGCAAGCCACCTGATGGTGTGTGGCGGAGGGTACTTTGAGTACATCTATCGCTTCTCCCTTCTATTCCAGTCTCGTATTGTTCGTGGAAAGAAAGATTGTCGGTATGCTTCTGTGTGGGCTCTAAAAAAGCATAAAGGAGATTCTTCCTCATAAAAAATAAGTATTAAAATAAAAAATTAAAAAAAACATGTTAACCTAATACATTTCAAAAAATATGATGTGCTATGAAGTAAGAAAACTACAAACGTAGAAAGCAACCTCTCAGTATTGCACATTGCACATCTTCATTCTTGTTTCTATAGTTAATAAGAGTATGCAAAATTAGCAGACACATCTAATCTGCTTTATTTGCCTCCTTCATCTGCACAAAACAACTGTATGAGAAAAGGAATTCGGTTACAAAATAACTATAGCTTCAAGGGAACTGTACTACTGCACATCAACAAAAGTGTTGCATGATAATAGTGTCAGAAAACGAAGTGGCCACTAGATAGCACCACCTATCATAGCATTTTGAGTGAGGGCACTGCATTGGTGTGTTCGTGCATGTCACAGGCTGTCAACTGCACCGACCGCCTTCCGTCTGTGGCCAACTAACATGTAACAGTTGTGGGGCTGAGAGAGAGAGAGAGGGGGGGGGTGCAGTCAACATTGCTGCTAGATTTTCCCCATGATGTCATGTGCTGTCACCAGATTTCTCTATATATAAATAAAGGAAAATTTTAAAAATTGGCGGTAAATTTAAAATAGGTCAATTTTCTTATGTATAAAATTAAAAAAATTGGTAGAAATGTAAAAATGTAGGGTTTTTCCCACCCCTATGATGTCACAGCTAAGAGTGCAGTGTAAAGTGGGGGGAAATTCAATAATGGGCAGTCATCCTATAGGCTAAAAATCTAAGGTGGTGAACCTGAGGATACTGATGCAAATCTGTTTCAGACAATGAAGACAAAATTTTTTATTGTTCAGGTATCTGACTTTATAGGAATTGTGTTTAGACTGTGTACTGTAGGATATGCATTGTTATGTTAGTGTCATTACTTGATGTTAGATGCCAGTATGGCTATGGTGATGTTTTGAAATACGAGCATCAGTGTGCATTGCATATGCAGACAACCAACATGGGTCTGAACAAGGTGAGCAGGGCTTCAGTTGTATAGCTGTTTTATCAAATAAACAGCAATAGTGCTGCTGCTCTTCATGAGTCTTGACACATTAAAGGAATTCAGGGATTTCTCCTCAGGCAGGCCAACAGCCAGTTGCATGACAAACAGTTGAAGTTACTGTTGCCATAGCTGAGAATTCTGAATACAATATGTGATCTTCAAGCTGAGCATGAGCTGGGTCAAGACAGCTGAATATTCCATGGTCAACCATTCAAAATGTGCTGCAGACAATAATGAAATGGTATCTGTACAAACTTTACATTAGTCACCAACTCAGGTAGTCATCACAATGAGCAATGTTTGTGTCCTGGAACACAAACATGGTACAAAATAAACAAATTTAATCTCGTATGTGGAAATTAAAATATGTTTCTTTCACTGGCTGTTTTCAAAGATGTCTCATTTGTCATTGTTGCAAGGTGCTGTGTGCCCAGACTTTGTATTGTTTGACAATAATGCTCGGATTCATAGAGCACAGGTGGTTGACATTTACTTGGAAACAGAAGACATTGCTCACATGGCGTGGCCTGCTCACTCTCCCAATTTAGATGGGATTCACTAGTGAGACGGCTTACGTTATGTCAACATCCACCAACCAATCTCCAAGACTTTGAGCAGCTCTTCAGGAAGAATGGGTGTTATTGCCTTAATGTGAGACTGATATTATTCACAGCATGATCCGTCGGTGTTAGGCCCGTATTGCTGCCATAGTTAGTCAAACTGAGCACATTAACCAATTGTCAGAATGTGTGTGCAAATCCGTTAATTTGGAAAAAAAGGCCTAAGAATATTTTTGTCTACAGATATGCAAGTTGCAGCTGTTTACATTCTATATTCTTTACATTTTTTCTATTTTACTATCACCTGTGTATACTGTTTTGTGGTAAAATAAATACAACCTTGCAAAATTACCGTTCGTTGCTTTAAATTTGGACACCTCATCCTGAGATCATGTCATTCAATCACTGTCAACAGTGTTAATAAGTTGGTTCACGTTAGGATGCCAGTCCTCTTGTGTCAATGAAGTTGAGAACAGACATCATAATTGATCACTCCTAAACAACACTGGGTAAGTAAAATGCAAAAATATAGACACTAACAGATACATGTATATATGATGCTTGCCCTGAGATGGTGTAGCCACATTTATGGGGGTTGCCCTCAAACCATCATCATCTTTCAATATTTTTAAATACAACAACAATCTGTTAGTATCTGAAGGTTTTACACACACACACACACACACACACACACACACACACACACACACACACACAGAGAGAGAGAGAGAGAGAGAGAGAGAGAGAGAGAGAGAGAGAATAACTGCTATGTACATGCAAGATCCTTGTCTGTAACAAGTTCCATTAAAATTGCAAGCCTTTATTCATCAAAGAGCATTGATGGCATGCTATCATCACCTCCTCAAACGAGGACATATGCTGCTACTTCCGCTGCTGCTGACTAAACTCTTCATCATGATGATGCTGCCCTCGATGCTAGTGACATACATCGTTGTTTCAAGTCTAACAATTTAAGGAACTAGATCTTTGATGTTAATACATATTATTTTGTTTGTTAAGTGGCCTTATATCCATATGTCCATCCCGCTTGAAACCTAGCCGTATCACGATCTCTTCACCATGAAAGCCGACGAGGCGATCGTTTTGATCTAAAACCATCAACTCGATTGTTTAACATCCAGACAGTTATTGGAAGGCAAATGGTATGATTGGAAACTCTACAGTTTTGTTTTCTGGGCTGACTGCAGGAAAGAATCTGTGTGAATCCATTTGTCATTTAGACACGAATTCGCCACAATATTGCACTCGACTAGTAGTGTGCTAACCGTTAGTATGTACGCTGAATGACCTGAATCTTAAAATTGATTCTGATCGTTTTACAAAACTTGATCCTTTGAGAAACCTAGTACTGATCCTATTCAATTTTCCTGTGTAATATCTGTAGGATCGCTCTTATTTCTGTTTTTGGTATATTGATATTTCTGTAACTCGGAGCCTGGTACAGCTCATTTTAAATATATGTTTAAGTCGTCAATGTCGTACGCGCCATGGGGTATTGCACGACATTACAACCTTCTAGATGTAGACTGCACTTTGATGCTGTGATATTAGGAATAATGTTACACATATCCAACGCTATCAATACAATATTCCAATGCCCTTTACTTAATTCTACTGACAGACAGTAATTCGCATGGAGTACTGACTATTCCTGTTTTAACCTGAAAGTGAATGACATCGCTCTTCAAGCTCAACTGACGAATTCATGCGTGTGTGATTACTGTTCTTATGCCTTCCTTATACATGTCGTGATAAACATGAGAGACAGCTGTCCACATAGGTGTGTACTGAAGTTTTGGTGGTATTGTAATTTCTAGAATACGTGGCTACTGGTAAGGTAGCGGTATAATTCTTCTGGTGGCTACAAGTCGCCTAATGACAAAGCAGTTAGCGCTATTTCAGTATCTTCCTCTAAGAGATACTCCCAGTGAGTTGCAGGTCCTCCCTCTCAGTGACTAATTTTAAGATTCTACATTCAGATACAACAGAATTACAGACATTGGCTGGAAGTGGGCGTTGATGTAAATTAATGAGTAAAGTTCAAAATTTGTGCTAGACCAGGATTCGAACCCATGTTTCTGGCTTAATAGGCAGATGCTCTGATCATAAAGTCATCCAGAAGCAGTGCTCATTGCAAATGCATGGACTACTCTAGGACCCCTCCAACAGACTCAAATACTCAACTTCTCCACACACGACTAATATAGTGCCCCTTGCCCATTATCCTCATTGCCTGTGGCATTTCGCCGATTCCTGTAAGATTTCGAGCCTGGTGTGCATCTGCATCGAAGAGATCATTGGCCATCTCGCCTTAATTATATACAGGGTGAACATTAATAGAACCGCCAAACTGCATGGTCGTAAATGGAGAAGGTCCTATGAACATGTGTCCAGGAACGCAACGTTGCCACAGTAGATGGCGCTGACAACTGAAAGTTCCTCTGAACCCGTGTCGAGTGTTTCTTGTGTGTTGCAGGGTCTGTGCCTGACGCAGCGCACTATAAGGAACAGTCTGGTCCATTATTCATGTCGAGGACAAGCCGAGACAGTGTTTGTGTATTTGTGTAGGGCCAAGCACATGGAAACTCTCGCAGACATTAACCACATCATACAACATTTCAAGCCCGTTTTGGTCGTTTATGTGATCATCTGTCCTTTTAGACAAATTAACATGCAGGGAGGAAGCAGAATGTGTACCATCCAATTTGGAGCACCACGTTCTACAGGATATCGAGAGGAATCCTAGTACAAGCTCCAGGCAAGTGGTCCACCAATACGGTCTAAGCCAAAGTCCTGACAACCGCTACCATCCCTGTGACCCTGCAGTGAGTTCGAGGATTATTAGCAGCGGATTTCCCTCTACAGGATGGATTTTGTCGATGGTTTTTGCGCCAGACCATCACATTATTCAGTCATCAGTCCTCTTTACCAGATCTGGCATCATTGTCAATCTGCATAACAGTCATGTGTGGTCTACAGACAATCCTTGGGGAATGATTGACATGGCCAGTTCAGCATCAATGTGTAGGCAGGGATTCTTGGCGACCACACACACACACACACACACACACACACACACACACACACACACACACACAAGTTGTAAATTTGTGAACTGACATGAGAGTTCCTACATGTCCCTGATAAATGTGTTTTAAATTCAAATGATCTTATTTGAGGGCAAAATATTATTTGCATTATCTCTTATTAGTTGCTTTCAGATCCTAGCGTTTTAATTATGTAGAATGCTTCAATCCCTCTATGTCGAACAGAGCAGAAGTATCTTCAAATTCGATCTTTATTTTCGATGCAACGTTGTCGAACACCTTCATTAGCGGGACATCGTCACTTTTGCTGAAAGCTTTGTACATAATACAGTAGTTGGAATTTTGACTGGAGCAGTGTTTTTGAAAATACATTTGCATTCTTAGAACGAACACGATCTGGATGCATTAGAAGAGAAATGAGAATGTTTGTCTTTCCGCAATCTGCTTGACCAGCAGTTACCGATCTGATGCTGTCTGGCAGTGGTGACCCATTCCAGACAGTAACTGCTCAATGTGAAGACTGTGTAATTACACTAGCATACATGGAGTTTTATAGGGTGAGAGAAAAAGACTGATGTCATACACACTTTATTTAGCTTTACATATAGTGGATAGATGTACATACTCAAACAAGAACGCAATACTATGCCTGTGTCAAATGTTATAAACTCAAACATCCACATATATTGACATACAACAACATATATCGAAATATTGAGCAACATCTTGTTCCATGAGATTCGGAGTTGGTAATGACAGTTCTACTAAACTGCTCCATAATGATTCAAGGAGGTCAGAAATGCATGACCGACAGCTCTGTCTCTGGTCGAGTGTATGCTGTATGGCACAGACATTATGCATTAAATTTTTAAAACTTG
Source organism: Schistocerca americana (assembly GCF_021461395.2). Classification (NCBI taxonomy): domain Eukaryota; kingdom Metazoa; phylum Arthropoda; class Insecta; order Orthoptera; family Acrididae; genus Schistocerca; species Schistocerca americana. The sequence continues at coordinate 606,725,481 of NC_060119.1, read as the reverse complement.
CATTCTGTTTTGTAAAATATTGGATTGTCTCCAGAATGAAATTGAAGGGAGTAAAGCTCTGAGGACAGGTCTGAGTCGTGCTTTGGTGGCTCAGCCAGTAGAGCATCTGCCCGCGAAAGGCAAATGTCTCGAGCTTGAGTCTCGGTCCACCACGCAGTTTTATTCTGCCAGTAAGTTTCATATCAGTGCACATTCCCCTACAGACTGAAAATTTAATTCTGGATACATACGGTCTCGATGAAAGTAACGACGTTGGAAGCAGTCATAAAAATACAGTCAATTTGTTTCTATCCTCGTTAGATGTCATCTATTTCTGTTATACTACGACTGTATTTCTGAGTTGCGAAGTTATAACTACAATTCGTGAATACTTAACTGCAACATTTCCGAATATTTTCTGTAGAATAAGAACTATCTGCTAATGTTTACGACCCTACAAATGTTAATTTTCCTTTTTATTTGCGTAATGGTTTTATTTTTATGTGATCTAATCTGTATTAAAAGTAAATGTTAGTGAAAGAATCTATGCTCTGCAGTATCTGCTTTTGAGCAGTAGATCTTGCCAAGGCATGAAATGATGTGCTCTATTTTGACTGTAACATGGCAGCAAAGCCTGGTTGAGCTAGTCACTGTTTTCATAAAGACGTCACTGTACATTTTTGTTGCAGTAACTTTTGGAGGAAGATGACTAAAGAAGAAACTACAAACATTCGTTTTTCCTGAGTTGTTCACTATTCTTCTATGCACCAACTGTCAATGTACAAAACTAATACCAACGGACAACCTTGATCACTCGTGTTAGACACTTCATCGAACGTTGAAATTAATTCTGTACTTTTATCATTATTTTATTAGAAATATTTGCGTGTTTCTCGCAGCCTCGATATCCTGTCACGATTATCAAATTCATTAATTTTTCGCATGCACTTCCACGACATCCGTGTCCAAATCTGTCCCGTCACTGCTACCGTGCGACTCACAATGACGTGGCATCCCTTCAACCAGGTGCATCTACCAGCATTTCGCACTGTGATTACGTGAACAGGACCAGTACGCACGGCTTGACAACAACAAAACGTGCGCCAGTTACGCGATCGCCAGAGGGGTGCAATACCCTTCTGAACATATCCCTTTCCTTACGATACTTTTATAATCAAAAGGCTACAGCAAAGAGGAGATGAGGTCGGCGCAAATTCAGATATTCATCCACACCTAAAGAATTTTAGCCATCTGTGTATTAATAAGATGTGAGGCGACATCTGAGATGTCTGACGATATGGTCGCCTTAGATACCCTCCCTCTTAAAAGAAAAGAAAATTTTGTTTCTAACTGAATATGTTTTTTTACATATGCCTGTGAAAAACTCTACAGAAAAGTGAATCTCAGGCTCTGAACTTAATACAATGTGCAAGAGTTGTAAAACATAAATAGTATGCATACTTCCCTGACTCAGTCCGACCAGAAGAAATTCTAAGGAGCCAAACTAACCTACTTAAACAATTCCTGATCCAAACAAACAATGACTTTACAATGGCAAACACCCAATAGAATATTTTATTTAGAGGTATGGGGCTGGCTGGTATAAAACGCAATATAAATAATATAAAAAATTATCATTTAGAGGAGCTCGCGAAATTGTTTTCTTTGTTTTCACTAAATGCTATTATCTTAAGAGGTGTTGGTACTTTTGAGTTATCCAACCTGGTGGTAATGTATTGATTTGCTGGCAATCCATCTGGAAACTCCTCATGCGAGCTATTTATATAAGCCTAAATTTATCTATGTAAGCATGGAATTTGGTGATGTATCGATTACATGTACGGTAAGGAACTAAACAAATGTAATTAGAAAAAAGCTAAGTTCACAAATTCGTTATATGGTTCAAATGGCTCTGAGCACTATGGGACTTAACTTCTGAGGTAATCAGTCCCCTAGAACTTAGAACTACTTAAACCCAACTAACCTAAGGACATCAAAACATCCATGCCCGAGGCAGGATTCGAACCTGCGACCGTAGCGGTCGCGCGGTTCCAGAATGAAGCGCCTAGAACCGCTCGGCCACATCGGCCGGCAATTCGTTATATGTCGCATTATAGCTGTCAATAACTATGAAGATTCAAATTTGAAATAATATAATAGAAATTCTTCACAAAACTATCAGTACCACAAAATGTTAATAAACCAGAGAACAATGACAAATAGAATTCCGTCACAGCATTAAACTTATTGAGATTTTTTAAAAATTTTATTTACTGTGAGTCTTTATTAATACTATTATAATACTATTATAATAATATTATTAATATTTCTGCACTAATATCTGGTCTTGGAAACATTCTTTTTATGAATCCAGTGGTTATAGCCAGTTAGTCTGATCAAGTCATATCTGTATCTTGTATGATGCTATTTATTCACGTTATCAATAAATATACAAATATTGTATTGGTAACCCAAACTCATCCAATGGATGCCAGCTTGAATCCTAAGGATCCAACTGCATGTATTGTAGTGAAAATCTATCTCCCAACCAGAACTGTTTTTGTACTGTTGCTTCAATATGCATTGGCTACTATTAAAAGTAGACTAATGTAACAACTTGCTGACTTTCTATGACACCAAACACAGACACCATCTAAATTTCCTCTAATATCATAGTTTTGTGAACCAGTGGCACTGGGTGGGGTCTGACAAAAAGTGGTTGGTGGTCTGTAACATTAAATTCATAATCTGTGCAGTAATAAAAATGATAGGTAACATCCTAGGTTTCCAAGGACATGATCACGAGGGGCATTCAATAATAAGTATTGCAACAATTATTTTTCTCAACCAATTTCGGTTAAAATGCAGAATTTCTTGTGGGACGTCGTGGAATATTCATGTTTCACTTTCCCACAGCTTCGTGAAGTTCCGATAGATGGTGGTGCTATAAGTAGCCTTCGAAATGGCGCCTGTAATGGAGGTCCATACCAAGCAGAAAGCTGTAATTCAATTTCTTTTGGCGGAAAATCAGAGCATCGCAGATACTGATAGTCGCTTGCAGAATGTCTACAGAGGACTGGCAGTGAACAAAGCACTTTGAGTAGCTGGGCCATGAGTCTGTCATCATCGTCACAAAGCTGTGCAAACCTGTCTGATCTCCTGCTTGATGGCCAGCCTCACACTGCTGTGACTCCCACAGTGTTGGAACGTGCAGACACTCTCGTTAGAGGTGATCTACAGATCACAATCAGACACCTCGATGTACAACTGGACGTCTCTGTTGGTAGTACTGCCACACTCGTCCACAGTTGGGGTGTGCCCGTTGGGTTCTCTGCGCCTAACAGAAGGAAAAAGAGTGATGAAGGACCATCTATGTGGAATTGCTTGCATATTACGAAGCTGATCATGACAATTTTTGTAGAACATCGTTACAGGCGATGAAACATGGATTCGTCACTTCGAACCGGAAGCAAAACAGCAGTCCATGGAGTGGGGCCACATCATCTCTGCTCCGAAGAATGTTCAAAGCACACCCTCAGCCAATAAAGTGGTGACGATGATCTTCTGGGGCTCTGAAGGGGTTATGCTGTTTGATGTCCTCCATCATGGTGCAATGATAAACTGTAAAGTGTATTACGCTACCCTCAGGAAACTGAAGAAACAATTTCAGCGTTTTCGTCGCAACAAAAATCCAAAGCAAACTTCTCCTTCTCTACGACAATGCAAGGCCTCACACAAGTTCGCGCACCCGAGAGGAGCTCACAGGACTTCACTGGACTGTTCTTCCTCTTCCTACCTATAGCCTGGATCTCGCACCTTCCGAGTTCCATCTGTTTGGCCTAATGACGGATGCGCTCTGTGGGAAGCAGTACTTGAATGACGGGAAAGTACCTCGGTTCTAAGAGTTCCAGAACTTTTACAGAAAATTGGAATGGAGATCAACATAAACATCACTTCCCCCTTTTCATTGTTTATGAAAACCACACTTCGTATGTTATACCACCATATAGCGAGACCTTCAGAGGTGGTGGTCCAGACTGCTGTACACACCGGTACTTCTAATACCCAGTAGCATGTCCTCTTGCATTGATGCATGCCTGTATTCGTCGTGGCACACTGTTCACAAGTCCATCAAGGCACTGTTGGTCCAGATTGTCCCACTCTTCAACCAAGATTCGAGGAACATCCATCAGAGTGGTTGGCGGGCCACGTCATCCATAAACAGCCCTTTTCAATCTGTCCCAGGCATGTTCGATAGGGTTCATATGTCTGGAGTGCATGCTGGCCACTCTAGTCGAGCGATATTGTTATCCTGAAGGAAGTCATTCACAAGATGTGCACTATTGGGGGCGTGAATTGTCGTCCATGAAGACGAATGCCTCGCCAATATGCTGCCGAAATGATTGCACTACCGGTCATTCACGTATCGTACAGCCGTTACGGCGGCTTCCATGACCAACCGGCCACACGTAATGTCACGCCAAAACAGCAGTTCACCTTGATGACTCCCTGGACAGTGTGTCTAAGGCGTTCAACCTGACTGGGTTCCCTCCAAACACGTCTCCGACGATTGTCTGGTTGAAGGCATATGCGACACTCATCCGGCGTGTTGTTGGGCCCATCTGTACCGCGCTGCACGGTATCGTGGTTGCAAAGATGGCGCTCGCCATGGACGTCAGGAGTGAAGTTGCGTATCATGCACCGTATTGCACACCGTTTGAGTCATAACACGACGTGCTGTGGCTGCACGAAAAGCATTATTCAACATGGTGGCGTTGCCGTCAGGGTTCCTCCGAGCTATAATCGGTAGGTAGTGATCATTCACTGCAGTAGTAGCCCTTGGGCGGCCTGAGCGAGGCATGTCATCGACAGTTCGTCTCTCTGTATCTCCTCTATGTCAGAACAACGTCGTTTTGGTTCACTCCGAGACTCCTGGACACTTTCCTTGTTGAGAGGCCTTCCTGGCACAAAGTAACAGTACGGACGCGATCGAACCGCGGTATTGACCGTCTAGGCGTGATTGAACTACAGACAACACGAGCCGTGTAACTCCTTCCTTGTGGAATGACTGGATCAGATCGGCTGTCGGACCCCCTCCGTCTAATAGGCGCTGCTCATGCATCGTTGCTTACATCTTTGGGCGGGTTCAGTGACATCTCTGAACACTCAAAGGGACTGTGTCTAATATCCACAGACAACGTCTATCTTCAGGAGTTCTGGGAATCGGGTTGATGCAAAAAAACATTTTGATGTGTGTAATTGACGCAGCAAGACGTTGGCTCCAACTTCGGCCAGTAGAGTGGTAGTATGCGGCCATAGAGGCCTGTTAGTAAAGTGGCTTAAGGCCATCGCATTGAACTGAGATTATGTTGAAAAATAGAATTTTGTAGCCAAAAGAGTGGGGAATAATATTCCGTATTGGTGTCCTAAACAAAACCATCCTGCCTCCAGTTAAGAGAGTGTTGCGTTACTTATTGAATGCCCCTTATACACCGAAGCGTCAAAAAAACTGGTATAGGCATGCATACTCAACACAGAGATATGTAAACAGGCAGAATACTGCGCTGCGGTCAGTAATGCCTGAATAAGACAAAAAATGTCTGGCGCAGTTGTTAAGTCGGTTACTGATGCTACAATGGCAGGTTATCAAGATTTAAGTGTGTTTGAATTTGGGTTGTAGTAGGAGTATGAGCGATAGGACACAGCATCTCCGAGGTAGCGATGAAGTGGGGAATTTTCCGTACGATCATTTCCCGAGTGTACCATGAATATTAGGAATCCGGTAAAACATCAAATCTCCGACATCGCTGTGGCCGGAAAAAGATCCTGCAAGAACAGGACCAACGACGACTGAAGAGAATCGTTCAACATGACAGAAGTGCAATCCTTCCGCAAATTGCTACAGATTTCAACGCTGGGCCATCAACAAGCGTCAGCGTGCGAAGCATTCAACGAAACATCATCGATATAGGCTTTTGGAACCGAAGGCCCACTCGTATACCCTTGATTGCACGACACAAAGCTTTACGCCACGCCTGGGCCCGCCAACACCGTCATGGGACTGTTGGTGACAAACATGTTGTCTGGTCGGGCGAGTCTCGTTTCAAATTGTAACGAGCGGATGGACATGTACTTTTATGGAGACAACCTCATGAATCCATAGACCCTGAATATCAGCAGGGGATTGTTCAAGACGGTGGAGGCAGTTGAAAATTATTTTAACAAATATTGGTTTATTTTGTATTCGGAACACACATTCTGGCTTGTGGTGAACAATTATTGCAATTATGATGAGCTGTCAAATCTTACGCGAATTAAGGGTGAACGAATTCTGGGTTTTGGTGATAGAGTAGAAAATTGCACGAGTAAAAAAAAAAAATAAGATTCATTACGTTTCGTATTGATCCAGTAGTAGATAATTGATTAACTAAAAGTCATTAGAGTCGTTCGTCTTGAATATTATGAATAAGAGATCACAGTTTGATTGACTTTCTTTGTTGCCATTTATCGTCTTTGATGCACTGTCAGGAATTACTGTTCCGTCCCTACCCCATCCACTCTACCCAAACCATCTCTTTCTGCTCATGTATGGACCGAGTATGGAGAGAAATAAGTAAATCAGAACCTAAGGTACGGCGTGGTTGGTGCACCGGACAACCAGAGTGTGCTTTTTAGGCGGTTTCCCATGCTTGTTTAGGCATATGAAGAGTTGGTCCACGATTTCTGCCTCCGAAAATACACACACAGTTAAAGTACGACGACGCAGAGAACAAAGATTACACGACTCACAGATAGGTGACGCACAGTCTGAAAGTAGCTGCTAAGACGTTTGCTATCCTTGCCTACTTCCATATTTCTTTCTTATTCTTATTCCGCTTGCTTTCTTTGTTATTTTTTGTTTTTGTTTCTGTTTCTGTTTTGTATTTGCTACTGGAAGTTACTTATTTTTGATATAGTTTATGATTTCAAAGATGAATACAGTAAGCAGGTTCAAAATTATGTAGGTTGCAGCAGTTATTCGGAGATGAAGAGGCTTGTACGGAATAGAGTAGTGTGGAGAGCTGCATCTAACCAGCTTTCGAACCGAAAACAACAACGACAATTATTATGACGACGATTGTCACTGTTTAAAAAGTCTTATTCCCTGCCCATTGCGTTAGTTTTGAAAAACGAGTTTCCATAATGTAAATACACAGTAAACGTAGAAAACCTAAACTCTTAAACAGGGGCTAACAGGTGTTTCTACATTTACTTCCTTTATGATTCCAACTTTTTTTGTGTTGTGAAAACTCTTAATTGCTGCCAAATTACCCCAGAATATGTCACCATGTTTAAGTTGGCAAAGGAAGTGGGCATAGTAGGTACTCTTAATTGCTTTTTCACATGACATCCATATTTTAAATAACCATGAAGATGACCCTATTACGTTTTCCACCACAAACTCAGTGACGGAGTTCAAATCAAATGGCTCTGAGCACTATGGGACTTAACATCTGAGGTCATCAGTCCCCTAGAACTTAGAACTACTTAAACCTAACTAACCTAACGACATCACACACATCCATGCCCGAGGCAGGATTCGAACCTGCGACCGTAGCGGTCGCGGGGTTCCAGACTGAAGCGCCTAGAACCGCTCGGCCACACCGACGTGACGGAGGTAATAAGTATGCTCAGTCGAACGGTTAAGTCATACATAGAACTCAAACTGACATGATAGAAACGTACTCAGCAGGTATAGAGCAAGCTATTAAAAGTAGTTTCATCGTCCACAAATTTGGAACCATTGTAAGTGAAAAAATACTGTTTACATGCTATACTTCCTTCTGTCAAAATTTTCTTCTTTGTATTTGTACCTATAGAAACTATACTTTTGACTAACAGTATTATTGTGGGAGAAAGCAACAACCAGAGTTATCAAAGTAATATTGAATACGTGACTGAATCATTTAGGTCACCCGTAGCAGTGATTTAGAACATTAACTGTATTATACTATTTTGTACAGAGTTTCAGGGAGAGCATAAGGGAACAATTGACAGGAATGGGGGAAAGAAATTCAGTAGAAGAAGAATGGGTAGCTTTGAGGAATGAAATAGTGAAGGCAGCAGAGGATCAAGTACGTAAAAAGACGAGGGCTAGTAGAATTCCTTGGGTAACAGAAGAGATATTGCATTTAATTGATAAAAGGAGAAAATACAAAAATGCAGTAAGTGAAGCAGGCAAAAAGGAATACAAACGTCTCAAAAATGAGATCGACAGGAAGTGCAAAATGGCTAAGCAGGGATGGCTAGAGGACCAATGTAAGGATGAAGATGCTTATCTCACTAGGGGTAAGATAGATAATGCGTACAGCAAAATTAAATAGACCTTTTGAGAAAAGAGAACCACTTGTACGAATATCAAGAGCTCAGATGGCAACCCAGTTCTAAGCAAAGAAGGGAAACCAGAAAGGTGGAAGGAGTATATAGAGGTTCTATACAGGGGCGACGTTCTTGAGGATAATATTATGGAAATGGAAGAGGAGGTAAATGAAGATGAAATGGGAGATATACTGCGTGAAGAGTTTGACAGAGCACCGAAAGACCTAAGTCGAAACAAGGCCCCGGGAGTAGACAACATTCCATTAGAACTACTGACAGCCTTGGGAGAGCCAGTCCTGACAAAAATACCATCTGGTGAGCAAGATGTATGAGAGAGGCGAAATACCCTCAGACTTCAAGAAGAATATAATAATTCCAACCCCAAAGAAAGCAGGTGTTGACAGATGTGAAAATTACCGAACTATCAGTTTAATAAGCCATAGTTGCAAAATACTAACGCGAATTCTTTACAGACGAATGGAAAAACTGGTAGAAGCCGACCTCGGGGAAGATCAGTTTGGATTCCGTAGAAATGTTGGAACACGTGAGGCAATACTGACGCTACGACGTATCTTAGAAGAAAGATTAAGGAAAGGCAAACCGACGTTTCTAGCATTTGTAGATTTAGAGAAAGATTTTGACAATGTTGACTGGAAAACTCTTTCAAATTCTGAAAGTGACAGGGGTAAAATACAGGGAGCGAAAGGCTATTTACAATTTGTACAGAAAGCAGATGGCAGTTATAAGAGTCGAGGGACATGAAAGCGAAGCAGTGGTTGGGAAGGGAGTGAGACAGGGTTGTAGCCTCTCCCCGATGTTATTCAATCTGTATATTGAGCAAGCAGTGAAGGAAACCAAAGAAAAATTCGGAGTAGCTATTAAAATCCATGGAGAAGAAATAAAAACTTTGAGGTTCACCGATGACATTATAATTCTGTCAGAGACAGCAAAGTAGTTGGAAGTGCAGTTGAACGGAATGGATAGTGTCTTGAAAGGAGGATATAAGGTGAACATCAACAAAAGCAAAACGAGGATAATGGAATATAGTCGAATTAAGTCGGGTGATGCTGAGGGAATTGGATTACGAAATGAGACACTTAAAGTAGTAAAGGAGTTTTGCTATTTGGGGAGCAAAATAACTGATGATGGTCGAAGTAGAGAGGATATAAAATGTAAACTGGCAATGGGAAGGAAAGCGTTTCTGAAGAAGAGAAATTTGTTAACATCCAGTATTGATTTAAGTGTCAGGAAGTCATTTCTGAAAGTATTCGTATGGAGTGTAGCCATGTATGGAAGTGAAACATGGGCGATAAATAGTTTGGACAAGAAGAGAATAGAAGCTTTCGAAATGTGGTGCTACAGAAGAATGTTGAAGATTAGGTGGGTAGATTACGTAACTAATGAGGAGGTATTGAATAGGATTGGGGAGAAGAGAAGTTTGTGGCACTACTTGAGTAGAAGAAGGGATCGGTTGGTAGGACATGTTCTGAGGCATCAAGGGATCACCAATTCAGTACTGGAGGGCAGCGTGGAGGGTAAAAATCGTAGAGGGAGACCAAGAGATGAATACACTAAGCAGATCCAAAAGGATGTAGGCTGCAGAAGGTACTGGGAGATGAAGCTTGCAAAGGATAGAGTAGCATGGAGAGCTGCATCAAACCAGTCTCAGGACTGAAGATAACAACAACTTTATTTCCATTGTAAGCAAAAAATGTCCCAAAAGCAAAGAAAAGTTGGGGTGTCGTTATCAGCAAAGCATGGTGTACACAGGCATGACGCTACTTTGGTAGTAATCTCGATTTCGCATTTAGACTGAATAAATATTAATATTATTAATTTCGCTGGTTTGGATATGTCAACGAACTAATTTACCATCGGTACAGCCGCCTAGAAAAATATTAGAGTTTCATGCCATTCACAAAGTGCTAACAGAGAAATGTTTATTAAATCTGAAGGCTTTTCTACTTGATTTAGACAAACAATTATATAGCGTTAAAGTGATTTATTGGCATAATAATTATATTTAAAATACCTGTCTAAATCTGTTTAAAAGTAATCCCTAATGTGCCAGTAGCGTATGGTATGGCCTCTTATTAATTTTGCTACGAAAGCTGCACTACCGTAATAAATTTCTCAGTATATAATTCATAATGACAGTTAACTTGGCCATTTACGCTGCAACAAAATTTTGGCTATTGTTTAATCTTGAGTCTACTTATACAACGGATCACACGCATGTGTTGTGAAACTAGCATTCATACACTTTCATTGTGTCAGGAGGAAGTTCTCAAGTACAAGTGAAATGTAATGGGCACCATATTTTCCCTTTAACAGCAGACACCCATTTTAGTATACCCCCTAATTTGTTTAGTGCATATAGATAACTTAGGCATCAAAATGAGGGGAAGTACACTAACATTATAGTTACGAATGTTCAACCGTATTCCATTCGAGAATAGAGTTCAGCGTAATCTGTCGTTGCAGCCAGGCGTGTACGGCAACTACACTGTGTTCATAATAAAAATAAACCTTACCTAATCATTACACCATGTTCTCTTCCCCGTTTGCTTGAATCTCACTGGATTTCGTTTGACGTGGAGCGGAAGCCAAGCTGTGTCCAGTACGGTCAAGTAATATCATAACGATACGTTTTATGCTGTATACACGCATACAGATTGAGCCATAATGCGGGGCAACAGCTTTACCGGTGCTTTTAACTTTGACAGCACTGGCCATCAACTGATCCTACTAACACGCAGTGATGCGAGGAGTTGCAGTTCAGACGTAAAAAGAGAACAGAAAAATAATTTAGCTTCGAGTGTCATCTAATTTTTAAAAACAATGAAGTAATATTGGGCAAAACTCCAGTACTACCCCACGCTTCTTAGGTGATCAGACGGAAAACATAATATGCTTTTGTTCTCACCTAATATGGCATTCTAATTACAAACAAGAGTGATGAACATTCCCGAAACAAAGGGTAATTTTTCTGAGAGAGCTATGTGTGTTGCAGAAGCATAGTGCAGGCCTTCACGGTATTGTTGAATACTAAACCACTGAAGGATTAATTGCAGTCAGTCGTCTGGTGATCTCTTAGCTACTTCCTTATTCGAATCCGAGAAATTCATTTCAGTTCCGGAACTTATCTGCCACGTTGATAACGAGTCGATCAACAAAAGAATCCACGAAGTCACCCAGGCGCCCCATTCTTCTCTATTTTTATCGCGTGCCGTTCTGTGTCCTAACAGCGCTCGCCAGTGACATGTGTAAAAGCTGCGTGCGTTAGTTCCAGTACGTCTGGCAGCTTAACTGTATTGTTATATTTCGCGACAGATCAGTTCTGTTGGATTCGTATTTTAATGGTACAACGGTAAATGTAAAAATGCAGCATTTGTATGGTGTGCTCGATGCTCTGAAAATGAGCAGTGGTATAAAGCAATAGACATAGCCAAAATGAAGAGTATTTGGTTTGTCATCTTTGTCCTAAAAATAAATTTGTTATATTTTCTTAATTTAAGCAACCTTTATTAACGAACTTTCATAAAATATCGATAACTAAGAATAGACACCCCCATGAACCATGGACCTTGCCGTTGGTGGGGAGGCTTGCGTGCCTCAGCGATACAGATAGCCGTACCGTAGGTGCAACCACAACGGAGGGGTATCTGTTGAGAGGCCAGACAAACGTTGCAAGGGCAACACTCTGGATGATTGACTGATCTGGCCTTGTAACAATAACCAAAACAGCCTTGCTGTGCTGGTACTGCGAACGGCTGAAAGCAAGGGGAAACTACAGCCGTAATTTTTCACGAGGGCATGCAGCTTTACTGTATGATTACATGATGATGGCGTCCTCTTGGGTAAAATATTCCGGAGGTAAAATAGTCCCCCATTCGGATCTCCGGGCGGGGACTACTCAAGAGGATGTCGTTATCAGGAGAAAGAAAACTGGCGTTCTACGGATCGGAGCGTGGAATGTCAGATCCCTTAATCGGGCAGGTAGGTTAGAAAATTTAAAAAGGGAAATGGATAGGTTGAAGTTAGATATAGTGGGAATTAGTGAAGTTTGGTGGCAGGAGGAACAAGACTTCTGGTCAGGTGACTACAGGGTTATAAACACAAAATCAAATAGGGGTAATGCAGGAGTAGGTTTAATAATGAATAGGAAAATAGGACTGCGGGTAAGCTACTACAAACAGCATAGTGAACGCATTATTGTGGCCAAGATAGATACGAAGCCCACACCTACTACACTAGTACAAGTTTATATGCCAACTAGCTCTGCAGATGACGAAGAAATTGAAGAAATGTATGATGAAATAAAAGAAATTATTCAGATTGTGAAGGGAGACGAAAATTTAATAGTCATGGGTGACTGGAATTCGAGTGTAGGAAAAGGGAGAGAAGGAAACGTAGTAGGTGAATATGGATTGGGGCTAAGAAATGAAAGAGGAAGCCGCCTGGTAGAATTTTGCACAGAGCACAACTTAATCATAGCTAACACTTGGTTCAAGAATCATAAAAGAAGGCTGTATACATGGAAGAAACCTGGAGATACTAAAAGGTATCAGATAGATTATATAATGGTAAGACAGAGATTTAGGAACCAGGTTTTAAATTGTAAGACATTTCCAGTGGCAGATGTGGACTCTGACCACAATCTGTTGGTTATGACCTGTAGATTAAAACTGAAGAAACTGCAAAAAGGTGGGAATTTAAGGAGATGGGACCTGGATAAACTAAAAGAACCAGAGGTTGTACAGAGATTCAGGGAGAGCATAAGGGAGCAATTGACAGGAATGGGGGAAATAAATACAGTAGAAGAAGAATGAGTAGCTTTGAGGGATGAAGTAGTGAAGGCAGCAGAGGATCAAGTAGGTAAAAAGACGAGGGCTAGTAGAAATCCTTGGGTAACAGAAGAAACATTGGATTTAATTGATGAAAGGAGAGAATATAAAAATGCAGTAAATGAAGCAGGCAAAAAGGAATACAAACGTCTCAAAAATGAGATCGACAGGAAGTGCAAAATGGCTAAGCAGGGATGGCTAGAGGACAAATGTAAGGATGTAGAGGCTTATCTCACTAGGGGTAAGATAGATACTGCCTACAGGAAAATTAAAGAGACCTTTGGAAATAAGAGAACGACTTGTATGAATATCAAGAGCTCAGATGGAAACCCAGTTCTAAGCAAAGAAGGGAAACCAGAAAGGTGGAAGGAGTATATAGAGGGTCTATACAAGGGCGATGTACTTGAGGACAATATTATGGAAATGGAAGAGGATGTAGATGAAGATGAAATGGGAGATATGAAACCGCGTGAAGAGTTTGACAGAGCACTGAAAGACCTGAGTCGAAACAAGGCCCCCGGAGTAGACAATATTCCATTGGAACTACTGACGGCCTTGGGAGAGCCAGTCCTGACAAAAATCTACCATCTGGTGAGCAAGATGTATGAAACAGGCGAAATACCCTCAGACTTCAAGAACAATATAATAATTCCAATTCCAAAGAAAACAGGTGTTGACAGATGTGAAAATTACTGAACTATCAGTTTAATAAGTCACAGCTGCAAAATACTAACACAAATTCTTTACAGACGAATGGAAAAACTAACAGAAGCCAACCTCGGGGAAGATCAGTTTGGATTCCGTAGAAACACTGGAACACGTGAGGCAATACTGACCTTACGACTTATCTTAGAAGAAAGATTAAGGAAAGGCAAACCTACGTTTCTAGCATTTGTAGACTTAGAGAAAGCTTTTGACAATGTTGACTGGAATACTCTCTTTCAAAATCTAAAGGTGGCAGGGGTAAAATACAGGGAGCGAAAGGCTATTTACAGTTTGTACAGAAACCAGATGGCAGTTATAAGAGTCGAGGGACAAAAAAGGGAAGCAGTGTATATTGAGCAAGCAGTAAAGGAAACAAAAGAAAAATTCGGAGTAGGTATTAAAATTCATGGAGAAGAAATAAAAACTTTGAGGTTCGCCGATGACATTGTAATTCTGTCAGAGACAGCAAAGGACTTGGAAGAGCAGTTGAATGGAATGGACAGTGTCTTGAAAGGAGGATATAAGATGAACATCAACAAAAGCAAAACAAGGATAATGGAATGTAGTCTAATTAAGTCGGGTGATGCTGAGGGAATTAGATTAGGAAATGAGGCACTTAAAGTAGTAAAGGAGTTTTGCTATTTGTGGATCAAAATAACTGATGATGGTCGAAGTAAAGAGGATATAAAATGTAGACTGGCAATGGCAAGGAAAGCGTTTCTGAAGAAGAGAAATTTGTTAACATCCAGCATTGATTTAAGTGTCAGGAAGTCATTTCTGAAAGTATTCGTATGGAAGTGAAACATGGACGATAAATAGTTTGGACAAGAAGAGAATAGAAGCTTTCGAAATGTGGTGCTACAGAAGAATGCTAAAGATTAGATGGGTAGATCACATAACTAATGAGGAAGTATTGAATAGGATTGGGGAGAAGAGAAGTTTGTGGCACAACTTGACCAGAAGAAGGGATCGGTTGGTAGGACATGTTCTGAGGCATCAAGGGATCACCAATTTAGTATTGGAGGGCAGCGTAGAGGGTAAAAATCGTAGAGGGAGACCAAGAGATGAATACACTAAGCAGACTCAGAAGGATGTAGGTTGCAGTAGGTACTGGGAGATGAAAAAACTTGCACAGGATAGAGTAGCATGGAGAGCTGCATCAAACCAGTCTCAGGACTGAAGACCACAACAACAACAACAACTAAGAATTTGTATTAGAAATCAAAACTAGGATTTCGCAAGCAATATATAGTTACAAACAAGAAGACGTTCATTATTTAAAAAAATGATGCACTTTACGATTGCGATATGTAGGTATTTCAAACAACCATAAAAAAAAAGAACGACCAACGCGAGACTTGAAGCAGCTATTCATGAACAGGTTATCAGACTACCACGCTGCCGATTTCACTATATATTCAATGCGTATTTGTATCTCAACTGTATTAAACACAGTCGCTCAAAAATCATCAAAGTCTATTTTTCCTGTAAATTGAACTACTTATTTCTCGGCGCTTTTTAACCGTGAACCACACGCGTGTTTCATTACGGAGCAGGAAACAGCCTCAGTCATTTTCATACTGCGCATTTAAGAGGGTGCCAATCAGAGCACAACAGTACAGGGACTGTGTGAGTATGATTTTAAAATAAAAACTACATTAAAAATTTAGAAAAACATTGCTGGCTATTAATTAATCAGATTATCTTAAAGTTTTATTTCACGTGAATTAGTAATAAAATACCTAACACATAAGTTGGACCTTCTTCCAAGAGTGTAAAAACAGCAATTTACGTGTGCTATGGCCTCAGGGGTTTTACAGGTGCGAGACACTCCCACAGCAGGGGCATCCAGAAGAAAAGTTGAATAAAACAGATTCGCCGAAGCGTGAGTACAGTGAACTCCATTCTAAACGGTATTAACGCTAAGTAAAAAGGAGAAGGTGCGGTCTTTAACTAATTAAAATTAATATTTAACAACAGCAACATTACAGGCATTGAGACTGGTCATATACTAGGTGAAAGACAAATCACATGGAATATCATTTCGCACTGTGTATATGTGAAAGAACTTTGTGATCTTAGACTTTCGATAACACAAGCTTAAGATGATTAAAGCTTCTTTTAGGATAAATTCATTCAAACAGATCCTTCTATTGAGAAAGTTTCAAGTGGTAAATATCCCATAGAGTAATCCTGAACCACAAAAATTTACGACATGGAGTACAAACTGGAAGGCTAACATGATCAAATTAAAGTTAGTAACATTCCATGAATTGCGCCTCTAAGATTGAAAGTTAAGGAACGATCATTTGCTGCCAACTGCACTGGAACGAACACACAAGAACTAAAGTATAAATAGTTTTATCCTCACTATATGCACTTGGACTGCAGTGTGCAATAACACACTTTGTGCAAATATACCTTGTTTGTAATAGAAATGAAAACTAGAAGCTTCAAATACAAAAGTCTAATAAGAATAATAGCTAAAATATTTATCTGGAGATTTTTACTGCTTCATGTGAATGGATCAATAGGCATCAATGTCTAGCAAACTTCAATGTATGCAAGGGATTTTCTTTTAAAATTTCCAACAGTTTCATTCAGTACCAAGAATGAAGAGCCAAAAAGACCTGATGCATAAAAAGGAAACAATACTTGTAATAAAATACATTATTAGTGTGAAAAATAACACTTGAATTTTCAACAGAATGCATTAAGTACGACATAATTCAATACCAGTTGACTGAATCAGAATATAGGCTTCTGGATATTGTAAAGTAAATTAGGCAAAATGAACCCTTCCAGAAATATGTCTGTGTTTCATAATGGCAATGTCATACTTACAGTTATATATTCTGACATAATTGTTATACGGAATGTGACTATAATGTAACTTAATTGTTTATTTGACACTATGATAGTGAAGACATAGTCACAGCACATAATTTTTTTTTTAAAAAAAAGGGAATATATTACCAGTTTCAGTGACCTAGGTTATTTTCAAATGCAAAACATCAGTTGGAAAATATATAATGGGAATTATGACCATACATGTGACATCAACAACAAGAAAAAATGAGGCCAGGCAACCAAGGCAACTGTGCCACAATTAAGTCACTACAAGTTATGCCCATGCTTGCCCAACCATTCATTCCATGTCATAATGTGGACTAGATTAAATCTACACCAAGGTAAAAATTGCCAAGAATTCTTGCAGTGTGTCTTGCTGTGACAACGATCGTATGGCTGATATAAATTCACAAGTGTGGAAATTACATACATATATGTATATTTAATCATTATTATAGCACAAACTTCCAAGAAAGAAACTCATAATAACCTCATCGTAAGTGTATCAAGCACAGCAAGGTTCCATATGAAACGTGACACATAATTTTACTATGTTCCGAAAAAAGAATCTCAGAACACATTGTACTCTCGTGTGGGACTGATGCACTACTAACTTGCTAACATAACATTACTATATTTGCCCGGTAACCCATTCTGTCACTAAGGGGCATGAATGTAGTAAAGAAAAACAAGAAACAAAACAGGGCCTACATAATGCACAATAACAGGCACTAGATGGTGTCACTGTCATGTTTTAATGAAACTAGACTAGTTGAGAGATAGACACAAACTGAACACTGGTATGCAAACCAAAACATTGGTATACATTGTTTACAGCTTTAAAATTAGATAGCACAACATCGTCGATAAGGTATGATAAAGAATCGAAGTTTCGTGTCAATACAGCATCATAACCAAAATATTCTTGTACACACATTACAAAATGCCAGACCCACGCTTCCTATTAAGATATCGTTTGTTAAAGTCTTTCACACAGACAATTACAAAAACAAATTAAAATCCTATTTACTAGATATAATAGTGTATCACAGAAAAACTCAATATATATCACAAGCATAAAGTGCTGGATGTGTAATGTATTTAAAGGGGAGTGGGTGGGAAGAATGTACTTTTTAATGAGTCACCAATCCATGAGAGGGCAGTGACATTGGGCAACAACAATATCATAGTTACATCAAAACAAACTATATTCTACATACTACATTTAAGCAATCTTAAGTAATGATAAATACAACCTATGATAATAAGTACAGAATGTGTGCAAGATATCAACTAACACAACAGATACATATAAAAGTAATTTATCACATTGCTATTTGTATGTAGTAGTCAAGTGTAGCATCTAACACAGTAGATAATCTGCAAGATCATTTATCTTATGTAATGGGATTAATACCGCAAAAAACAAAAGTATTGAAAGTAACTCAAAGTCCTTGCTATTGCACAGTTGCAAAGTACATTTAGTATCTAGCTGTGCCATACTGACATAAAAACAATCTGATTCTAAATATACAAGGTAAGCAACTTAAATATTTTTATATTAGCCCTGTACATGTACTTACCTAGAACTATATAATGTTAAGGATATAAAAAATGGTAAACTAAGCACCACTTAATTCAGACTGTTTACTCTCTTTAATTTACACAAAATGAAGGACATTTCATTAACCATTTCCTAAGTTGTAGAAAATTAGTGATTAATAAGTATTGCTATATAACTTCATCAAAACAGTAAAAATTTCTTGTATTTGAAATCAACCTGTTCATTTAAAAATTAATCAAGCTCTTTTTTGTGGAAACTATATATTAATATGCTCTAGTAAGTCTAGTCTATGACTTACTTTTCACATGTAATAAACCCATATTGTGCCTGATGTCAGCCATTGTGTGTTTAGTACTTAAGGCAGTGGTGTTTTGCTGATACATGTCTCTCTAAATTTAATTTTAAATGCTCTGCCCATCTTTCCTATATACACAGGTTGCAATCTGAACATTCCAATTTATATACTCCTGACCTATCATACTTGTCTCCATTACTGATAATGTCTTAACTTGTGTTTTAATGAATTATCTGTCTTGAAAGCTATTTTGATACTATGCTTTCTAAACTGCCTATCAATTTTCTCAGAAACCTTGCCTCTGTAAATCATTGAAACATAAGAACTTTTCTCTTTCTTATGTTTATTCTCCTCTTTCTTTTTACTTTCAATTAAACCTTTATTTTTATTATATATTTTATCTACAAAATCTCTTTCATATCCATTATCACTGGCAATCTGTCTCAAATTTTGTAATTCTTTTTTAATCTCTATTTCTGGAAGTGGTGATCTAAATATCCTGTAAGTCATAGAACTAAAAAAGCTTCTTTTGTAATTTTCAGGGTGACAGGATGTTCCATTTATAATCTCACCACTGTTTGTTGGTTTCCTTTAGATGCTGTACAAATGGGAATCACCTACTTTTCTAATAGTTAGGTCAGGAAAATTCAAATTGTCTTTTTATAAGTCTAGAGTAAAATGCATATTTTCGTGCATTTTATAAATACTGTCTTTAACACTTACCATATCTTGCTCTACACCATTTATCAAAATTATGATTTCATCTACATACCTTTCATAGTACACTACTTTCTGTGCTATTTCTTTATGTTGCTAAAAAAAAGGCATTTTCCACATGGTTTACAAAAATATCTGCAAGTGCTTCAGCTAATCAGTTACCCATTCTAACCCATCTTTTTGATGATAAATTTTCTTATTAAATTGAAAATAATTCTACTGTAATGACATTAGTAGATGTTCAGTTAATTCAATAATGTCCCCAGATGCTGCTTTCTTACAAAGAGCTCAAATCGGCTCTGAGCACTATGCAACTTAACTTCTGAGGTCATCAGTCACCTAGAACTTAGAACTAATTAAACATAACTAACCTAAGGACATCACACACATCCATGCCCGAGGCAGGATTCAAACCTGCTACCATAGTGGTCGCTCAGCTCCAGACTGTAGCGCCCAGACCCGCATGGCCACTCCGGCCGGCATGCTTTCTTACACTTAACAAGATTTTCCTTAATAATTTCAGTTGTCTCTGCAACTGGATGTTAGTATATAAATTGGTAATATCCAAGAGAGGCTAGACATGACTGCTGAGAAATTTTAGTAGTGTTGAAAACTTGTATTAATTCTAAACTATTTTTCGCATTAGTTGGTTATTGCATGGAATACAACCCTTTTTGTTTTTTATTCAGTATTTTATTTAACCCGTAGTTTGGTGACATATTCTCACAATTGGCCTGATTGTTTTGTTTAATTTGTGTGTTTTAACCAGTGATCTTAACTTATGGAGTAACATTTATCTTCATGTATTTCTTCTCCCTACCAGTAAAAAGGAAAGATGTGCTATCAATTTTCTTTTTAAGGTTTGTATAAAATTTATTAGTTGGATCTTTGTTAGCTTCTACAATGCTTTTACTTGAAATGATTTCTTCTGTTTTTTAATTTAATCATCATCACTACTCAAAACAATCATGTTGCTTGTGTCTGCCTTGGTTGCGAATATTTTGTTTTCATGAACCTTTTTATTGACAGTTTTTAAAACCTTTTCTTCTGTATCTCTATTTTGGGGATTTCTACTCGCAGCATTTTCTGCTGTAGCTATCTTTATACCAATATTAGCTGTTTTAGGATTATTCAATTCTGTTGCTATTTTTGCCTCTGCAAATATCTCTAATACTGTTTCTGTCCAACTTTTTCAGTATATTATATCGTAAACCTTTATTAAGTAGCTTCAACACTTCACTTCAGTAAAAGTAATGTTGGTTAGGTTAATCATCCTATCTTCAAACTTATATTTATCTGCCTCCTGTATTTCATGCATACAATTATTTACTAACAAAAAGACTTAATTTTGTTATGTCTTTCCTGTATTCATCTGAGAGGCTTATTCACTTTGGTGCATATAACCTGCTGTACTGCAATGAAATGTTCTTTTGGTAGATAATTTTTTTAAAATATTCAACATTTATTGATTTTGTTCAAATACTGTTCTCTTTATAAAATTCTCTTATCTCAGCATTTTTTACCCTGGTGTAGTTTTTATCTATTCTACATTAGGACATGGAATGAATGGTTTGGCAAGCATGGGCATAAATTGTAGTGATTTGGTTGTGCCACCATTGCCCCAGTTGCCTGGTCTCATGACAATTGGTAATTGCTATCAAATGTATGGCCATAATTCCCATTATATATTCTCCAAATGATGTTTTACATTTGAAAATGACAATGTAGTTAATTGAAACTGGTAATGCAACCCCTTCTTTTCAGAAAAATCTTATGTACCGTGACTATGGCTTCACTACTGTTATATCAAATAAATATACTTAAAATTAATTATGTTAACCTGTGCCACCATCACATATTCTATTAGTATATAAGTATTCATATGTGTACTGCACTGCACATGCAACTTATCCAGTTCTGTAGCTGTGTTGCCAATGTGCATGATCACTCTTGCAACAAAGTCAGAAACAGCCTACGCTCAACCTCTTGAAGCCAACTAAGTAGCTAGAAGTTTGAAGAGGAAGCAGTGCCTCTGGTTTTATAATCCACTATGTGACGATTAAGAAGTCGATATACAAACCAGAAACTTTCTAATAAGGCTATAAATTTATTTCTCATACAGAAGATGAAGTACATTGTAGCCTCCTTTTTGAAATACAAAAGTTGTGCATCCTTGTGACGTTATAGAAGCCATACTTGCTAATTTTTTTATTCTTCCTTTGAGGGCTGGTTGACGAGAATAACTTGTTTCTGGAAAAAATCTTTGCCCATAAATGTTGTAAATTATGTTTTGTTTATGTGACTATTAAATTTCAAGACTTATTTCATATTTATATTGGTGTTTATTAACTGCTCATCATGTACATTATGTAGGTTTTTCAGGTACATCCATATAACAACTGAATACATTCAGATACATACATAAGTGACAAACATACATAACACATGACAAAGAGAGACAGCAAGGGAGTAAAAAATAGGAGACAATATACGATCTGCACTAATATGCAGCTTCCCATTTATCTAAACAATCTTTCCTCCATTACTTTTGGACAATGGTTTTAATTGCTACATTTGTTACATTTCATTTGCAGTATCTTTCACTGTAAAATAACCTTTTCTGATGTGACATCTTTAACAGTTTTTGAAAATCTGTTAATTCCATATGTTTCTTTGGTGTCTTTTGGTAATTTAATATATAGTTTTAATCCCTGGCATTCAGTACTGTTTCGAGCTCTCGCTTTGTGTTTTATTTGTAGATGCAGGAATTCACTGGTTGTTGCACTCACCTAGTCAGATATGGGAAACAGCCTGAAAACAACACCCAGACTGGCCAGCACACCCACCCCTCATCATTAATACGTGTGGTGGATTCGATTTTGATCCGGGACCAGTGCACCTCCCTGAATCACGTAAGAGGCGTGCTAACGTGCCAGATTGTTCAGGTAGGTTTTTACACATGAAATTAATAGCTGCAAATAAGTGACATTCAAAGTGTCTGAGGTATGGAAATGTGGTTTCGTTTCCTGCAAGTACAATCTAACATCATTAAACATTAATATCAGAAGGAAACATAGCTAAATTTGCTTACATTTAAAAGCACTTCTTAAAACATTTCTTGCTAAAGTAATCGCATCGTAAATCATTTTCCATAACAACAGGCTAAAAACCAAATTATTTCGTTTTAAAAGCCGCGGTGCAAGACAGCGAGTGATGATACTAATCAAGCAATAAAATTAAAAGCAGAATTTAGCAGCGTTTTTGAACTTTTTCGTTCGCTTAACACACAGCCATGTTAAGTTTTAGTCGACAGTTGCAAGGTGAAACTGAGTATTCTAACCCATAAGTGCACTTTTGAGCCCTAGTGAACCTATAAAGCGTAAGCAGTCTCGGCAGGTTCTACCCACACAACTAATGTTGTTGATCGGACCATTGAAAATGTAGCATCCATTGAACTGTGGTGCACGCAGTGTTACTGACAATTGGCATGAAACTGTAACTTCTTTTCTGCTAGCAGAAATTAAGATTAGATTTACTTTCATTCCAATTGATCCGTGGTGAGGAGGTCCTCCAGGATGTAGAACATGTCAGAAAAACAATAATACATGACAAATATTTACAACTCAAACAAATAAGGTAATGTACCATTTCACAGGTCCCAAGTGGAATGATCGTCATTTTTTAATGAACACTATATGAAAGAATCATTTTACAAGCACTAATGCACTGAATTTAAAATAAAAATGTTTTATTTATTTATAAGGTAATAAACATGTAATAGAACTACTAAATACTTATTTACAATGAACACATTACTGCACTGAAATGGTGCAGAAGTTATATTGTACTTACACACACACACACACACACACACACACACACACACACACACACACACACACGTCCACACTATTTCTTTCATGTTTTCTTCTCTCCCCTCAGCAGAAGTCTTGTGAAAAACGTCAATCACGCAGAAGGGGGGAGGAGGAGGAGGGGGGAGAAACGGAGTGAAACTTAAGGTTTGAGAGGATATGTGATGTTTTTCACTGATTACAGAAGCAAGTCAAATTTACAGAGAACCTGACACTGTGAGCCCACACAGCAGTATGGCGTTGCACCACCCTCTCTTTCCCGGCCGGGATGCAAGACTGGTTCGCTTAGGGAAGGTACCCCAAAGTCTTTTTGTCCTCTCCTGAGGCAAGCTGACCCACAACTATTGTAACTGTGATATCCTGGATCTGGTGCTGGGACGGAACTGATGTTCGAGCTGACCCCACACAGGTTCTATTGGAGACGAATCTGGGGATGTTGCTGGGCACAGGAGTGCCTCATCAACACGCAGGCAGTTCATTGAGATACGTGCCAAGTGTGGGCGAGCATTGTCGTGTTGCAAAATGACAACACGGTGCTACCATGGAAGAACATATGAGGGTGGAGGATGACCATGATGAACTGTCATGGCCTCAGAGTTTCCTCAATCACTAGCAGCTGCGACCTGAAGACACACCCGATGGCTCCCCACAACACGGCACCAGGAATAACACCACCGTGCTTCTTCTAAACTGTGACCCCCACGCAGGTCGCCACCGCAATCGCCGACGATGGTCCCCCAGGACAATACGGAAATGCAATTCATCGACGCACAAAATGCGACGCCGTTCATCAGCAGTCTATGCTTCCTGGTCACGACACCGCTTGAACAGTAATTCCCTAGTTCGACTGCTGCTGGTCTCCGACCAACGGCGCGGGATCACATAGAATGTTGCACGAAGTACAGTACTTGTTCTCGTACGGGAGGCGCAGGTGTGAAGGGGTTACGTTGCACGTGGTGCACAATACTGCCGTTCTCCTTTGTTGTGATCGGGTGTGGTCTACCAGAACCTCGCCAACAGGTATACCTGTCATGTTCTCTTGCAGTCCAACATCGGGCCATTGCCACATCCGAATGCCGCAAATATCAGAATGGTTCAAATGGCTCGGAGCACTATGGGACTTATCATCTGTGGTCATCCGTCCCCTAGAACTTAGAACTACTTAAACCTAACTAACCCAAGGACATCACACACATCCATGCCCGAGGCAGGATTCGAACCTGCGACCGTAGCGGTCACGCGGTTCCAGACTGAAGTGCCTAGAACCGCACGGTTACACCGGGCGACAAATATCAGAATACTGCACTATTCGAGCAGCCAGTCAATTGGAGACCCATAATGAGGTCCCTTTGAAACTCTGTCAGGCGCTGATAACGCTGCACTGTCTCACACAAGTACACAGCATCTCTATTCACAGTGTTCACTCAACATCTATTCCATTCGGGCTCCTTAAGTACCCCACCAGGAATAGTAACAACACTAAACACGAATGATACTGAAGCTCTCTAGTGGCCGTTCTACCAGTCAAGGAGCATTGCAACGCTAAACATACCTGCCGAGTGTGAGCACATGTACAAAGTCACATTGACATATGCCCATGTCTTCTAGGTATTAAACTTTTTTGTCAGTCAATATTTTTGTCTTCCTTCCTCAGGAACATAACAAACAAACAAAGTAGCATTGCCCCATTGAAACACCTTTCTCTGATCAAGAAATTAATCAGCGAAACTCACGAAAACACTTTAAACCTGTCGAAATATAATGTTGCCTTAAAATCTATGGGAAAATTAGAGTGAGTGAGTGTGGCAGAAATGCTTGTGGCCTATAGGAAACCTTGAAACAAGTTACTAATTTATTGACGGGCTGGCTTTCGCTGTCAACACATCTTCACTGTAGAGGTAGGCGTGTCGACATTTACGAAAACAACGTTTTATAATACGCTCTTCCTGTCGTAATTCTGACTTCTCAGATAACTATAGCAGTACCATCTTAGACGACTGACGCGTGTCGAGAAGAGATAGCAACAGCAGGGTCAAGGTGGAGCAGGAATGACGTCAGAGATTATACAAAAGCCAGAGACCCACTAGCACAATCCACTGGCCAGATTATGTCTTCGATGGTTATGTGGGTTTTCTTTATAATGCAGTACTGCTCTATATAGCAAAGTAGTTTACGGATATATTGCCTCTTCGAATATTGTTCTCATGTTAACTCATCAGATACTACGAAAATACCGACACAGCTTGCCAAAACAACGAAATGTAGTGATGTACACAAATACCAGCAATCTATGCACGGCAGCATGATTTGTGTTCCTGAATAAGAGCTGCTATTAGTACAGCATCAGTAGCCAGAATACTGGAAGAACAACTTAAAAAAACGATGTAATGTATGTAAGATATTAATGAGAAATTTATTTATTGCCTTTATTTCTGTATATGTATCGGACTAACTAGCAGACACAAAACGAATTTTGTTACAAAAAGTAGACATAGTAGACAAAAGAGGATGCCATTCTTAACAACAGCATAGAAATATGCTTGACGTATTTTTGTGGAATCATCTGAAAATTAAACAGTTCCAACACAGAGCCGCGCAGAGTGGCAGCACGGTTTAAGGCATCATGTCACGGATTGCGCGGCCCCTACCGCCGGAGGTTCGACTCCTCCCTCGGGCATGGGTGTGTGTTGTTCTTGGCATAAGTTTAAGTAGTGTGTAAGTCTAGGAACCGACGACCTCAGCAGTTTGGTCGCTTAGGAATTCACACACTTTTTTTTTTTCGTAAACACTGCTTCCGTAGCACCCCCTAACAGCTTCACTGCTACCTTGTTTCGTCTGTCTGCAGTAGCAGAGCAAATGGAGAGACATTAGACGAGGTACTCAGAGAGTTAGTGGAACAGGATGATTTCTTCTACACGTTATCTTAACAGCACACAGGGTTATTTCTTGCTTACAACACAACCATGAAACAAACAAGATGTTAGCCATAGTGCTCCCAGTAACGTTGATGTAATGTTTGACAAAAGCTTCCTGTTTATTCATGCTATTCTGCTCTTTTCATTGCTCAGCTGTTATCAGAAGGTGTGTTTCACTTTCCTGGTATTATGCGGCTCGTAATACCCTACATGATAACATCGGCCCTATAGGTGTTTATACGATCCAGCCGTTTGTTACTGAGAGCACTGGATTACAGCAGCCGACAGTTTATACCTCTAGCGAACT
This sequence comes from Schistocerca americana, assembly GCF_021461395.2. Classification (NCBI taxonomy): domain Eukaryota; kingdom Metazoa; phylum Arthropoda; class Insecta; order Orthoptera; family Acrididae; genus Schistocerca; species Schistocerca americana. The sequence goes on along the minus strand of NC_060119.1, from coordinate 606,699,072 downwards.
ACCATTCTATACAGGAGGACAGAAGTGATACTTTTCTAGATTCCAAGAACACACAAGTTTCTCTAAAATTGCTCGTGACTATTTCACTATTTCACGTAGCCAATTTATGGTTCAGATTCGGGAAACGCTGCTTACGCATTGAAATCAATTTAAAAATTCAGAACTCTTTAATGTCATGAAGGAAGTCATCCTGAGAATTTTCTACAGTCGTAGCAGGTGTGGGCACAACTATCACAGATCTGAAGTCTATATGCAAAACAGAAAAACTGTAGCCTCCATGCGTTTTTTTCATTTTGTTTCGTTCTGCCAGCATGCATTGTAGAATGGATGAATATGAGGGCGAATTTCACTGTCGATGAGGCAAAGGCTATAGATGTTACGTGGGAGATGATTGCATAAATTTGGAGTAGGTGGAAAGTGTCGGTACTGGCTTGGCAGCGTGCTAAGATCGACTGCTAGGGAGAAAGCGATAATTTTGATGGAGTCAAGTTTGCCTGATATTTATGATACACGGAGTTGTCATTGTGAACCAGGAGCGAGAGGAATCTTATGAGTTGCTAAGGGATTCGAGTAGGAAAGGGTAATTGGATTGGGTAAGCGAAACGGACTGCATGATTTTCAAGGATTTCCGATAAGTGAAATCCTGTTTGATTTTATGTTAGTTGTGTGGAGTGTCTTACGGCAGTAAAATAACATTTCGTGGGACTAATGTATATCTTCCGACTTTAATGTTTAACAGTTTATTTATACTACTCTTAGCGATTCTTATCACGAACTTAATTTTCTTACAATGTTCCTGTTATGGAGCTGTTTTCAGAAAGATATGGGCGATAATCCAATCCAGAACGTTGGTAGCAGCGTTCTGCACTGTTGAAGCAACGCCAATCGCAACCGGCTGCACAAACAGTTCGATTTGATATCAGCAGCGATGCGAAGTAGAGAGATACAGGGTATTAATACAAACAGTCAGCACCTTATCGAGTCTCTGTAAACTAATCAGCTTTCCGGGACGTGCGATTTTGCACAGGACGTTATCATGTTTTTGCCCGCGTTCGGTAATGACTTTCACTATCTACAAAAAGTAGCTCGTGCCGGTTATGAAGTATACCAGTTGAGCAATAATTCCACAACGGTTGAGCTCGTCCGGCAGGTGTTATTACTCTTTCAAATACGTATTCTGCCGGAAACGGTAGGCAGATTGGAATCCAGTGGCAGTAAGGGGGAAAGAAAGTATTAAGATAATCACACACGCATAAAACTTATGAAACCAATAAATGGAAGTTTGATAACGCGTTCATTTATTATCCACGTAAATATGGAATTTTTTTATTACAAAATTTACATCAACAAACGCTGTAATACTTCGCGTAATGTGGGCTGGACAGCGATCATGTTGGTACCACAGGTTCCTTCTAGTGTGTAGGGAAACGTCGTCTCTGCATCCGTGGTAGGTGGTCTGTAAGGAGGCTGCGATATTTGTGTGCATTCATTCCATGTTCCGTCTACGAAAAACGAGCTATGAGCTGATGGTTCACTGTCCCATACGAGATGTTTACATGAACGTTGACGCACCACCTGACGAAGCTAACGAGGATTGTCAACAGACTAATAGTGCATGTTTCGTCGTTTTAACTGACCATGGTTGGTAAATGCAGCTTGATTACTAAACGAGATACACGATACGTCAGGAGTATCCTGTAGCAATGCAGAAGTTAACACGATTCTCTTAACCGTTTGCATGCAGCACTTTAAGGAGAGTGATGTGATAGGGATGGAACATACGTCGATGGAGAATGCATAGGACACTTGCCTGACTCATGTCACTTCCTCGTGCGATTGCGCGGGAGCTAACGTGCGGATCTACTGCAAAAGCAGCACCCTAGAAAATTAATTTCCCCCTCTTCCATCGTTACTTGTTTTCGTCTGTAAGATTGTATAGGTGTTACACTACCACTTTCACATAACTGGTTGAGGAGGTTGATAAATGCCGAGGTAGTTTAGGTTTATCGGGATACCTTGCCGTATACACCATATTTTTATAAGAACGAAATACATTATTCTTACACTCTCCATACACCGTTAGCATGTCTGCTTTACCTGTATTGGTAAACCCCATCGCCCTCACCACCCACTGCTTGAACTGTCACACACTAACTGGTTAACGCACATTGTAAGCAAACTTAACATCGTACCTAGTTCAATGGCACAAACAAGTGTCGGTGTGACAACTTTTCCAAATACGATGTCTCGTAAACGACTCGCACTAAATCCTCCAACAAACACCACCGACATTCTTATTTACCCTACTGTTTGTTAATTAATGTCAATAGGTATTGTTTCATTTAAAATAGTGTATGTTAGAACAAAACTACACTTTCTAAGTATCATTACATTCCGTTTATTGGCTAACAAATCGAGGCCCTGACTATCAATCCATTCTGTGAAAAAGCACTTCAATAGCACTATCTATTTCCGCAATATTTGCGATACAAGTTTTAGATGATAACCCTTTATAAGAGCCCATGTGTTAACTCCCAGTCCTCACATCTTATCAATATGCAACGAAACTGTAGCAGAATGTAGACAACACGCAGATAGTACTATCGACATACGTGTAACAAATAATTAAATAATTCATTAGTGCAGTGTATGTATTTGATAGTGTCTAAAGTTTGACGCAATGTTCCTTCGGATATGCGTGCGTGTCTGAAGGAACAATGCACCGAACTTTACAGACACTGTCAAACACATACATTGCATTAATGTACTGCATGCCAAAGCCGAGGCAATCTGACGAGAAAACTAAATAAATTGCAAATTTTCATTAGTTTCCAGTAAATTTTGTAGCCTGCGGTGGTGCCGTATTAGCAAATTGCTAATACATTTCATGAGTTGAATATTTTTATTACCATTGAAACAAATGAGCCCTCGGTCACAATTATTTTTAGTCTTATTGACCAGGTTTCAACACTTCTAAGAGTGCCTTCATCAGAATTAAACCAATTAAAATGGCCTATAACATAGCTGCAAATTTATAGGAAAGACATTTTTATATAAAATTGTAAGTACTGACTAACAATAAAAGACAGAGGCCGTACTTACAAGTCACATATAAAATAATTAACAGGCCAGAAGGGCTTTAGTTATAAAAGATATAAAAAAGGAATGCGTGAAGGCGAGCCACTATGGGCTGCTCGTAGGCCTACCTGTACAGGCACAGGTCGCAACGGACTGAGGCGCCTGCGTTAACAAGTGCGGGCAGGTGAACATGACATTGCATCGAGAGTGCCATCTAATAGACGCACGAACAACTTGGCTACTTAACATTCAAGTGTAGACAGACGAAATTATAATGAATATTGTTCAGTACATAGTGTAAAAAGTAATACTTTGTTTAACAGCGACAGATGAAGCAACATTTTGTCTGCATCAGAGCTTAGCAGTACAGTTTGAAGCATAAAAACGCCATTATAGAAAAAAAAACAACAGGAAGGGCAGAATGACACAGTTTGTAGAAAGCGATATAACATGAAATACAGCCAATAAACCATTTAATAAATGAAAATTATGAGTTATCTTAGATGGAAAAACATTTCGGTTGCCCAAGGAGACCCGAAATCAAACGTGAAATAACGGCTTTATACCGTTGAAGAATTTTTTATTACCCAACTGTAGCTGTTCATTGAGAATGAGATTATCACTTCGAGAAAGATGTTTAAAAATCGCTAATTCTTCCAGAAGTCGTAGTCAAGTACAACTACTTTGAATTTAATGAACAATTGTACCAGCAATCCGACGGTCTCGCTATGGGAAATCCCTTAGCTGGTATCCTTGCCGATTTTTTCATCAACTATCTGGAAGAAAAGTTTTTTAATTGTTTTTCAGCTACATCACTAGGCTTTCTCTCCTATTTCAGATACGTTGGTGATATTTTCATCATCTACAAGGGAGCTGCTGATGGCATTGACTGTAGTTTTACTCTCTTCAATGATCTACATGAGAAAATATCTTTCACCACCGAACTTGAAAACGAGGCCCGCCAATTAAACATTCTTGACTCGACGCTTACAATAGAAGATAATAAAATCTCATTCAACATTTTTCGTAAAGAAACATATACTGATCAGATCGTACCTGCGTCCTCCATTCATCCACAGTCTCTTAAAAACGCATTCTTTCATTCTGCTATTCACCGAGCTGCTTCCATACCACTTTCGAAAGAAAAGTTCAATGACGAAATCAATTTACTCAAAACTATACCAGTGAATAACGAGTATAAAGCTAGCATAGTAGATGACATCCTTAAAAAGATAACTACTAAAAGAGTTACTACGCTCGGCACCTCTATCTAACCCAAAAAATATTTCTATATTTCTTTCGTGGGGCCCATCTCCTATCAGATCCAACGCCTTCTTCGTAATAAAATATATCTGCAACGTTGCATTTTCTACCAATAATAATTTGCAAAATATCCACATTCATAATTTAAAATCGATTCGTTCCCCTTTAGAAAGTTCTGGCGTCTAATAGATTATCTGCGATACATGCTCTTCTTACTACATAGGACAAACAGGACGTGCCTTTACAACCAGATATAAAGAACACCTTTTAATAAAAAATTGCACTAGCCCCCAAAATTCGTCGTTTGCCGACCATCTTCTAATTACAAGTCACGCGGCTAAAGCTATTTTGCGATATCAACATTTTGCACACCCAGAAGAAAGGTCATAAATTAGACATTCTGGAAGAATTACAGGTTTTTAAACATCTTTCCCGAAGTGATAGACTCATTCTCAATGAACAGCTGCAGTTGCGCAATAAAAAATTCTTCAACGGTATAAACCCGTTACTTCACTTTTAATTTCGGGTCTCCTTGGGCAACCGAAATGTTTTTCCATCTAAGGTAACTCACAATTTTCATTTATTAAATGGTTTATTGGCTGTATTTCATGTTATATCGCTTTCTACAAACTGTGTCATTCTGCCCTTCCTGTTTTTTTCTATAATGACGCTTTTATGCTTCAAACTGTACTGCTAAGCTCTGATGCAGACAAAATGTTGCTTCATCTGTCGCTGTTAAACAGTATTACTTTTTACACTACGTACTGAACAATATTCATTATAATTTTCGTCTGTCTACACTTGAATGTTAAGTAGCCAAGTTGTTCGTGCGTCTATTAGATGGCACTCTCGATGCAATGTCATGTTCACCTGCCCGCACTTGTAAACGCGGGCGCCTCAGTCCGTTGCGACCTGTGGCTGTACAGGTACGAATGAATGGTTCGAATGGCTCTGAGCACTATGCGACTTAACTTCTGAGGACATTAGCCCCCTAGAACTTAGAACTACTGAAACCTAACTAACCTAAGGACATCACACACATCCATGCCCGGGGCAGGATTCGAACCTGAGACCGTAGCGGTCGCGCTGTTCCAGACTGTAGCGCCTAGAACCGCTCTGCCACCCCGGCCGGCGTACAGGTACGAGCAGCCCATAGTGGCTCGCTTTCACCCTTTTTATATCTTTTATGACTAAAGCCCTTCTGGCCTATTAATTATTTTATATGTGACATGTAAGTACTGCCTCTGTCTGTTATTGTTAGTCAGTACTTACACTTTTATATAAAAAGTCTTTCCTATAAATTTGTAACTATGTTATAGGCCATTTTAATTGGTTTAATTCTGATGAAGGCACTCTTAGAAGTGTTGAACCCTGGTCAATAAGACTAAAAATAATTGTGACCGATGGCTCATTTGTTTCAATTTTAATTTAGAAACGGTCACTGAACCAAGCAGCCATGTTTAAAATTTTGTTTTTATTACCAGTTTACTTGAACATAACGAACACACTGTGTGCGTTAAAATAATATGTGAAAATATTTCCAGGCTGTAACTTCTATTTTTGGCAACATTATCTCAGATGCTGTGTGACGAAAGATTCCAAATTGGCGATGGCAAGACCAAAATTATTTTAAACTGACTGAAGTTTCCAACAATAATGACAGAAGTGGAAACTACGAAGCACCAGTCCGATATTTATCAAACATTGTGTAGATGTTTATCACATAATGAAATTAAATGATTAGAATTACACTCCATTGTAAACTGATGCAGATCAACATCAGTATGAGGTGTTACCTCCACGCGCACAATCGCTCTTGTACTTGTTGTGGTGTGTAAACGAACAGCGTCCGATCATCATCTTAAGGCATTTATTCCTATGCGACAAAATCATTGGCTGCTATTCTTGCCACAGAGATGTTTCGAGTCCATCTCGTCACTCTCATTCCGCAATCATTCATCAAAAACAACTGTCTTTGCGGTCTATCGGTATGATGCTCGCCTGCCCCTCATGCCACCGATTCAACCTTCCACAAAGAACGAAAGATAGTGATAAGCTGCATTTCACTTCCTCTGGATATGTAGTATTTCCATCTCCATCTGACAAGTTTCAATATTGAAACTTCCTGGCAGATTAAAACTGTGTGCCCGACCGAGACTCGAACTCGGGACCTTTGCCTTTCGCGGGCAAGTGCTCTACCATCTGAGCTACCGAAGCACGACTCACGCCCGGTACTCACAGCTTTACTTCTGCCAGTATCTCGTCTCCTACCTTCCAAACTTTACAGAAGCTCTTCTGCGAACCTTGCAGAACTAGCACTCCTGAAAGAAAGGATACTGCGGAGACATATCAGCGCACACTCCGCTGCAGAGAGAAAATCTCATTCTGGAAACATCCCCCAGGCTGTGGCTAAGCCATGTGTCCGCGGTATCCTTTCTTTCAGGAGTGCTAGTTCTGCAAGGTTCGCAGAAGAGCTTCTGTAAAGTTTGGAAGGTAGGAGACGAGATACTGGCAGAAGTAAAGCTGTGAGAACCGGGCGTTTGTCGTGATCGGTAGCTCAGATGGTAGAGCACTTGCCCGCGAAAGGCAAAGGTCCCGAGTTCGAGTCTCGGTCGGGCACACACTTTTAATCTGCCATGAAGTTTCATATCAGCGCACACTCCGCTGCAGAGTGAAAATCTCATTCTGGAAGTTTCAATAATGTTAGTCACACGCTACAGCTACGATGTACTCACAAAATTCTTCTGAACCGTAAATACTCAGCCGGCTGTTGTGGCTGAGCAGTTCTAGGTGCTTCAGTCCGCAGGTTCGAATCCTGCCTCGGGCATGGATGTGTGTGATGTCCTTAGGTTAGTTAGGTTTAAGTAGTTCTAAGTCTAGGGGACTGATGACTTCAGACGTTAAGTCCCATAGAGCTTAGAGCCATTTGAACCATTTTGTAAATACTCAAGATAAGCTTGTACAAGGCCGAAATTTTATTCAGCATATCCCATAGGCATGGAAATACGAAAGCATCAGTTTGGCAGCGATCTCAAGGTGTTTATGGTGTAACACTTTCCACTTATGCCAGTTTATTAGATGTACAACCTCGCTGAGAAACGCTAATATTGCGTTCTTTTCCACTTCCGGATTCAACAGTCACATTTGACAACCGATAAAGGAAGCAGTTATCTGTGTAGGCTTGGTAACATTTCAAATTCGCGATTTATATATGCGAGTATCTATCTCTACCTAACAAAAATCTGCTGTTGAAGTGATGAAAGATATTACTTGGAAATATTTTTTGTTTCTGTGATGGCATTTTAGACTTGAAAGGGGCAAGAACGACAACGGCGTGAGAATGACAGAAACCGAACACAATACTGCATTAAAGAAAGAGTGTTTCATAGAAAAAGCTAGTCACGGTTGATTCTTTCTTCTTGATATCTGTCGCTGTCGAGAAAATACCTCCAGGTTTCATGTCATCAAGTGAATAAGAATATACACAAAGTCATTGCTTAGGACGAAACGGAGAGTGGAATGTTAGAAGTTTAAATGTGATAGGAAATTACACAAGGCAGGGAGGTAAATTCGAGAGGATGTAAGGAAACAAAGAAGATTTCTGTTATCCCAGAAGCAACACGAATGCATAGTTAATTTATGAATGCAAATGGATCACGGTGTGCATTAATCACGACGGCCGCACAGTTTTGCGGACTAAGTCTTTTGGAAAAAATCATTTCACGTTGCTGGTCTTTCCGCTCGTGAAAAGTAGCACTCCTACAATTTATAAAAGAGTGTTAATGGTCTGAAAGAGTTCAATACTCTGCAAAGGAAGCTATGTAGATCCAATATCTCAACATCACTACGCATTTCAGTGGAAATTGTTACATGGATGAACACAGTTGCACGTTTATTAAAGAATCTTCTACAAAATCCAAAACGACTCTTTTCTACTGGTGGCGTGCTTCACTTTTATCTCTAACACTGAGCGATAGTTTATATCAGCACTAATTTGTTCCACTCGTCAGAGTTATCGTTCAGTATTATGTAACGAGCCATTTTCAACATATTTAAACGCTGAAGATTAGCGTCAGCTAGAAGTTAAACAAGTTTCAAATTATTACAGGGGCTGTCGTAATGGACATTTTCAGAAAAGTTCTCGGTTATGTAACACAACTCTTGCGAGAAACCTTGTTGCTCGACTTCCGTTCACCCACTTATCCTCGTCGCACGACGTGTTCACTAAACAAATTAGACGTCAGTGGTTGGGGAGTATTTACGAGCGTCGATGGCATAAACTCTGAGGAGTAATATGTTGGAAAGGAGAACGACGATGTGTCGTTGCTCTGCATGTCGATACGTCTGTTCGGATTAGCGTTTAAAAGGTGAACAGCTATAACTCCGTTATCAGCTACGGTTCTTGAATCTCATAAGCCATCTAATGATCGATGAAGGTTGTAGTGTCTCGGAATCCTAACTTCTCCAACTGTGTACATATATCCCATCGTGGGATTCGTTGTTGACACAGTTAACTCATTCAGAAAAAAATTGCAGCAATAATTCAGCGAATACTATATGTAAAACTATGTGCACTTGAATAGCACTTCCTTAAACATGGTACAGAAAGATTTGCACTATTCAACAGGTTTAATTTTCGGCAGGGTTCCAGCAAAACTAAAAAACAAAAACAAATGAGTGGTAAACCCCAACTATTCAAATCCAAGTTGATAGGTTTCCTTGTGGCACGCTCTTTCTGTTATGTACAGGATTTCCTCGCGCTAACTCAGAACTTTTCTCTGTAATGTGCTATTTATTCGCATACTCTTTCACAATTATTCGTCTTTTATTAATTCCTTGATTCTTCTGTTTCTTTTCATTACCACGAAGCTTTAGCTAGCAAGGTGCCACGGCACTTGATGAATAAATAATAATAATAAAATTGTATCAGGCTGTTACTTTCAAACATCTCATTTAGTACTCGCACATGTTAAGATTACCCGAGAACGTAATGGGCCTAACAAGTAGTTCCGCATGCTTATTGCCTTCGCACGATCCCTCGGAAAAAAATATACTGACTCATTTTCTTGCTCAGGTTGTTGGATCTTGCTGGCACCGGCGGCCCCAGTATTGCAGCAATACCCCCACAGCAGAGTGAGTTCGGCAGTTTCGGACTGCAGGGGCGCCCATCAAGTTGCCCGTTCACTTCCACTGCTACATATCGAGGATGGTAGCTGTGCACCATTGCACGAGTGGCTGTAAAACATGCTGTCAGAACCAGCTACGATAAAGGTGATCCTCATTGCTAAGCTGTGAATCAACCCGCAGGGGTCATCTCTGACAGGTCGACTCTCGACAGTTGTCTCGACGTTCAGTCTGTACCCATGTAGTCAGGAATTTTGTATCCTCACCTGAAGCTATTCCAATGACGTCCGAAAATCGGTAAACAGACTGCAGTCGACGTTTCCACTGTGAACAGCACTTTGCGGCTGCGGTGTCAGAAGACTGTGTCGTGCTTTGATCTCAGCTTAGTTAATTACCGTCATGCTAATATCTTGGATCACTTGTCATTGGACCCGGAAGAGGTTCGTATATGACCTGTTTCCATTTTGGTTTGAATTTTTGTTGCTGGGCTTGTGCATTGCACCTTAACGTAATATGACTGTGTTGTCTATGTGCGTACATCAGTCGTCTCTGATGCTAAGGCCGGTATTACACTATCAAATTTCTTCGTCAAAGATTTGATCAAAGATGTGAACAAATATTCCGTCAAATATATTTGACAAAGATCTTTGACGTAGCGCTAGAAGGGCTATTACACTGTCATCATATTTTTTGTCAATGTTCAAGATGGCTGACAGCAACAACTTGTTATTAACTGCAGCAGTTGCATGTACCACAATTGCACTGTGTGCACATGCGGAAGAGAAGCGAGGGAAAAAAAGGAAACATACCTGGGTGAAGTCGTGGGTTTTACGACGACACGATAAAAGAATTCAACAAAACTTGTTACGTGAGCATATAGCGGCGGACGTCAAGTCGTACATCAATTACCTAAGAATGGATGAGCATACGTTTCTGTATGTGCTCAATGAAGTGTATCCTCATATCACAAAGAACACTATTCACTTAAGAACTGCTACATCTGCAGAAGCCAGGCTCACTGTAACACATTACAGGAGAGGGTTAGGTTAGGTTAGGTCAGGTCTCCAATCTTCGTAATCTATTTTTGTATTCAGTGTGCCTCACGTTGTAAAGCGCCTCATCAGCTTCATACATCTCCATTAATTTTGTAGATGTCGGCTCATACCAATTGTATTTACTGGCAATGTTTATAAAAAGACTACAGACGACGGAATGTGGTAACATGTCACATTGCAGTGAACAGAAGACAAGCGACTTCTTTGATCAAATCTATAGCGAGGCCCTAGATTTGATTAAATATTGGACAACATTTGACAAAGTTCCCTATTACACCATCAAATACCTTTGACAAAGATATTGGACAAACATTGATTAAATATTGGACAACATTTGACAAAGTTCCCTATTACACCATCAAATACCTTTGACAAAGATATTGGACAAAAATATTTGACAAAGAAATTTGATAGTGTAATACCGGCCTAACCAAAAGGCGAACACAGTAGAAATCGAGACTGACATATTGTAAGCTAGGGCCATCAGGAAGCTGGACTACGAGAAAAGATGGCGGCCTCCAAGCCTCCGATGATTTAGTAAAAAACGCAGCAAATTTATGTTACATGATGAGGTATTGTTGAGTGAACAATGAACAGTGTATGCCACTCCGTAACAGCGCGATACAAAATCCAGCCCCAGTGAGCATTTACGGCGCATGATGGCGTATTGTGACACCCTTTTCTAACATAACCTTTTTTTATAGAAGTAGCTGATACCAGGATTAATCCTGAATCTGGTATAAGTGAACATTCTCAGCTGTTTCACTGAAAGAACTTCATTGATTTTGTATACGATGTATTAAATTTCAGACTAAAATGTATAAAAAGAAATTAACTTGTTACACTATATATGTGCAATTAAAATTATTCTTCTTTTATAAATATTTGAATCTACGAAATGTCTGGCATACTTAAAATTCATATTATTAATTGCACAATCTAACGTTAATTATTAAATTTATTTCTGGATTCATTTATAAAATAATGTTGCATCTTGGTGATGATTCTTCTTTAGTCAAAAAATTTTGTAAACTCTTTTGCTTTGTAAACTCTTTGGAATGTTGTGAGTACCGCAGAATGGAAAGAGTAGTGGGCATGCCTCTGATGGAATCAGACGTGTTTTTGATTGTGACACTAATAATGTAATTTGTGGTGTGATAGAAGTGGAAATTGTAAAGACTGTGCGATATTGAAAAATGTGACAAGGAATAAAATTCAAGAATCATACAGGCAGATCTTCATCAGTTATTTAGTCATCAGGAACCCACAACGTCATAAATCAAAATTTCAGCTGTAAGAATGTACCCCTAGACGCAACAGCTGCAGCCAACAACAAGAAAGAGAAAATGAAGATAAGTAAAAAGTTTTTCTTTTGTATATCTTAAGCCTCTCGAAGCTTTTGAAAATAATGAAGAGACTAAGTGGAATTTAATGGTGATGTGTGGGAGGGTAAGATTACAATGGGACGGCTTATGATCTGATACGCATTACCAGCAATATTTCTTGACCATTTGTGACAAAAGGTGGATGTAAGGTGTATCACTATCTTTACAGATTACATCTGCCACTATGCGACTGCTAGTATGCGCAATTGCAGAAATGCAATACAAGAAACTGAAACTGTTGTTCAAGGAATCTGTCCACAGGTGATGACCACTTTATTACAACCAAATAGGATATACAGTATTTGAATAAAACTGTGTGAGGTATTAACGCCTCAGGGTGTTGATTTATCATTTTTCGTTAGTGTATATCCAGTTATTTTTTGTAGATAGTGGAAAATACTAGTCGCGAACAAGAATTTTAATGACGACACTGGGAAAAAATGAAGGAAAAGGAAAATAGAATGGTCAAATTGCCTTCAGGTTGGTATTCTTACAACAAATGGTACACTCTCAAAATGATGGCTCATAAGCTGCGCTAATGACTATCACATATAATGTATAAAAGATGTTCAATATCACAAACACATCGAGTGTAAATTACCATTCAATATTTCTAGGATTCTTCTTCCCTCTTCGTCAGGAGTAAAAACGACTACTGCTCTTGTCTCACAGGTATTGGGATGGTTGAGGGGTGGGTCCTGGGGGACTCACAGCGTTTTACTGTCGCCTCCTCCCTCCCCCCTCCCCCTCCCATCCCGAAATATTATTTGCTGTCCCTTCAACCTTTAACATACCACACTTGCATAGGATTTGATAATAATAAAAATAACAATAGTATAGCAAATTGTTAATAATACCTTGCTTGCATTAATGTTTAGTATATCACTTTAGCACAACTTACAAGAATCATAATTTACACGAAATAAAATCAGAGTAAGCACTCATTATTATCAGCATTTCACTTTGCACTCCGATTGTGAACACAGATGTGCAAACCATCGCTACGCGAACTTGGGGTAAATAAGAGGAATGCTGTTTTTTTTTTCTTTTTTTTCAGAAGTTTCCGTCTACGCTCAGAAAAGTCGATGTTTCTGTTTCTTTTTTTTCCGTATTAGAAGTCCTTTCCCTTTCTGCCTTGCCTTATGTGGCTTCCTGTGGTTTGCCGTTTCTACATTTGGACTCAACAACTGTGTTGGATTTGTCGTTGACAGCCGGTACAGCTTTGAACGTATCCCTCTTCTAGGTTCGAATATTCTCTATAGCCGGTCAGTCCGCAGGTACATGTATGTGGAACAGCTCACAAGAAAGCAACCGAAAAGTGTCCTGTGCTCAGTATCGACTGTAATTCTGGAATTTCTTGCTCGTTTTAGACTGTTTTCATGCAACTTTATCTTCCGGAAATTATCTAGGAAAGTTAGAAAATTATGTACACTGAGGTGACCAAATTCGTGAAATAGCGATATGTAAACATACAGATGGCGGTGGTATCGCGTGAACATTTATTTATTTATTTATTTATGCATTTATTTTACCTGGCAAGATTAGGGCCTTCAGGCCCTCTCTTACACCTAACCAGGCAACCTCAGTTTCAACAAATTTCAGTTTCTACAGAACATTAAGGACATATAACATGTTACACAGTATTAATGTTAAAGAAAAAAAATAGAGATTATAAAAGTAGTACAATGATAAGTATAACAATCAAAAAATAATTATAACAATCAAGAATAATAATAATAATAATAATAATAATAATAGTAGTAATGACTATGTATATGAAAGTAAACATATTTTTTTTTATGAATGTCAGTCCTATTGCTAGTTGGGAATTTTCTCGTTATATTCTTGCAGCTTGTGAGTTATTCTCATCAAGCAGAGACATAAGACGATAGAATGGGGTGAAAGAGATATAGAAGAGGTAGATAGGTTAGAGGAAGAGAAATAGAATGGTAAAATTCGAAGCTATGATGGAGAGGAGAAAGAAAAAGATGAGAGGGGCACAACAATGGTGGCTATACCGTCCCTAATATGTAAGTCTTGAGTTCCCTCTTGAATGTTGAGTGGTTCTGGATAAGACGCAGATCACAGGGGAGCGCGTTCCATAGTTGTATAGCTGAGATGGAGAATGACACGGAGAAAGATTTTGTGTTATGTAAAGGTACAGCCAAGATGCTACACGCATCCGATCTGGTATTGCGGTTGTGGAATGATGATAGGTGTTTAATGTGAGAAGATAAGTACTGGGAGCACCAGTGGCTAAGAAATCGATGAAGTAAGCACATCGTGTGGAGATCGCGTGCCTTATGTGGGCGTATCCAACCTAGCTGGGAGTATGGAGGACTGATATGATCATACAATCGTATATTGCATACCTATGTAACGCAAGCATTCATCACTAGCTCGAGGCATCTCGAATTTTCGAATTTTCACTATTTGTGCCGTGTTGAACTACTTTACAGTAGTAAAGATTAGGCAAGACTAGTGTTTGGACTAATTTTTGTTTAACATGGGTTGGAAATATTTTTCTAAATTTTTGAATTGCATGTAAGGAGGAGAGCGATTTCCGGCAAGCTGTGAGTGTTTGTTCTTCCCAGTTTAGGTGTTCATCCAAGAGTATTCCAAGTTCTTTTACTGTTTTTTGGTGTGGTAGTTGGGTACCATTGAGGAGTATTTGAGGGACTGTTTCGCGAAAGTACCGACTGATTAACTTTGGATGAGATATAAGTATGACCTGGGATTTCTTTGGGTTTAGTTTCAGACCTATGTTCTGTGCTCATCGAGAAACAGAGCTAAGATCTACGTTCATACTCGCTACTGCGTCAGCAATGTTCTTGGGGCTTGCACTTATGTACAGTTGGATGTCGTCGGCATATAGATGGTAGTTACAGGAGTGAATCACTGAAGAAATATCATTAATGTACAGTGAGAAGAGTAATGGACCAAGGACGGAGCCTTGGGGAACTCCAGAGCACACGTTTTTCCATGATGACTTTTCCGACCCACAAATGACTTGTTGATTTCTGTTTTTGAGGTAGCTGTCGAACCAGTGTATTGCGCTGTTTGAGAAATTCAGCTGCTTCATTTTAATTAGTAATATATCAAAGTCAACTGTATCAAAAGCCTTGCTAAAGTCAAGCAGCTTCACGTCTGTCCATAGCATGTTTAATGTCATCAGTTACTTTGATTAATGCAGTTGCTGTACTATGGTGCTTTCGAAAGCCTGACTGATATTTGTCGTGGATGTTATGAGTTTTGAGGTAATCCGTCAGCTGTTCATGGACGATGTATTCTAGGGCTTTAGATATTGCAGGTAGTATGCTGATCGGCCTGTAGTCACCTGGCGACTTAGGTTTGTCAGTCTTGGGTATAGGTTGAATTAAACTTTGCTTCCACTCAGTAGGATATGTACTACTGACAAGAGACAGGTTGAAGATGTCTGTGATAACTGGAGTAATAGTGTCTACGACGTTCTTAATCATGCCAATGCTCACTCCATCCATTTCCTACTGCCTCGGAAGAGATTCTCATAATTGCCTTGTGTACTGTGCCGGCAGTGACATGTTTTAGGAAAAACTTGTCTCTCGAGAGATTGATATCTTGGGGCTGGTAATTTGACGCTGCGTGGCAGTTTACAGCTGTTGAGAAGAAATCGTTTAATTCTTCCGCAGACGCTTGATAAACAGCGCCAGATCTTCGCTTCCCTATACCGAAACTGCGCAGCTTTTTCCACAGTGCAGCAGGTTTTGATATGCCGCATACGACAGAGCGGGTATATCTGATTTTGGCATTCCTCACGCTTTGCTTGGTTCTATTTCGGAGTTTTCTATAAGCTTCGTACGCCTCGGGAGTTGGGTTACGCTTGAATGCCCTAAGTGCAGCATCACGTTTACTCATTAACTGGCGTAATGCAGTGGTGAGCCACGGAGCGGGAGCTCTCTTTACCTTGACAGTGCGTTGAAAAGCATGAAAGGGCAGTACATTCGCGAAGCTGTCATTTGTACTCAGGTGATTAATGTGAAAAGGTTTCCGACGTGATTATGGCCACACGACGAGAATTAACGGACTTTGAACGCGGAATGGTAGTTGGAACTAGAAGCATGGGACATTCCATTTCCGAAATCGCTAGGGAATGCAATACTCAGAGATACACATCATCAAGAGTGTGTCGAGAATACCAAATTTCAGGAGTCACCTCTCACCACGGACAACGTAGTGGCCGACGGCCTTCACTTAACGACCGAGAGTAGCAGCGTTTGCGTAGAGTTGTCAGTGCTAACAGACAAGCAACACTGCTTGAAATAACCACGAAAATCAATGTGTGGCATACGATGAACGTATCCGTTCCGACATTGCGGATAAATTTGGAGTTAAAAGGCTATGGCTGCAGAAGACCAACACGAGTGCCTTTGCTAACAGCACAACATCGTCTGCAGCACCTCTTCTGGGCACGTGACCATATCGGTTGGTCCTAGACGATTGAAAAACCTTGGCCTGGTCAGATGAGTCCAGATTTCAGTTAGTAAGAGCTGTCGATAAGGCTCGAGTGTGGTGCAGACCCCATAAAGCCATGGACCCAAGTTCTCAACAACGCTTTGTGCAAGCTTGTGGTGGCTCCATTAGGTCATTTGGTCCAACTGAACCGATCATTGACTTGAAATGGTTATGTTCGGCTACATGAAGATCATTTGTAGCCATTCATGGAATTCATATTCCCAAACAACGACGGAATTTTTATGAATGACAGTGCACCATGTCACCAGCTCATAATTGCTTGCGATTGGTTTGAAGAATATCCTGGACAATTTGAGCGAATGATTTGGCCACCCAGATCGCCCAACATGAATCCCATCAAACATCTATGGGACATAAGTGAAAGGACAGTTCATGCACAAAATTTTGCACTCACAACACTTTCGTAGTTATGGATGCCCATAGAGGCATAACGGTTCAGTATTTCTGCAGGGGAATTCTAACGCCTTTTTGAGTTCATGATACGTGTAGTTGCTGTACTACGCGAGGCAAAAGGAGGTCCGACACGATAGCAGGAGGTATTCCATGATTTTCGTCACCTCAGTACAGAGTCCCCCAACCGTATTCCACCCTCCCTTGGATCTGCACCTGGCATCCTAGAGTGCAGGCACTGTAAGGTGACAGTCAGCCGTGAGCATAAACAAATGAGAACTTAGATCGCCTGAGGAGGTGTAGCGGAGTGTGGGACCAAGTCCCGCCTACCTCTCGCAGGACTGCCAGCCTATGTTCGTGTTCCGTACTCCTGCAAAAGCAGAGCTCACGTAATGGACATACGAAGCGTCAATCTCCTCTGGTGTTTTGAGGGTCGAACTCGAATTCTGTCATAGTCCAGTATTAGTCTCTCCACACAGCTATATTAATAATAAAACTGTAAAACCGATGTGTTTTTCTGCTTGTATGTAGAACACGATAATCTCCAAAATTACTGCGCCAATTTTCACGCGGTTTTCACAGGTAACTTGACCATAGCTTAGGGCCACATAAAAACTTTATCTCAGCAAAATCGGATCACAGAAAAAAAAGATGTCGTAGTTCAAAGTTTTATCCATACTGATATTATAAATACGGATCTAATTCTGTCTGTTAGGTTTCCACAGCTAACGTCGTAGTTCAAAATTTTATCCATACTTATACTATAAATCCAGATCTAATTCTGTCTGTTAGGTTTCCACAGCTAAACTACTAAATTTGATTTCGATGAAATTTGGTGTTGAGGCAGGCTGAACCCTGAGGAAGAACATTGGTTTCTTTAAAAAGTAAAAAAGAAAGTCAACCCCCAAGAATGTGAAGTAGGGAATGGAACATCTTTATTTACATCAACAAACGGAAACCACTATAAAAATTATTAAATTTGTCAGATAATGCATTCTTACGACTACTTCATTAGCACGAAGTATAGCTACTTCAATAGCGAGATTCATAGATGGCCGTCGGTGAGGGGGGGGGGGGGAGGGGGGGCGTGATGGACGCGCGCTTCACCAGACACGTTATTGCACGTACAATATGTTTACCCACTCACCATCACTCATCGTAACAAAACTGTTGTTATGTGAGCGCAGCCACAGTTAACAGCTGCTTTCAGAATAAGAAAACAACCAGCAACGCACAACACGAAGAGAAGCAACGCACAACACGAAGAGAAGCGGAGTACCCGAAGCATTCAGTTACAGCTACAGCGTAATTGTTTACCAAGATGGTAGTGTAAACATGATAGTTGGGGCCCGACCTCTAGGGTCAGACCTCTGTCAGCGTCTTACGCAGTCATAATTCAAAATATCTCCCCTTCTCTCCAACTCTCTCCACCTAAAACTGCCACCTTGAAGTGTCCACGTAATAAGCAAAATGTTAAACTTGAACAAAACAGTCTAGAAGACGCGGACAAATTTTGATCTTTTGGAAGTAGAATGAAAGACGATGGAAGATGTAATAGCAATGATTGCAGCTAAACACTAATGTGTTACTGCAGAGAGGAGTGTAGTTTTCGATTAGAATTTTGGCGTTTGGATTTGAAAATGAGAACACTCTCCGACGAAAAGCCCCTCACGCACTCACTGTGACAGAAGGCATACGGTCACAGCGGACGTAGTCAGTGGCAGCCGACCGTTCGCTGCTGACGCTGGAGAGGCGGCGCAGCGCTTGGTCTGACAACGAGAAGTGCCTTGCGCTGTCCGGCCACGGCCAACCTTGGCACCGCTGATCTTGCGCAGTCTGGCCACGCTCGCTATCGCAATCGCCGCGCTCCGCTGACCTTCTCGCCGCAGAACAGCGGCATTCTCCACACACAGATAAAGAGTGCCGGTCGTTTCCGTTGTAAGCGCCACAGCTTCACTATACTGCCCGGCTATTGACACCGTTCCCTGGAAATACAAAACACACTGAACAATGAATGGGAGACCCGAAACTCTTGACTGAAATTCTTTGCTCTGTGCATAAAAAAGAAGTAAAAAGTTCCCCGAGTACAAAAACCGAGGAGAAGTTGATGCGGTGAAAAAAAAAAAAAATGGCCAGCTACGAACAGGACTGATGTTTCCATGCGGACTTAATTATCTATACAGAAAATTCATCCATTTCGGGAAACGAGAATCTCGACGATTTTTGCCTGTACCTTTTGACTGCATTGACTTAGGCCGTCCGTTGTGGCCGAGCGGTTCTAGGCGCTTCAGTCTGGAACCGCGCGACCGCTTCGGTCGCAGGTTCGAATCCTGCCTCGGGCATTGATGTGTGTGATCAGTCCTTAGGTTAGTTGGGTTTAAGTAGTTCTAAGTTCTATGGGACTAATGACCTCAGATGTTAAGTACTATAGTGCTCAGAGCCATTTGAACCAACATCTGCCAGCTACATAGCGTGCATTCACTATTCTATTGCAACATAAAATATGTCTGTGGTCACCTAAGTAATTACTTGTTATATATAAATGGAGGCAATGACTCTTGTTGTCACAATAGGCAACCATCATCCCTTCCCTTTGAGTAACGACTCACGTTTTAGTATGTGCCGTAACATTCTGTTTCTTCGATTCGGTATGTTCATCATTAGAGATTTTTTTCTCGATGGCTTGTCTTTTCATTTCCCATTCGATCAATCCACTTGATTTTCAACAGTGTTCTGTAACATCATATTTCAAAGGCTTGTAATTGTTTCAGTTTTTCCTTCTCTGTTGTCCCCATTTCGCATCAACACAGAGATGTGAAACATGGCTTTCCCTTGATGTTTTTCTGGTCTCATCAGTGTTTAGTAACAATCCTAACTACTTTGTCTTATTTCTTAATCCATTCCACTGTCAAGATAGAAAAATGCGTACACAACACATCTTCAAGAAGCTGTTGACCATTTGGACATTCAGCATGTCCACCTGCTGCGGACGCCATCACCTTTCTTTTCTCTTTAAATCCATACTGTTGCCACGAGACGTAGTGATAAGCACATAAGAAGGCAGCTAGTGAACTGAAGCAGCAAGTGGCTGTGTACCGCGTGATATTCCAACCAATAGCATATTTCTGCCACATCTGTCTTTAACGTGGCTTCGGGTGCTTGTAGAACATTTAGCGTTGATTTTTTTATGTCAGTTTGAAATGTGGTGAAGGTGCTTAGCGACTGTAGTGTAAATTATGGGTGATGAAAAGGGAACACGCTAAGTGGTACGTTAGAAGCCGACAGCGATAGTTTTGTAAAGGTTATACGAAGGGTCATTCAATAATTAAATAGACAAACGTATGTGGTGAAGGCAACACTTAAAAGAGGAAAAAAAGCAGACAAACATATATCGTGAAGCCAGCACATAATAAAGATAATACATTTTTGCAAGTGTTAGTTGGCAACCTTGCGAAGAGTATTAGACATTTGTTCGATTAATATTTATGGAAACAGAACGTCTAAGAACTTAATTACGACTAGTTAAGCACCCCATCCACGATTTTTCTAAGAGTCGTGCCCCTAGTGTAAAACTGCTTCAAACATCTGATTACTTCACAAAAAATGGTTCAAATGGCTCTGAGCACTATGGGACTCAACTGCTGAGGTCATTAGTCCCCTAGAACTTAGAACTAGTTAAACCTAACTAACCTAAGGACATCACAAACATCCATGCCCGAGGCAGGATTCGAACCTGCGACCGTAGCGGTCTTGCGTTCCAGATTGCAGCGCCTTTAACCGCACGGCCACTTCGGCCGGCTGATTACTTCACAAATGAGTTAAATGTTAAGTATTCGACGTTAAGTATGTAAGAAAGAAAAAGTTTAGAAAAACTTTGAAATTATGTTTAAAGTTTGTTCGAAGTCGCTAAGTACTCTCGTTATCAAACATTGGATGAATATTGTCTGGGTAATTTGCGCTTTGTTCTAAGCCGTAGATGGTTTGTCACGCATCTCAATGTTTCTGACGTCATATCTCTAATTGTATATGTGGATACGGCTAGGCGCAAATTGAGAAGCGTATAGCACGTGTGACTTGACACGACACTACAGCGCGACACCCACGTGCCGCACGGGTCACGTGGGTCCAGCGCATATTGCGACGCGTACACCATACTTCGCATGCGCCGACTGGCAACGCTCTGCGCTGACTGAACCGAAGCGCGTGCAACCTCTTATCTTTCTCAAAAGATTTTACAGAAACTATTCTCTGAAAATATGATTGTTGCCTTACTTGTAGCGTTATATGTCAGCTTCGTGCCCTTCACCTCGCTAATGACCATTCTTATTGTGATGTACACATTTTAGTAAGACACTACGCAAAACTCAAAAAGTTTGCAACGAAAATTAGGGGTCGCTATGATTTTGCGTTTGGTGCGTATTACACCATATGTTGCTGCCTATGAAATTTAGCTAACATGCTGAATTTTTGTTTAGACTTGGGAGGAGATCTGCCTCCGATTTCGAGAAAATGGATCCCATGTAGCGCGCTCACTTCCGATCTCACGCCCGCGAGAATGAAATACTCGCAACATCTCTCGTATCTCCTAAACCGCTCGAGACATCGAAACGAAAGTTTGGCGAATGATAGCACACAAGGAGGAGAGTGTTTTGCTAGTTATTAAACACACGGAACTTTCTTATCTATGGCGAAATATCACTACTTATACTTTTTTATTTCACTCCAGTGACTGTAATTTTTAAGAGTTATCGACAGCTAGCGAAACAAGAGCTTCCTAGTATGAAAATAAACATGAAATTTCTTCTTTTATGTTACTGCAAACCGATACTATTGAGGTTTTTCGTAAGCTATTGCCAATTACTTGTTTAATGAGGCCCTACGTTTCGGAATTTTGTCTCAATAGCTGCTGTGAGATGAGTTTGGCAAATTACATTGTGACAAAGGAAGTACAATTAAACCAGTCACCAAGAGAAATGTGGCCTTTACTCATAAATGGCGATGCTTCTTCGAATGAGAAAAGATTAACAACTCACACAAAAACAGATGGGCAATTCTGTTGGAATTTTGATGGAATCCCCGTAACCCATCGTATTTTTAACTCTGAGCGACGGGAATGGAAACTTACCAAAGGATTTTATTCCTTCCCTTGATCTGAGCAGTATTAAAATAATGACGAGCGTTCCTTCAGGCGGAATGATAGGCACATGCCAGATAATGTTTACTCACCTACGGCTTGCCAAACTGACAATGCGTGATCGCGAATAAAATAGTTATTGAGAAAAATAAACAATTGATCTGTCGCACAACACAATGTTCAGTGTATCGTCAGCAGCGAAGGATAATGCGCGCGACAGGAATGCACGAGTTAGCCATGTGTGCCTTGTGAGATGGAGTTCGAAAAACATTGTCATGAAAGTAGATCTGCCTTTGTCAGCAGCACATTTCAACAAATTAAATATATCTAATCATAACACTCTTTTAGGATATTCCTACTTTTGTAATAATGCCGACCATTTTCTTCATTTGTGTAGCCTGTTCTTGTATAATTAGTTTATTAATGCTGATAATGTCCATGCAACAATTGAAATCCTTTTTCTCATCACGGCGAACCAATTAAAACATTGTTATTTGTGACTGCTTGTCGCCTGTTTCTAGCTTGCAGTGGAAATATGTTGTTCACATGCATGTAGTACAATGTGTCGTATTACATTATTACATACATATCAGAGTAATCACAGTGAAACTTCTATACTTCAGATTTTGGACGCTTTTTACCACAAGAACAAAGGGATCACACCTGTGGAGTTTATCCCTTTCTAAATTTTTGTAACAGATCGTACAGATACACTAGCTTACTAGGCAGCGAGAATATAACATTGCTTTACTTTCCTGCCTTGATTGTTAATCACATGATTTTATAATATTCCTTGCTTCCTTATTCACTACCCTCTGTCCCTTCTTGTGATCTGAAAACATCACGGAGGCTTATGGTGCAGTTAAAACCAATTAAAACATTGTTATTTGTGACTGCTTGTCGACTGTTTCTAGCTTGCAGTGGAAATATGTTGTTCACATGCATGTAGTACAATGTGTCGTATTACATTATTACATACATATCAGAGTAATCACAGTGAAACTTCTATACTTCAGATTTTGGACGCTTTTTACCAGAAGAACAAAAGGATAAAACCTGTGGAGTTTATCCCTTTCTAAATTTTTGTAACAGATCGTACAGATACACTAGCTTACTAGGCAGCGAGAATATAACATTGCTGAAGTATACATTTTTCTTGACAGAAGAAAAACAAAACAAAACTATGCAGATATAAATAACAGAAAATTATAACGTGCTAACGAAGAAAGCTGGAGCGTTTAAATGGCGAAAAACGAGACACTACCCAAAGGCAATAAAATTCAGTACCCAGAAAGGCAAAATTTATCGTATTGGCCATATTACCACTGCTGATATGTGCCGTTCCGATGTGAGCATATGGCTGGGCTACTTTTCCGCTCCCCTCCACAAATTTCCCACGATGCTAGCGAGGCACGCGCGACGCGCGGCGCGAGAGACTGTGCCTCAACCACAACGCCGCGCGACCTGGCGCAGGCGCGTGTCGCGTCCCAGTCGCGTCGCGTCGCAATTTGCGCGTCCCATTTGAACCTGCGAAGTTACAAAAACGCGCGCTGCGCTGCGTCACGCCACACGCGCTATACGCGTCTCAATTTGCGCCTAGCCTAAAAGGGGTTGCGAACAGACTCAGTAGTAAAAAAGTAATAAATTAAAACGTCATGCCTGATGCTGAAGTTTGGCTGCAGGAACAACGAACGTGCATTAAGGGATAAACTTTTTTCCTTTTTTTCCTTTCATCACTTCATCATTTTGTGTGTCTGTTTGGGAGGGGGAGGCGCTTTGGTGGGAGGGAGGGTGGAGATGGGAGTGTCAGCGAGAAAAAAAATTGTACAAGTTTTGAGGAGCACAAGGGAAGAATGAGGAAGGAAATCGGCCGTGCCCATTCAAGGGAACCACCCCGGCACTTGCCTGAAGCGCTTTAGGAAAATCACGGGAAACCTAAAAGAGGATGGCCGGACGCGGGCTTGAACCGTCGACCTCCCGAATGCTAGTGCAATGTGCTAACCACTGTGCCACCTCGCTCGGTGCAAGTTTGGAATTACGAGTAAAGTTTACTAGAAGTCATTAAGCGCCCTCATTCTCAATTCTCGAGGAATATTATCCGGGTGATAAGTGTGCCTTAAGTTACGCTGCCCCCAAGACAAACACAGTTTCTAACTGTAATACTTCTCTTATTGTGCTAAACGTTTAAAATAAGATTATACCAGCATTTTAAATTTTTAAATTTGGTCTATAATTGTATGAAATATTGAAAATCAAATCTTTATTGCTCCTGGAAATCGTCAGATAGGCAACTTGCAAATGGACTCACGCGCCGTGAACCAGGTTAGGGTATTAGTAAGATAGATGGAGTGTCCGATAGAAGGTGGTACGAGGACTATTCTGAAAGTAAGGAACGATCGGTCGTAAAATGGAAACCACAGTGAAAATCAAAACTGTTTTATTTGCAACATTTAGTCACACATTCCAACTACTTCTCTGCATAGTTGCCGCTCGGACTTAGACATCTGTCGCGGTGTTGTACCAATTTTCCAATACCCTTGTCATACAAGACAGTCTCCTCTGCTTTCCGATGATTTTCTATGGTGGACTGCAGCTCGTTGTCTGTGCCAAAAATCTTGTCTTCATAGCCAACGAGCGTTTGGGATCCCTATCAGGTCGGATTGAGGGAGGACACAGAAGCTGTGGTGTCACCGCCAGACACCACACTTGCTAGGTGGTAGATTAAATCGGCCGCGGTCCATTTAGTACATGTCGGACCCGCGTGTCGCCACTGTGTAATCGCAGACCTAGCGCCACCACAAGGCAGGTCTCGTGATACGAACAAGCACTCGCCCCAGTTGTACGGACGACCTAGCTAGCGACTAGATGTACGAAGCCTTTCTCTCTCATTAGCCGAGAGACAGAATAGCCTTCAGCTAAGTTAATGGCTACGAACTAGCAAGGCGCCATTAGCCTTACAGTGATTGTAATTAAAGTCTTCTGTGTATCGTCAAGAGCGATGTACCACAATGATTGATTAAAGATAAGTATTAATCCAGCTACGTACTTTTCTTCATAGCATTAATTACGTAGCCTGTTCCAATACTTCACGCCCGTCTGCGTTAGTCTAGCGTGCATTTTCAGCCATCTCGAACTACAAGGTGTCGGCCCAGCTGCCGACACATCAGAAGCAATTCAGAGGCGGGCTGCTAGATTTGTTACTGGTAGGTTTGATCATCACGCGAGTGTTACGGAAGTGCTTCAGGAATTCGGGTGGGAGTCTCTGGAGGAAAGGAGGCGTTCTTTCCGTGAATCGTTACTGAGGAAATTTAGAAAACCAGCATTTGAGGCTGACTGCAGTACAATTTTACTGCCGCCAACATATTTCGCGGAAAGACCACAAAGATAAGAGAGATTAGGGCTCGTACAGAGGCATGTAGGCAGTCATTTCTCCCTCGTTCTGTTTGGGAGTGGAACAGGGAGAGAAGATGCTAGTTGTGGTACGAGGTACCCTCCGTCACGCACCGTATGGTGGATTGCGGAGTATGTATGTAGATGTAGACGTCGATTTGAGCAGAGATGAAAATCAGCGGGAGCCTAGGGCGGGCTCTATGGTGGGCGATCAAACACATTCCATCGAAAACGCCGTAGGAGAATCTTGTTGCCCATGCAGCGTGCGGTCGAGAACTGTGAAGAAGGACATGCATGACAGCTGTGTGATGTGGGGTTTCATGAAACCAGACCAAAAATCTCTGCAGGCACCCATCTTGGCGGGAGACACTATTGTTCTAAGCATCTTTCCCGCTCACTGGGCCCTCAGAACTGAGACGGGCGACGAGACGCTATCTAGAGACACTGCCCAACACATGTGTCCAAAGCTTCATCGGATTTTCACAGTTATTTCCATTTCGCAATCGACCGCTCCTTACTTTCCGAACAGCCCTCGTGCTAAAAAGAACAGCCTCCTGGGACCCTCTTCTTACTTTCGAAAACCTTGCAACAGTCAAAAATATTCTCCCAGACGCACAACCAATACGGAAGTAGCTGCACGAACCGTGCATGGGTGGAAAAGTTTACAATGGGGCCGCAAAAGCCTAACTGACGATAACCGCTCTGTTCGGTAGTAGCACCGACCTCGGCGTTGCAGGCTCATATTGATCAACTTATCCAAAAAAAAAAAGGGCTCAGTTGAACAAATTGCTGAAAAATATCTATTAAGTGTTGGCACAACTCAGACCATGATTCAAAACAAATTGATGTATTTTAAGACTACTGCAAGGAGAGTTTCAAGAGAGCTTACTATTCATCACAAAAAATTGAGATTTTGAATTTGCACAGTGTTCAAAAATCGTTTCAATAGCAAAGATATTGCATTTTTGGGCACTATGTTAACATGAGATGAAACATGAATATACCATTTTGAGCTGGGGTCCAAACATCAAAGCATTTAGAGGAAACACTCTGAATGGCCCGTCTTTAAGAAATTTAATACGCAGTCATCGGCTGGTAACGTTACGTTTACCATAATTTATAGTGTCCGTGGTTAAATTTTCTGAGGTTTTTACAATCAAAGTCAAGCCCGCGCCAACAGGAAATATGGGACGGCAGGACACACTGCCGTCCTCCGCTGTGATAAGCTGCACTCCTTTTAAAACGGGTTCAACATCTGTTTCCGCATTTGCTTTTAGTCATTGTATCACATACACCAACACCTATCTTGTACAGACGAAACTCATAATTCTCTACATAAGATGTTCGATGATGATTCTTTTTACGTGTGTCGGTTAGACCGTCAGTGAGAGAGCACTTCGATTTCCTGCTGCTAATAAGGCGAGTACACCGTTCGCTTGTTACACATTTTTGCGAGCTTCAAACAGGTACAACTTATTTTCAGTTATCTGGGTAGTTACTATTTTATTTTTGTAATTTCTTGCGTGTTTGAGTGCCTACTAGACACAACCTTTTATTTTAATAACAGTGTAGTGTACAGTATCGCCGTTGCTACTGACCCTCGTATCGTACAGGCTTTTGTTTGTTTGGTTAGAACAGCTCAGTGTCGGTTAGACCGTCAGTGAGAGAGCACTTCGATTTCCTGCTGCTAATAAGGCGAGTACACCGTTCGCTTGTTACACATTTTTACGAGCTTCAAACAGGTACAACTTATTTTCAGTTATCTGGGTAGTTACTATTTTATTTTTGTAATTTCTTGCGTGTTTGAGTGCCTACTAGACACAACCTTTTATTTTAATAACAGTGTAGTGTACAGTATCGCCGTTGCTACTGACCCTCGTATCGTACAGGCTTTTGTTTGTTTGGTTAGAACAGCTCAGTGTCGGTTAGACCGTCAGTGAGAGAGCACTTCGATTTCCTGCTGCTAATAAGGCGAGTACACTGTTCGCTTGTTACACATTTTTACGAGCTTCAAACAGGTACAACTTATTTTCAGTTATCTGGGTAGTTACTATTTTATTTTTGTAATTTCTTGCGTGTTTGAGTGCCTACCAGACACAACCTTTTATTTTAATAACAGTGTAGTGTACAGTATCGCCGTTGCTACTGACCCTCGTATCGTACAGGCTTTTGTTTGTTTGGTTAGAACAGCTCAGTGTCGGTTAGACCGTCAGTGAGAGAGCACTTCGATTTCCTGCTGCTAATAAGGCGAGTACACCGTTCGCTTGTTACACATTTTTACGAGCTTCAAACAGGTACAACTTATTTTCAGTTATCTGGGTAGTTACTATTTTATTTTTGTAATTTCTTGCGTGTTTGAGTGCCTACTAGACACAACCTTTTATTTTAATAACAGTGTAGTGTACGGTATCGCCGTTGCTACTGACCCTCGTATCGTACAGGCTTTTGTTTGTTTGGTTAGAACAGCTCAGTGTTGGTTAGACCGTCAGTGAGAGAGCACTTCGATTTCCTGCTGCTAATAAGGCGAGTACACCGTTCGCTTGTTACACATTTTTACGAGCTTCAAAC
Organism: Schistocerca americana; assembly: GCF_021461395.2. Taxonomy (NCBI): domain Eukaryota; kingdom Metazoa; phylum Arthropoda; class Insecta; order Orthoptera; family Acrididae; genus Schistocerca; species Schistocerca americana. The sequence goes on along the minus strand of NC_060119.1, from coordinate 606,671,173 downwards.
AGGTACAACTTATTTTCAGTTATCTGGGTAGTTACTATTTTATTTTTGTAATTTCTTGCGTGTTTGAGTGCCAACTAGACACAACCTTTTATTTTAATAACAGTGTAGTGTACAGTATCGCCGTTGCTACTGACCCTCGTATCGTACAGGCTTTTGTTTGTTTGGTTAGAACAGCTCAGTGACGGTTAGACCGTCAGTGAGAGAGCACTTCGATTTCCTGCTGCTAATAAGGCGAGTACACCGTTCGCTTGTTACACATTTTTGCGAGCTTCAAACAGGTACAACTTATTTTCAGTTATCTGGGTAGTTACTATTTTATTTTTGTAATTTCTTGCGTGTTTGAGTGCCTACTAGACACAACCGTTTATTTTAATAACAGTGTAGTGTACAGTATCGCCGTTGCTATCGACCCTCGTATCGTACAGGCTTTTGTTTGTTTGGTTAGAACAGCTCAGTGTCGGTTAGACCGTCAGTGAGAGAGCACTTCGATTTCCTGCTGCTAATAAGGCGAGTACACCGTTCGCTTGTAGGGTAAACATAGTCATGTGTAGGGACTGTGGTTGTTGTGAGCGGACGCAAGGAGAATTGGCCACTCTTCGGGGGCAGGTGGAGGCTTTGTCTGTTAGGCTCATCGAGCTCGAGGCGCAGGCGTCGGCTCGTAGTGGCGTTGGGGCAACTGTGGTGAGACCTATGCCTACTTCGGTGGCCTTGGAATCGCATGGAACCCCTGATGTCGCTGCGTCTTCCGGCAGTGAGCATCTTACCGGTCAGCCATCACTCCAGGGTGAATGGCGGACAGTGGTGGGCTCGCGCGTGCCTGGCCGAAAGGCGAAGGTGGGATCTGGCCGCGTGGCAGCTGCCTTATCCCTTTCCAACAGGTACGGGGTGCTTCCTAGTGGTGATGACATCGTTTCCGAGCCACCACAGGATGCCTCGCCTGTTGGGCCAGTGGCCGATTCTCCGGCAAGGTCCCGACAGTCACAGAGGGCGGGCCTATTAGTTATAGGGAGCTCCAACGTTAGGCGGGTTATGGAGCCCCTTAGGAAAATAGCGGGTAGGTCGGGGAAGAATGCCAGTGTGCACTCGGTGTGCTTGCCGGGGGGTCTCGTCCGTAATGTGGAGGAGGCCCTTCCGGCAGCTATTGAACGCACTGGGTGTGACCGGCTGCAGATAGTAGCACATGTCGGAACGAATGACGCCTGCCGCTTGGGTTCTGAGGCCATCCCTGGTTCCTTCCGGCGGCTGGCTGATTTGGTGAAGACAACCAGCATCGCACGCGGAGTGCAAGCTGAGCTTAATATCTGCAGCATAGTGCCCAGAGTCGATCGCGGTCCTCTGGTTTGGAGCCGTGTGGAGGGTCTAAACCAGAGGCTCAGACGACTCTGCGACTATAATGGTTGCAAATTCATCGACCTCCGTTATTGGGTGGAGAACTGTAGGGCCCCCCTAGACAGGTCAGGCGTGCACTACACACCGGAAGCAGCTACTAGGGTAACAGAGTACGTGTGGCGTGCACACGGGGGTTTTTTAGGTTAGAGGGACCCCCCCTTGGGCGAAACGATAAAATACCTGACGGCTTACCAGAGAGGACATTATCATCGTTGATAAAGAACGTCCGTCCTCAGAGACCAAAAACAGGAAAAGTCAACGTAATATTGGTAAACTGCAGGAGTATCCAGGGCAAGGTTCCTGAATTAGTATCTCTTATTGAAGGAAATAGTGCGCATATAGTATTAGGAACGGAAAGTTGGTTAAAACCGGAAGTGAACAGTAACGAAATCCTAGACACAGAATGGAATATATACCGCAAGGATAGGATAAACGCCAATGGTGGAGGAGTATTTATAGCAGTAAAGAATTCAATAATATCCAGTGAAGTTATTAGCGAATGCGAATGTGAAATAATCTGGGTTAAGTTAAGTATCAAAGGTGGGTCAGATATGATAGTCGGATGCTTCTATAGACCACCTGCATCAGCAACCGTAGTAGTTGAGCGCCTCAGAGAGAACCTGCAGAACGTCGTGAAGAAGTTTCGTGATCATACTATTGTAATAGGGGGAGACTTCAATCTACCAGGTATAGAATGGGATAGTCACACAATCAGAACTGGAGCCAGGGACAGAGACTCTTGTGACATTATCCTGACTGCCTTGTCCGAGAATTACTTCGAGCAGATAGTTAGAGAACCAACTCGTGAAGCTAACGTTTTAGACCTCATAGCAACAAATAGACCGGAACTTTTCGACTCCGTGAATGTAGAAGAGGGTATCAGTGATCATAAGTCAGTGGTTGCATCAATGACTACAAGTGTAATAAGAAATGCCAAGAAAGGAAGGAAAATATATTTGCTTAACAAGAGTGATAGGACACAAATCGCAGAATATCTGAGTGACCACCATCAAACGTTCATTTCTGAGGAAGAGGATGTGGAAAAAAATGGAAAAAATTCAGAAACATCGTCCAGTACGCCTTAGATAAGTTCGTACCGACTAAGGTCCAAAGCGAGGGGAAACATCCACCGTGGTATAACAATCATGTACGAAAGGTACTACGGAAACAAAGAAAGCTTCATCATAGGTTTAAGAGTAGTCGAATCATAGCCGATAAGGAAAGGCTGAACGAAGCGAAAAGGAGCGTAAAGAGAGCAATGAGAGAAGCATTCAACGAATTCGAACATAAAACATTGGCAAACAATCTAAACAAGAACCCTAAAAAGTTTTGGTCATATGTAAAATCGGTAAGCGGATCTAAATCCCCTATTCAGTCACTCGTTGACCACGATGGCACCGAAACAGAGGACGACCGAAGAAAGGCAGAAATACTGAATTCAGTGTTCCGAAACTGTTTCACTGCGGAAAATCGTAACACGGTCCCTGACTTCAGCCGTCGTACGGACGCCAAAATGGAAAATATTGAAATAAACGATATCGGAATTGAAAAACAACTGCTATCACTTAGTAGCGGAAAAGCATCCGGACCAGACGAGATACCCTTAAGATTCTACAGTGATTATGCTAAAGAACTTGCCCCCTTTCTATCAGCAATTTATCGTAGATCGCTGGAAGAACGTAAAGTACCTAGCGACTGGAAGAAAGCGCAGGTCGTTCCCATTTTCAAGAAGGGTCATAAATCAGATGCGAATAATTATAGGCCTATTTCGCTTACGTCAATCTGTTGTAGAATAATGGAACATGTTTTGTGTTCTCGTATTATGACGTTCTTAGATAATACAAATCTCCTTCATCATAACCAACATGGATTCCGCAAACAGAGATCATGTGAAACTCAGCTCGCCCTATTTGCCCAAGAAATTCACAGTGCCGTAGACACTGGCGAGCAGATTGATGCCGTATTCCTGGACTTCAGGAAGGCATTTGATACGGTTCCGCACTTACGTTTAGTGAAAAAAATACGAGCTTACGGAATATCGGACCAGGTTTGTGATTGGATTCAGGATTTCCTAGAAGAAAGAACACAACATGTCATTCTTAACGGTTCAAAATCTGCAGATGTAGAGGTAATTTCGGGAGTACCGCAGGGAAGCGTGATAGGACCTTTATTGTTTACAATATACATAAATGACTTAGTTGACAACATCGGTAGCTCCGTGAGGCTATTTGCAGATGACACGGTTGTCTACAAGAAAGTAGCAACATCAGAAGACTCGTACGTACTCCAGGAGGACCTGCAGAGGATTAATGCATGGTGCGACAGCTGGCAGCTTTCCCTAAACGTAGATAAATGTAATATAATGCGCATACATAGGGGCAGAAATCCATTCCAGTACGATTATGCCATAGGTGGTAAATCATTGGAAGCGATAACGACCGTAAAATACTTAGGAGTTACTATCCGGAGCGATCTGAAGTGGAATGATCACATAAAACAAATAGTGGGAAAAGCAGGCGCCAGGTTGAGATTCATAGGAAGAATTCTAAGAAAATGTGACTCATCGACGAAAGAAGTAGCTTACAAAACGCTTGTTCGTCCGATTCTTGAGTATTGCTCATCAGTATGGGACCCTTACCAGGTTGGATTAATAGAAGAGATAGACATGATCCAGCGAAAAGCAGCGCGATTCGTCATGGGGACATTTAGTCAGCGCGAGAGCGTTACGGAGATGCTGAACAAGCTCCAGTGGCGGACACTTCAAGAAAGGCGTTACGCAATACGGAGAGGTTTATTATCGAAATTACGAGAGAGCACATTCCGGGAAGAGATGGGCAACATATTACTACCGCCCACATATATCTCGCGTAATGATCACAACGAAAAGATCCGAGAAATTAGAGCAAATACGGAGACTTACAAGCAGTCGTTCTTCCCACGCACAATTCGTGAATGGAACAGGGAAGGGGGGATCAGATAGCGGTACAATAAGTACCCTCCGCCACACACCGTAAGGTGGCTCGCGGAGTATAGATGTAGATGTAGATGTAGAAATATTTCATGTATCTTTCATTGCTCATCATGCAATGCTGTATTTTTAACTTTATTGACGGTTTCCTCTGTAGCTGCAATTGTGGAATGCCCTTCAACTGGATTGCGCTAGAGAGAAGTATAGGCACCAGTTTCTGAATGTTGAAAAGACGGAGCACAATATTTACAAACCTTCACAGGTTTCTGCTGGCAGTGAACTATCAAAAACAAAGAGTTTTATGGAGCATACTATCAATCAAGTTTTAAAATCAATGCTGTTGCCACGCCTTGACGGCCTTAATCCGCAATTTTAATAAAAAATAACTTTAGTTAGTTTAAATGAAATGTTTAAGTATTCGTTATAAAAAAAAAGGGATACGAGATAATCTCAGGAGAGTAAAAGAGTAACAATACTGTAGATTAGAATTTCTTTGTTTGTATTAATCTATAAGTAATAGAGACAATAATATCTCCCTCTCACTGTTTTCAGACCTGTTCTGAACGAACCTTGTCCGTTGGCGCTAATCGCTCCAGTGTTGTGGGTAATTGTGAGTTGGAAGTTGAAATAATATATCAGTATTATTGAAACTGTGTTTTACCCTATTTATTCTAAAAAGTGAATAGGCCATATGATTGGCATAGATTCCAAAGGTGAAGAGTTTTTCCGAAGCGCCTTAAATCGCTTAAAGAAATAGAAAACCTTAGCTTCGGAGACAGTTAACGAGACTGAAATTATTAACAGATAAAGACTATTGACAGCGAACAGCACCCAAGTGATAATGTTTGATATTCATTTACTGAAATTTTAACGTGGCGAACATTACGCTAAGCGATAGCCCAATGTTCAATAATCGGCGAGTTTTAACTATCAGTCTAGCGTCTCTGGTCGCTGTAGAACAAGCATTGAAATCATTTTTTCTACCTAGAAGTAGTTTTGCAATATAACCAAAGTGCATTTCAGTTTGTTAGGCCCAAGACTATAAAACCAGATAACGAAAGACATTTTTTATCGGTGATTAATTTCTACCAGCGAAGTAAATCAACGACGTTTGGTTCACGATAAAAGTAATCTGTATTTAACTTGGATCCTGGAGAGTTTTGTCATCTTCCACTGCGTGTGCTTCATCATAAAATGTACTGCTAAAACTTAAGAAGAAAGAAGCAATGTAAGGACACCGAATTTTTAATACGACCATCAAAACAAAACAAACAAAAAGTACACCAGATTAAATACATTGGCACATTGAACCATGAGGTTCGACATGAGGAACCTTCGGAACTAAAAAAAGGTTTTGTAAATCCAACAATACGACGGAGAAGACTTTGATCTCAATCTTACCAACGCAGTAGAATCGGAATTCGACCCTGTAGAGAGAAAGAAGAATTCAACAAAATAACGGAGAAGAATTCGGAGTTTAGGCCGTACCGAAATCTGCAATTAATGTAAAACAACCACGACTGAAACAACAAACCACATATTTGGTAACCATCACTTAATTGAAGGCTTTATTAGTTGTAAAATCAAAGAACAATTTGTGAAGCGTAATTATTTTATTGCATGTATTGTAAATTTTATTGTAACTAATCTGTGATTATTTATGTTTCACGCTCCTCTCATGTAATAATTCATGATTTCGACATAACTTCACTAAGAGAATATTTTATCGGTGAAGGTTTAACTGAATTCTGAAGTACAGCTGGTGAAACTGCACGCGACTACGAAAGGTAAATACAATGGTATTTGAAAACTTGCCTTTTGCTAGCATCTTCATCTTTGTAAGTAGTGGTGTAGTAATGTAGACTAGCAATTAAAGGCAAGATTTTTGTAGTTAGTACTGAGTAGTTAGAACAGTGTGAATTTCCCCAGTTAGGTGTGTGATAACATCAATAGGGAGTTGATTTGTTGAGAGAATTTATTGGGATTTTTGGCAATAGTACAGCATAATTACCAAGATAGTGTCTAAGGCTGTCGTTCATATAGCAACGGTTAGGACCAGAAGAAAATGGAGCCGATAGACTTAGATCTCCGGTCACGAGAAAATTTAGCAGATCTTGATGTCAATGAAACAGAAAGCATACCTATGCCAGCAGTTAGAAGAGTTAATAATCCTGAATCATCGAACCAAGATCCCTCTGCCTAGTTTATTGAATATTGTGAACCTGATTCGGAAATAGTTTTACCCGATAATGTTGAGGAACACACAGAGTCAGGAGTTGTAAAATGACGCGAAGTACCTAACTGGCAGATGTCTACAGTGTGAAGAAGTCTATTCCGCAGATCAAGTTGATGCCTGGTAGCGTGCTTTACAGGGTGGTACATTGATAGTGACCGGGCCAAATATCTCACGAAATAAGCGTCAAACGAAAAAACTACAAAGAACGAAACTTGTCTAGCTTGAAGGGGGAAACCAGATGGTGCTATGGTTGGCCCGCTAGATGGCGCGGCCATAGGTCAAACGGATATCAACTACGTGTTTTTAAATAGGAACCCCCCATTTTTTATTAGATGTTCGTGTAGTACGTAAAGAAATATGAATGTTTTAGTTGGACTATTTTTTTCGCTTTGTGACAGATGGCGCTGTAATAGTCACAAACATATGGCTCACACGGGCGTGAGTCGTGCACCGGTAGCTCAGATGGTAGAGCACTTGCCCGCGAAAGACAAAGGTCACGAGTTCGAGTCTCGGTCGGGCACAAAGTTTTAATCTGCCAGGAAGTTTCATATCAGCGCACACTCCGCTGCACAGTGAAAATCTCATTCTGGAAACATCCCCCAGGCTGTGGCTAAGCCGTATCTCCGTAATATCCTTTCTTTCGGGAGTGCTATTTCTGCATGGTTCGCAGGAGAGCTTCTGTAAAGTATGGAAGGTAGGAGACGAGATACTGGCGGAAGTTAAGCTGTGAGGACCGGGCGTGAGTCGTGCTTCGGTAGCTCAGATGGTAGAGCACTTGCCCGCGAAAGGCAAAGGTCACGAGTTCGAGTCTCGGTCGGGCACACAGTTTTAATCTGCCAGGAAGTTTCACATGTGTCACAATTTTAGACGAACAGTTAGTAACAGATAAGTTTTTTAAATTAAAATACAGAACGTAGGTACGTTTGAACATTTTATTTCGGTTGTTCCAATATGATACATGTATCATTGTAAACTTATCATTTCTGAGAACGCATGCTGTTACAGCGTGATTACGTGTACCACATTAATGCAATAAATGCTCATAACGATGGCCGTCAACCTCAACGCATTTGGCAATACGTGTAACGATATTCCTCTCAACAGCGAGTAGTTCGCCTTCCGTAATGTTCGCACATGCATTGACAATGCGCTGACGCATGTTGTCAGGCGTTGTAGATGAATCACGATAGCAAATATCCTTCAAATTTCCCCACAGAAAGAAATCCGGGGACGTCAGACCGGTGAACGTGCGGACCAATCCACCCATCATGAAATATGCTCTTCAATACCGCTTCAACTGCACGCGAGTTATGTGCCGGACATCCATCATGTTGGAAGTACATCGCCATTCTGTCAAGCAGTGAAACATCTTGTAGTAACATCGGTAGAACATTACGTAGGAAATCAGCATACATTGCACCATTTAGATTGCCATCGATAAAGTGGGGGCCAATTATCCTTCCTCCCATAATGCCGCACCATACATAAACCCGCCAAGGTCGCTGATGTTCCACTTGTCGCAGCCATCGTGGATTTTCCGTTGCCGAATAGCGCATATTATGCCGGTTTACGTTACCGCTGTTGGTGAATGACGCTTCGTCGCTAAATAGAACGCGTGCAGTAATTTCTCTTGGGCCCAATGGCAGAACTGTACACGACGTTAAAAGTCGTCGCGATGCAATTCCTGGTGCATAGAAATATGGTACGGGTGCAATCGATGTTGATGCAGCATTCTCAACACCGACGTTTTTGAGATTCCCAATTCTCAGTCAATTTGTCTGCTACTGATGTGCGGATTAGCCGCGACGGCAGCTAAAACACCTACTTGGGCATCATCATTTGTTGTAGGTCGTGGTTGACGTTTCACATGTGGCTGAACACTTCCTGTTTCCTTAAGTAACGTAACTATCCGGCGAACGGTCCGGACACTTGGATGATGTCGTCCAGGATACCGAGCAGCATACATAGCATACGCCCGTTGGGCATTTTGATCACTATAGCCATACATCAACAAATCACGAAGCAAATACCGTCCGCACTGGCGGAATGTTACGTGATACCACGTAATTATATGTTTGTGACTATTAAGGCGCCATCCGTCACAAAGCGAAAAAAGAGGTTCAGCTAAAATATTCATATTCCTTTAAGTACTACACAGATGTGTAATAAAAAATGGGGGTTCTTATTTAAAAAAACGCAGTTGATATCCGTTTGACCTACGGCAGCGCCATCTAGCGGGCCAACCATAGCGCCCTCTGGTTTCCACCTTTAAGCTAGACGGCTTTCGTTCTTTGTAGTTTTTTCGTTTGATGCTTATTTCGTGAGCTATTTGGCCTGGTCACTATCAATGGACCACCCTGTATATAAACGATGTAGTAGAAAACGTCGAAAATTCCTTGCGGTTGTCTTTTCTTTGTGATGTTCTGGATGGATTAAACAAAAGATTTCGAAAGCTAGGTTTTTTATTTAAGTAAGACGTTTGATTATGTTGGTCGCAAAATATTGCTCCAGAAGTTGAACCATTATGGCATACGGGGAGTCCTTCGAAAATGGTTCACCTCTGACTTCAAGAAAAGACAGCAAAAAGTCGGGGATCAGTGCTAGGGTCACTCCTCTTCCTTATTTACATAAATGAGGTGTCTTCTAGGATGACAGGTGATCCTAACATATTTCTGTTTGCTGATGGCGCTAGCTTGGTAGTAAAGGAGGAAAGGATGCTGTGTGCAGCGTTGGCAGTTTCAAATAGCGCAGTTCAAGATATAAGTTCAAAGCTTGTAGAAAATAAACTATCGGTAAATCACAGTAAGTCGCAGTTTTTACAGTTTCTAACCCACAATACAATAAAACCCGACATTTTAAGTACACAAATTGGCATATGATCAGTAAACTGAACAGTTCAAATTTCTAGGTGGTCAAATAGATAGTAAACTGTCGTGGAAAGTCCATGTTCAGGATCTTGTTCAAAGACATAATGCTGCCATTTTTCTATTAAACAGTATCTAAAGTAAGTGATAGTTCGACAGGAAAAGTAGTTTACTGTGCGTATTTTCATTCGCTAATAACGCACGGTACTATATTTTGGGATAACTCTTGCCATTCTCAAAGGTTGTTTTTTACTCAGAAACGGGTGGTTCGGGCAATAAGTGGTGTAAGTTCGCGAACCTCATGTCGAGCCCACTTCATTTGCCTGAGTACTCGGACACTGGCCTCTCAATATATACTAGTGGCCATTAAAACTGCTAGACCAAGAAGAAATGCAGATGATAAACAGGTATTCACTGGACAAATATATTATACTACAACTGACAAGTGATTACATTTTCACGCAATTTGGGTGCACAGATCCTGAGACATCAGTACCCACAACAACCACCTCTGGCCGTAATAACGGCCTTGATACGCCTGGGCATTGAGTCAAACAGAGCTTGGATGGTGTGTGGTGTGTACAGGTACAGGTGCCCATGCAGCTTCAACACGATACAACAGTTCATCAAGAGTAGTGACTGGCGTATTGTGACGAGGTAGTTGCGGGGCCACCATTGACCAGACGTTTTCAATTGGTGAGAGATCTGGAGAACGTGCTGGACAGGGCAGCAGTCGAATATTTTCTGTATCCAGAAGGGCCCGTACAGGACCTGCAACACGCGATCGTGCATTATCCTGCTGAAATAGTTTCGCAGGGATCGAATGAAGGGTAGAGCCACGGGTCGTAACACATCTTAAATGTAACGTCCACTGTTCAAAGTGCCGTCAGTGAGAACAAGAGGTGACCGAGACGTGTAACCAATGGCACCCCATACCATCACGCCGGGTGATACGCCAGTATGGCGACGACGAATACACGCTTCCAATATGCGTTCACCGCGTGTCGCCAAACACGGATGCGACCATCATGATGCTGTAAACAGAACCTGGATTCATCCGAAAAAATGACGTTTTGCCATTCGTGCACCCAGGTTCGTCGTTGAGTTCACCATCGCAGGCGCTCCAGTCTGTGATGCAGCGCAGGCCGGAGTGGCCGTGCGGTTCTGGGCGCTACAGTCTGGAGCCGAACGACCGCTACGGTCGCAGGTTCGAATCCTGCCTCGGGCATGGATGTATGTTTAATTATTTCTAAGTTCTAGGCGACTGATGACCTCCGAAGTTAAGTCGCATAGTGCTCAGAGCCATTTTGTGACGCAGCGTCAAGGGTAACCGCAGCCATGGTCTCCGAGCTGATAGTCCAAGCTGTTGCAAACGTCGTCGAACTGTTCGTGCAGATGGTTGTTGTCTTGCAAACGTCTCCATCTGTTGACTCAGGGATCGAGACTTGGCTGCACGATCCGTTACAGCCATGCGGATAAAATACCTGTCATCTCGACTGCTAATGATACGAGGCCGTTGGGATCCAGCATGGTGTTCCGTATTACACTCCTGTGCCCACCGATTCCATATTCTGCTGACAGTCATTGGATCTCGACCAATGCGAGCAGCAATGTCACGATACGATAAACCGCAATCACGATAGGCTACAATACGTCCTTTATCAAAGTCGGAAACGTGATGGTACGTATTTCTCCTCCTTACACGAGGCATCACAACGACATTTCACCAGGCAACGCCGGTCAACTGCTGTTTGTGTATGAGAAATCGGTTGGAAACTGTCCTCACGTCAGCACGTTGTAGGTGTCACCACCGGCGCCAACCTTGTGTGAATGCTCTGAAAAGCTAATTATTTGCATATCACAGCATCTTCTCCCTGTCAGTTAAATTTCGTGTCTGTAGCACGCCATCTTCGTTGTGTAGCAATTTTAATGGCCAGTAATGTATATATTCTTTAATATCGTTTCTTGTTAACAGTATCAGCTTATTCCGAAAAATTAACAGCTTTCACTCAGTTAATACGTGGGAGGAATCCAGTCTGCATTTGGATCGGACCTCCTTGACTCGCGTGCAGAAAGGCTCGCAGTATTCTGCTGCATCCACTTCCAGTTAGCTAACACAAGAATTCGAAAAATCTGAGCAGTAATCCATGCGCTTTCAAATGTAAACTGATGAGTTTCCTCATGGGTCACCCCTTCTATCCTGTCAACGAGTTCCTTGAAAAATTAGGTTGATTCCAGTGTTAAGTTGTTGATTGTGTTTATATAAACTTGTAGCTCGTCTTTTTAGGATTCATATACATTTTATGGTATCTGTTATTACTTTTTTGTTGTACTGTCATCTACTGGTACGTTCCTTGACCATGGAGATTTGCTGCTCAGTTTGGTCCAGCGGAACCTAACGTGTAAAATAAATAAATGAAATGTTAATTTTTATAGAGCATATTTTCTTTCTCCACCATGTATGCTAATCTCAATCAGAATAGAGATCTGCGTCAAACGACAGGATTCCCACACACCAGGCCGAATCATTACCTGACGCAGCAGATATACTGCCTCTCCACCAATGCAGTCGTCTTTAATTCAATACTGTCAATTAAACACGACTAGAAAAGCAACAGCCTCACATAACATTCTGCACATTCCCTCCGCAGAAAACCCTTACCAGCCAGAGGTCTCTGGTCACCTATATCCGAGGAGCGAAGCTGGAAGCTCAAAACAGAAAATTTCATTCATGTTTTTCGCGATTTTTGTAACTTCAGGTAAATGTCAGAATGGATTATCCAAAATAACCACCACCGAATTTTTCCTCATACTTATGTAATAGGAACTTGTTCTCCATTCATAATTATCGCAAAGCTGATATGACACATTACATCTGTAGTTGTAGTGTAGCCCTTGTAAATACTAACTCGTTTCTTCATTATTTTGACCTTTGTTCAGAATAGAAATATTTCGTCCCGCGTTGGTTTTCAAGACCTCATTTCATGTAGTTTAGTATGTGTGGCTCGTTCTTTGACACGCTGTCTGGTTCTGCTATAACAGAACTCCATCCTGCAAGTCTTGTATATGTTCCAAGACGACAGTTCAGTACGAAAGAACACGCAGTATACAGTCACTAAATCGATATTCAGGATTTAAGCTTTCGTAGCAGCTCTAATTTAGGATGCGACTATGAAGTTTGAGCATGGAAGTACATTCTGAAGCCAGAGCATCTTTCGTCAAATCTGGTTCACAATAAAACCTTCAAACGTCGTGTATTTACCTACAGTTATTATAGCGATAAGATTTTGCCTACTTGAAATAAAAACTTTTTATTGGAATGCTTTGAGCTTGGCTGAAGTCCAAAGCAGATTAAAAAGACTAGATTACAACGATTTGCTGGCGGCCGTGATAATTGTGAGCACTTATAATGTGTCAGATAGTGGTATCTTCAAATATTATGCAACTGAATAAACATTCAGTTGGCAGTTACGAAGGACAGAGTTTGTGATATTGCATAATAAACGAAAACATATCACCACAAACGAAGAGCATCAGTTTCTACTACGTGCTTAGAAAGAAAAGAGGGTCAACTGTAATTCAGTTATTAATTGTTACTTTGGACATAATTAGACAATGAAATGTTACGCCATTAAATGTCACGTTTAGTAGATAACTCTACAGGCAAAGATTGTTCTCACAGCACTTTTCATTTCTGAGCCTCCAGTACACCAATCACTATTTTATTATATTATATATGACAGTAGTATATGTTCCTGAAAGGACAGTTACCTTTGATGACCATGCAGCTTTGTTAGAATGAAATGATAATTAAATGGACACCCTAGCTGCAAACACGCGTTGATATACTTCATTGGAGACATGTTGAAAATGTGTGCTCCAACCGGGACTCGAACCCGGGATCTCCTGCTTACATGGCAGACGCTCTATCGATCTGAGCCACCGAGGGCACACAGGATAGTGCGCGTGCAGGAACTTATCCCTTGCACGCTCCCCGTGAGACCCACATTCCCAACATGTCCACACCACTACATTCGTAGTGCGCCTAATAGATCTTTGCACATCATACTCATTACTCGTGGCAGATTAATCTACCAAGTCCCGTACGAGTTTGGGCATAGCGTGTGAGTTCGCACAAGAAGGTCAATGGCCGGGAAGCCATATTTTAACTATATATGACGGTAATATCTGTTCCCGAAAGAACAGTTACCGTTGATGACCATGCAGCTTTGATAGAATGAAATGATAATTAAATGGACACCCTAGCTGCAAACAGGCGTTGAGTATGATGGGCAAACATCTATTAGGTGCACTACGAATGTAGTGGTGTGGACATGTTGGGAATGTAGGTCTCACGGAGAGCGTGCAAGGGATACGTCCCTGCAGGCGCACTATCCTCTGTGCCCTCGGTGGCTGAGATGGGTGGGGAGCCGGCACGGTAACTCAGCGTTTTTGGTCAGAGGGTTAGCTGCCCTCTATAAAAAAAAAACTGAGTTAATGAATCAACGATAAATTGAAACAGGTCTCTTGTGACGTCCACCCCGAGCAGATACAAAGAACGAAGATGAACAAAATGAGATTAAAATAATATATATATATGTGGATAGAGAGTCTGCCATGTAAGCAGGAGATCCCGGGTTCGAGTAGAGGTCGAGGCACACATTTTCAACATGTCCACAATGAAGTATATCAACGCCTGTTTGCAGCCAGGGTATCCATTTAATTATCATTTCACTTTTTTATTCTTTGAAATCAATTGTCAAGTTATCATTTACAGCTCATGAGATTATTCGTTATTTTAAGTGTACAGTATTATGCCAAGGATAAAATAACGTTATAATTTTGTATAATACGCGTAAGTGTTAGCGAAGAGGGTACTGTCACTCTTTTATTTTTATTTTTTTCATCACTTCAGTGTCTTTCGTCATTGCTTTTTACTGTTGGATGTGAACAGCTTTCACCAGCGTACTTATAAGTATACTGATGTAGTCTCAATCGATAAGGCTTATCCGTCGGAAAACATACTGCGCAGTTACTTTTGTAATACAGTTGCTCCGTTTCGCCGGTTTATGTTCGTAGCTGACGAAAAAAATCTGTCTTTCAACCTACCATTAGAAAATGCAGGCTAATATTAAAACACTCCTCACACCCTACTCTTCGCATGGCGATGCTACTCTCGGGTTGATGCATTCTTAAGTAATGTTTTCAGCTTTTTTGTTGTGCAAATGGCTGACTAAGTAATTATTTCTTTCGTTTCTGTCTTGAGTGTTCCAGTTATACTACAGACGAAGAGACTTTGTTTCGAAAGACTGGAGCGCCTATTGATCATAGAGAACAGATTGTTGGCAATAGACATCATTGTACTGACTTACTAAAATTCTAAAATCTAAAAGGAGAAAAGATAAGTTTCAAGTCTAAGAAAGTAAATCCCATCCTTAGTTCAGTTACTGTTCATGTTTGCAGTTTCGGTATTGTACGAGGGTTCACTGAAAACTAAAGCCTTCACCTTCGTACGTTTTCAACAGTTGGCAGCATTGGTATGCGGCAGGTACTGGCTTGCTCCGTAGTAGAGATGGGCAAACTGAAACACGTAACTGTTTCGAAACAAATGAAACAGTACAATGCAATGTTTCGATACGCTGTTTCGAAACAATGAAACAGTTTGTGTTTTGTAATCTAATAAACCTAGACATTTTATCATCTTGAATGTCTACTGTATAGGTATGTCCATATAAACACAAATGAGGTGCGAGAGCGCTAATCATATCGCAGAAAGTATGAAACTATCACTTAGGCGTCTTGGCAGTTTCGTATTTCATGCATCAAATGCGCTGCTTAGTGTCGTGTGACTTTCATACTTTTCAATTGGCTGAGGACAGCCATAGCTGATGACAGAAGAACCACCACGAACGGAACTGGAGGTGGGAGCGAACTGCAGAAACAATGCATATGGTACTGGGATTCCCACATTCCGCTAGTATGGGAATATACCCATCCTGCTAATTCCCATGCACACAAAGGGAATCATTGTGGATAACAGGCACAGTGACTATAGACACAAATAATGCCAAATAATTCGAATAAATAACAAAATATAACAGAAAAATTTTTGTCTTTCAAGGTGTTTCGAAACGTAACTATAAATTCACCATGCTTCCCAGCCCTTCCCGTTCACCATTACACTATCAGTGATACGTCAAATAGATTGCTTGCAATTATACCTACATTAAATTTATGTATATATATAATAACTGTCACTCTACGCCATTTTTTTATTCAAAATGTTGTAGGCTTACTTGCGTTTCTTAATATGATTACTGTACTTGAACAGAGAAATGTATGTTATAAAAAAAAGTGTAATTTAACTGAATGATTTTCACATATTTATTATTTTGAATGTGAATAGTATGCGTTGTTTTATTGTTTGGTTAATGTTTATAAAGCAAATATTACGCCATTTCGGAATAAGACAGTCATCTAGAAACGAAGCTTTATTTTCGGATATCTTAAGCTTCATGCTACTGCTTGTCAAAACGATTTCGACACTCTTGAAAGTGTTTCACGAAGTGGTATGTTGTGTTTCAGTACCTGTGCCGAGCCCGAATCTCGTCCGACACAGAGCGGAATGAAACATCACTGTTTCAATACAATCAGTTCGTTCCAAGCACAGGTGGACTGAAACAGCTTTATTTTGAAACAACGATACAGTTTCTGTGTCTGGCACGAGATCGAATCTGGTCCGGATATCCGAGACGGGGGCGGAATGAAACACCACTGTTTCGAAACAGTGAACCACAGCCGTTCCGAAACACTGAAACAGTTCCACGCATCGATACACTGTATAGAAACATAGAAACAGTGGCCAAGTCTACTCCGTAGATTATTCTCTACAGCTCCGGTTGGCGGGTTAGTCTTAGCATTGAACGGTTGTGTTGTTACAGTGTAAAGTATGGAACCCTGCGCAGACGGTCGGTCAATGCGATTTAAGCAACGTGCAGTCATTGATTTCTTGACAGCAGAAGGTGTCACTCGAAAGGAGATTCATCAGAGAATGAAAGCAGTTTATAGTGATTGTGTTGATGTGAGTACTGTGCGTCGTTGGGCGAGTGACTTTAAAGATGTTTAGGCGGGAACATCTGACCTACGTGACAAACAAAGAATTGGAGCAAAATGTTGATATATTGATTCAGGACGATCGTCCTATCACTCAGAGAGAAATTGCAAGCTCAAGCGACAGCTAACAAGGGTATAAATGGAAAAGGGAAATGTTTTCCTGCAGCATGACAATGCTAAACCATACACTTCATGTGCCACCACAGGAGAACTTCAGAGACTGAATCTCACCACCGTACAGCATCCTCCATACCGTCCACATTTAGCACTGTCTGCCTCCCATCTGTTCCTGATAATGAAAGACGATCTGCAGGGACATAGTTATGCTTCTGATGAAGAGGTTGAGAGAACTGTGAGACTGTGGTTGCGGAAACAGAGTGTCGACTTCTTCCATGACGGCTTCAGAAAACTTGTTCACCTTTGACAGAAATGTATCCAATTTCCTGGTGATTATGTGGAAAAGTGAATATTGGTAATTCAAGATCACATTCTAAGTATTATTTCTGCATTTGATTTATTAAATTATTATTAAAATATTCCCTCCACCCAAGGTGGAGGCATTATTTTTCATTCAATCCTCGTAATATTTCGGCCCCATGCTGAGTGCCAAAATGCAATAGCTGAGACTATGCTTTGAGTACTTGTGTTACTTCCACGGATCCGAATTTACAACATGCACACTGAGGCTTAAATCTTTAGAACAGTAAATTCCTATAGGTTTTTATATGATTTGGCCAATGGCCTCGCAGTAGTATAACACTGGTTGCCATCAGATCACTGCAGTTAAGCGTTGTCGGGCTTGGCTGGTACTTGGATGGGGGACTGTGTGGCTCTGCCAGGCTCTGTTGGCAAGCAGGATGAACTCAGCCCTTTGACGCCAATTGAGGAACTACCTGATGGAGAAGTAGTAGCTCCGGTCACGAAAACGCAACAGCCGGGAGCGCACTATGCTGACCAAATGCTCCTCCATATCCACATTCAGTGACACCTAACGGCTGAGGATGACACGACGGTCGGCCGGTGCCGTTGGGCGTTCCGACGACAGCACAGACGGAGAGTTTATTTTATGATTGTAGGGGACAATTAATTTATAGAACTTCGAGCTGGACTGGTTACTACTATCAAATTCCAGTGAGGTAACAAGAAGGCTTGGGACAGCAATACGCACATACACAATTGGCGTTAGTATCGCGTACGCAATGTATAAAAGGCCACTCCTTTGGCCGAGCTGTCATTTGTTCTCAGGTGATTTATGTGAGGTGCTTTCAGACGCACGACGGGAATTAGCAGACTTTGTATGGAGAACGGTAGTTGCCGCTAGATGGAAGGGACATTCCATTTCAGAAATCGTTAGGAAATACAGGACTCAGAGATTCACAATCTCAAGAGCATGCCGAGAATACCAAATTTCACGCATCACCTCTCACCACGGACAACACAGTTGGCGACAGCCTTCACTTAACACCCTAGAGCAGTGGTATTTGCATAGAGTTGTCAGTACTAACAGACAACCAACACTGCGTGAAATAACTGCAGAAATCAATGTGAAAAGTATGACGAGCGTATCCGTTAGGACAACGGCCAGATTTGGAATTAATACCTATGGCAGCAGACAACCGACACATGTGCCTTTGATAACAACACGATGTGGTCTGCAATGCCTCTCCTGGGCTCATGATCATATTAGTTGGACCTTAGAGGACTGGAAAACTGTGGACTGGTCAGATGAGTCCCGATTTCAGATGGTAATAGCTGATGGTAGGGTTCGAGTGTGATGCAGACCCACCAAAGCCATGGACCCAAGTTGTCAACAACGCACTCTGCATGCTAGTGCTGGGTCCATACTGGTGTGGGCTGTGTTTACATGAAATGAATGGGTCCTCTGAATGTTCAGCTACTTGGAGACCATTTGCAGCCCTTCATGGACTTCACATTCCCAAACAACGATCGAATTTTTTATGGGTGATAATGCGCCATGTCACCGGGCTACAGTTGTTTGCAGTTGGTTTGAAGAACATTCTGGAAAATTCTGGCTAGTGGTTTGGCGACCTAGATCTCCTGACATGAATTCCAT
Organism: Schistocerca americana; assembly: GCF_021461395.2. Classification (NCBI taxonomy): domain Eukaryota; kingdom Metazoa; phylum Arthropoda; class Insecta; order Orthoptera; family Acrididae; genus Schistocerca; species Schistocerca americana. The sequence continues at coordinate 606,652,529 of NC_060119.1, read as the reverse complement.
CCAACATTTATGGGACATAATCGAGAGGTCAGTTCATGCACTAAATCCTGCACTAGCATCACCTTCGCAATTATGTATGTCTATAGAGGCAGTGTGGCTCCTTATTTCTGATAAGGACTTCCAACGACTTGTTGAGTTCATGCCATGCTGAGTTTGCTGCATTACACTGGGCAAAAGGAGGTCCGACACAATACTAGGACGTAGCACATGACTTTTCTCACCTCAATGTAAAAGATTAACATCCCATGAATTATCGGTATATGTTTTATCAGGTATATGTCATGCTCAACTCTCTTAAGAAAACACTCATTGAAAATAAAATCAACGATAGAGTGTTTGAATATTGATACTGTCAAATAATCAAAGAAAATTTTGTTATTATAGTGTGCCATGAATTAGTAATTCATGGTTCAGTTGTGTTCCCACCTTGCGTAGCTGTTGGTCCCACACCGTTATTGCCTTCCACTGCAGCAGTCCATGCTTGTAACAGCAAAATCGATTCACAGCACCAGGGCGATGCATGAAAAGGCGTGCTGTCACAGTGAGGAGCCGTCTAAGATACGGCAATGAAATGGCAACACTTGCAGCCAGCGCCGATGGTTGTTGACAGAGGCAGACTAGTCTTCGTGTTCAGAACTGGGTCCAAGCATGGTGTGCTGACCTATTTGTTCATGTCCCAGCATGGCTGGCCTAGGGTTGCCTGTGACTGCTCAAAATGGTTCAAATGGCTCTAAGCACTATGGGACTCAACATCTGAGGTCATCAGTCCCCTAGACTTAGAACTACTTAAGCCTAACTAAGGACATCACACACATCCGTGCCCGAGGCAGGATTCGCACCTGCGACCGTAGCAGCAGCGCAGTTCTGGACTAAAGCGCCTAGAACCGCTCAGCCACAGCGACCGGCCTGTGATAGCAACCCCGAGTATGTGATACAGAATGGCTGCTGCCACCATCGGAGCAGAGCCTCAAGGCCGTCAGAAGATGGTAGGCGACCAGCGAGATCACAACTTCTAAGGAGATCGGCTGGTTGAACATAGTGAGAGCAGGACGTCGTGATGGAGAAAAGCAGCGAGTCTGCCAGGTGGAGTTGCAGTGGGGGCTGGTGGCAGCTTGCTATCAACATGGGGCATCATTCCGGTCTAGAGCAGTGAACGGTGCTTGTCTTTATGGATCCACTGAATGCAGTGTGCCCGTAAATCAACTGTCGTTGGCTGCTGTATATTTTTCTCTATGGTAGTTGAAGGAAATATGGCCATTTGTGATCAATGCAGCGATTTTGTTTAGTAGGACCACTGTAGGGGGTAGCGTATTAAAGTTCGAAAATTTTATTTTATTGTTGTTGTGTACAGTGAAATTGTAATCTCTACTTGTCGCTGTCATTCACTGTTTGTTATTGTCACTTATTCTGCCCAGGAGAGGGTAAGTTGGGCTGGTATGCTCTGTTTATTTACGCTTTAGTGTCAGTTAAGGTGCCAGCTTTGGTTGGGTATGTTTTAGTCTCTGGTATTCTGGTCTAAGACCGGCTGTTGTGAGCTTTCTTTTCTTCTTTTACAGTTGTGGCATTGTTTTGGTATAATATCTCTTGTGCTTTTTATTGTAAAGTTGATGCAATTCAAAGGGGCAGATTATTTTATCGTGTATTCTATTGTGTTACATATTAAATTTTGCAATTTGATAAAGTAGCACTGATTATCTTTCTTGTCATCTTCTGTATGTGCTCGAAGTATTGGAATTGGTAAATAAGTATATTTAAATAATGTTAAGAATGTATGCCCATACAAACCCACCCATTTTTCACTCTCGACTATTTCCTGTGCCACAGTGGAGCTGTGTATTGGGTAATACAAAAGCTGTAAGAATGTACCTATAGACATGTGGTTCGTTTGTTGGACATGTAATGATCTTCTAAACTCTACACAGAAGTAAGCTATGGGAAATCAAAAGAGTAAGACAGTGATACCCACTAGTTGTCGACTGCTCTCATAACTACTCAAAACTTTTTTCTTGGGGGACACACTTTCCTGTAAATTAAGTCGCTTCCGCAGAAATGTACCTGTATCTCAAGCAAAACGTAATTTTCAACTATGTGAAGAAAAGTCTAATTCAAAAAAATTCAATTCCTAAAATAAAAAAGGCAAAGGTAGTTGTAGTTAGTGCAAATATATTGAAATGTATGAGACTATCGATCAGTTTAATACTTTTAATTGTTGGTGTTTCCTAATTTGCCACGAAGAAACTGTAGGACAGTTTATTGGAATCTTAAGAACAAATCCAGGAAGAAATAAACTGTCCAAAGTACTTGTTACTGTTAGTCTGATGCAGGAATTGAAAACAGGGCTTTCAGTACAACAAAGCATGTGAGAAAAACCGGAACATCAGTGCTGCTATTGAGGAGAGTCGCGTGTCATACATTGAGAGATCACAATCACAAAATAACGTTCATACAACAGTTGGACCTCTTCAGTTTGGAGGACAGAACAGAAAATGTAGGCTGAACGTATCTATGGGCTCATCCAGACTGACCAAACTACACCGACGGAAAAGAAAACGCTACATCAGAAAATAATTAATGTAGGGTAGTGAAACTTCGGGAGTACATTTGTCACTGGTGCCAGGCATATTTCAGTACATTGATGTAGCATGATGAAGAGAATTGATAATGTACTAGTGACTGCAGCTTGATTATATTGTTTCTCAAGATCACAGATTAATGTAAGCACATGATAAGCCATTGCAAATGTGAAATACCGGTACATTAGTAAGTAGTGTAACCGCCAGAATGTTCCCGGGAAACACACGTACGTGCATTTGTGGGATGGAGTTCCATGGCTGTAGTTGGTCGGTTAATACAGGAATGCTTCATGCTGGTTGCGGATGACGCTATAGTTGTTATCCGATGATGTCCCATAAGTGATTGATTGGAGACAGACTTGGTGATAGAGCAGGCCAAGACAACATGTCGGCACTCTATAGGGTATGCTGGGTTGCAACAGGTGGTATGTAGGCGAGCATTATCCTGTTGGAAAATACCCCTGGAGTGTTGTTCATGAATGGCAGCACAACAATAGCACCCCAGATCGTAACTCCAGGTGTAGGTCCAATGCATCTAACACGCAAACGCGCCAATGTGTCTAACATGCAGACACGCACGCTTGACACAACTGAAGTCGAAATGTCGGTGGTTTAGGGTCCGTGGAATGCACACTACATGGCGTCTGTTTCGGAGCTGTTCTTGTAGTAACCGATTTGTAACAGTTCGCTGCGTCGATAAGGTGCCAACTGTTGCTTAAATTGCTGCTGCAGGTGCAGTACGATGAGCCAGAGCCATACGCCGAAAACGATGGTCTTCTCTCTCGGTATTGAGACGTGGCCATCTGCAGCCCAGTGTTCTGGCGAATTGCTGCCAGTAATCATGTACAATGACTATAGTCCTGCGAAGTCTTCCTGCAGTATCGCAGATGGAACATCCAGCTTCTAGTAGTCTTATTACACGACCTAGTTCAAACTCAGTAAAGTGTTAATCATGGCGTATTTGTCGCCTTAAAGGCCCTTTCGACTAATATCAACTCATCACGTTCGATCTCAAAGGTAACCAACGCTCACGACCTTTACAACGTGCATTTAAAGCAAACATGATTCATATCCACACAGTGGCGCTTGTAGAGCTAATCTTATGCGACTGGCGCGAAATCTGAATAGACATCATCTTTCAGATGCAGAAACACGCCTACCAACTCTCGTTTGTGTCGCACATCTCCTTCTTTGAGCTGCGATTTTTTTTCGTCATTGTGGTTCCATAAAACAGAAAAAAATGGATGTTGTGAAAAAGGCCGCTAAAAATACGATGGGACGGAAAAGCATATGACGTGGGGCATTCAAAGATTTTCAGAAACACGAAAGAAGAGTACACAGGAGAATTTTCAATGAAGTACAGCAGAGTGAAAGACTGAAAAAGTACTCCAAACGAAAACAAGAGTGTATCAACCGAAAGAGTTGATTCACGCAGTTTATATTCGGTTGGAGATTATGAAGAAGAAGCGCAGCAGCATAAATCCTGTGCTTCATTCAGAAATTTTGGTAAAAAAGTGGATGTGAAACATATTTGCTTGGAGCTGCAAGTCCTTGAAATGATGATAAGATTTTTTGTTATTTTATCGATATTTTGTATAAAATTAGTGGTCCAAACCATTGTACGAATCTAATTCGCCATTAAACTGATAGTCCTGCTTTCACGTCTCGTGGAAAACAAAAAGTCTTAAAATTGTCAATAGGACCACCATAGTGAAGCGATGCGGTACCCAAAATTAAGTTTACGGTTGAAGACTGCTTTAGTTTTGGTGCGTGGATGCAAAATATGCATATTTGTTCACAAGGGAAAAACGACTGAAGATAATGTATGCACAATAAGTGAGGACTTCAAATACACTCGTGAAATAGAGGATCAAAATCCTGTCTTGAAACATACGTAATTCACTGCCACTGCCCGTAAAAAGAGCGCCAGGAAGATCAACTGTTAACAGCAGCTGTAACATAGACAAAAGAAATACGGAAAAAAATAACCCTGTGTATCAAAATGGGTGATTCACGACATAAACACTGAAACAGTTCCGTGCTCCCGCGTTGTGGTGGCAAATATAGGTGTAGATTAATTTGGTATTTAGGTGATTCTATTTGTATCTGATGTGAGTCCATATTGTGATGTGTGCACTGTATACGCTTCACTACACGAACAGAGTTCATGTGAAAGGATGGCATACTGCCGCTACAAGAAGAGGTTTTCTTTTAAGTTTCCCTTCTTGGCATACGGTGAACACTGGGACACATCTGTGCCTTGAGAACGACTGTGACGGGGCTGAACAGCTACATTAACGACGCCAATAGAATATATTAAGCTGATGGGAACTCGGACGTTGGAGAAGGAACATTCCCGCCGCCAGAAGGACGTAACAGCTAAACATCGGAACTCCTATAACGACGTCTTTCAGTGGAAGTTTGTTTGACAAATACACTAACAGGCGAATTTTCCCAAGTGTAAATAAAATATCTTGACAGAACTTGGCGGGTGCGCAGAGGAGCCAAATAATGCAATCCATATATTTTTGTTCGTGCCCAAATCCACTTTAAAGGGGTAAAATACACCCCGAAAAGTAATTTGGCATATTAGATTCAGAGAGAAAATCTTCGAAATGATGATACATAAAAAAGTTGATAAAAAATCAACGTTCTTGAAATCTGCATAATCAACTTTTGTAATAATTTGAAATTTTGCAAAATACCTTACCACCATTAATTATTTTTGAAAAACGAAAGCTTTCGTTACAACATAAATTAAAGAAGCTTTCAAGCCACATACATCCATGTGTAATAAAGCTGGTTTCTGAAATACCATTTTCGGAAAATAAGCTGTACACAATGTGCTGTCGGAATATTTTCAGCTTCCCTAATTAAAACATTTAAACATTCACTATAATTCTAATTACTGGCTTGATTGGAGACAGATTAACTGGACCTTTGCATTCCATGATACACTGACTGAAGCATTATATAGTGAATATTTAATGGAATATTATGTGTTTTGTTGTAAGACGTTCTACTACACTTACGTCAGAACATGTGGTTCATGCACCATGGGACTCCACCTCATTTTATGCAGCCAGCAAGAACAGTTTTAAATCAGGGTTTCCAAAATGAATGAACAGGTCTTGGGGCAGCAACTTCTTGACCTACACGATGTCCTGACCTCAATCCAATGGATTTTTTTTGAGGCATTTAAAGGGAATAGCGCATTCAAGAAGCATTACGGATGTTGACATTTTTCGCTAGTGTGTTCAAGAAGGATTTCTGTAAATACAGCAGACACTTGGAACATGGGAGCGATTAAGAAAATCCATAATGGGGCGTTCAGAAGCTTGCGTTAAAGCTAATGATACACATTTCGAGCATTTCACTTAGCCATTAGAAGACAATATTTGAAAAGAAAAAGTAGCTGCAGAACTGACCTGGAAACTTGAAAACGGAAAGACTCGAACATCCAACAACAAAAAAAAGTACACTTACTGCGAAAATAAGAAGGTGTTAACTGAATCTTTCATCAGTTCTTGGTGGAACAACAGTATAACAAATGAAAAACGCTAGTTTGCTTCTGTTCTGCAGTAATAATTTATTGTGTTAACAGGTTTTCGGCTAACAAAGCAATCAGAAATTTACTGACTACTGTCGCCAACCTAACACAATAAATTAATGGCGTAGAACAAAAGCAAACTAGCGCTATTCATTTATTAAAATACATAAAACTGACCATACGTATACACAAACTTTTTTTTTCTTTTTAAATCCTCTATCCATTTCTCATACGTTTCTCACATATTAAATAACACCTTTATTCAATATGCAATTCGTTCTTGTGTTTTGCAGTCCGAGGACTGAACTGATGTAGCTCTCCACATTAGAGTATTAGAGTCTAATGTGCAAGCCTGTTCATCTGTGCATTATTATTGCAATCTGTATCCATCTGAAGTAGTCAATTGGAGTTAAGCTTTAGCTTTGGTCTCATGTACAGTTCACCCCCCCCACCCCCCCACCCAACCCCCCTACCCCCCACCAAAACACACACACATACACTCTGCTGTAGCATCACATTTCAAAACCTTGTACTCTCATCTTGTACGACCTATACACATCAAAAAAAGTTTTGCATCACTCCTGAAGATAGACGTTGACTATGGATATTGTATCACAGGCACAGCCCCTTTCTCTGTTCAGAGATGTCACTAAACCCGCCCAAAGACATAAACAACCTTGCATGAGCAGCCCCTATTGGACGGAAGGGGTCCGACAGCCGATCAGTTCCAGTCACTCCACCGGGAAGGAGGTACACAGCTAGTGTTGTCTGTATTTCAACCATCCCTAGACGGTCAATACCGCAGTTCGATGGCATACGCATTGTTACTTTGTGCCAGCAAGGGCTCTCATCAAAAGTGTCCAGGCCTCTCGGGATGAACCAAAGCGATGTTGTTCGAACATGGAGGAGATACAGAGAGACAGGAACTGCTGATGACATGCCTCGCTCAGGCCGCCCAACGGCTACTACTGCAGTGGATGACCGCTACCCACGGGTTATGGATTGGAAGAACCCTGACTACAACGCCACCATGTTGAATAATGCTTTTCGTGGAGCCACAGGACGTCGTGTTACGACTCCAACTGTGTGCAATAGGCTGCATGATGCGCAACTTCACTCCCGACGTCCATGGCGAGGTCCATCTTTACAACCACGACACCATGCAGCGTGGTACATATGAGCCCAACAACATGCCGAATCGACTTCTCCGGATTGGCATCAAGTTCCCTTCACCGCTGTGCGACGCATATGCCTTCAACCAGACAATCGTCGGTGACGTTTTTGGAGGCAACCCAGTCAGGCTGAACGCCTTAAGACACACTGTCCAGCGAATGCAGTAAGGTGCAGGTTCCCTGATGTTTTGGGGTGCCATTATTTGGGGCCGACGTACGCTGCTGTTGGTAATGGAAGGCGCCGTAACGGCTGCACGATACGTGAATGCCATTCTCTGACCGATGGTGCAACAACATTAGCAGCATATTGGCAAGGCATTCGTCTTCATGGACGACAATTCGCGCCCCCATCGTGCACATCTTGTGAATGACTTCCTCCAGGATAACGACATCGCTCGACTAGAGTGGCCAGCATGTTCTCCAGACATGAACCCTATCGAACATGCCTGAGATAGACTGAAAAGTTGGACGACCTGACGCACCAACCACTCTGAGAGATCTACGCCGAATCGCCATTGAGGATTGGGACAATCTGTGTGTGTGTGTGTGTGTGTGTGTGTGTGTGTGTGTGTGTGTGTGTGTGTGAAATCTTATGAGACTTAACTGCTAAGGTCATCAGTCCCTAAGCTTAAATACTACTTAACCTAAATTATCCTAAGGACAAGCACACACACCCATGCCCGAGGGAGGACTCGAACCTCCGCCGGAACCAGCCGCAGGGACAATCTGTACAAACAATGCCCTGATGAACTTGTGGATAGTGTGCCACGACGAATACAGGCATGCATCAATGCAAAAGGACGTGCTACTATTAGAGGTACCGGTGTGTACAGCAGTATGGACCACCACCTCTGAAGGTCTTGCTGTATGGTGGTACAACATGCAATGTGTGGTGAGCAATAAAAAGGGCGGAAATGATGTTTATGTTGGTCTCTATTCCAATTTTCTGTACAGGTTCCGGAACTTTCGGAACCGAGGTGGAACAAAACTTTTTTTGATGTGTGTATTTGCTGTCCGTATCTTAGTTCCATACGAGGCTACACTCTATGCAGGAACCTTTCTAATATTTAAATTTATATTCTAAGTTAAAAAATTGTTTTCCAGAAATGCTTTTCTTTTTATTACAAGTCTGCATTTTATATCCTCTCTATTTAGTCCATTATGAGTTATTTTGATTCCCAAACAGCAAAATTCATTGACTACTTTTAGTGTCTTATTTCCTAATCTAATATCCTCAGCATCACCTGATTTAATTCGACTACATTCCATTACCCTTGTTTTGCTTTTATGATTTTCATTTTATATCCCCCCTTCAAGACACTGTCCATTATGTTCTATTGCTCTTCTAAGTCCTTTGATGGCCCTGTCAGAACTACAGTATCATCGGCATACCTCAGATTTACTTCTACTACCTCCCATTACACATATTTCACTTTGTTGCTGTTCATATTGCGAGTATAACAGTATCTTAAGACACAGTGCAATCCATTTAATTGGTATGCCAAGTCTTTTTTCGTATCTGAAGAATTACAGTGTCATAAAAAACTTCAGAGTTTCTTGTTCTGGAACTTTAATTTTCTGTCCAAATCCCTCCCAAGCGCCGGCCGCGGTGGCCGAGCGGTTCTAGGCGCTTCAGTCCGGAAGCGCGCGACTTCTACGGTCGCAGGTTCGAATCCTGCCTCGGGCATGGATGTGTGTGATGTCCTTAGGTTAATTAGGTTTAAGTATTTCTACGTTCTAGAGGACTGATGACCTCAGATGTTAAGTCCCATAGTGCTCAGAGCCATTTGAACCTTCTCTCTCTCTCTCTCTCTCTCTCTCTCTCTCTCTCTCTCTCTCTCCCAGGCCTCCTTCACAGTCTACTCAATGTACACTTCTTCCCTTTCGTGTCCGACTGTTAAGAGTCCGCGCAGGATACGGTGGCCGATGCGCACTGACCGATTTTCATTCAAAGCACTGCAGGAGTTCATTCGTATGATCGGAAGGGGAGGCCGACATAGTTTGCCCACTTTCAGCTGGTCGGCTACGCGCTGCGGTGACAGAATTGAAGCGCACGCCCTGCACCCTTTCTCAAGGGATTTGACAGAAATTACTCGGCAAAAAAGTAAAAAAAAAAATTAAAAAAATAAATGCGTTGAAACTTCCTATCAGATTAGAACTGTGTGCCGGATCGAGACTCAAACTCGGAATCTCTGCCTTTCGTAGGCAAGTGCTCTACCGACTGAGCTACCCAAGCACAGCTCAGAATCCCTCCTCACAGCTTTACTTCCACCATTACCTCGTATCCTACCTTTCCAAACATCGCTGAAGCACTCGTGCGAAGAGTGTCCTGTACGATGTTTCCAGAATTACGAAATATTTTTGTGACTTATAGCTTTATATGTCAGGTTCAAGATGACATGCCCATCATTTCGAAAATATTCATAGTTACTGTGATGTTTGCGTTTAAGTACGACGCTGCACCAAATTCGAAAAAGTTAGCAATGAAAAATAGGAGTTGCTATGGTTTTGCGTTTGGTGCATATTACACAGTACGTTGCTGTGTATGAAATTTAGCTAGCATTTTGAATTTTTTTTAGATTCGGGTAGACGTCTCCATCTATCATCAGTATAGAGAAAATTGATCGTGTACGCAAGCAGTAAAGCAAGAATGAAATATCTACAACATTCTTCCTCATATATCATAAAATGTTTGAGATACAGAAACATGATTTTGGCAAATTATTGCACGCAAACAGGAGAGTATTTTGCCACATGGTTATCATGCGAAACTTCATTATTTACTGTGTTATTCTACTAACTACAGACCTTTTCGAAGAACGAATGTGATTTTTAAGGGCTATCGACAGCTAGTTAAAGGAGAAAGCTGTGGGTTTTGGAACAACATAAGTGAAGACATTATACGTTTATTTTATTTTTGCACTGAGGATGTGCTTTTTCATAAGCTGCCTACCTTACTTTTCCTCTGTTGCTCACTTAATAAACCACAGTTCCAGAATTCTCACGCGACTACGTCTGCACAATATTTTAGTGACGTGACATTGTGTAAACTTTGCTGTGAGTTAGCAAAAGAAGAAAATTTTAACAAAGCGACAAGAGATATGTAGGTTTTACTCAAAATCCGCCACTTATGACGCTTTGCTGAAAGCTACAAGTAATTAATAAGCTAGGCGAAAATAAATCGCTGCTTCTGTTGCGTTTTCAGCGGAATTCTTTCTAGATAGTAACCAAAGCAGAAGTGACAGTAGATCTTTTTGAATGTTTAGAACGGCACTTCTCTTCTAGCGCATGGCAATACCTTACCTGCAACCCCCGTCACTACCGCTCTCCCAACGCTTGCCCTGGCAATTGCGCATCTACCGGCCATGTTCCTCTACACACTCTACAACTGTGATCTGGTTTCTCTATAAGTTGGAGATAGCTTTTCGCTCCCTAGTTTTATCCCTGCTAGCCTCAGAATTACAAAGACTCTAAATGTAAAAGTTTCGATCAGTTTATAACTGATAATAGAAACGAAGTCGACTATTAGGAATTCTTGGGCAGAATGACGTGGTAAACTGACGTACTACACGCTACACAATGACCACTGACAAAAAAGTGTTACAATCACTGAAATATTATTTCAGATTTGACACTGACTTGAAAGTGCATGGCGAATAGTAAGTACCCTGGATACGTGTACTTTACCTACTGTGCAGAAAGACGCAGTGTGTTCGCGCCGACATGAAAGAACCAAGTGGGCACCATCACAATTGTTGGGTTAGGACAGAGTATTGTGTTAGTGTGTTGCATGGGTACCACAGTGCTGTTTTCCTCTATAATTTTGATTTTTTTCTGCTGAAAAACGGGAAAAATGAGCCGAACGGCGGGCCTCCATTACAAGAGCATTGTGTATTGCTCCAGAAAGCGAATGATTGGTATGTGATGTATTTCTGAAAAGACTCAAACGTTTTAAACAGTTTGCGATGCCTAGCAAGGATAGTAAACTTTTATTCATAGCTGATGGTCAAGCAAATCATAGAAGTCTCAATATTTTGACACGTGCCAAAGGTAAAGGCAGAATAACAATAACAATACCAATATGTTTGCCTTCACACAGACCCCTCGACGTTAGACCCTGTACATCTACGAAAGATTACGAAGTGGCGAAAGGCATATCCCAGGATGCGTGGCACCACACCGTCAGATAGTGTCATTGTTTGCAGCAGCCACGAAATGTAAATCCTTCTGACAACGGCGGAAAACTGCCGTATTATCTTGCATTTAATGATTCGCTTCTCACTGCAGTCGCGGGCCCCTGCAACAAGGCGAAAGGAAAGTAATGTGCAATACAATTCATCAGTTTACCATATTTGAAAGCAGCAACAAAAATTACGAAAGAAATTACAAAAATGAAAAGAAAGAAGCAAGAAAATCATTAAGACAATTCCGTAAAATACCTGACATTTTCCAAAAACGTGCAGATTTCCATTCGACCAAACAACGTTGATGTTTGCAAGGAAGGAGGGCAGTTCATCTGAATTAGAATGACAGAATACTTTCCTGCTTGTACTGTGTTTCATAATTTCACCTAATGTTTTTCTGTTAACCCTAAAAAAATTATGCTGAAATTTAAGTTAAAGATCCAATAATAGTCCAGGTAAAACGACGTGGCATGTGTAATTTTATCCTCATATGTCCAAAAATGTCACATTTTCTAATTTTTCTCCCAATTTTAAAATATCCCCTATGAAGCATTCAGTAATCATTTCTGCGCTGCACGTTAATAAGCAATACATTCACGTATTCAATAGCAAATCAACAAAATTGAGATAAACTGTTTAAACAGTTAATGTATTCACAGTTCTTCCAAAATAATGTAACAGTTTCCACTATTACGAGAGTGGCAGAAACGCAAATCAAACATTTTTTATTCATGTATGAAACTCACCTAAGACTATATTCAGTCAAAAATGAGACCCCGTACGCTCTGTTATATGTCTGGTATCTATGAGTATTTTGAAATTACGAAGAAGGTCAGTCGAAGGAAACATGCGGCATATTGGGAAAGCTTCAGAAATGAGTCATCAAGACGCAGCACCTATAGCAAAGCGTGTCTTTCCAGAAAACAGATACAGTGATTGGCGACTTGTTCAGAATGCTTAGCGTAGATTTGGTGCAACCTATTCACAAGAAAGAATTGAGCTGTCACTGATCTCGAAATACACTCCTGGAAATTGAAATAAGAACACCGTGAATTCATTGTCCCAGGAAGGGGAAACTTTATTGACACATTCCTGGGGTCAGATACATCACATGATCACACTGACAGAACCACAGGCACATAGATACAGGCAACAGAGCATGCACAATGTCGGCACTAGTACAGTGTATATCCACCTTTCGCAGCAATGCAGGCTGCTATTCTCCCATGGAGACGATCGTAGAGATGCTGGATGTAGTCCTGTGGAACGGCTTGCCATGCCATTTCCACCTGGCGCCTCAGTTGGACCAGCGTTCGTGCTGGACGTGCAGACCGCGTGAGACGACGCTTCATCCAGTCCCAAACATGCTCAATGGGGGACAGATCCGGAGATCTTGCTGGCCAGGGTAGTTGACTCACACCTTCTAGAGCACGTTGGGTGGCACGGGACACATGCGGACGTGCATTGTCCTATTGGAACAGCAAGTTCCCTTGCCGGTCTAGGAATGGTAGAACGATGGGTTCGATGACGGTTTGGATGTACTGTGCACTATTCAGTGTCCCCTCGACGATCACCAGTGGTGGACGGCCAGTGTAGGAGATCGCTCCCCACACCATGATGCCGGGTGTTGGCCCTGTGTGCCTCGGTCGTATGCAGTCCTGATTGTGGCGCTCACCTGCACGGCGCCAAACACGCATACGACCATCATTGGCACCAAGGCAGAAGCGACTCTCATCGCTGAAGACGACACGTCTCCATTCGTCCCTCCATTCACGCCTGTCGCGACACCACTGGAGGCGGGCTGCACGATGTTGGGGCGTGAGCGGAAGACGGCCTAACGGTGTGCGGCACTGTAGCCCAGCTTCATGGAGACGGTTGCGAATGGTCCTCGCCGATACCCCAGGAGCAACAGTGTCCCTAATTTGCTGGGAAGTGGCGGTGCGGTCCCCTACGGCACTGCGCAGGGTCCTACGGTCTTGGCGTGCATCCGTGCGTCACTGCGGTCCGGTCCCAGGTCGACGGGCACGTGCACATTCCGCCGACCACTGGCGACAACATCGATGTACTGTGGAGACCTCACGCCCCACGTGTTGAGCAATTCGGCGGTACGTCCACCCGGCCTCCCGCATGCCCACTATACGCCCTCGCTCAAAGTCCGTCAACTGCACATACGGTTCACGTCCACGCTGTCGCGGCATGCTACCAGTGTTAGAGACTGCGATGGAGCTCCGTATGCCACGGCAAACTGGCTGACACTGACGGCGGCGGTGCACAAATGCTGCGCAGCTAGCGCCATTCGACGGCCAACACCGCGGTTCCTGGTGTGTCCGCTGTGCCGTGCGTGTGATCATTGCTTGTACAGCCCTCTCGCAGTGTCCGGAGCAAGTATGGTGGGTCTGACACACCGGTGTCAATGTGTTCTTTTTTCCATTTCCAGGAGTGTATATGAGGTTCTGCAATAATTTGTTCACTTGTCTTGTACTTTTGAAATATAAATTAATCTATCTCGTGCCTAAGGAATGCCTCAGTTGCATCCCTAACTCGCTACCACGACAGGTCAGTGGCGACACTGATAGATGAGTGTACCGATGCCATTACATCCCAGGCCTTCGTACATCGATTGACGCAGTAGTTGATAGCTGTTTGCCTTTATGCCTCAATAACTGCAAGATATACTGTAGGTAATAACCAGAAAATGGATAATAATCGAGCTAAGTGGATGACTCTTTTTGTTTGTGTTGTGTTAATAGCAACGCCGTTTGTCAAACAAGGAGAAGAAATTGAGCCAAACAAGAAGAATTAACAATGAAAGCTCTCAAGTATGTTTAACTCAGACATAAGTCTACGGGCTTCTGATGATAAAAACAAAGAGTTCGACTGAGAAGTACTTGTTATTAAGCATCAAAGCCGAAGTTTTCATCAACTGGCTGAAAATGCTTCATAGTAATGTGTCCGCGTGAAGGGAATGATTGTTTAATTTCATACTATATTACAAACATGTAGACAACTTCGTTCGGTGCCTAGAAAAGAGAAACTTCATTGTTTCCTAAACACCAACATATACGTTAGAGTGCTAAAATATTAGTACGGCACGCTGCTTTTCCTGTGTGTCACCACAAAGCCAAACGTGTCACATTTTGCGTTATTTACTCTGAAAACGAAGGGACAGGAAATCAACGACGTTACGAAGTAGAAAATTGTATCACAAAATTTTTACACCACATTTACATACAATAAATATACTTAATATCGTAACATCACGAGATAAGAACAGTTTGCTAGGACGTCCCTCGGACATCATCTGGAGGGATGAGGGCGGGGGAGGCAGCCCTTCCACGTACTGAACAGGTTAGCCTGCTACACGTTGTTACGGTTCTGGTCTGTTGTGAACTGTCATTAAAAATGGACTCGGCTCTGTTGGAAGTAAAGTACTTTTGCGATGAATAAATATTTTCACGAACCGGACACGCTTTCAAAACGGCGAATGACTGATGTAATAATCCTGGAGCCCTACTTCATATACGCTGTGTTACCCACAGCTCTTCTATTACAGTACTGTTTCCTATGTCGCCAAACTGCGAGAAATGTAAGACCTCTCAAGAAGAAGAAGAAGAAGAAGAAGAAGAAGAAGAAGTGAACGCGAAGGGATATGCTATTTCTGAGAATGTGTTACATTTTACAGGAGTTTTTGAAAATGTGTGCTGCACAGTTTCTCTAATTCATATTCTTGCAAAAAAGATTCAGTGGAATACGGCCACCTAAAACAATTCCTTGAAGATGCTCAAACACCCTTGAAAAAACCGAGGGAATAACTGATACACACAAGCAGCTTGCTGTAATAGTCTAGACTATAAGACGCAAATTACCACGCACTCATGCGCAACCATTTTCTAGCATTATTCACCAGGAAAGACGTTTACGACAGTTGCACATAAAAAGAAAATGTGTAAGTTTTCAACATCGTTCACTGGCGTTTTTTAGATGACAGAACAAAAATGTGGTATGCAACAGATGTTCTAATCTACAGCCAACAACTGTTGTTGCTGTTGTACTGGATGTATGATACTTCACAACATAGGCCTATCACACACTCTATGTAGTATACTGAACTGACTGATCATAATTAAGTAGTTTAGCTCTGTGTGGACACACGCATTAGGTTGCGTATTTTCATAATACCATTATAGTGCATTGTGCAGAGCAATGAAAGAAATGTGCCTAAAACTTTAATTACAGGTGACTTTGGCTGCCACGGAAGCAAAAGCGGATTTTAGTTGGAAGTGGATGGTGAGAGTTGTAGTTACACCAATGAAAGAAACACAGCATTGTGGATAGCTCTTTGACATAGTTCAAACGGCTGTGAGCACTATGGGACTTAACATCTGAGGTCATCAGTCCCATAGAACTTAGAACTACTTAAACCTAACTAACCTAAGGACATTACACACATTCATGCCTGAGGCAGGATTCAAACCTGCGACCGTAGCAGTCGCGCTGTTCCGGACTGAAGTGCCTAGAACTGCTCGGGCACCGAGGCCAGCGCTCTTTGACATCATATGTACACAAAGTACAATTGTCTGTTGTGAATTTCTTTTAATATTAAAGTCGCCTATCATCACAATTTTATGAAGCTTGCTTAAAACTTTTCTACAGCTGTTATTTCAAATTCTTCAGCTATCCTTTGACAAAATTTTGTGCATGCCTATCAGACAGCAACTCAATCGGCTTGTCTTCTACGGTTTTCCTCACAATAGGCCTTCACTCTTCGAAGCATACAGAATGACTAATTTGCATTAGCAGGTATACTGAGGGCAATCCGGTGCATTGTTGTCAGATTCCTGATGATGTCATACGCCGTTGTCAGAGTTCCCCCACCCTCCTCTCCCTCTGGCATAGTCCAGTTGCCCTACGTATATACAATGACATAAAATTCAAATTTTAGTGGGAAATTAACACTTTGATGGGAAATTAAAAAATAGCTCATTCTGCCAGTGGATTCCCCCCCCCCCCCCACACACACACACACCTAGACATCACTGTGGAAGTACAAGGATTGTCCTAGGTATAAATTAGTAGTAAATGCAAGACGGTATTCACGTATCGTACAGCCATTTTCGCGGCTTCCATGACCAACAACGGCGTACGTCGGCCCCACATAATGCCACCCCAAAACATCAGAGAACCTCCACCTTGCTGCACTCGCTGGACAGTGTGTCTAAGGCGTTCAGCCTGACTGCGTTGACTCCAAAAACGTCTGGTCGAAGGCATAAGCGACACTCATCGGTGAAGAGAAAGTGATGCCAACCCTAAGCGGTCCATTCGGCATGTTTTTTAGGCCCATCTGTACTGTGCTACTTGGTGTCGTGGTTGCAAAGATGGACCTCGCCATGGATGTCGGGAGTGAAGTTGCACATCATGCAGCCTTTTGCTACAGTTTGAGTCGCAACATGACGTCCTGTGGCTGCACGAAAAGCATTATTCAACATGGTGGCGTTGCTGTCAGGATTCCTCCGATCCATAATCTGCGGTTTGTGGTCATCCACTGCAGTACTAGCCGTTGGACGGCCTGAGTGAGGCATCTCATCGACAGTTCCTGTCCCTCTGTATCTCCTCCATGTCCGAACAACATCGCTTTGGTTCACTCCAAGACGCCTGGATACTTCCCTTGTTGAGAGCCCTTCCTGGCACAAAGTAACAATGCGGACGCGATCGAACCGCGTTATTGACCGTCTAGGCATGGTTGAACAACAGACAACATCAGCCATGTACCTCCTTCCTGGTGGAACGACAGGAACAGATCGACTGTCGGACCCTCTCTCTCTAATAGGCGCTGCTCATGTATGGTTGTTTACATCTTTGAGCGGGTTTAGTGACATCTCTGATCAGTCAAAGGGACTGTCTATGTGACATAATATCCACAGTCAACGTCTATCTTCAGGAGTTCTGGGAACCGTGGTGATGTAAAACTTTTTTGATGTGTGTACTTGATAAGGCCACCTTGTTGTTGTCCATCAGTGTGGGTTTATACAAAGTTGTTGAAAATTTGTAGCCCTCCGCTGAGTCCAAGAAACTTCCCTTTGACCAGCTTGCACCTCAAGCACCTTGGGCTTTCATATGTGACCTGGAACACTGATTTGCAGTGTCTCTGGAGCAAGAGTAGTTTTGAGTATTCCAAATGTGCTACCTCTTATGTAGACACAGTAGCTGGGGACATGGTTGTCTTATTAGCACTTGGTCTTAAGGTTCAGAGTAGGGCATTTAAATTATCTGACCCTTCTTTATCCAATGTTACCCCGATTGCGGAATGATATGAGCTTACAACTGTGGTAAGGGATGTCCTTTCTGATAATTTTTTCTCAGCGATGTCACAGTGCTGCATGTCTTTGTCTGCGCCAAGCTCAGTAGGTTTGTGTTGGTCACAGTGATGTAATTTCCACCCATGGCGATTTTCTCATGCCACTCATTGGGTAAGCCAGTGGTCCTGCCCCAAATGTCATTTGTTGAATTTTCATCACGACTGCCCACACATGGCAGCTGTGAGTGTGGTGCGCCACCACCATATAAACCATTTGGTGACTGTTTGTGGCAGTTGGTTAGCCGCAAGTCAATCAGTGGATGGCCCTGTGTTTACAGTCTTGCATGGGCCTCTGCAGCATATTTTGGTGACATAGTTTGTGGAGGGGAGGCCAGTCGAGCTTCAAGTCAACATGGGAGCGATGGTGAGCATCATTAATCAAGATGAACACAGGCTCTTGGGGTGTCTGGAATTGCAACAGCTGCTACATCAGATTGTTTCTTACAGTGAACAGTGCTTTCCTTAAAAGGGGCAGTTCTCTGTCTCTGCGAATTATAAGAATGTGGAACAGCAACTTATATTGTTAGTAGTCAGTTCACCATTGGCATAAAATATTTTTGGGGTAGATACCTTTTCTGTTTTCCGTTTCCAGTACATTTAGTGTCTCGATCCATTCTTTTTCATGATTTGGACTCCTTATTGGAGTCATACTGCCAACTGCTTCAAAACACTTTGGGGCCGGGCATAAATCTTTGAGGCACACATTCCTCTTAAGTCATCAGTGGTACCTAAATTCTGTGGGCTCCACCCCATTCCCTTCGCCATGTGTGACAAAGTGAAGGCCGAGTTGCAGCACTGGCAGGATTAAGCTGTCGTTCCTCTTATTTCATCGAGTCAGTAGACCACCACATTTGTGGTGATTCAAAATTCCTGATGGGGCTATATGCCTTTGCAGCGATTTTGAACAGACAGTCAATGCAAAATTTTGTCATGGATTCATATGCAGTTCCACAGCTGGCAGCTATTGGCAAAGTTGTCAGGAGGGGGATGGGGAGGGGGAAGAGGAGAGGGCAGTAGGCATCGACTTGAACAATGCCTACCTGCAGCTGCCATTGGATGCAGTCTCTCAGACTTTCTTGGTCCTCAGTACCAGTTTAATCGCTTGCCTTTCAAAATATCATCTGTGACAGGAATTTATTAACAGTATTTGGAGCAGTTGATTCAGGACATTCCCTGTTGCGCCTTGATGACATCTGGGAAATGGTTCCTACGAGAGAGGAGCATTTGTGAAACCTTCAGTTTCCTATGCCATCTGGAGAATTCATTTGTTGCAAGCTGGAAAAGTGCAGTTCTTCCTCCCCAGAGGTTAATTTTTTTTTTGGGAAATGTGGTTAGCAAAGATGGTATCTATCCAATGATTGAGCGAGGTGGCGTAGCTTGTGCTCCATTTCTAATGATCTTGATGTCTTCCTTCCTTCCTTCGTCCCAATGGATGACCATGTCAAAACCATCACCAACCTGCTAGTGCCCAAAACCTACCTTCATTCCCTGAACCATGAAAATCTGCCATTCTCTCAAATGGCTTCAACAGAACGGTATCAAGTCTGCCTGATCAGTGGATTGTCAACAGGCTTATCACTCTCTCAATCAGTGTTTGTGTTCTGCTCCATGTACGGCTTCTTTTACTCCTGAAAAATCTGTTAATCCTGGTCTGTGATGCATCTAGTATGACACTGGAGCAATCCTGTCTCACTGGAACTTGGATGGCACAGAACAGTAGTTCACTTAAGCAACAAGGACGCTTTCTGCTGCATGACACAATTATTCACAGGTTAAAAAGGAGATGATAGTCATCATTACAAATGTCACCCAGCACGCCAATGCTGATGTAATATTGCAGCTACCAGTCGGGCCCAATCCAGATTTCAGTTGGCAGGCGGCACTCATGTTCACATTCGATGAGATCCTGCAACAAACCCTGTCGGATTTTCCACTAACAGCACGACTGGCATCGCTGCTGGCCAACTTTGCCAGAAAACATGTTTTGGTGGTCACGATACATTGGCTGAAAAGCGTGTCTTCTGGTGTAAATTCAATGCGGCATAAATTTTTTGCTCTATGTGAATGACTCAATGTTGTTTAGGGGTTCCTCATGTGTGTCACAGAGGAGCAATTCTGCCCAGTGGTCATTGCCCTAGCGTTGCCCCTTGGGCACTACAATTGCTGCATGCATTGCATTGGTGTATAACTCATATGAAGGCATTGGCGTGACCCATAGGTATGGTGAAGACTTGCAGGGGCTGTGCTCGGAACCAGGCTGCACAGCTGCGCCAGTTTTCTCCTTGGTCAGTCCCAGAGCACCCTTGGGACAGGGTGCACATCAATTTTACAGCTCTGTTTTGGACAGCATTTGGTTGTTGATGTCTAATTACCAATGTGTAGCCATGCTGTCTTCAACATCATCGACTGCCACTGTTCATGAATTGTTAGTTATTTTTTTCCATTGAGGGATTCCCCCAGGAGCCTTGTGTCTGACAACAGCAGATAGTTTGACTCATGGGAGCTTGATGATTTTTGCATTTGTAATGGTATCTGGCATCTGACTACCACCCCATTTCACCAAGGTTCTAACTCAGAGGTGGAGCACTTTGTGCATATCTTGAAGATCCAAATAAAGAAGTCACACCATGACAATGCGTTATCGAGTTTTCTAGATACATATGGTTGATGACAGTCAGTGGGTGCAGCCTGCGGAATGTTTGCTTGCCAACCAGCCAAGGTGTCTCCTGGATTGGTTACACCTTGTCCTCCTGGGGCAGCAGTTTGGACCTGATCCTTTCTCTGGTGGCTGCTGGGTATCATTGTGGCTGCAAAGGTCAGCATTGTTTGTGGTGGATATTGGTAAGTCGCATTTGACTTGCCAAGTAAACCAGCTGTGCCTGCACCCTGTTGTGACTTCTTTGCCTTGGCCTTCTGGTCAGTCAAGTTGGTCATGAAGTTGTTCTGGGTGTGGGCTCCCACTTGGGCAGTGAGCTTCCTCATTGCTAGCCTTCACTGTATTCTTGTTATCTGTAGTCTTGGGCCCCAGGATATCTCGCATCTGCACCTACCATATATTTGATTTGCCATCAACTGGTCCCCCCCCCCCCTGCCCAACCACTGCCCCACTGCTGCTGAGCGACTCTCACATTGTGTAAGACCCTGTGCCAGTGGCATCACCATTGCCTCCTTTGGTGGTCAATCCTCTGTTGGGTTCTCCTGCAGCCTCCCCAGTTCTATGTCAGAGATCATGACCCAAACCTGGCAATTTTTGGTCCTGTCTGGCCTTTAGGATTTCATATTCTCGCCAGCAGACAGCGCAGTGCAGGCAGATAAACTGATGTGGGCGGCACTGCAGAATAGTGTGGAAACCTGTCTTGTGGGATGCACATGGTGTGTAGCATGGGCAGACCCAGTGACAGCGGTGTTTACGTGTAAGTGACAGTAAGCCAGATGGGCCATTGCTTACACTGAGTTCAACTACCACAGACCTCAGCTTGCACATTGTGTCGAGTGTTGCAGCCATGTGCTCAGTTGAGAGCCACCTATGTCATCCACATGCACATCGCTACAAGGTTTTGAAGTCTCTGCTTTCTGTAGATTGATTTGCATGGCGAGTTTTCATTTCACCTCATGGAGCTCTGTTACCAAGCTATTATTGAGCCGCAGGCCGGGGCGGCCGAGCGGTTCTAGGCGCTACAGTCTGGAACCGCGCGACCGCTACGGTCTCAGGTTCGAATCCTGCCTCAGGCATGGATGTGTGTGGTGTCCTTAGGTTAGTTAGGTTTAAGTAGTTCTAAGTTCTAGGGGACTGATGACCTTAGAAGTTAAGTCCCATAGTGCTCAGAGCCATTTGATTCATTTTTTTATTATTGAACCACTGTCCACCTCTGAAGTACTTGTGCTGACTGTGTAGTGTAGTGGTGTTGTCACACCAATGCAGATAGTGCTTCTTGAAAAGCAACGAAGGTAGCAGAACAGGTGGAAATTAGCAGATGTAGTTCTAACATGTAGCAATGTTTTTACCACGTTAAGGTGTTCCTATTTCTGCTACAGACTGAAAACCTCAACAACTAGGAAACTGAGAGTTCCATACATATTCTTGATAACACTGGCGTTGGTAAACACATCAGATGTTTCCACAGGGTTACTAAATAATTTCTGACAAATTTGGATGTGTTTCCCTCAACAAGGGCGATTGTGTGGAGTATATAGTAGCTATCACTCTGGTAAAATTTGAAAGTGGTGCAGTCATATAATGACTTTCTAATGTTTCTGCAAGGTTCTGGGAGTGGTGATGTGATGGACATAAAACAATTTTCATTATCTATTTATTACAGCAGCCATATTTGAAATCAGATTCTATAAAAGTACACAAGAATTTAAAAACACACAACACTCTGAGTTCTGTCTCATTAGATAATCCCCTTAGAGGTTCTAACTGAAACTAAATAGCCTTTGTTCTTTACATCAATGTTACAAAGACCCCAATTCACATAAAAGAAACTTTGAAAATAATAGAATATACAAGATACCGGATACTTCTGCACTGCCTTTAAATTAAAAAGCGAGCATTAGTAAATCAACAACTACCGTTAAGCAGGTAGAAACCCAAAATAACGGTACTGAAATGCAATATTAATCAACACACCGCTCAATTCAGTACAGATTCTAAAACATACACATAGAAAATAAACTAAATTTATATAACTTAAGTGGCAAATGGGCCCACTGATAACAGAGAAAATGACAGCTAACAACTGAGTCATCTCAACCAGTAATTTACAGGAACAAACTACAACACACACACCCTTTTAACCTTACGTGACAAAAAACGCCGGCCGGGGTGGCCGAGCGGTTCTAGGCGCTACAGTCTGGAACCGCGCGACCGCTACGGTCGCAGGTTCGAATCCTGCCTCGGGCATGGATGTGTGTGATGTCCTTAGGTTAGTTAGGTTTAAGTAGTTCTAAGTTCTAGGGGACTGATGACCTCAGAAGTTAAGTCCCATAGTACTCAGAGCCATTTGAAGCATTTTTTGTTTTGACAAAAAAAAATTAGGAGGTATCTGACGTAAAAAAATGTCATGCACTAGTAGCGCACGTCAATTTTTATAGATGAATGTAAATGGACAGAATTTTTTTTAAAAATACAGAACTTAAAGTAATACATACATCAATAGTCACATAGAACAAATGCCTGAAGAAGAGCTCTCATAATAGAGTCAGTGTTTAACTTGGGCAAGTTCCTCTTACTAGAATGGTGAGCCGTGTAAAAGGCATCAACCAAATATGGCCATTAGAATAAAACAGGACAGCTTACAGCAAGAACGTCAAACAAAATTAACTGGCACAGCTCCGGGGGTTTTCACAAACCATGGTGAACATTTACCTGCATCAGGCTCCGGAAATAAAGGGCAGTGTATGTGGCTACATCCACCACCCAAGGCAGCAGAAACAGGGCTAGTCGAACTCGAGTATAGCTTGGCACTGCAGAGACTGAGGGAAGGGCCTCTCTCCAATAGTTGCAGGCAAGCCATTCAACATAAACATACCCCAAGCAAATTCAGCAACTGGACGCCATGAGCTTGTAGCCCAAGCCACGAACCAATGAGGCTGCATCAGAGTTATTTGATCCCCAGAAGACAGACCAAATGTGACCTGCATGTGCACTTAAACGCTACTCCAGGTGCTACAAAAATGACACCTCGTCACATGCTCGAGAAATCTAGCCAAGCAACGAAACCCAAAGAGGTTAAGCAAGTATAGATCTCGACATTAGCACGCCCACAGTTCAGAATGGTTTGGATTGTACCAGCGTTTTCTATGCTGTTTTTCTTTTACAGCACATGGCATTTTATGAGAACTATTCCAACAAATTTAAATCTCCCATCTGCTTCTCCTGCGCTTCTAAGGGTTCCTGCTTCACTGTTTGCTGCACATTAATCGTCAGATTCTCCATAGGATGTCTAAATGGCCGCATCTGACATACATACAGCAAATCACTGAATTTTCACGACAATTTTGTGCTGAAAGAAATGAATGTACCACCGGAATCAATGAAATTGCGCACCTAAACAGACGAATTTCGGGTCATACCTGCAATATACCATTTCACTTTCGTCTGGACTATACCAGCAAGACATCTCTGATTTTGTTCGAAATCTCTTGTCAAGCACTGCAAACAGTCCTCTAGTACCGATCATATTAGCCTCGTATATCCCGTTTTCCAATACAGTATATGGCACTTTCTGAGAATCATTTTAAAAAATCTGGTTTCCATCAACTTCCCTATACTTCATGACGTCAAAGAACGATTCCACTTAAGCAGCGAAACGTTTTCATGATCAAAATCGTAATGATTTTGGATGTTTCATACAATTTCACAAGTTTAGCGGTACTATATTTAGGGTGTCTCATCTAACTCTGTCACCTCAAATATCTCTGGAACAACAATAGATATTCAAAAACGGTTTTCACCAGCATGAACGTACGGCAGGGGCTTAGGAAACCAAATACTATGCGAAATTTTAAAACATAAACAAATACTATTTTCAACACAAACTTGTGTATTTTTAAATGGACACCCCCTACTATTTCATATGCAATCAATAGCATGAAAAATCACAAAAATAATGGCGTTGGTCGCATCGCAATACGTCAATTAGATCCAGAGAAATTGCGAAGCGAAGTTGACATTTGAAATAAATGAAGCGCACAGCTGGTGCACGTCCTGAGACCCAAGTGTGCAACTCACACTGCCGGTAATCGTGATGTGATTGACGTACTACATCAGCGGAGTGTTAATGTATGGTGTAGTATTGTATGACAACACATCATTGGCCCCTATTTCATTGATGTCACTCCTAAAGGGGGATAGCTGGCCGTTGTGGCCGAGCGGTTCTAGTTGCTTCACTCCGGAACCGTGCTGCTGCTACGGTCGCAGGTTCGAATCCTGCCTCGGGCAGGGATGTGTGTGATGCCTTTAGGTTGGTTAGGTTTAAGTAGTTTTAAGTCTAGGCGACTGATGACCTCAGATGTTAAGTCCCATAGTGCTCAGAGCTATTTGAACCTAAAGGGGGATAGGTTAGCCCCTTCTTGAGCTGTACGTTACTTGAACCGGTCCCGCTCTTGTAATGTGTCAAATAATGCGGTATCAGAATGATTGATGTCCTGTGCATAATGTTTATTGTTGCGAAATGACAACTAGAGGTTGTTGGTTTCACGCTTCTCAACCTCGTAAGTTCTGAAATTTGTGGCCTGTAAAGGATAGCAACGGCATCACAGCTTCTAACGTAATGCATGGCATGTAGTACTGCACTCAGAGCAGGTGTTGCCTGCACTGGCGCCTGTATCCTGCTGTAAACACACCAATATCACCACGGCACGCTCTACCTTCAGTGTACAAGTGTCTCCTAATCTGGTTTGCTGAACTGCTCTCATACTGTAACATAATTCACATACGTTGCCACATTAAACCTATTTTCTTGTGGCTTGTTACATTTGCTGTCATATAGTCGATATGCCGACCTTCACTAATGAAGAAAAACTAAATATTATTTTAATTTATGGCAAATGTCGCAGAAATGCAACCACAGCTGTGACACTGTGTGCTGAACGCAACCCAGATCAGTGGTGTCCGTCATTCCGAACCATTGGCAACATCTGCAAGACACTCACGAAAACAGTAGTCTGGGCTCCCACAAAACGTCGACGTACAGTGACAGTGACTGGCAATGGAAACGAAATTGCTATTCTGGCTGCTGTAGCGCACAATCCTCGGGTGGGAGTACAAGAAATTGCACGAGGTGTAGAAATAAGCCATAGTAGTGTGTGCAGAATCTTGCATTGGCATTGGTATCATCCGTTCCATATCTCACTGCACCAAGAACTGTATGGGAATGACTTTGAATTCTGCATTGCATTCTGTCGTTTTGCACTTCAGCAGTTGCAAAGTAATCCAGTATTCCTAAGCAATATGTTGTTTACGGATGAAGCTTCATTTACAAATCATGGTAATGTGAATTTGCGGAACATGGATTACAGGTCCGTGCAAAATCCCCACTGGATTCGCCACGTTGCACATCAATGACAATCGAGTGTCAATTTTTGGTGCGGTATAATTGCTAATTGTATTGTAGGTCCCTATTTTACATTGAATTGATAGCCATATGCATCATTTCTTCAACATACACTAGCGCTCCTCATGGGAAATCTAGGATTGGAAACTCGTCTGTCAATGTGGTTCCAACATGATGGATCTCCCGCACACAATGCAAAAGTTGCCAGAGACGTTCTAGATGCGACATTTCCAAATATGTGGATGGAGCTGGGAGGTACTGTGCGATGACCAGCATGATCCCCCCACTTGACACCATTAGACTTCTCTCTCTGGGGGAAGTGAGAGACAGAGTGTCTCAAGAACCCCGAATGATAGTAGAGGATAAGCAACATCGTATTACTGCGACGTGTGCACCAATATCTGTAGAAACTCTACAATTTGCGCAACACTCTCTCTTTACCCATCTGCAAACGTGCACTGATGCAGACGGAGGGCACTTCGAACATATGTTGACTTGACACAGTTTCAATGGTCAAGACGTGGGTCATTTTCTACGCTGGATGTTATGCACAACAATACAGTTTCTGTGCGTGACAGGGCACTAGTAAATGTGTTTAGCAAAGTGAAGTCAAGTGTGTTATCTCTAATTGTAGCTCTAGTTGGCACTTCACTAGAATAAACACATATTATAATTTGAAAAACGTAACTTTGCGTTGGACGTGTTACTTGTTTATTTTTGTGGATTGTGCATACCTTCCCATTGTGTGTACCCCTGACAGATGCAGCATGAGGTGCCCGCCTGAGTATCAGGACGTGCGCTTCATTTATTTCAAGCATCAACTTCACTTCGCCATTTCTTGGGGTCTAATTGACGTATTGCGATGCAACCAACGCCATTATTTATGTGATTTTTCATGCTATTGATTGCATACGAAATAATAGGTGGTGTCCATTTAAAAATATACTAGTTTGTGCAGAAAATAGTATTTGTTTACTTTTTAAAATTTCGCATAGTATTTGGCTTCCTAAGCCCCTGCCGTACATTCATGCTGGTGAAAAACGTTTTTGAATATGTATTGTTGTTCCAGATATATTGGAGGTGGAAGAGTTAGTTGATACACCCTGTAATTAGACTACCATCACTGTGACCTACGTACACCTGCAAATCAAAGAAGCACAATTCAGCCCTTATATCATAGACATCTATCCTGAAGATGTACTGTGAGTTAATTGTTAGACATATACATCAAGTTTCCACAGGATTTCCAAATCATTTCTGATGAATGCAGGTTTGCTTCCTTCAACAACGTACTTGTGTTGGATGTCTTTTACTGACGAAGGTTGCAGGTGGTACTGACAGTGAGGTCTGCTGTTAGAACTTGTACTACATTCTACACACAGGCTTACAGTTGTTGGCAGATCTTACAAGCAGATGTGAGTCGTACAGTGGTTGCTTCTGGAGCTTTCTGACATTGTACTTCTACACACAACTCCTGTAAATTGGGTCCCATTCATATGAGACTAATTTTATCGCTAAGACATCAATCATAATGCTCCTCAAACCATGTACCACGATTCAGTCTTATACCATAGTCAATTACATGAATGTCTGTACACGAAAATGCGCTACAGTCATTCTTAAAAATTTGTGGACGATGTGGCTTAGTTGGTTGAGTACTATTAGCACATTCATTCCTTGTATTCAAATAGCAGATATCATGGCATAAGGTTTTTGTCAATAGATTCATACTATAGATACCGATAGCTTCCAAATAGCTGTACATGTAGAAGACTAGTAACCGCAGATTTTCAGTTAGTTTACTACAGTAACCATAAACTCTTTTGATTGGCAACAATGTTATTCTTTAACTAACACTGATTTTCACTGTAAGTTTGTCTTGGTGTGATGGAAATTTGATACTGATGAAGACAAAACATAAACGCCAATCATCCTTCCAATAAACAGAAACTGAACTAATGCCCAGGCCGGCATTGCATTTTTCAGCGATTTTTGGACGATTCCTCGCGTAAATCGTTAGTGTTTTGTGTTATAAGAAAGACCTCTAAGATGTCCAGCAGATTCATGAATGGCGACGGCTGAGAAATCTGAATATGTGAGCGATTTGTGAAACATGCTCATAATCGACTGGTGGGGTAGTGGGATTTCTATCATCAAACTTACACACTTCCATATGCTTTTTAAATAATTTTCCAATAAATGTCCATATGATTCTCCCACAGCAAGGGTGCGTACTTGTGTAGGACGTCTTTAGGCTGGTCAAGATAGCAGATGTCTGGGGCTGGATGTGAAATGGCCATATGCGCGGTTTTCGGCGTCAATTGTACAAGCTTGCTAGCCTGTAAGACATTGAAATACGTTCGTCTGTAGTGAAAATAGTTACAGCAATTGTTGAACTTAAGGGTTATTCAAGGTCATGAGGAGCGTGATTTTATAAAGGCAATCCCGAAATACTTCAGACGGAGTTCACACTCGGAATATTTTATGTGAAACGCGAATATGGTTCCAGAAATGAACAATTCTTGCACTGTTCAGTGCAGACTACATAACACTTTACCTCAAAACTATAACAACTTACTCTCAAACTGTAACAAAGTGCCCCCATATCAGCAGTAAATCGCCTCCCACATTGTAACAAATTGCCCCAAAACTGTAAACAAGATGAATGACATCGCAGTCTGCATGGTAAGCGGTCCAAGATGACAGGCCTGACAGTATGTCCATCTGCATGGTTCTAAGTTAACAACTCCAAGATAGCGATGCAAGATGATCATCCATGATGTCATCAATGAAGTCGGCATCCAAGATGAAGGATCTGGAGATACAAATCAGTTCAAAATAGTTGTTCAAATTTCTGTAGCACTGTGGTCGCTTACTCCCACCACTCCTCACCATAAACTTGCCAGGCAAAATCCGATTGATCGGTACACGCCGGTGAAATGTTAATAATCATAAAGCATCATCAGAGATCTACCGTCTCCAGATAGAAATATCTAACACATTAAACTGTATCGACCCCATCTCAGCGTCTTTAATATTGGCAGGGTATTTTCTTTTTTTTTCCAACACAACGGCTCCCGGACATAGCCAACGCAGTGCCTGATATAACTGAGCACCAGAATAAATCAAGTCAATACTCAGACATGTTTCCTGATTTTTGTAGGAGACAGAATTGTTTCCAGACTTCTGAATTTCCAATACGTCGCAATTATGCACCGAGTGTCAAGCCACCAGCATTGTACAGTGCATCTGAAAGCGAAACTGTGTGTCCCCAATACGGGAAAAATTAATTAACGTATCAGGTGAAGATATGGATGCAGTCTTACCTGCAATAAACAACATAAATGTGATTTATGAAGAAGTGAGGGCTGTACCGAGCGCATGATCTTCACAGTCTAACAACACTCGTTCATACGGCCACAACAATTGGCGTTCTGAACACTCTGGAAGCTACTGCCACTGCAGACAGCGGCGAGAATCATTTAATTGTTAGCGCTCGTGAAGTCACCGTCTGCAATGTGAAGAACATAATGAAAAATAGCAATCGTGACCAAATCGAAATTATCACCAACTGAACCTCTGGTTGCAAAACTGATGCAGTAACAGACGTAAGCACCTGTCTATAAGACATGAGCAAGGGGTAACCATCATTGAGGTTCATTCCTATGTCGCTCAAAATAAATTAGCAAACTAAATGAGACCGGAACGTGCCCTGCTGGTCCAGTCTGTAGGAACGTGCAGAATTACAAGCATTTGAAGAGATACGACATTGGTGTGAACATGAGAGACTTGTGCCTGGAGCACACAAGAGTGTAATAAGCACAGGAACACCATATGCAATTTTTTGTACCACTACTGAATAAGAATGAACTGATTATGAAATTTCTTTCAAGAAGAACAGTATATTTATTGGTCTAATCCTTGTTGTAAGATGTTTTTGTTCATGTTCCAAACATTACAGTATTGCTGCCCGCGAGTTGTGCCTCAATTCTGACACTCTCTAGTTGACCACGTTCTGGCTGATTGTCAAGATCTTGGTATATTTTCAACCTAGCAACTATGTACCAGAAATATGTAAACATTAGATGTTATAGTTATGGATGATCATGTGTGTAGCCATTCAGATAGGCACATATACTTCTTGCACTGCTGTATGTCTGTTTAAATTCATCAATTTGCCTGTAGAACAGATGATGTAAAAAATACTACCACTGTGACATCTATGTAGTTGTTTTTCTATCTAATTATTCAGCTAATGACACTGTAACTACATGAACTTGCTATATTGCTATTTATCTGTGTAAACTTGTGAATTTATCCGTAGGACAGATTGATGTAAAAATTAACACTATGGTTCCAGTGTGAATGTGACTAATTTGAAGCTGCTTACAATTTACTGTTGTTTAACAAAGAACCTTATTCACTGCCACCTCTAAAGCAATAGATAATCATTCTCTACTGAGTATTTAATGTTTGGAGTAATACAATATAAACTGATGGAATTGAAGAGAGGAAAAGTATGGCTAAATGATGTTAATTGTCTCCTTTCAGTACACCACATAAAAATGCGCATGAGGTGCAGAATTGTATCTAGACCATATTTCACCATTTTTTTCTTCACATAACTACATTTCTATTCAGTTATTGATTTGTGAAGC
Organism: Schistocerca americana; assembly: GCF_021461395.2. Lineage (NCBI taxonomy): Eukaryota > Metazoa > Arthropoda > Insecta > Orthoptera > Acrididae > Schistocerca > Schistocerca americana. The sequence continues at coordinate 606,621,980 of NC_060119.1, read as the reverse complement.
ACATAAGCTAATAAACCATTTTATACCTCATCAATGACAATTTCATTTATCAATTGTCTACCTCAAATAACAAGATTGTAGTCTTCTGTCTTTACTCAGTCTGGCACTGGTACTGCAAAGAGCTGGAAGCTATTCTTGAACAGTCTCATTAATTGCACATTATATGCCTGAGAGCTGCAAATCAGTGGCGTGTGATGCCCAGGAACACCAAGATTAGACTAAGGTAAAAGGAACAACAGGCATTTCTCATTTTTACTTAGAAACTTATATGTTACTCATTGTTCACTAATTATGTGTATTTTCTGTTGAAAGATTATCTATATATATTCTGCAGCATTTCCCATGATCAACCAAGCAACTATGAGAACTAATAGGTACAGAAAATTAGTGAGACACGTTATACTCACAGCCTGTGTTGAATGTGTGACTGACTGAATCTGCGAAAGAAGCACGGTCTCAAAAGTCTGATTACATATAATTGAAAATGAATTAACTAACCAATACAGAGAATACTCTCGTTAACAACATTGTTCTCATATGTCACACATTACCAAGAACTGCCACTGACTAAAATTTGACAACAGTAATATACATGACAAATGGTATGGTATGTTATAGGACATATTTCACATAATGTCATATTAACTGACAAGCATGTCACTACTGTAGAAGTGCACACTATGCCACTGGTAATGGGCTATAAAACCAAAAACAGGTTTTGGCAAATAAAACATTTCTAGTGAATTTCAAGGTGTATAAAAGTCATCTTTTAATACACATATGAAGCTGTAGAGCAACAAGCATTCAAGATTTTTATTTATTACTTTTTCAATTACTTTTTTTTTGGATTGGTGATAAAAGTAACACCAAAAATGAGGACCACAGAGGAGACAAAGTGAAGAAATTCTTCTGTCTTGGAGGCAAAGCAACACTTGGCAGATGAAGAAGGGAGAACATAAAAAAAAGAATATCACTGGCAAAGTGGGCATTCCTTGCCAAAATCAGTCTACTACCCTTAAACAATGGCCTTAATTTGATTAATAAATTCCTGAGAATGTATTTCTGGAGTGCAGCATTATATGGTGGTGAATCACGGACAGGTGGGAAACTGAAACAGAAAAGAATCAAAATGTTTGAGACATGGTACCATAGAAGAATGTTAAAAGATTGGTGGACTGATAATATAAGAAATGAGAAGGCTCCCTGCAGAATCAGCGAAGAAGGGACCATATGGAAAACACTGACAAAAAGAGACAGGATGATAGGACACATGTTAAGACATCAGGGAGTAACTTCTATGGTGCTAAAGGGAGCTGTGGAAGGTAAAAGCTCTTTGGGGAGACAGAGATTGGAACACATCCAACAAATAATGGAGGACATACGGTGCAAACGCCACTCTGAAATAAAGAGATTGTCACAAGAGAGGAATATCTGGCAAGTCACATCTAACCTGTCCTATGAGTGATAATGCAAGAAATTCTCCTGTAAACATAATTTTTATCCGCATCATGTGAGTCTATGATCATTTGAAATTTGGAAGTGGCTAAGAATGGGTACATCTTGTAAAATTTCTTTATTTTATAACATGTACTAAATTACAATTTTAGTTCCATTTGCTCCTTGCCACATCATTATTTTCTGTTTGGTTTCCTTTATAATAATGTGTTAAGAACAAATATGTTATTCTTCTTGGAAGTTTCTACCATCGTTTCTGCAGCAATAACCGAAATTTCCCACTGAAGAATCATTCTTAAGTTTTTATCTTACTTTTATAATTTCCCATTATTATCTTGTAATGGGATCTGCTACCAACTACCACCTTTTGCAACAGTTTGTATCTTGTCATCAGAATGTCACTACATTGTTGCATAGGTTTTGAATAACTACAATGAAGTGTCTTCATATTCTGAAAGTCAATACTTTTAATATTGTTTTTAATTTTCTGGTTTAAAATAAGACTTACAACTTTAATTTTCTCATTGCTCTATTTCTGTAAATAAAGCACATGACCTGTAGACAGGACACAACAAACTTTCAATAGGAAATTGAAAAATAATGTAGGAAAGTCATCGAAAAGGAAGAAAGTTTTGTTGTTAGGCAGTTCTCATGCCAGAGGTGTAGGCCAACTTCTGCAGGAGGAATTAGGACCAGAATACCAGGTCACAAATTTTTTCAAACCAAGTGCTAGTCTGGATCAGGTGACAGAGGATTTAGGTTCACTCTGTAGAGGATTTACCAGGGAAGACACCGTGGTTATTGTGGGAGGGCCAGGGAACAGCATCGACAGAGATCCTGGGTACAGTATAGAGTGTGACCTGGTAAAGATTGCGTCAACATCGAGACACACCAATGTTGAATTTGTATCTGTCCTGAGACTCCATGACCGGCCTCATTTGAACTCTTCTGTTGGGAGAGTTAATTTGGAGTTGGAATGGCTGCTTGGATCGGGTGCTGGGGCTCATATTGGTGTGGTTCCTGTTGATTATCTCAGTAGGTGGGACTATACCAGGCACGGCCTACATCTCAACAGGAAAGGGAAGGGGAAACTGGCTGGGGTAACAGCAGGAAATTTAAGGGGGGGAGGCACTGCCATGAATGGTAAAATACCAGTGGTTACAGGTGTTGGAGCAGCACCTTTTTTAGGATAGGTAAGACAGAAAGATGTCAAGTTCTACGAGAGGTCAGGATTGAAACAAATCTTCAGTTTAGGAAAGAAATTAAACAGCACAATTCTAGCGCATTGAATCACCAATCACAGCTATCAATTATAAATTTTCACCAATCACCAGAAATTTTATCTCCACCAAGTTGTATCTCAGTCCTAGGTAATTCCATTGATGAATTAAAGTCACCCAACCCAGTTGACATAATCTGCCTCTCTGAACACCATGTGACCACTGGTATAGGAACTAGGCCTAAGCACAATGAGAAACTCAGACAGGAGAGTACTGCAAATGTTAGAATAAGGAAAGGTTCTCATAAAAGTATAATTAAAAATAATGTAAGTATATTTCATCAAAATATTGGGAGTTTAAAGAATAAAGTAGATGAGCTTCTGGTTTGTTTAGAAGATTTAGAAGCTGAGAATGAAATAGATATACTATGCCTGTCTGAGCATCACATTGTTACTGATATGGATAAGGTAAATGTAAGTGGTTATAAGCTCTCTGCACGTGTAATGAGAGAAAATATGGAGAAAGGAGGAGTTGCCGTATATGTCAAAAGTTATCATTGTGCAAAAAGTATAGAAACAAAAAAGTTTTGTGTAGAGAAACATATAGAAGCATGTGCCTGTGGGCTTAAATTAAATAAAGGCACATTTATAATTGTAACTGTATATAGGTCCCCATCAGGAAATTTTCATCTATTTCTGAAAAATTTGGACTCCTTGTTGTGCTATCTGTCAGACAGGGGGAAGCAAATTATTATTTGTGGGGACTTCAATGTAGATTCTCTGAAAGAGGGTAATAGGAAAAATGACCTTGAAGTATTATTTGGTTCTTTCAATTTGACACCCGTTATTGATTTTCCTACTCGGGTGGTAAAGGATAGCAGCTCACTGATAGATAACTTCTTTATAGACCAAGATAAGTTTAACCAGATAAATGCTCAGCCTGTTGAGAATGGTCTTTCTGATCATGGTGCACAGCTGGTTACAATATATGACATAGCTCCATTCAGCAATACTAAACAGTCCTCCAAAGTAGTACGTTCAGTCAACGATTTAACAATTGCAAATTTCAGGGAAAGCCTACAGCAGTTAGACTGGGATGAGGTGTACCGTGAACCTGATGCCAATTTAAAATATAATTTATTTCATGACATTTTTGTAAATGCATTTGAAAACTGCTTCCCCAAGAAAATAGTTAAATATACTCGTAAGAAACCTTGTAACAAACCATGGCTTACTAAGGGTATAAAAATATCTTGTAACCGGAAAAGGGAAATGTATCTGACAGCAAGAAAGAGTAGTGACCCAGAAACTATCAAAAATTATAAAAACTACTGTGTTATATTAAGAAAAGTTATTAAAAAATCCAGGAGTATGTGTATCATGTCTGAAATCAGCAACTCTGATAATAAAATTAAAACAATTTGGAATATTATTAAAAGAGAAACAGGTCAACCAAGAGCAGAGGAAGACAGTATTACCATCAAATTGAATGAAAACTTTACGAACAAAAAGTGAGAAGTTGAAAATATTTTTAATAATCATTTTCTAAATGTTGTGGATATAGTAGGATCCAGGCGTTCATTAGAAGATGCTAGGCTGTTAATGGAAGAAGCCATACCTATGCAATTTGATACAATTGAAATCTCACCCACTTCTACCTCTGAAATTAGGAAAATAATAAACTTGCTTAAAAGCAAAAACTCACATGGAATTGATGGCATTTCCAGCAAAATACTAAAAACTTGTTCTCAACAGATAAGTAAGATTCTCAGCCACCTGTGTAATAGCTCTCTGGAACAGGGCATTTTCCCTGATAGACTGAAATATGCTATTGTTATACCTTTGCATAAAAAGGGGGATAGATCTGATGTCAACAATTACCGTCCAATCTCCCTTCTAACAGCTTTATCCAAAATTTTTGAGAAAGTAATTTATTCAAGAGTAGCTTCACATATCTGTAAAAATGAAATACTAACAAAATGTCAGTTTGGTTTCCAGAAAGGTTTTTCAACAGAAAATGCCATATATGCTTTCACCAGTCAAATTTTGAATGATCTGAATAACCGAACACCTCCCATTGGGATTTTTTGTGATCTCTCAAAGGCTTTTGATTGTGTAAATCATGAAATTCTGCTAGACAAGCTCAAGTATTGTGGCATGAGTGGGACAGTGCACAAATGGTTTAATTCGTACCTAACTGGAAGAGTGCAGAAAGTTGAAATAAGTAGTTCTCGTAACATGCAAAGATCAGCACATTCCTCAAACTGGGGAACTATCAAGAATGGGGTTCCACAAGGGTCAGTCTTGGGTCCTTTGTTGTTCTTATTATATATTAATGACTTGCCATTCTATATTCATGAAGAGGCAAAGTTAGTTCTCTTTGCTGATGATACAAGTATAGTAATCACACCTGAGAAACAAGAATTAACTGATGAAATTGTCAATACTGTCTTTCAGAAAATTACTAAGTGGTTCCTTGTAAACGGACTCTCACTGAATTTTGATAAGACACAGTACATACGGTTCCGTACAGTGAATGGTATGACGCCATTAATAAATATAGACCTTAATCAGAAGCATATAGCTAAGGTAGAATATTCCAAATTTTTAGGTATGTCCATTGATGAGAGATTAAATTGGAAGAAACACATTGATGATCTGCTGAAACGTTTGAGTTCAGCTACTTATGCAATAAGGGTCATTGCAAATTTTGGTGATAAACATCTTAGTAAATTAGCTTACTACGCATATTTTCACTCATTGCTTTCATATGGCATCATATTTTGGGGTAATTCATCACTGAGGAATAAAGTATTTATTGCACAGAAGCGTGTAATCAGAATAATAGCTGGAGTCCACCCAAGATCATCCTGCAGACATTTATTTAAGGATCTAGGGATATTCACAGTAGCTTCTCAGTATATATACTCTCTTATGAAATTTGTTATTAACAACCAAACCCAATTCAAAAGTAATAGCAGTGTGCATAACTACAATACTAGGAGAAAGGACGATCTTCACTATTCAAGATTAAATCTAACTTTGGCACAGAAAGGGGTGAATTATACTGGCACTAAAGTCTTTGATCACTTACCAAATAGTATCAAAAGTCTGACAGATAACCCACAAGTATTTAAGAAGAAATTAAAAGAATTTCTGAATGACAACTCCTTCTACTCCATAGAGGAATTTTTAGATATAAATTAAGAAAAAAAAAAAAGTAGTTATATTAACTTAAGTATGTTGTTAAATTAACCTAATTATGTCATGTATTGGAAAATTCGACTTGTTCCACATCATTACGAAATATCGTATTCATGATCCATGGAACTAGTATTAATCTAATCTAATCTAATCTAATCTAATCTTTTTCCTTCTATATGGTCTTCACTTATTTGTCACATTTCTGATAGCCCTTTTACACCTTACTAACTCCTCTAACGTACTTTCAGATCCTCAAGTTTTGCAATTCATTGTTCCTAAGATAGATTCAGTTGGGTATATAAGGTCCACATTAAAGTGTCCGCACTTGACATGAGAGTGTAACCTGTGAACAAAACCAGAAACTCAACGTTCAAATCAGGGTCAATATTTGAATAGCAGTTGGGCAAGATTTAATGGAATTCACGCAACTGAGCTGCAATGACTGCCTTAATCCATAACCATCAGCACCACAGACCTCGTAACATGCTTTCTGCACCTCTGGTGGTGCTCCTTAGCCGTGAGCTGCAAAGCCTCAGATCTGCTATCAAGATCCTCCACTGGCAGGAATATTAAACACATGAGTGTCTATTTTAATAACTTTGTGCATAATATGTGGGCATTAAAACAGTTTGGAATGACTCATGTCCAGAATCAATTTCCTGAGTTCACTCAGTCCACTATTCCTAAAAGTATTTAACCAAGGCTAGAATACTGACATTCCTGGAACTTGCACGACGGTATGGTCTCAAACACCTTTACTTGTTCCACAAATGCTTTCCAGGCTTACAAGAGTTTTGTGTGATAAGTGCTAAACCTCTACAGAACTACACTCACATAATTCATAATACATCTGTTTGAGGAGTTGCATATTCTGAGTCACCAGGTTGCTTGTAAAGTGTACTGGTGAGTAGCCCATTCATAATTGTCATAAAGATTGCACTTCATGGGTATGAATGTTTGAATCATACATTCGGATTTGTTATTACAAGCTCTCCTCCAGTTCTTAGTGGTTATCTTTTGCAGCCTTGCTTTTCGAATCTGCAGTTTGTCATCATTTGAAAATACAATCCTGGAAATGGAAAAAAGAACACATTGACACCGGTGTGTCAGACCCACCATACTTGCTCAGGACACTGCGAGAGGGCTGTACAAGCAATGATCACACACACGGCACAGCGGACACACCAGGAACCGCGGTGTTGGCCGTCGAATGGCGCTAGCTGCGCAGCATTTGTGCACCGCCGCCGTCAGTGTCAGCCAGTTTGCCGTGGCATACGGAGCTCCATCGCAGTTTTTAACACCGGTAGCATGCCACGACAGCGTGGACGTGAACCGTATGTGCAGTTGACGGACTTTGAGCGAGGGCGTATAGTGGGCATGCGGGAGGCCGGGTGGACGTATTGCCGAATTGCTCAACACGAGGGGCGTGAGGTCTCCACAGTACATCGATGTTGTCGCCAGTGGTTGGCGGAAGGTGCACGTGCCCGTCGACCTGGGACCGGACCGCAGCGATGCACGGATGCACGCCAAGACCGTAGGATCCTACGCAGTGCCGTAGGGGACCGCACCGCCACTTCCCAGCAAATTAGGGACACTGTTGCTCCTGGGGTATCGGCGAGGACCATTCGCAACCGTCTCCATGAAGCTGGGCTACGGTCCCGCGCACCGTTAGGCCGTCTTCCGCTCACGCCCCAACATCGTGCAGCCCGCCTCCAGTGGTGTCGCGACAGGCGTGAATGGAGGGACGAATGGAGACGTGTCGTCTTCAGCGATGAGAGTTGCTTCTGCCTTGGTGCCAATGATGGTCGTATGCGTGTTTGGCGCCGTGCAGGTGAGCGCCACAATCAGGACTGCATACGACCGAGGCACACAGGGCCAACACCCAGCATCATGGTGTGGGGAGCGATCTCCTACACTGGCCGTACACCACTGGTGATCGTCGAGGGGACACTGAATAGTGCACGGTACATCCAAACCGTCATCGAACCCATCGTTCTACCATTCCTAGACCGGCAAGGGAACTTGCTGTTCCAACAGGACAATGCACGTCCGCATGTATCCCGTGCCACCCAACGTGCTCTAGAAGGTCTAAGTCAACTACCCTGGCCAGCAAGATCTCCGGATCTGTCCCCCATTGAGCATGTTTGGGACTGGATGAAGCGTCGTCTCACGCGGTCTGCACGTCCAGCACGAACGCTGGTCCAACTGAGGCGCCAGGTGGAAATGGCATGGCAAGCCGTTCCACAGGACTACATCCAGCATCTCTACGATCGTCTCCATGGGAGAATAGCAGCCTGCATTGCTGCGAAAGGTGGATATACACTGTACTAGTGCCGACATTGTGCATGCTCTGTTGCCTGTGTCTATGTGCCTGTGGTTCTGTCAGTGTGATCATGTGATGTATCTGACCCCAGGAATGTGTCAATAAAGTTTCCCCTTCCCGGGACAATGAATTCACGGTGTTCTTATTTCAATTTCCAGGAGTGTACTTTGGTATCTGTAATTTATAACTATGTATTTCACAACTATATAACCAATTAAAGGATAATGCAGGTCATTTTCTCCTTTAGTGCTATGAATATCTCAGTCATTCTCAAACTGAGCTGAATTGTTGATAAATTTTGTAAATGCACAGTGAGGCTGCAGTTAACATTCCCAGCTGCTTAAGAGATGACTGCAAAATGTAATTACTTTCTATGCCTAAATGACTAAGTTAGAAGTTACCTCAGACTATTAAAGTAGTCATCAGTGAATGAAAATGTGCAAAATATGTCAACTCACTAAATTCTTTACCTGCAAAGTTGGCAGTTATTCTTATGGTGAAAGTAGCCAAATCAAAATATTTTAACTCATCTACTGCATCATTTTTCCAGTTTAAGTTTTCATCAGTAGGAATAACTATGAACTTAGACCTCTCTACCCTGTTAATTATTTCTTGTCGATATAAAGTATACCATGACTAATTAGGAATTTGTGTTAAATTGGACAACCTTTTTTTTAATCATAAAGAGAAACTATACTGGATATTATTAATGCCAAGCTCATTTATTGTAAGTTGTTGGACAGCACTTAAAAATGCATGAAATAAACTTTTGTGCAACATAGAGTTTAGTCTTGAACGAATAGAAGCTCTGGATTTTTCAGGATGCATTTGGAGCTACTACCATGGATGCTGCTCCTCACTGGCTTGATGGAGATTAAGAAGACTACGTCAACCAAGCCTTGAGTGCAGATCGAATAATGGACCAAGAAGAAGGAGCTTCCAGTGAAGAAGAGGAAGTCAAACACAACAATGTATATACATAAAAACAAGTTTTTACATTACAAAGTGAATTTGTACATATTTACCAACTTTATTCACATGAATCTATATTACTAAAGATATTACCTTACACTAAAAGAATATAACAACAAAAGATAAAAGAAAAGTCCACAAGAGTTTTAGACAAAAATAAATACTGGAGATGAAGAAGTTGAGGCAGCAACATCACACAAGTCCCTATTTGGCTGCAGTGGAACATATCATTGTACATCCAGATGACAGCACCAAATAACTAGTAATGTATGTTCCATTTTACAGTAAATGTAGCATATTAATTTCCAGTTCAGTGCCGATTTTGAATACATACAGCAATGTATGTGTGCTTTAGTGCCTACATCAAGCCTTTTTTATGTGCCCTTTGAAAACGTAAGTTTAATCCCATTGTTTATTAAAATATAATATTTATTTAATCACTACATACACTCTGCATTATATTCCTAATTATAGCTTCAACATAACAACAAAAACAATCAACTTTTGAAAATATAATTTAACGCAGTAGATAAAAGATCGACTCACCAGGCAGCGGCAGTAGAACACACATATAAAGATTAAGGAAATTTGCAAGCTTTTGGAGCCAGTGGCTCCTCCTCCTGGCAGAAAGATTGGAGGGAAAGGATGACAAAAAAGGGAAGAGTTTGCAAAACCTGCCTAGAGCTCTGGGTCATGGGAGACTTACCGGACAGGATGAGAAGGGAAGACTGATTGTTGCAGACTGTACTGTGAGTGATTTGAAAACTTCAGAGCTTCAAAGTAGAAGACAAGAAAATAAGCCAAACAGCCGTTACTGACAAGATATCATGCAACAGTTAATCAGAGATGAAAGCTAAGTGCATTGTATGCAGAAGATGTGGGGTGCAGAGAAAATAGACAGGTCAGAAAATAAAAGATACATAACTAAAAGGGAATAAAGAAAGGAAAGTAAGAAGATGTGGGTGCATGGTTTGGGTGGGTTAAGAAGTCATTGTGAGAGGCCTGACGTTTTGAAGGACTGTAGGTCAGTTCCTGTCACAGGGGTGGGATCCTGACAGCAGACTATGACTTCCTAAAATCAAGCCCTGAAATAAGGCCCATTCTGTCCAACATTTTGGCCACCACACCTAGAGTAGCTTTGCATCCCTCCCTATCTCTGCAATATTCTGGTCAGACCCTATGTGCCTTCTGCACCCATTCCCCTACCTTACAGCTCTCCCGAGGAGATCACGAATGTAAAATTAGAGAGATTCGAGTGCGCACGGAGGCTTTCCAGCAGTCGTTCTTCCCGCGAACCATATGCGACTGGAACAGGAAAGGGAGGTAATGACAGTGGCATGCAAAGTGCCCTCCACCACACACCGTTGGGTGGCTTGTGGAGTATAAATGTAGATGTAGACACTCCTCCAATCACCACTTATACCAGCCCTGTAAAATGACGAATGTTGTGTATCAACTGTCAAGTAAAAATTCATTGGGCTTTTACATTGGTATGACTACCACCAAGTTATAACTCAGGATGAATGAGCATAGACCGAGTGTACACTGCAAACACACAATATCCTGTGGCAGAGTATGATCTGCAACATCACAGTCATGACCTCAGTGGCTGTTTCAACAAATGTGACATCAGGATTCTCCCCCCACACCAGCTTCAAGATGTCCTTGGTTCTCAACAACCATTTAATATATGTTAATTTCTTCAATCTCTGCATTTCTTCTCAGCAACTATTTCTTTCTCCCATCTCTTTTGCTTTTCTATAACTTTTATTTTCTGACCTGTCTATTAAACCCAACATCCCACCTCTACCACATATACTGCACTTAGCTTCCCACTCTTAATAACTCTTGTTTGACGTTTTGTCAGTGTCTTGCTTCTTACCTGTCTCTTGTTTGATGTTTTTTCAGTGTCTTGCTTCTTACCTGTCTTCCATCTTTAAGCTCTCAGGTTTTCAAATCTTGCCCAGTGCAGTCTTCTCGTCCCATCAAGTAAGCTTCCCCTGAGCCATGCTCCATGTGAATTTTCAAAACTCTTCCCATTTCCTAAACCTCACCAGTCCTTTTCCTTCTCATCCCATCGAGTAAGTCTCCCCAGAGTCAGGTTCCACGTGACTTTCCCCAACTCTTCCCATTTCCTAAACCTCGCCAGTCCTTTTCCTTCTCATCCTGTAAGTCTCCCCTGAGCCAGGTTCAAATGACTTTTCCAAACCCAAGTACATCTCAATTTAGACTCATCTGAAAAGATTGTTGTGTTCCCCATCTCTTGCATCCATGTCACATGTGCTTTTGTCCATTCTGACTGCTGTTGATGCGTTGTTTTTGTCAATAAAGGCTTCTTTCTAGGTCAACGGGCAGAGAGTCCAGCTTCCAGCAGTCTGTTCCTAACAGTTCTGCTGGTTACTGAGATGTCACAAATTTCTTCCAAGTCTCACTTTAATTCAGTTGATGACAGGCAACAACCCATGAGAGAAAGTCTTTTCAGTATCCGATCTTGTTTCATCTACATACATTTTTTGTATGCCACCGTACAATGCTTGGTGGAGGGTATCCTGTACAACCACTAATCATTTCCCTACTTGTTCTACAGGCAAATAGAGCAAGCAAAAATATGACCGTCTATATGACTCCACATGAGCCCTAATTTCTTCTATCCTGTCACTGTGGTTCTTAAGCAAAACGTACGTTGACAGTAGTCATTCTGCAGTCAGCTTCAAATGACAGTTCTCCAAATTTTCTCAATAGCGGCTTGGTTACATGACCTGCAAACATTTAGAAAACTTTCACTCGCATAACACTACACACAAACAGTTGGTGTACACATTGTGTCCCGGGAGGGGTAATGGTTGGCGACACCCGGCCAGCCCTTAATTAACCATTTCAAATACATTCATAACCATTGCAACCCTGTGCCAACATAGGGCAACAGCACAAGAGGAAGAAGAAAAAGAGAGGATGTGTCAATGTTGTGCCTAACACTGTCTTTGCAAGGTCGGCATTAATTGCCACTTATGGCTCTAAAAATGTGATGTTCTTCATAAAGGAATATGCCATGGGTGAGTTATCCAGAATTTGGAATACCATAATCTTCAGAAATGTGTGGCATTCATTTCAGAATGCAAAGGTATCTTTTTCTGATATTTCACACTGAGCAAGTGCTTTTTTAGTTTCATACCCAATGTCCACTTCCTGAAGTCATAACAGTTTTATGTTGTCTCTCAGATCCATTTTGGAGATAGTCTATTTCTCCTAAACTTCTGGGTTGACTGAGTTTTTCATTCTGTTTCTGACCATAGATTAGAGGGAAGTGCAGAAGAACAGAGCTACGGGAGATCTGACTGAGATTTAGTCAGAAACAGATCAGCTTAAGCAGTCATAGTCTCAAAACAGGCAAGGTAAGTCAACAGCATATTACCAAAGACTCATGTACTACTTGGTGGCTACGACTCCTAACATTTTGATGACACGAGAAGTAGTGCAAAACTGGACTGCATTCAAAATTCACACCTCCCTCTCATCAGTTGACTTACTTGATGTGTCTAGCCGATCCTCTTCTCTGGATAATCAGCTAGCTCGATCTTCCAAAACTTCTTCTTCGAAGACTCTAGCTGGTTATAGGAATTTTAAAGACTCTACTTTTGGAATAATTGGTTACTCGCCACATACTTTCCGTTTAATCACAATATATTTACAACCATCACAAAAAACAACTTTGCCATTTCTCTTATAATCATTTAAAATTGTGCAAGTCAACTTAGGCATCAAACATTAGAATTCATTAAACACAGTTTAGTATCCAAATCATTTTTGAACATGACATATGTCTTGCTTTGTTCACAGCTAAGAGATGAAGTAAGTAAAAGTCTATGGTCAATTGTTCATATGTCTTTTTTACAATAATTACAGTACCAAAAACCACAGAATATTACACAAACACTCCTTGTCCTTTTAATACAGCTTCCACGGTGCGACTGGCAAACAATTGTCAGTACCGCTGGTCTGACGCAGCTCCTGTCTTCCCACGATAAATGTCAATCCTGCACACACAGACATGTGTCGCGCAGTAAATAGGCTCTCTCTCATACTTATCTTTAAAATATCGTGTTTTCTAGGTGGCAGAAGGTCAAGTGGTTCCAGAATTTACATGTAAATTCTCGAAGCACCACATATTCCCCTCCTCAGATCGAACATGCGGCATTTTATACATCACTATTACGTATATTAATATCGTAACAATCCACATTTCAAAAGTAATCATTTATTACATAAGTTTATTTACGCAATTTCCTTTTCCCCCCATAAATTCTTGTACTCTATAGAGCAGGCTTCCAATTGTTGTCTTTCCACAAATTATTTACTCTACTTCGTTTTTAGAACATAAGCCTCTATTCATGATTTAATTTTGCATTACTCTTACTTGTAAATGGTGAGGACTCTCACTTCAGCTCCAATCGTAAATTCCAAGTGTCATGGACACTTAAATATTTCATCCTTTATACTAATTTTTTGTACTATTTTTTCCTCAGTACTGACTAGTATCATTATTTATCGCTGTCTGCAATCTGGAGGGACTAGGGAAAAACGAACATGCTCTTTCCGACATTCATAAAACCTAATAATGCGAGTGGTATACAGAATCCAAACTTACTAGAATAATTCCTACAAAATGTGTGACTTCTGTCACAGAACTGTCCTTTTCCCCTCAGATCAGTATCTTTACCTTACATATGGGTTGACCCTATGAGTGCACTCCCTCCTTCCATTTTGGTAGGTATGCCCCTCTTGATTCCTATTTTCCTGTGGTACAGGTCAATCCCCTTCTTGGTACCCCTGTCCGCACAGTACAGGTCAGCCTTTCTTAGGTCTGCTTATCTGCCTTTTATATTTAATAAATGCTGGGTGCAACCGCCTTATACTTAATGAGTAGGCCTCATGATTCCTTGCCCTAGTATCCATCTTTATGTACACTATAATTAAATATCCTCTGGTAAAATTAAAAATCTACTTGACACTTTACACTTGCTTCTTAATACTTTGTTTCATACCATAGTGTCCTCATTTACTCAACAACTTCTAATCAAGCCTATATACTCTATTCAATATATTTTACTCAAGCTATAAGAGTCCCACTATAATCCTACAATTCAAATTCATCACAATATTTGTTTGACTGTCCTCTGTCTTAGGTTCTCTTTCCTTACTCATGCTTGATTTTTAAGCATTCTCGATGTGGAATCATTCTAGTTTTTATATACTTATGCAATTATCATCGGGTGATGCTGAGGGAATTAGATTAGGGAATGAAACACTTAAAGTAGTAAAGGAGTTTTGCTATTTGGGGAGCAAAATAACTGATGATGGTCGAAGTAGAGAGAATATAAAATGTAGACTGGCAATGGCAAGGAAAGTGTTTCTGAAGAAGAGAAATTTGTTAACATCGAGTATAGATTTAAGTGTCAGGAAGTTGTTTCTGAAAGTATTTGCATGGAGTGTAGCCATGTATGGAAGTGAAACATGGACAATAAATAGTTTGGACAAGAAGAGAATAGAAGCTTTCGAAATGTGGTGCTACAGAAGAATGTTGAAGATTAGGTGGGTAGATCACGTAACTAATGAGGAGGTATTGAATAGGATTGGGGAGAAGAGAAGTTTGTGGCACAACTTGACTAGAAGAAGGGATCGGTTGGTAGGACATGTTTTGAGGCATCAAGGGATCACAAATTTAGCATTGGAGGGCAGCGTGGAGGGTAAAAATCGTAGAGGGAGACCAAGAGATGAATACACTAAGCAGATTCAGAAGGATGTAGGTTGCAGTAGGTACTGGGAGATGAAAAAGCTTGCACAGGATAGATTAGCATGGAGAGCTGCATCAAACCAGTCTCAGGACTGAAGACCACAAAAACAACATGCAATTATCATAGTTCTTCTACACTTATGCACATATATGACTCCTTGTCCATATATATAAAACAGGCGATGTAGAACCATTACAGTAAACAATGTGTGCATATCTCGTAAAGTGTTCTTATATAACAATGTGTGCGATGTAGAACCATCATAGTAAACGACAGTGTGTGCGTCCTTTCCTGATGTACACATTTCTTTCCCTCTACAATGCTTGACAGTTCTTCGCTTTCGATGTGTGACATCATTGTTTGTGTGTATGAGTAAGTGTGTTTCTGTAGTCTGATTCTTCGGCCTACTTATATGAAATAAGTTGTAGGTTATTGGAAGCCATGGAAAATGAGAAGGACTTCTGCGACAGAAGCAGTTGCAAATGGAAAGAGGGAAAGATAGATAGGCATTCAAATGAGAAGTAAGTACGGAAAAAGTAGAAGTGGTTGCTAAGCTTGAAGAAGTGAAAGAAGATAGCCCCAAAGACAGGAAACTCTTCCCACCCCCCTTCCCCAGGATCCCTACCTCGCCGGTACTTGAGTGAGAAGCCGGAGGAGGTATGGTGTTAATTGTCTCCTACAGAATGGACAGTCTCACCTTCACCCTTGAGGTCCCCAAAGAAAAATCTTAGCAACCCCTATAGAACGGCAAATGGTGAAGAATCAGTCACACTTGTTTGCGAGGGACGTTTGGAAGGGTTGGTGTGTGATCTGTGTTAGCCATGTTTGTACTTACACTGCCCACCCCTTCAAAAACTAATATACCCCCCCCCCCCCCCTTTTACATCACATCTCATAAAAGGTATAAAATATTCTATAAAAATAGACAATTATACTACGATCAAATAGTTGTTTAGTTAATCACTTTACACTATATTTTATACATGCATAGAATACTCTGTTCAGTTTATGTCGTCTCGATATCACTCTGTTTGAACAGTACCATGATATTATTTTTCCATTAATACTACACTCCTGGAAATGGAAAAAAGAACACATTGACACCGGTGTGTCAGACCCACCATACTTGCTCCGGACACTGCGAGAGGGCTGTACAAGCAATGATCACACGCACGGCACAGCGGACACACCAGGAACCGCGGTGTTGGCCGTCGAATGGCGCTAGCTGCGCAGCATTTGAGCACCGCCGCCGTCAGTGTCAGCCAGTTTGCCGTGGCATACGGAGCTCCATCGCAGTCTTTAACACTGGTAGCATGCCGCGACAGCGTGGACGTGAACCGTATGTGCCGTTGACGGACTTTGAGCGAGGGCGTATAGTCGGCATGCGGGAGGCCGGGTGGACGTACCGCCGAATTGCTCAACACGTGGGGCGTGAGGTCTCCACAGTACATCGATGTTGTCGCCAGTGGTCGGCGGAAGGTGCACGTGCCCGTCGACCTGGGACCGGACCGCAGCGACGCACGGATGCACGCCAAGACCGTAGGATCCTACGCAGTGCCGTAGGGACACTGTTGCTCCTGGGGTATCGGCGAGGACCATTCGCAACCGTCTCCATGAAGCTGGGCTACGGTCCCGCACACCGTTAGGCCATCTTCCGCTCATGCTCCAACATCGTGCAGCCCGCCTCCAGTGGTGTCGCGACAGGCGTGAATGGAGGGACGAATGGAGACGTGTCGTCTTCAGCGATGAGAGTCGCTTCTGCCTTGGTGCCAATGATGGTCGTATGCGTGTTTGGCGCTGTGCAGGTGAGCGCCACAATCGGGACTGCATACGACCGAGGCACACAGGGCCAACACCCGGCATCATGGTGTGGGGAGCGATCTCCTACACTGGCCGTACACCACTGGTGATCGTCGAGGGGACACTGAATAGTGCACGGTACATCCAAACCGTCATTGAACCCATCGTTCTACCATTCCTAGACCGGCAAGGGAACTTGCTGTTCCAACAGGACAATGCACGTCCGCATGTATCCCGTGCCACCCAACGTGCTCTAGAAGGTGTAAGTCAACTACCCTGGCCAGCAAGATCTCCGGATCTGTCCCCCATTGAGCATGTTTGGGACTGGATGAAGTGTCGTCTCACGCGGTCTGCACGTCCAGCCCGAACGCTGGTCCAACTGAGGCGCCAGGTGGAAATGGCATGGCAAGCCGTTCCACAGGACTACATCCAGCATCTCTACAATCGTCTCCATGGGAGAATAGCAGCCTGCATTGCTGAGAAAGGTGGATATACACTGTACTAGTGCCGACATTGTGGATGCTCTGTTGCCTGTGTCTATGTGCCTGTGGTTCTGTCAGTGTGATCAAGTGATGTATCTGACCCCAGGAATGTGTCAATAAAGTTTCCCCTTCCTGGGACAATGAATTCACGGTGTTCTTATTTCAATTTCCAGTTGTGTATATTCCATGTATTTCATTTCATGTCTAGGGATCACTGTTTATCTGTGATTCTCGTAAGTCTATTATTTTTCGGTCCTATCCGGTTTTCTACACACTAAAATTATAGGATAGTCAAGAATTCATTAATAGATAACAGAATAGTTTAAGATTTGAAGGGAATTCAGTGCAGGAAAATTAGTACAGAACAAACACCTTAAACAACTTGGGATCCGACGGTCATCAGTCTGCCTGTTAACACAGAATGTTAACGTCCCTGGGGAATATATGTGACCCCATCCGGGTCCCATGGATCTGACCTTAACCTCACTTGGGCAAGCACAAACCAGTACTTCTCACCAAATTTTGTGTGTAAGTCTCCCCACAACGAAACAATCATCACTTTACTAGGAAACACAACATTAGGTAAAGTTATTCTACTTTCTACTTCGTCATGGACAAGCTTGAATTCTAGTTCGGAAAATGTTTCCGGAGATTATACTCTCAGTAACTTCTCGATCTTTAATTAGTTCAAGTGGTTCCGTCAAACTACTTACATTTATGTCAAAGTTGGCTAGTTTCTCTTTAAAATTTCTCTCTGCGTTATCAACTTGAGTGTTAATGCCTGCAATTTGCGATTGTATTATTGGTAATAATTTGTCCTGTTTCTCAACACTCTCCTATAAGATGTGTAATCTATGTTTCACAGCATCAAACGTAACATTACAGACACTTTGAAATGATCCTAATTATTCACCAAGTTCAGCTTCTACATTATTACACTTATCTTCAGTATCACATTCTAACTTTTTAGTTAAGTCCTGAAATGGATTACTCTGTGTCTGAATAAAGTCAGTGAACAGTTGGTTTACATGACTACTTAACGAACTAGACAACTCCTCTCTCAAATCTATTTTAAAATTCTCTACTTTAGTAGTTAAAGCGTCAAATTCAGTCTCCAAATATCCCATGCCTTCCACATAACTGACTAAATTCTTTACTTTATTCATCTACTTTAGCACTTAACAATCCTAAAGTCTCATTCTGAACATCGAATTTATTATTTAATTGAGTATTCACTGAACCTAATTTAAGACTTTGAGCATTTATAGTTGTATTTAGTCCATTTCTTAAGTAAGTATTTTGAACAGCAAATTCTTTACTTTGTGCATCTAATTTTAAGACTTAGTCCTTTAATAAAATTTGTTACCTCAGTCCAGTCTGGCAATTCTTTATTCGCCGTCGTAGCCATGGCTGGTTCTGATGTTTCCCCAGTCTTTTGAGCATTATTCATGTTTTTCTTACTTGTAGATCAAGTTATCATTAAAAAAAACTCACCTTGAAATATACTACCTAGAGTACTATATTCTTTGAAGAGTTTCTTAATTATTGTCTCTCGCTCACCCGGCATAGAGTTTTAGGCTGCGTCGGTGAGGCGCTGTCGACATTGAATGTTGGTTTCAGCATTGGCGTCAGAGGTAAGATTTGGAGTAAGCACCGGTGAACAGCACGGGTGCCTGCAAAGTCGAATGTTGGTTTCAGCATCATCATCGGCTGCGATGTGTGTGAGAGCTGTGTTCTCTCCACACCAAATCTTCTTAGTTGAGGTATTCTCGGTGTAACTCTTCTTAGTCTAAAGGTTGAGGTCTTCTCTCTGATCTTTTGACATTAGTACTTTCTTACATCTTTTACTGTGTTGCATACACAACATTCTTCCATTTAGTTTCTTGGACTCAATCAAATTACTCGAAACAGTTCCAGTATATTGTTATGCCTGGTTGTAATGGGAACTCAAAATACCTCTTCCCTTTTCCATCTTAAAATTCCCTTTTCTTCGGGTCCTGTCACTTATGATTGCATTCAAAATTCACACCTCCCTCTCATCAGTTGACTTACTTGATGTGTCTAGTCGATACTCTTCTCTAGAAAATTTGCTAGCTTGATCTTCCAAAACAACTTCTACGAAGACTCTCGCTGGTTATAGAAATTTAAAAGACTCTACTTTTGGAATAATTGGTTACTCACCAAATACTTTCAGTTCAATCACGATATATTTTCATCCATCATAAAAAAACAACTTTGCCATTTCTCATATAATCATTTAAACTTGTGCGAGTCAAATTAACCATCAAACATTAGAATTCGTTAAACACAGTTTAGTGTCAAATCATTTTTGAACATGACATACGTCTCGCTTCATTCAGAGCTAAGAAATGACATAAGTAAAAGTCTATAGTCAATTGATCGTTTGTCTTCTTTACAATAATCACAGTACCAAAAACCACAGAATATTACAGACACTCCTTGTCCTTTTAATACAACTTCCAAGGCACGACTCGCAAACACTTGTCAGTGACGCTGGTCTGACGCAGATTCTGTCTTCCCATGATAAACGTCAATCCTGCACACACAGAGCATGTGTTGCGCAGTAAATAGACTCTCTCTCACACTTATCTTTAAAATATCATGTGTTCGAGGTGGCAGAAGGTCGAGGGTTTCCAGAATTTATGTGTAAATTCTCGAAGCACTACAGACTCCTATACTGACCTCTGGTATTGGTTTTACTGGCTTCTGTTCCTCTTTTTCCCTTTCTACTTCCTTTACACATTTTTAGTAGCCATTAACATACGTTGATCTCTGTCTGCCACCATTTTATTTTCCACCCACTGAATGGTGCAAAACTTCCGTCAGAAAGCAGAGGTACCCTTAATGTTGGTGAAATTGGCTTAGTGGGAGGAAACATTTTTAAATGAATAAATAAATAAATAATAAATACAGATCAAGATTGCAGCCAGTAGCATTAAACTCGGTCTTAAAGGCACCGTGAGTTTATGAAGCCCGACATCCTTGAAGTCCAAAATCAAAGGATGCTCTTGCGTTTTAAGTCTGCTTCACAGGTTTCTTAGGAACGTGTTATTAACATTAGGGCCATCCATTGACTCTTTATTACAGGTGCAAAAAGGATTGTTTGTTTGCAATCTTGGGAAATATATGTTGCTACAAGACTCAAAACGGATCAGATATAGGGGTCTTAAAATTTAGTTACCTTAATTAGATCAAAATGGCTTGTAATAGCCGGAGCACACATGCAGGTTCTGTTTATGTAGTTCATATTACTAAACTTATGCTTAACGGGGCGGCCATAAGTGAAAATTCTTAAGCAGACAGTTTGCAGTTTAAAATCTAAAGAATGCATACTACATTGCCGTGAAAAATGTCCTGAACTAGAAGCTGTAACATCTGCAGTTGCCAGCTA